>NC_052331.1:13964597-14657930 GCF_016432855.1 Salvelinus namaycush | reverse complement strand
TAAATGGTGGATATACACACGACTGAACTTGTAAACCGTCATGCTGCTCCCTCCGATATTATTCTACAGTGAACAATATCGTTCAGTCCGGTATCATTTGAACTTTGGCTCAGGTCGGAAGAGAAAACAAAAACGTATAGTCCCAATAATGTGCTATTCCCTTGCTATTGTCAGTCGTTCAAGACAAGATCATTTGAAATGGACGCTGCTGTTTGAAGCGCACTGTCAAAACAAAATATTATAGGAGATGCTGCATCGCCTTATTATCTTCGATAACGCAATTTAAGTTGCTGGATAAGAGGAAAAGGCAACCCCAACGCTGCCGTGCACGGATACTATGCAGCATTCAGCTAACACTTATCGTTCTCCTCTTATCTTGCTGCACTCCCACAATGAGGAAATTTACACATCCACAAATGCACGCACGGAGTGATACAAAAGCAATTAGTTTGTCCCTCACACAGCCGACATCATCACTGTGCGTGTGCGTTTTCCCTTATACCTGAGTTACGACTATTCAGACGTGAGTATCAGAAATTATTAATTCAATGCAGCTATCCAACAAATATAAATGAAACACGCACATGAGTATGTTGCTGTATAACGCTAAACATGCATTTACTGTGTGAAATATGTTTGTAAACTTGATATAAGCGTCCTCTACTACCTTGTTTCATAGTCGCCACATTTTCTAAAGCGCCTGTCACAACTAAATGATGTGAGCAGCTTGCTTGAGAACAAGCCAAACTTACCTGACTTACGATCTTGACAAAAAAGAAAGTAAAGCTTTAGGTTCCCAATATTCTCACTTGGCTTTCCTTTGTTCTCCTTTTCTTTAGCTGTATTCCTTTCCTTTAAAAGTCTATGGTCGGTGCCTCAAAATAATGATTGATTTCAACTCATAAAGTCACTATTTCAGGTTATTTGTTGACGTTGATAATTTGTTCTTCTGAATTAACAAGAAGTGTGTGAGTGTGTGAGAGGGAGCTGTGCTTTCTGCAAGAGAAGAAGAAGAAGAAATATACGTGTGACAAATTATGCTACCAAGAAACAACACATCATTATCCTTGGGCCTGGGGCTCAGTGAGTCGTAACGAGAGTAATAGGAAATCCACGGTTGGGGAGAGAAACGGTCGTGCATGGCCGGTGGAGAGAGACCATGCAGGGGTATGGATGCTGGAGAGACTCGCAAAATTATGGCTCAAGGCTATTGTAAAAACTGTCGAGCGTAAATGACTGCGATTTCAAACATCTATGGAAGAAAGAAAAGAGAAAGGGGGAGAAAAACCGAGTCTTTCCCTCGCTGTTATAGAGAGAACCGTCAAGTTTTAGTGCGCATTGCTAATTAGTCAATTTCTCTCTGCCTTCACAGCCCGACGACTTTGCTGCTGAGCTGAAACTGCTAATTTCTGGGACCAGCCTTTTTTTGGCTGTGAACTGGATGGATGAATGGCTTGTCTCGCACAAATGACAAAAAGGCTGCCTTAATCTCCATCACCAAAATAACCCCTCATCTCATTCTGCTCTTGCTAGTCCTTCAAAAGATGCTCTATACAAACTTTAATGCTTTATATGCATCACATTTGAACTTAGAGTATCATATTACATGTATAATAGTTGTCAAAATTGAATTATAAAACATATTTTTCTATGTTTGATAAATCATAAGGCCATCATTCCAATAACCAGCCACATTGTATCAACTTAAATTGCTATGCATAAAAACATCCATTATATTATTATTTTATTATCTAAAAGCAGAAGTTAACTATCAGATACTTGTAGCTTGATAGACTAATTGGATATAGTCCTGCATGGATATAGTCCTACTGTAGGCCTACACAATAGAAGGAATGAGTGTAATATGAACCGGACTCACATGATCCATCCTGTGTGGATAGGTTTGATGTAGGTAGATACTCTTTCTATATATTCCGCCTACGCATCACTACAAATGAGCTCATACAAAATAAACCTCAACCTATTTTGACAGCATTTGTAAGTAATTTCACCTTATAGTTGGTGTACAGATGCACTGTCATCTTTAATAAAGACACACCACATATTTGTCTGATATTTGGTCTTTTATAACTCATATTCAGGTGGGTCAATGAGTCAGCCGTCTTCAAGGCCTCAATAAAGGAGCTCTTGAACATATCCACTGTTATGAGCATGTTACATACAAATATGTTAAAATGCCATACATATTTCTGTTTTGAAAGTATTGTTGTAAAACTACACGCATCTTGGGAGGTAACATCTTATGTCCAGAACTGTCTGGTTCAACTTTTTGGTGTTTCCACTATGTAGTACCGTATCATATCACTTACAATTCAATTGTCATTCTTAATTGACTATATGCTGCATTAAAATTGATGCCTCATCACAATTGCCATATTGAGGGGCTATATGTAACAAAGCAAGTCAATCAAACATGTATTTCACACAAAGTAAACGGTGAAAACAAAGCATTCAAGCAAATCAATTTCAAATCTGTTAAAGCACTTATTAGGTTGGACTGAACTGTCAATTAAATGAAGAGCTCAATTGGAGCAAAAACCTGCACATCCAGTTGTCCCCTGGGACGAGAACTGACAGATACCTCCTCACAAGTTCGAAAATGACAGATCGGGATAAATGGGCTTGTTCACGTACTATGAAATAGGGTAACACCACAGGCAACCATCAGATAATAGCAGGCCACACAAACAGTGGGTTATAATGTTGCTCAAAGATAATCCTTCTTGATGCCTTTTGATGGTTGAATGTTTGACAACAGGACAGGACCACTTCTCAACCCAGAGTGGTGTATAGATCATGTTGTTAGCAGAGCCATTTGATCTTGTAAAGTGGAACCAGGCCATCTGAGCATCCTGCGTACTCATCTGGTGCTTTGGCTACACATGTTTCAAGCAATGTCCATCACTAGATATTGTTAAATGAATGAGTGTTTTATCATGTTAAAACACACTCGTTTTGGTTATACTTCAATCCTTCCAAAGGACTCAACATACAGTATAATCACATTCTAGTGCCTAGCTATTGTCACGTTCCTGACCTTGTTTTCCTTTTGTATAGCTTTGTTTTGTTGGTCAGGACGTGAGCTGGGTGGGCATTCTCTGTGTTTGTTCCTTGTTTAGTGTCAGGGTTAATTGACCTTGTATGGCTCTCAATCAGAGGCAGGTGTTTTCGTTTTCCTCTGATTGAGAGACATACATAGGGAGGTTGTTTCACATTGTTTGTCGTGGGTGGTTGTCTCCTGTGTCCGTATATGTTACCACACGGGACTGTATCGTTTGTTTGTAGTCGTGTACCTGTTCGTGCGTTCTTCGTTATATGTAAGTTCACATGTTTTAGGTCAGTCTACGTTCGTTTGTTGTTTTGTAATTTTCCAAGTGTTTTTTTCGTGTTCGTCTTTGACTTCAGTTAATAAATCATTATGTCATCATACCTCGCTGCACATTGGTCTTCCGATCCCTCTCTCCTCTCCTCGTCCGAGGAGGAGGAGGAACTAGAGTTCCGTTACAGCTATAACCCATGTTGTGGCATGTCTGGGACTGTAATGTTTGCCAAAGAAAATACAACAGTCAATTAGGATGGCATTACGCAAGTCTCAGGCGAGCCATTCTAGTGCTATGAAATGACCATTTCCAACTCTTTCAGCTATTTGTAGCAACTCAGTCTCCTGAGGCCACTGGTCTTCAAATTGCAGGGCATTTATATGGTGGTAGGTTGTTACAGTGAGGATAGGGGGAGCGAGGAAGTGTGTGTGGGGGGGGTCAATCATCAGACAAGAGAAGAGTTTCTGGACTAATTAAACCCGTTGAGACAGAGAATCACAGTACAGTGATTTACAACTCTCTCTATACCAGTTAACCCAACTCATATTTATCTGTCACATTCACATTACATACACTGTACCGTATGTATTCCTTGAAGAGGAAATTACAATATATTTTATGGAACGTAATTGAAAAATAAGATTGAACACTATTTCTACTCTGTTATCAAACAGAAGCAAAATGCTTTTACAACCACCTCAAGACATAATTCAAATATCAACTTACTTCTGTTGACCGGAGTTGACCTGTTGATGTACTGCTTATGTATGGAATATATGAATGTGTTTTGAGTTTAGTGTGAGGTCTAAGGCTGGGGCTAACCCTAGTAGTGGTTTCCAGTCCTGGTAATTGAGAACCACAGGGTATGCAGGCTTTTGTTCCAGCTCAGCTCACCTGATTGAAATAATCAACTAATTATTAGGACCTTGATTTGCAGAATCAATTCTGTTTGTGGTAGGCTGAAAGAAAAGCTGACACCCTGTAGCTGTCAAAGACTAGGGTTGATGCCCACTGCTCTTCTACATAGAGGATATGCAGAGAAAGAAAACATATTTAGTGTGAAATATGTAGGAATAGTTAAGAAATGTGAATACGGTACGCTTTATGCATTTCGACAAAATGTGAACTAAGCTATTTACTTTTGTGAAAGATATCACTAAATATATCGATGCTCTTACAATGTCAATAATTGAAATAACATTGTAGTGATAGGCATATCAACAACAATACAGAGAAATACCGAAATAATACAAAACTGCTCAAATGATTACAGCCCAGAATGAACAGATAAAAGATCAGAGCATTTAATCTAATCAATCCAATGAAACAAAACATGGAGAATCTATCTGGAAGTTATAGCATAACAAAGTCTACCAGGCATAATTCATTTTGCTGGCTGCTGCAACAGCAGCAGCAGCAGAGGGTATGCTAAGATAGAAAGTATTATTTTCCTAAATGGAAGGTGTCAGATGGTCACGGAAATGTGATCGGCTGTTCAAGATCACTGCTTCCCATCTGCAATTTGTGACGTGTGAAAGATTCAGCCCAAATGTGCTCACAAACCGGAAATCCTCAGCACTTTCTCTTATCATGGAAAAGCAAGATAACCAGCTGTTTACAGATCACAGAACATATCATATTAATATCATGGAGAGGGTGATATCATCTTGTTTGTAAAAATATTTTGTTAACTAAGTGTGATGGTATGGCAACCTTGGATCAGAGGGAAAGTTCTAATTTAGAGATTTTCGATGTAAGTGTTCTTGGTTAAAGACTTTATATTCCTTTCTCCAAAAATCTTTGGAAAATGACTAAAATATGAAGATATTGCGACGCGAAGCACATTTCTAAAATCTCATTATGTGGCAAAATGTATGTACACCAATTTTTTTGTGTTTGATCACCAACGTTATCCATTTTAATGTGCATAAATTATACACATCAAATAGTAATTCCATACAGAATGTCTGTTGTACATAACATGTGTACAATTAATGTTTTATGATCAGTTACTATTGATTTAACAGCTTTCATTGACAATACGATAGCAACTGCAGTCTTTCCCAAGTGTAATCTCAAATTACCTCTGCATCTGATGTCTACTGTAAACTCAAACACTTTCCTCTTTATTTAATCACTGCAGGCTTTCATTGTATTTGATAAGAGTTTCACTACTGTTGAAGGGATATTATTAGTGTGAGTAAAGGAAATTAAAGATAAAGTGGGGGACAAATACAGTTCATGGTAAGGAAGGCCAAACACATCCCCATTCACATCGACAGGGCTGTAGTGGAGCGGGTCGAGAGTTTCAAGTTCCTTGGTGTCCACATCACCAACAAACTATCATCGTCCAAACACACCAAGACAGTTGTGAAGAGGGCACGACAACGCCTTTTCCCCTCAGGAGACTGAAAAGATTTGGCATGGGTTCGCCAGATCCTCAAAAAGTTCTACAGCTGCACCACCGAGAGCATCCTGACGGGTTGCATCACCTCCGGGTATGGCAACTGCTCGGCATCCGACCGTAAGGCGCTACAGAGGGTAGTGCGTACAGCCCAGTACATCACTGGGGCCAAGCTTCCTGATGTCCAGGACCTATATACTAGGCAGTGTCAGAGGAAGGCCCCAAAAATTGTCAAAGACTCCAGTCACCCAAGTCATAGACTGTTCTCTCTGTTACCACACGGCAATCGGTACCAGAGTGCCAAGTCTAGGTCCAAAAGGCTCCTTAACAGCTTCTACCCCCAAGCCATAAGACTGCTGAACAATTAATAAAATGGCCACCCGGACTATTTACATTGACCACCCCCCTCTCCCTTTGTTTTTACACTGCTGCTACTCGCTGTTTATTATCTATGCAAAGTCACTTTACTCCTTACCCCTATGTACAAATGACCTCGACTAACCTGTACCCCCACACATTGACTCGGTACCAGTTACCCCCTGTATATAGCATCATTATTGTTATTTTATTGTGTTACTATTTATTAAATTTTTTACTTCAGTTTATTTAGTAAATATGTTCTTAACTCTATTTCTTAAACTGCATTGTTGGTTAAGGGCTTGTAAGTAAGCATTTCACGGTAAGGTGTACACCTGTTGTATTTGGCGCATGTGACAAATACAATTTGATTTGATTTGATTCACTGCTCCAGAACCTTATGCATTGTTAACTGTCTCCGACGCCAGTTTTACCAGTTTAATCATCTCCACTCTGCACAGTCTAGTCACAAAAAGAGCAGTTGGAATTTGCTGGAGACAAACTATTCCAGTTATAAAAAAGTAAGCTCCGTTATTGAAAATGATCCATAACCATAGGAAGGAGGTCCATCATTTACACAGTGAAAGGTGCTGTTGTCTGTACAGCACCAGCTGCTAATACGTCACTGTAAGGAGAAGTAAAGCTGTGATGTATATTAAATGATCAACTCCTCTAATATGTGTACAGCTACAGTACAGGTTTCATGTCAGCGCAAAGCTAGTGTTAGTACTCATCTAAAGTCTACCGTGTATTAATTCTACTGCTGTCGTTGGTAACTCTGGGACCATGGAGAGGGCCTGCTGCTGCTTTTTGAAACCCCCAGATCCTCACACATGGCGGAGTGTAGGCACCACAGACACAGACACGGCTCACAGAATCAGCCAGCAGCCGGGAGGTGAGCAGAGAGAAGAACAGGCGGTGTCCCCTCCAGAGTGAGCACAGGAGCGTACGTGTGTGTGTGTGTGAGGGAGAGAGAGAGAGCGAGGCATTCTCAAATGACAAAAGGAGAGTGGATGAGCGATAGAGGAGGGAAAGACGGAGGGGACCGGGAAGTGACAAGGAGGGAGGAAAGACTCACCTAGGGAAAGGCTACTGGGACAGGAAGAGGTGTGGTGGAGACTGGAGAGGACACCAAGGTGTGGAGGACAAAAGGGGCCAACCAAAGCCACTGTGGTGTAGACTAGAGTGGTGTGTGAGGGCTGGAGGCTGGGGGGAGTAAGGGGGTGCCAATGTGCAGTCTCCCCCGCGTGATGCATCTACCTTCAGGGTGGCAGCAGACGTGGAGTGGGGTGCGGTGGAGCAAGCACGGGCTCAGTGGCGCGGTCACCTAGGGACGCTGGAGCTGCTGTTGCACGACTGATAGTTATTCCTTGGGAGAATTGTAAGATGAGCCCCATTGTATTAGCAAACCCCTCACTACCCCACCCCAAATTGTATCAATGCTGTTGAGCCATGAAAGTATTTTTTTAAGGGATGCAAAGAAAATGTGGTATCTGCAAAACCAATGCTGTATTTCCAGTTTTGGTAAGATGTTTTTTTTAACCAAATTATAGAATCAATCATTTAAATGGAACATACAGTCCAGTCCCTATAGTATTGGTGGAAAAGTACTCAATTGTCATACTTGAGTAAAAGTAAAGATACCTTAATAGAAAATGACTCAAGTAAAAGTGAAAGTCACCCAGTAAAATACTGGTATTTGGTTTTAAATATACTTAAGGATCAAAAGTAAATGGAATTGCTAAAATGTACTTAAGTATCAAAAATAAAAGTAAAAGTATAAACCATTTCAAATTCCTTATATTAAGCAAACCAGACATCACAATTTTATTTTTACATTTTTATTGACGGATAGCCAGGGGCACACTCAGACATTATTTACAATAATAGGATTTGTGTTTAGTGAGTCAACCAGATCAGAGGCAGTTGGGATGACTAGGGATGTTCTCTTGATAAGTGTGTGAGTTTGACCATTTTCCTGTCAAAATGTAACAAGCACTTTTGGGTGTCAGGGAAAATGTAAGGAGTAAAAAGTACATTATTTTCTTTAGGAATGTATAGTGAAGTAAAAGTAAAAGTTGGAAAAAAGAAATAGTAAAGTAATGTACAGATACCCAAAAAACGACTTAAGTAGTACTTTAAAGTATTTTTACTTAAGTACTTTACGACACTGATTAAAACCATAGTAGTATGAAAGGGGATGTATAGCATCATTTGCTATCATAAAGCAGAGTTTGGCTGTGATACAGGACAGAACTGATATATAATTATATAATATATAACAAACATAGTAAATGTTCTTGGCACCGAGGACCTTACACATGATGTCATATTGATTCGAAAAATTCTCAGACATGCCTTTTCATTTTTTTACTTTCGCAGTTGTATCTTTTAGAATATTCTTTGTGGCTAATATTGTCAGCACTCCCAATTATTCACTCCACTGACAAGTGAAACAAATGGGGACCAACCAGTGCATTCTGTATTATCTACACCCCTTGGATTCCCCAACAATGATTAATACAATGGCAAGCCGCTATGACCAACCCCGGGGACATAAACTAAACATAAGCTCTCCCATTTAGAAGAGCTCTTAATAGAGAGGAAAATACTACTTCCTGCTAAATGAGAGGTTATAGCTAATGATGTAGTCACCACACAGTCCGTGAGGTCATCATAGCTGATGATGTAGTCACCACAGTCCCCAGTATGGACGGACAGACATGCTCAGTCTGGTTTCCGACCTTAGAATGGATATAGGTCCCATTACAAGACCTTAGTAATATCATCAGGTTATTACCAGGTTATTACTCACACCATTACATTGATAACGCTGTAGCTCTGGTGGATGGCAGGAACAATATGAATACAGCCTGACCGTAAATATACAGTACAGTACATACAGTGCCCTTTCATAGCACAGACTGTCCTGTCCTGTACATCATGGACATGCATCGATGTCCAGCAACTCAGGCAAGGTCACCACTGACCAGCACAGAGGCATGGTACTGTACATACAGGCGCATAGGTAGCACAATCCCACATAAAGAGCACAGCATACACAGACACAACACGAACACACATAACATAAATATAACACAGGCTCAAGGTACAAGCACACAATTACAATAACAACACACAAGACAAAATTTGAGGGGTTTTGGCAAGAGTCGCCGTTACACTTCATGCAGATCAAGTTTTTCCTTTATAAAAGGAATACTTGTAATGTGTTGAATTCTTCGATCAACCAAAAAACGCAGTGACTCTCTTACACTGACTCTATGCACACTCACTGAACTCTACCCACACACTCACACATACTTACTCCATACATTTTCCCTGAGACCCAAAAGTACTTGTTACATTTTAAATGCTTAGCAGGACAGGAGAATAGTCCAATTCACACACTTATCAAGAGAACATCTCTGGTCATCCTACTGCCTTTGATCTGGTGTACTCACTAAACACAAATGCCTCGTTTGTGAATTATTTGTTGGAGTGTGCCCCTGGCTAAATAAAAATAACAAGAAGGTTCTGCCGTCTGGTTTTCTTAATTCAAGGAATGTGTAATAATTTATACTTTTACTTTTGATCTTTTAGCAATTACATATACTTTTGATACTTAAGTATATTTAAAAACAAATACTCTTAGACTTTTACTCAAGCAGTATTTGTTCCTGGGTAACTTTCACTTTTACTTGAGTCATTTTCTATCAAGGCATCTTTACTTTTACTGAAGTATGACAATTAGGTACTTATTCCATCAGTGTCCAACACACACACACACACACACACATATCGATGTCACACACAGACACACACACATACACACACTTTCACACTCCACATATGCTGCTGCTACTGTGTTTATTATATATCCTGATTGCCTATTCACTTTTACCCCTACCTACAGTACCAGTCAAAAGTTTGGACACACCTACACATTCAAGGGTAATTTCTATATTGTAGAATAATAGTGAAGACATCAAAACTATGAAATAACACATATGGAATCATGTAGTAACCAAAAACGTGTTAAACAAATCAAAATATATTTAATATTTTAGATTCTTCAAAGTAGCCACCCTTTGCCTTGATTACAGCTTTGCACACTCTTGGCATTCTCTCAACCAGCTTCATGAGGAATGCTTTTCCAACAGTCTTGAAGGAGTTACCACTTGTGCTGAGCAGTTGTTGGCTGCTTTTCCTTCCCTCTGCGGTCCAACTCATCTAAAAACAATCTCAATTGGGTTGAGGTCGGGTGATTGTGAAGGCCAGGTCATCTGATGCAGCACTCCATCACTCTCCTTCTTGATCAAATAGCCCTTACACAGCCTGGAGGTGTGTTTTGGGTTATTGTGTGGTTGAAAAACAAATTATAGTTCCACTAAGCGCAAACCAGAATGGGATGGCGTATTGCTGCAGAATACTGTGGTAGCCATGCTGGTTAAGTGTGGCTTGAATTCTAAATAAATCAGACAGTTTCACCAGCAAAGCACCCCCACACAATCACACCTCCTCCTCCATGCGTCACAGTGGGAACCACACATACGGAGATCATCCGTTAACCTACTCTGCGTCTCACAAAGACACAGCGGTTGGAACCATAAATCTCAAATTTGGACCTATCAAACCAAAGGACATATTTCCACCGGTCTAATGTCCATTGCTCGTATTTCTTGGCCCAAGCAAGTCTCTTCATCTTCTTGGTGTCCTTTAGTAGTGGTTTCTTTGCAGCAATTCTACCATGAAGGCCTGATTCACACAGTCTCCTCTAAACAGTTGATGTTGAGATGTGTTTGTAACTTGAACTCTGAAGTATTTATTTGGGCTGCAATCTGAGGTGCAGTTAACTCTAATGAACTTATCCTCTGCACCAGAGGTAACTTTGGGTCTTCCTTTCCTGTGGCGGTCCTCATGAGAGCCAGTTTCATCATAGCGCTTGATGGTTTTTGCGTCTGCACTTGAAGAAACGTTCAAAAAGTTCTTGAAATTTTCCAGATTGACTGACCTTCACGTCTTGAAGTAATGATGGACTGTCATTTCTCCTTGCTTATTTGAGCTGTTCTTGCCATAATATGGACTTGGTATTTTACAAAATAGGGCTATCTTCTGTATACCACCTCTACCTTGTCACAACACAACTGATTGGCTCAAACACAATAAGAAGGAAAACATTTTTTAACAAGGCACACCTGTTATTTGAAATGCATTCCAGGTGACTGCCTCATGAAGCTGGTTGAGAGAATGCCAAGAGTGTGCAAAGCTGTCATCAAGGCAAAGGGTAGCTACTTTGAAGAATCTCAAATATAAAATATATTTTAATTTCTTTGACACTTTGTTTTACTACATGATTCCATGTGTTATTTCATAGTTTTGATCTCTTCACTATTATTCTACAATGTAGAATGTATTATTCTACAAAACCCTTGAATGAGTAGGTGTGTCCAAACTTTTGACTGGTACTGTACATGTACTTATTACCTCAACTACGTCGTACCCCTGCACTTTGACTCTGTACTGGTACTCCTTGGATATAGCCTCATTATTGTTATTTATTGTGTTAGTATTTTCTACTTTAATTTGCAAATGTTTTTACTTTTTACCTCTGCATTTTTGAGAAAGCGCTCGAAAGTAAGCATTTCAAGGTAAAGTCTACACCTGTTGTATTCGGCGCATATGACAAATACATTTTGATTTGATGATTTGACAGTATTGGCATGCAGTTTTACCATGGGATATGAAAGGTTTTGAAATGATTGTGGATCACTTTTTCCCTCCCTTCTAACATTCATTAAAATAATGTCACACCATGTTTAAATCCTCACAGCAGGATTTGACATCAACAGAAAGAGGAGTGGATGCCTTTTTCTTTAACAGCTGTAATTTGTTGTTTTCCAATCACCATGTTGATTTCTGCTCATTATACTTTGGTTTCACACCGGTAAGTGAGCAAAGTTTGGATTGATTGACTCTAATTAACAACAACAAAATTGAGAGCCATGGATTTATTATCATGCTAGCTAGCCACAAATGTCACAGACTTTCACAAATGATTATCCTGTTAAGATAAATGTATTGGACATCAAGGGAGTGTGGAAACACAGGGAACATGGAGTATTATTTGCGTGATACATTTTGTTTGGCATGTTTTTTACGTGTTGTTGGTCACACGTTGCAAAAGTAGCCTGGAAACCTTATGTGCAGATTTCTAATTTCTTCTCAAAGTCTGACTGAGAATTAACAACATTAATATATTGGTAGGCATGCAAGATTGGTATTGTTATCAATGAATGGAAAGTTATGTACTATCCAAACTTCAGTTGTTTACTCTAAAAAACAACAAATGACAACTTATAAATGGTCTTCCACTGAGATGGTGGAAAGACAGAAAATAGAGGCGTGTTAGTTACTTTATTGTCACATACAGCGGTTAGGTGCAGTTTTAATGGGTCAGCCACAGTAGTACGGCACCCCTGGAGCTAATTAGGGTTAAGTGCCTTGCTCAAGGGCACGTCGACAGATTTTTCACCTTGGGTATTTGAACCAGTGACCTTTCGGTTACTGGCCCTGCGTTCCAACCACTAGTCTACATGCCACCCTTTTAGAAAACCCTCTTGGACATAGGGTTGCAGAGGAAAGGTATATTATTGGAAACTTTCGAAGTTTACCAGTAAACTACCAGAATTTTGCTATCTTTCAAGGATTTTATGTAATCTATCTCAAGACATCTAGTGGCCCTTTTGGGTACTTCAAATTATCACAGGTGTCTGTAATAGTCTCTGGACCTCTGTGTGGCCTTGAACAAGATGATTTTAACATAAGGAATAGAATGACAAAGCTGTAAAATACCATTGGTGTTTAATATGATTGTTTCAGCAAGAAATATCCTTTATTTATACATTTTTATTTAATTTGACTATGTATGTATGTATGTATTTCTTGTCGATATTTTGCCGTCAAACTGGTTGAAGTGGTGAAAAAAGTCAATAGTTGGAAGAGTTGCAGAGTTAATTGAAAATAGTGGCATTGTTGATTAGCTGATTTTTTCATTAATTAAGCTATTTTCTATCTACTAGAAACTCATGGACAATATGAATAAAAGTATATATTCTTATCGTATTCATTTATTATATCTGTATTCATATTGTCCATGAGTTTCTAGTAGATAGAAAATAGCTTAATTAAGCATAAATTACCAAAGTTACGATAGATTGCCAAAGATTTTCTGTTAATTACCAAAATTACTGAAGATTCCGGTAACTTTGGTAAATTACCGGTAGCTTCGCAACCCTACTTGTATATCTCCTGAAAGCTTGAGAACTCTGCTTGGCTGCACTGTCTACACAATTAAAAGTCTGAAAAGGTTCATCTAGGAACCTACAGTAGCAATTGGACCTCTCTTTGTTAAGCACAGACCTTATTCCTGTTGTGTCTACTAAAACTTGGCAGCATCTCCCTCATTGATATGTTAGACACAGCTGCATCTCCACTCTATTATTTCCTTGCCTCCATGAGCTCTCTACTGCTCTCAACTCTAGCCATTTTGAAACTGGCTTGGTCTCATAGACTAGACATAACATAGTAAAGTAATTCCGGCACACTCAAATTAGTATTATATGTTACGTTTGGTATGGTTACATAAGACAGAAGGTCACTTACAGTAAGTTAAGGCAAAATTGTACGAATTGCAATTCATAATATATCATACGAATTGTAATTCGTAACATATCAAAGGAAAATGGATGATGTACATCGACAAATTAATACATACCATACTAAATGTAACATATTATACTAGTTAGAGTGGCCCGGATTTACATTTACTATGTTACGTCTACCCCTAAGTCCAGGTTGTTGAAAAATATAACCACTTTTTCTTCCTGTAAAACTTAGTAAATAGCCTAATGGCACGCACCGAAACAACTCTTTTTAAGTGCTGGTCTCTCATGAACAACCAGAGAGGAAGGCTTTACAGGGCAAAGGGGCAAACTGACACCCATTTTCCATGATCTCAAACAGGCAGACAGTATTAGACAACCTGTAAATCAGTTCCTCCCACCATATCTTTACAACCCGTCTGTTTGAAATAGTGAAAGACCCTTCACGGACTGTGACACGTCACAAATTATTACAACAATAAAAATGCTTGTGCTGTGTTATGTTATGTTTGCAAGACATGCTCTTAATTTTGTTTGCTCATCATAGACTTCACATAATAATACCAGTGTGTGTATATAACATGTAATAAATGTCAAATATTGTACAGTGGGCCTACATGTGTATATCTCAGTTGTCAAGCATTTTTTTCCCTCAATATCTCCACACACTACAGTAGTGCAAACACATGCACACACAAGTCTACATCAGTACACCCACTAAAATGTAGCAACATTCAGGTGTGTGTACCTTGAGTCTAGCCTTCAGACAAATGTGATGACAGCCGGCGCTGGTTCAGTGTCATTTATTTTGGGGGATTGATTAGATGCGAGGAGAGGAGATGAATGTGTTGGGGCGGTGCCTTCCTTTGATATATTGCCATATAATATTTAAGAGATAGCAGACAGTCAGTGCATTTTTCAAAACACTCCCATGTCCTCAAGGTGCTTTTAGAGAGTGAACCGGTTCCCAGCTTAGTAAGACGCTGATCTGAAACACGGTCTTAGCACCATTAACCTATGTAAGCGTCTTAGACATGTCTGTTGAGGAATCGGATGATACAATACAACAATATAGCAAGGTTCCTCAACTGTCGGCCCCGTGCCGAATTTGTCCCGTGGGTGATTTTCTTTGACCAAAAAAATCTCTATTTTTTGGGGGGGGCACATAAAAGACCAAAAATACCAGCAAATCCGCTCCAAGTGATTTACAATTTCGAAATCTGTTCCAAAGTATTCCCATGCATAATGAAGAGATATAAGTGATCGTATACAAATGTAAGCAAGGTTTGAAATATCATTGTGCTCTTGGGTAAATTTTTTATTTTGGGGGCAATTTCAGCAGAAATGTTGCAGATCGGAAGGTTCAAGTCCTTAGTGAGACACCAATGGAGAATGGAGTATGGTGCGAGGAAATGGAAGAATGATGATTTATTGGGGAAGATGGGTTGATCTGTGGCTGTCTGAAGGGTGGAATTGATGTGTGTTGGAATAATTATATACACAAATGCTCAGTGTAAGTGTTTGAGGTCCTCCAATCATGTTGAGGGTGGGGATGGGATTATTGTATGTTTTGCTTTTCGTTATTTATGTTTTGTGTTTTGGCTTCATGCTGTGAATGGTGTGTGTGCTGGTCCTGGTAGTTATGGGTGCGCTCGCTTCCTGCCCAGGCATCGGGCTTGGTTTTTGTCGGGTGTGGAAAATCCCTTTCGGCCATGTGCGGAGCCTTGCCGGCGTCTCAGAAGGGTGGGGCGAGCGCACCCTCTGACCAGTACACCCGCTGTGGGAGCGGCCATTTATATTGTCTGTATTTATTGTATTGTTTTTAATAAAAAAAAATATTTTTTGTCAAATACAGTATTATATCTGTTTGGGCTTCTTGCGGTCAATTTGCAGTCTACAAATTATTTGTCATTATGTTTCCGGCCCCCTGCCTATCCGCTCAAGAAAGAAAAAACGGCCCATGGCTGAATCTAGATGATGATCCCTGATCTATAGTACATTGAATTGTTACCCTTTACATGTGATGAGAATAACACAACTTAGTAGTACTGCACCTAGGGTGCCTCATTCCCCGAACAGGAACATCTTTAAAGGTCCAACACAGCTGTTTTTGACTCAATATTAAATCATTTCTGGGTAACAATTCAAAATAAAATAGTATTTGTCACATGCGCTGAATACAACAGCTGTAGACCTTACCGTGAAATGCTTACTTACAAGCCCTTAACCAACAATGCAGTTTTAAGGGAAAAAAGAGTTAACAAAATATTAACAAAATAAACCAAAGTAAAAAAAATAAAAGAGCAACAATAAAATAACAATAACGAGGCTATATACAGGGGGTACCGGTACTGAGTCAATGTGCGGGGGTACAGGTTAGTCGAGGTAATATGCACATGTAAGTAGGGGTAAAATGACTATGCATAGATAATAAACAGCGAGTATCAGCAGTGTAAAAAGAAGCTGTTAAGAAGCCTTTTGGACCTAGACTTGGCGCTCCGGTACCGCTTGCCGTGCGATAGCAAAGAGAACAGTCTATGACTAGGGTGGCTAGAGGCTTTGGCAATTTTTAGGGCCTTCCTCTGACACCGCCTGGTATAGAGGTCCTGGATGGCAGGAAGCTTGGCCCCAGTGATGTACTGTGATGTACTTGGCCCCAGTGATGTACCGTACGCACTACGGCCCAGTAGAACCAGTCAGGATGCTCTCGATGGTGCAGCTGTAGAACTTTTTGAGGATCTGAGGACCCATGCCAAATCTTTTCAGTCTCCTGAAGGGGAATAGGTGTAATCGTGCCCTCTTCACGATTGTCTTTGTGTGTATGGACCATGTTAGTTTGTTTGTGATGTAGACACCAAGGAACTTGAAGCTCTCAATGTGCTCCACTACAGCCCCATCTATGATGCCCTCTTTTTCCTGTAGTTCACAATCATCTCCTTTCTCTTGATCACGTTGAGGGAAAGGTTGTTGTCCTGGCACCAAACTGCCAGGTCTCTGACCTCCTCCCTATAGGCTGTTTCATCGTTGTTGGTGATCAGCCTATCACTGTTGGGTCTGCAAACTTAATGATGGTGCTGGAGTCATGGGTGAACAGGGAGTACAGGATGGGACTAAGCACACACCCCTGAGGGGCCCCCATAATGACGATCAGTGTGGCAGATGTGTTGTTGCCTACCCTTACCAACTGGGGGTGGACCGTCAGGAAGTCCAGGATCCAATTGCAGAGGGAAATGTTTAGTCCCAGGGTCCTTAGCTTAGTGACAAGCTTTGAGGGCACTATGGTGTTGAACGCTGAGCTGTAGTCAATGAATAGCATAGGTGTTCCTTTTGTCCAGGTGAGAAAGGGCAGTGTGGAGTGCAATAGAGATTGCATCATCCGTGGATCTGTTGGGGCGGTATGCAAATTGGAGTGGGTCTACGGTTTTAGGGATGATGGTGTTGATGTGAATCATCACCAGCCTTTCAAAGCACGTCATGGCTACAGACGTGAGTGCTACTGGTCAGTAGTCATTTAGGCAGGTTGCCTTGGTGTTCTTGGGCACAGGGACTATGGTGGTCTGCCTGAAACATGTAGGTATTACAGACTCGGTCAGGGACAGGTTGAAAATGTCAGTGAAGATACTTGCCAGTTGGTCAGCGCGTGCTCGGAGTACACGTCCTGGTAATCCGTCTGGCCCTGCGGCCTTGTGAATGTTGACCTGTTTGAAGGTCTTACTCACATCGGCTACGGAGAGCGTGATCACACAGTCGTCCGGAACAGCTGTTGCTCTCATCCATGCTTCAGTGTTCCTTGTCTCGAAGCACACATAGAAGTCATTTAGCTCGTCTGGTAGGCTTGTGTCACTGGGCAGCTCGCAACTGGGCTTCCCTTTGTAGTCCGTAATCGTTTGTAAGCCCTGCCACATCCGATGAGCGTCGAGCCAGTGTAGTATGATTCAATCTTTGTCCTGTATTGACACTTTGTCTGTTTAATGGTTCGTCGGTGAACATAGCGGGAGTTCTTAGAAGTGTCTGGGTTAGAATCCTGCTCCTTGAAAGTGGCAGCTCTACCCTTTAGCTCAGTGCGGATGTTGCCTGTAATCCATGGCTTCTGGTTTGGGTATGTACGTACAGTCACTGTGGGACGACGTCATCGATGCACTTATTGATAAAGATGGTGACTGATGTGGTATACTCCTCAATGCCATCAGATTAATCCCGGAACATATTCTAGTCTGTGCTAGCAAAACAGTCCTGTAGCTTAGCATCTGCGTCATCTGACCACTTCCGTATTAAGCGAGTCACTGGTACTTCCTGCTTTCATTTTTGTTTGTAAGCATGAATCAGGAGGATAGAATTATGGTCAGATTGGCAAATGGAGGGCGAGGGAGAGCTTTGTACCCATCTCTGTGTGTGGAGTAAAGGTGGTCTAGTTTTTTTCCCTCTGGTTGCACATGTAACATGCTGGTAGAAATGAAGTATAACGGATTTAAGTTTCCCTGCATTAAAGTCCCAGGCCACTAGGAGCGCTGCCTCTGAATTAGCATTTTTGTTTGCTTATGGCCTTATACAGCTCATTGAGTGCGGTCTTAGTGCCAGCAGGAGTTTGTGGTGGTAAATAGACAGCTACGAAAAATATAGATGAAAACTCTCTTGGTAAATATTGTGGTCTACAGCTTATCATGAGATACTCTACCTCAGGCGAGCAAAACCTTGAGACTTCCTTAATATTAGATTTCGCACACCAGGTGTTATTGACAAATAGACACAGACCGCCACCCCTTGTCTTACCGGTGGCAACTGTTCTATCTTGCTGATGCACGGGAAACCCAGCCGGCTGTATATTATCCATGTCGTCGTTCAGCCACGACTCAGGGAAACATAAGATATTGCAGTTTTTAATGTCCCGTTGGAAGGATGGTCTTGAACGGAGCTAATCCAGTTTTTTCTCCAATGATTGCACGTTGGCCAATAGGACAGATGGTAGAGGCGGGTTACGCACTTGCCGACTAATTCTCACAAGGCACCCGGACCTGTGTCCCCTGTATCGGCGTCTCTTCTTCATGCGATGAAGGGGATTTGGGCCTGGTCCGGTGTCAGCAGTAAATCCTTCAAGTCCGACTCGTTAAAGAAAAAATCTTTGTCCAGTTTGAGGTGAGTAATCGCTGTTCTGATGTCCAGAAGCTCTTTTCGGTCATAAGAGACGGTGGCTGAAACAATATGTACAAAATAAGTTACAAACAACGTGAAGAAACACATAAAATAGCATAATTGGTTAGGAGCCCATAAAACTGTAGCCATTTCCTCCGGCGCCATTCTCATTACTTTGATTGTTTTAAATTAAAATTGTCAAAAGAAACAAAGGAGCAAAAAGCAATTTCTTAAGCAAGAATCTTGCCAGAGGTTTCTGGGAGTGGTCTGATTGGGGAGAGGAAACTGAAGACTAGCTGTTATTGGCAGAGAGGTTTGGAACTCCATTTCTTATTGGTCTATTAACTAATTTACCTTCTGGTGATGTCACCAGGCAGGTCAAAACTCCATCCCACCAAAACAGGCTGAAATTTCAGGCAGTCTTTTCAAACACCAAAAGGGCATTTTCACAATTTCACAGTATTATTCCAAATATATATAAAATATATAAATATGGAAATATATAAATCACAGGAAAATCACATTTGCACTGCACTGGGCCTTTAACTTTAACTGTATCTGTCTTTAGATTTAAAAAGACCAAATGATCTAATTGAACACACACTTTAAGATGCTATTCTATGACATAGCATGGCCATGGACATGCTAAGGAGGAAATGGAGCTTGTCTTGCTAAAGTCAATGGTGATGTCAATGTCTCCCTCCCTCTCTTGTTGTTTCATGCTCCCCCCCTCTGTCCTGGCTGGCAGGCAAGGAGGGGAGAGAGGCCTCAGTGCCATCAACAAACAAACAACGTCTCTATCTACCACACAGCGAACCAGAAGACAGCAGACCTGAATGGACCAACAGTATCTATCACCTGGCTGAGTGACCTAATAGGAAATCACATTGTCACTAGTTCAAGTTGAGTTGAGTTGAGTTCAAGAACATCTTGGTGAGAAAATATCATACATAAATCCAATGGCCATCTCCATAGCCGAATAGCTAATTTCAGCCATAGGTTGAAATTGTGTCATCACAATAATCTAATATAAACAATGTTGTCGTACAATATTTCTATCACAAATTTTTATCAAACAGAAAAATTTAAATTTAATAAATATTAATGTGCCACATCATTAGTAGGCCTATAAAATAAATGGGAACATGCTTGATGAAATAATACATTTTCTCCTCCAAATAAATACTATGTGGGATTCAGCCTAAATTGAAAGCAGCGTTACCTGGGGGTTCTTCAGTTAGAAAGCCAGTAGGATACTGCACTCGCTACATAACATTATTTTATAATGTGCACACTATTTACCCCTAGATTGCTCCAGGCTAATGTCTCAATAATTTTTACTCCTTTCTCAGGTCCTTCACACAAAGGACTTAACTAATGATCCATGGACAAAATGAAGCATTTAAATTTATTCATTAATCATTCATATCCAGCTCATTGAAAATGCTAAACTTCCACAAAATGAAGATTGAACATTGAAAAGTGATTGAGGGAGACAGCTTTCTAGGAGAGCACAGAGTGAGAGAGAAAAAGTGAGAGAGGGAGAGAAAAAGAGAGAGGGAGAAAAAATGAAACAACAAAAACAGGGCTTAATGTCTACCGAGAGAAAGTTTTTTTGCTTCGGCATTGGTCAGGGTGGTCGAGGTGATGTACTAAGTGCTAGTTAAGGTCACGGAGGGTTTTAGTAGTCATAATTAGATCTCGAAATCTGGAGAAGCGTAGAGTTTCTGTCAACACTGCCTGTAATTATTCTCTTTTCCAATTAATGGTGACATAGATTAATTATCTGATGAGGCAAAGCCAATTGCAATCATTCACCCAGCTAAAATTAGATCAGTCCTGACAGCAGCATGAAAGTCACCTGTTTCATTGTTATGGATCTGCTGCTGGTAAGAGAGAGAGAGGGAGCATAGTGAATTAGTGAAGCGTACAGGGGTAAGTAAGTTGTCTGGGACCAGGTGAATGTCCAATTACACTGTTATCTGAACTGTAGGCATCTTCTTCTTGATCAATCCAATGGCATCCGGACCTGCTTGTTTGTTCTCTGCTGCTGTCTCTATTGTCGCAGCATGATCACTGTTACTGTAGTTGAGTCATCTGCCACTGACTGCAGGAAAGCAGAGATGCGCTGGATTGCTTCTGACAACTCCTCCTGTTTGAATGAGGGAGCAAACAGAGTCAATGAATAGCAGCTAATTAAGAAAACAGAGTGACGACAGTCGATGGATGACGTTGAGTCGAGGAGGCTAGAGAGGAGAGAAGCAGCCGTTTGGCGACAGACACAGACATACAGATAACTCTAGTGTTGATTTGATACTCTTTCGGTTCTCGGTCTATCTGTTTCACTACTTGCTGTTCGCTCATCAGGGTGTCTAGAGATAGTGAGAGTAGGTTACACACAGCGTCTTGAAGGAGAGAGCAATAATGAGAACAAGAGAGAGAGGTTCCTGGTTGAATCGTGGTAAAGGTTCAGTGCGCCTGTGTTTTAAAAACCTCAGAATCCAGTTTGTCTATTAAACTGCCTGGCACTGTCAACCAGCTTGGGAATCTGAACCGGCCTAGCCATGCAGACATTCTCTGACTAACAATTATATCAGAAACAGGATTTTTGGATTACTGTCTCTGGAGACCGGGGCTAGTGCTCGTCTGCTGCTATCATTACTGGCCATTCAACAAGCACTCTGTACTGTGAGCCTTGCCGCTGTTAACCATTGTCAATTATGCCATCCCTGGTGAAAACTGGCAGAACACAAAAATTCAACTGCCAGTTCTGCCAGCAGTGTTACAGGATCACAGCGCCTCCACCACCCCACCACCACACACAAACGCACCCACACGCCCACCATCCCACACTCCCTGGGTTCCCCAACCCAACACCCACTGCTTCCTTGTCTGTGAGGCCATCATAATCAGTATTTACAGTATGCAGAATGCAGTTTTCAATAATATTTCTTAAGGCCGGCCTGCGATTAAAATATACAGTATATACAAAATATACAAACATTTTGTGAAAAATAATAATTTTAAGGAATATCGCTAGCTGCAACAGAATATCACAGTGGATACCATTATTATGTCTCTGTGCCCAGTAATGAAGGAAGTTAGAGGTAGTTTCATGAGCCAATGCTAACAAGCGTTAGCGCAATTACTGGAAGTCTAGAGGAACAGTTCGCATGCTAGCTGTTCGTGTTCATTCAACTCTTGGGAAGTAGATAAATGGCTTCATTGCCAAAATCTCGAACTATCCCTTTAATATGGAGGACATTACAGTCATTGGAGGTTTTTTTTCTGGAAACAAAATTCTTAGGCGGGACACCTAAGTGGTAATTTTTGGGATTGAAATACAGTTTAGAATCAAAATAAAATCAAAGTTTATTGGTTGCATACACAGATTTGCAGATGTTATCACAGGTGCAGCGAAATACTTGCGTTTTTATCTCCAACAGTGCAGTAATAAAACATAGCAATACTAAACAAAACTCACATAATCCAAAAAGTTCAAATAAAAAGAACGAGCAATGTCAGAGTCCGGAATATATATATATATATATATATATGTGTGTGTGTGTACAATACAAGTCAAAAGTTTGGACACACCTACATTTGAAGTCGGAAGTTTACATACACTTAGGATGGAGTCATTAAAACTAGTTTTTCAACCACTTCACAAATTTCTTGTTAACAAACTATAGTTTTGACAAGTTGGTTAGGACATCTACTTTGTGCATGACACAATAATTTTTCCAACAATTGTTTACAGACAGATTATTTCACGTATAATTCACTGTATCACAAATCCAGTGGGTCAGAAGTTTACATACACTAAGTTGACTGTGTCTTTAAACAGCTTGGAAAATTCCAGAAAATGATGTCATGGCTTTAGAAGCTTCTGATAGGCTAATTGACATAATTTGAGTTAATTGGGGGGTGTATCTGTGGATGTATTTCAAGGCCTACCTTTTTGCATGACATCATGGAAAAATCAAAAAGAAATCAGCCAAGACCTCAGAAAAGAAATTGTAGACCTCCACAAGTCAGGTTTATCCTTGGGAGCAATTTCCAAATGCCTGAAGGTACCACGTTCATCTGTACAAACAATAGTACGCAAGTATAAACACCATGGGACCACGCAGCTGTCATACCGCTCAGGAAGGAGACGCATTCTGTCTCCTAGAGATGAATGTACTTTGGTGCGAAAAGTGCAAATCAATCCCAGAACAACAGCAAAGGACCTTGTGAAGATGCTGGAGAAAACAGGTACAAAAGTATCTATATCCACAGTAAAACCAGTCCTATATCGACATAACCTGAAAGGCCGCTCAGCAAGGAAGAAGCCACTGCTCCAAAACCACAATAAAAAAGCCAGACTACGGTTTGCAACTGCATATGGGGACAAAGATCGTACTTTTTGGAGAAATGTCCTCTGGTCTGATGAAACACAAATAGAACTGTTTGGCCATAATGACCATCGTTATGTTTGGAGGAAAAAGGGGGATGCTTGCAAGCCGAAGAACACTATCCCAACCGTGAATCACAGGGGTGGCAGTATCATGTTGTGGGGGTGCTTTGCTGCAGGAGGGACTGGTGCACTTCACAAAATAGATGGCATCATGAGGCAGGAAAAATTATGTGGATATATTGAAGCAACATCTCAAGACATCAGTCAGGAAGTTAAAGCTTGGTCGCAAATGGGTCTTCCAAATGGACAATGACCCCAAGCATACTTCCAAAGTTGTGGCAAAATGGCTTAAGGACAACAAAGTCAAGGTATTGGAATGGCCATCACAAAGCCCTGACCTCAATCCTATAGAACATTTGTGGGCAGAACTGAAAAAGCGTGTGCGAGCAAGGAGGCCTACAAACCTGACTCAGTTACATCAGCTCTGTCAGGAGGAATGGGCCAAAATTCACCCAACTTATTGTGGGAAGCTTGTGGAAGGCTAACCGAAATGTTTGACCCAAGTTAAACAATTTAAAGGCAATGCTACCAAATACTAATTGAGTGTATGTAAACTTCTGACCCACTGGGAATGTGATGGAAGAAATAAAAGCTGAAATAAATCATTCTCTCTACTATTATTCTGACATTTCACATTCTTAAAATAAAGTGGTGATCTTATCTGACCTAAGACAGGGATTTTTTTTTTGTTGAAATGTTTTAAAGGTAAGGTTTATGTAAACTTCCGACTTCAACTGTACCTACTCATTCAGGAGTTTTTCTTTATTTTTACTATTTTCTACATTGTAGAATAATAGTGAAGACATCAAAACTATGAAATTACACAAATGGAATCATGTAGTAACCAAAAAAGTGTTAAACAAATCTAAATATACTTTATATAATACATTCTTCATGGTAGTCACCCTTTGTCTTGTGACAGCTTTGCACACACTTGGCACTCTCTCAACCAGCATCACCTGAAAAGCTTTTCCAACAGTCTTGAAGGAGTTCCCACATATGCTGAGCACTTGTTGGCTTCTTTTCCTTTACTCATCCCAAACCATCTCAATTGGGTTGAGGTCTGGTGATTGTGGAGGCCAGGTCATCAGCACTCCATCACTCTCCTTCTTGGTCAAATAGCCCTTACACACCCTGGAGGTGTGTTTTGGGGCATTGTCCTGTTGAAAAACAAATGATAGTCCCACGAAGCGCAAACCAGATGGGATGGTGTATCGCTGCAGAATGCTGTGGTAGCCATGCTGGTTAAGTCTGCCTTGAATTCTAAATAAATCAAAGACAGTGTCACCAGCCAAGCACCCCCACAGCATCACACCTCCTTCTCCATGCTTCATGGTGGGAACCACACATGCGGGCATCATCCCTTCACCTACTCTGCGTCTCACAAAGACACGGCGGATGGAATCAAAAATCTCAAATTTGGACTCATCAGACCAAAGGACAGATTTACACCAGTTTAATGTCCATTGCTTGTGTTTCTTGGCCCAAGCAAGTCTTTTCTTCTTATTGGTGTCCTTTAGTAGTGGTTTCTTTGCAGAAATTCGACCTTGAAGGCCTGATTCACGCAGTCTCCTCTGCAGTTGATGTTGAGATGTGTCTGTTACTTGAACTCTGTGAAGCATTTATTTGGGCTGCAATCTGAGGTGCAGTTAACGCTAATGAACTTATCCTCTGCAGCAGAGGTAACTCTGGGTCTTTCTTTCCTGTGGCGGTCCTCATGAGAGCCAGTTTCATCATAGTGCTTGATGGTTTTTGCGCCTGCAACTTTCCGGATTGACTGACCTTCATGTCTTGAAGTAATGATGGACTGTCGTTTCTCTTTACTTATTTGAACTGTTCTTGCCATAATATGGACTTGGTCTTTTAACCTACCTTGTCACAACACAACTGATTGGCTCAAACGCATTAAGAAGGAAAGAAATTCCACAAATGAACTTTTAACAAGGCACACCTGTTAATTGAAATGCATTCCAGGTGACTACTGCATGAAGCTAGTTGAGAGAATGCCAAGCGTGTGCAAAGCTGTAATCAAGGCAATGGGTGGCTACTTTGAAAAATATATAAAATATAAAATATATTTCGATTTTTTTTTGGTTACTACATGAGTCCATATCTGTTACTTTAGTTGAAAACTGTTGTTCTGATTAAAGAAGCAATAAAACTGGCCTTCTTTAGACTAGTTGAATATCTGGAGCATCAGCATTTGTGAGTTCGATTACAGGCTCAAAATGGCCAGAAACAAAGAACTTTCTTATGAAACTCGTCAGTCTATTCTTGTTCTGAGAAATGAAGGCTATTCCATGCGAGAAATTGCCAAGAAACTGAAGATCTTGTACAACGCTATGTACTACTCCCTTCACAGAACAGCGCAAACTGGCTCTAACCAGAATAGAAAGAGGAGTGGGAGGCCCCGGTGCACAACTGAGCAAGAAGACAAGTACATTAGAGTGTCTAGTTGTGCTAACATAATTGCAAAAGGGTTTTCTAATGATCAATTAGCCTTTTAAAATGATCAACTTGGATTAGCTAACACAACATGCCATTGGAACACAGGAGTGATGGTTGCTGATAATGGGCCTCTGTACGCCTATGTAGATATTTCATTGAAAATCAGCCATTTCCAGCTACAATAGTCATTTACAACATTAACAATGTCTACACTGTATTTCTGATCAATTTGATGTTATCTGAATGGACAAAAAATGTGTTTTCTTTCAAAAACAAGGACATTTCTAAGTGACCCCAAACTTTTGAACGGTAGTGTATATTTAATCCATTTTAGAATACGTCTGTAACGTAACAAAATGTGGAAAAAGTCAAGGGGTGTGAATACTTTCCGAAGACACTGTATATTTTTAAATAATACCATCTTTGAGAACTAACAATCAAATAAAAGCTTGACAGTCAGGGAGAATGGAGAGAAACAAACGGCATACAGGGCACATGCCCATTGACTTTGTTCTAAAGTTTGAGCAGAGGAACACAGCATTAGCGATAGAACAATGCATAGAATTGCAGGAAATTGCCAAACTGTGTAGAATTGCCGGAAATTTGCTTCAAAACGGCTAAATGTTCTCTCAGTTCAATTGAATCATTTGTAGAACAGCAACATTTTCTCTACCACCAAGATACCTTTCTATATTAGTTTACACTCCTCTTCCAATTGACTGTAGGGAGGTCAGAATAATGAAACTGTCTACCAAATCTATTCATTTACTTGCCATTATTATTCACCTGATGATAAGACAAGACATTATTTATTTATTGTTAGCTAACATACGATGTAGGTCCCTGGGTCGCTGATTTGCATGGGCGGGGGTCCCTGTGAAAGACAAGTTTGAAAACTCCTGTGGAAGGGTGTTTGGGTATAAAGCATGTGTTTCTCTGAGGGGATTTGGTTTTAAAGTGTACACTTCTCAGAGGGTCTTTGTGTTACAAGTATGCATTGCTTATGGTCTTTATTTTTAAGTGTACACTACTCATGCACAACTCGGCATGTCTTTTTGTTAAAGTGTGGACTATTCTAAGGGGACTCTGTTAAATTGTGCATTACTCTTAGTAAGGACCCTGAGTCTAAGCTGTGCGTAGTGCGTAGTAAAGTCTGCTCTAGTCTGGAGGAGCCGGGTTGGGGGTTTAAAGTGAGTAGCTGCTCTGCTCTGAGGGACCCTGTGCTGGGCTGTGACGGGTGACGGTGCGCTGCGCTTCAATACACCAGCTCTTTTGTCCTTCACACTCTGCAGCTCCCTGATAGCTCCTCCCTCCTCCTCCCCCTCCTCCTTTTCCTCATCCTCCATGCTCCACTCCTCCCTGCTCTGCTCTGCTCTCCCCTCTGCTCTGCTCTGTGTTCAGCTGCCTTGGGCCTCCCCTCTGCTCCTCGGGGCTAGGCCTGGGAGACATGACTGCACCCTTCCTCTCTGAATGACTGACTAGCTGTAATGTCTGGCTGGACAAGACCCATCAAAAAGCATGTTGGCAATAAAAATGGGGAAGGAATGGATGGAGAGGAAAATCATCACTAAACGTGTTATTGCTCACTGTGTAGAGAAGAATAGAAACAGAGGGTCTGAAATTATGTTGAATGAGATCAATTCTATCTGGGAATAAGTCTGATCGAATCAAATCAGTTGAATTATATTTGAATCGCAATAGTTTTATTGTCTAGGTCTGTGGGACTGTGACCTAGGTAATAGTAGTGCTAGATTGGGAATAGCCGATCGACATGGCTGGTTGTCACACCGGGAGAGCAAGGGGAAGGAAACAATGCTAACTGTAAACACCTCTGTATAAAATATATAATGGCTATAAGAAAATGTGAATGGTTCCATGGTTGAATGGCACCTGCCTGCTACAGTATGACGGTCGTTGAGGGTGCTACAGGACAGGACATTTGATAAAGATTCATCACTCTCCTTCTGTCCGCTTTGACCTCCTCGCACGTCCCACCACATATTAGCCACCCATTATCCAGTAATTGAAGATCTCCACTTCTCCATGCAACCCTGCAGATTCAGAATACGTGCCTACTCCTTTTTCAGCGAAACATGAGAAAGGTAGCTTGGGGTATTTCAACCAACGAACACAGGAGGTGTTGTAGTTGTACCATAGATAGGTATCCAGCAGTAACACCCAACAGAGCCAAAGCCTGAATGAGAAATGAGGTAAACTCATAACGTAGCCTATACACAATAAAACAGAAGGTAGCTAGCTACACAGCCAAATGTAATGTAGTGAATAAATAGGTGACCTAACGGTGTGAATGTATAGATTTAGTTATCTGGAGAGAAGACAGAGTTAGCCTCAGACACCGGGTCACCGCATGCCATTGGCGCTCTCGCCGACACATCATCAATCACGTCACTGTGCTGGTGTTGTGACGACTGGATGTATGGCGGCGGCGTCTTTAACTCTAGTGTGATGACACTACAGAGGGCCATGGTGACTGGTGAATGTTTTACTGTGGGTTAGTGCACTGGTTAGTTCCTTGCAAATGAAGGCATGACGCTCAGCTCGCCGTGTTTTAAATGTGGGATGCCACACATGCTCAGCATTACATGAAGTTTTTATACTGTTATAAATTATTATACTCCCATTCAATTAAAACATCTACTCAACCCATGGATCTTCCCAACCCTTTAAATATACTGTAGGACTAGGCAGGATTGAAGAAAAGAATTGAAGAAAAACCCATTAAACTGAATGGTTATAATGTTGTCTGGGTGTGGATCCACACGGGAAAGTCCTATGAAACACATACATACCTGGATGGTTTTTATTTTCTGGTTGTTCTCGTTAGAGAGGTTCTGGAAGCGGGCCAGTTCAGCCAGGCTGTAGAGGCTGCGTTGTCTGAAGTATTTCACCACAGCTCTGTGCATCCTCTTGTGCAACAAAGAAAGCTAGGAGGGTGGGGGAGACAGGGAGAAAGAAGGAAAGAAGGAAGGGAAAGGAAAAGAGAGAAAAAGGAATTGGTAAGGCAGGAGAGGAAATTAATGGCAGTGTTCAAGAAGAATGATGGAGGGGAATAGAGAACGCAGTCAATAGCCCATTCTGCAGTACACGGGCCTGACAGGAATTTCACAGTCTCTTGGTTTCTCTGCTCACTCGTGTGCAGTCATCAGAATCCAGTCACATCTGGCTGCCAGGATGGGGGGTTAATTTTCTCTAAATGCTTCAGCAGTTTTGTTCTAGCCGAGGCAAACTCTGTGACTGCAAAGCTGATGAGTAAAATATTTCTACTTCACCCAGTTTAACTTTATACCAATCCCCTCAAGACATATTTTACACATACACACAGTCATGAACCCCCCACCGAAACTAGAAATTATTCCTAGTCTATTGGAAAGACATGCTGCTCGCTTTATTATTTGAACACAGTTTCAAGCAAAGGGGTTTCTTTCAATTCTGATAGATGCCATTGCTTTTTCTTCCTCCCTCCATTTCTCTTCTCTTCCTACAAAGCTTATCATTGCTTGGCAATGTGTTCCCCAGTGCATAGAGAAACTAAAGCAAATTAGCTCAGCCATCAACTGCTGAAGGAAAGACAATAACAGGAATGCTCTTTATGGCGTACCCTGTTAAAAACCTGTGCAGAGAACTCCATCCACATAAACAAAACAATACTTAAATGCAGTGATAAGAGGACACTTACATGAACCATAAAGTAACTGATCCTATTGGAGGAGAAATAACACAAACCA
Organism: Salvelinus namaycush; assembly: GCF_016432855.1. NCBI lineage: Eukaryota > Metazoa > Chordata > Actinopteri > Salmoniformes > Salmonidae > Salvelinus > Salvelinus namaycush. Next base: position 14,628,384 of record NC_052331.1, on the reverse strand, counting down.
TTTTTAGGTTAACACTTGAGGAAAGTGTTTGGTTGGAGCGTTGAAGCATTTAGCTATTTGCAGGTGATTCAAAAATAAACCAAACGCTAACATGAACTTACTATTTATGTCAACTAATTACAAATGCCTACATTCAGAATGTGTAAGGTATCTTAACAATGTGTGAGGTATCTGTGTGAGTACAATGTCTTATTACCATGGTGCTACATAAGTTTGTATTATAACAGGCCAAAGCCTGTAAACCATGGTTTGATGAGTCAGATAGACAGTAGAGAGCCTTAGCAGGAGCTTCCATTGGCTCCCTCTGCTGAATATCTAACATTTTACAGGCTCTTCAAACAACTGAGAACTTGTAACATGTTTGGAGGGAGTCATGTCATTCCTGTACACAGTATTGCTATGGGCTGTCAAACAATGTCTGCCATGATATGATCCCACCAGTGTGCTGTGTCCTTGGCAACTAGTCTTTCTTCTCTGTTAGCCAGCTAGCTACTATGAAAAAAAACGTGTCACATTGTGTATTGAGAATGGCAACTAGATAGAAATGAGATTAGCAGAGGGATATGAAAATCAGCAAATCAATCAAAAACCAACAATTCACTACATTACCTTAAATCTGTTTTGTATTTTTAATGAGAAAATTTATGATTTTGGTTACCTAGGTGAACACATTAATAAATCTAGATTAGATTTTTTTTAAACAACACTGAGAATTCATTCTATAATGATAGTCATTTTAAGTCAATTACAGGCATATTATCAAGCTTACTTTGGGTAGAGAACGTGATAGCTGGGACGGTGGTGCTATTCTAAATCTGTCTAGAGTTGAAACAAACAGAAATGGTTGAGGGAGGCTGAATCCAGAGTAAAAGAAAATCAGGCTTTGATCATGAGCGTGGAGAATCCTGTCCACAGGATTTTATTTCTGCATGCATTTCTCACTTGATAACATTCATGCAGTCAGATGAGGAATTGCTCAAGTAAAGGTATTAGTCATTTTGGGAAACAAATCATGTCTATTGCTTATTGCCAGTGCAGTGCCGGGCAGTGCATGTTTTATTTCCTGGTTAGGCTATAGAATATGGTTGTCATCTGCAATTCCTCTCAAGATCAAAGTTAAATTGCGTCCCGGACCATAAAGACCAAAACGATTCTGTAGTCTCACAACTATTCAATACCTTTGGGAGTATAAGTTGTTCTGTAGTTTCTCATTTAAGACCTTTGGGAGTATTAGCATTGCAAGTGCATTCTCTTTTTCTATTCTTTACCTGTGCTTGCTATGGTTCTCTCTCCCATTGACCACCTAGTGAACAGAAGCTAATGTGTAACATAAACATAATGAAACATGTCACCTTGGAACACCTTGAAAGACAATTCATGCAAACGCATAAAGACCAAGGATGCATCCGATGGGCCCTGGTGAAAAAGTAGTGCACTATAAAGGGAATAGGGTGCGATTTCGGATGCATCCTTATTCAGAGACCCATTCAAGACTGCATAGTGAACTTAGTCTTTATGCGTTTGCATGAATTCCATCCACCCATCGCCTCTCTCAACTCCCCCTTGGCAGAAATACTACTATATCACATCCATAATCCTCCTACACTAAAGTTATCGCATTGAGATCAGATTACTGCAGTAACCTCCTCATTGGTTGCCCAACTAAAACCATCCGACATTAACTGACCATGCAAAGAAACATTCCAATCAACTGGCAAACTGAATATAATATACACTCAATGGCCAGTTTATTAGGTATACCACCCCAATCACAAAAATGATCGCTCCTACAGACAGTGAGTCACTTGGCTTGCTATATAAAGCAGGCAGACAGGCATCGAGGCATTCAGTTACTGTTAGATTGAACGTTAGAATGGGCAAAACAAGTGACCTAAGGGACTTTGAGCGTGGTATGATCGTCGGTGCCAGGCACGCCGGATCCAGTATCTCATAAACGGCCGTCCTCCTGGGCTTTTCACGCATGACATTGTCTAGGGCTGCGAAAACAGCTCGTTGATGAGAGAGGTCGAAGGAGAATGGCAAGAATCGTGCAAGCTAACAAACAGACAAATGAAGACCCAGTACATTTGTGGTGTGCAATATGGCATCTTGGAATGCACAACTCTTCGATCCTTGTCACAGATGGGCTATTGCAGCAGATGACCATACTAGGTTCCACTCCTATCAGCTAAAAACAACACGAAGCGGCTCCAGTGGACATTGAGGAGTGGAAAAACATTGCCTGGTACGATGAATCCCGGTTCCTGTTGCATCATGGACCCATCCTGCTTGGTGTCAACGGTACAGGCTGGTGGCGGTGGTGTACCGCCATCCAGTTTGCAGTAACTGTGTGATGCCATCGCGTCAGCATGGATAAAACATCCCTGTGGACCGTTTCCGACTTGTAGAATCCATGACCCGAAGAATTCAGGCTGTTCTGAAGGCAAAAGGGGGTCCGACCTTGTACTAGATGAGTGTACCTAATAAACTGGCCGGTGAGTGTAATTTCATATAATATCATATCATGATTTAAATGTCTGATTCAATGGTCATAAAAAAATGCCTCTGCTTGGTTCCTTTCGTCAAACACACATACAGCCTCCCGCTTGGCGATCATGAAGGCATTCTTATGTTCTCTGTACTCATGGGCCAACTCAACCTTCTCTTTAAGGGCTACCTTTAGGTCAGCCTACAATACACACAGAGAAACTCAAGTTCAGTTATACTTTTTTTAAACCAGGTTTCACATATCTTGATAACAAGGTTTCCTGTCACATCAAGCAGTTGACAGGGCTCATGAGAATGGTCACAGAAATTATTGAGGAGACATGGCAGGTTGCAGTTTTCTAAGTGAGTACAGTATGCCTGAGGAGTTCCATCATGGTGGTTGGTTCCATCAAGCCCTAGTGGAGGAGAGCTGCTACAGTTCTACCAAAGAACAACACATGCTGAAGCAGCAGTTATACTGTACATAATACTGTACACATAGGATGTCAGATACTATATGAGTGATCAAAGATATGGATCACTGTCCCAGGCTGGGCCTACAGAAAGGAGAGATACGCATTCTTATGATCCCATAGGCCTGGGAGTGAAGTCATAGATTTATGTATTTAGGAAATACTGTATACTCAGCATTATGACGAGCTTACAATTGATTTCCAATAACATATTTTGTCATAGGTTGTTTAGGAGGTGGAACGTGTACATGTCTGTGAGACTGTATCTGTATGTGCTTGTAAGTGTATACTGGTGTACGTGTGAGTATTACAAACTAGGGCACACAGGGACAAACACAGACAATTAAACTGGACACTATCCGGGGGAATCAAGCAAATAAATAACAATCTCTCTCTCTCTTTCCTCTTCTCTCCGCTCCTCCCCCCTGTATCCTGGTGCCTATCTCGACTGCACTGTACTATACTGTACCTGCAGAACGAAGGAACATAATGAAGTGTGTCTCTGCAGTAAAACACAACAGCAGCAGCACTAAAGTGATGAGTTTAACCCAGCAGAAAGAGAGGGAGAGAGACGGGCCGTAAACATGACAAATGCCTGCTATTGATTTCAGGTTTAATTACAGCAGGCAAGGCATGCAGCACTACTGACAAAGCCCATCTGATGGGTGCTGTTGTCTGAAGTGTAAATTGAACAAATTACACTTCATTGCCCAGAAGAAACTGATGGCGTCTGCGGTTTGTTTGCATTGTTTACTTTATCCACAGTGACTACGTCGAACGTCAGCTAACCGCTTGATTAATTTAACGAAGGAAGACACCGTGTTGATGGGGAAAATGCTTCGGAAATGTTTGGGTTTGGGGACTGGAGATGTCAGCCAGTTTACCTGCAGGACAACAAGACAAGCTGATTCCATTTCATTTCATTTAAACTGACTCGGTGTTACTCTTTATTAATGTGTCTACAGTATATGCAGGCAACAGAGGTGAATTATGTTTGTTGATGCTGTGGAAACCCGATGAGCATGCCATCAAAAACACACACACACACACACTCCTCCTCTGAGCTGATAGCCATGCTAATTGGCTCTACCTGACAGTTAACATCCCAACAGTCAACATCCATAGTGACCTCCAGGGCATTCCAATGATATGAGGTAAGCATCTTTCTCCTGTGTAATTCCATATCTCAAATGTGTCCAGCCATTACAGTGTGTGCGCCATTCTCTGAGTCACGCACGGCGGTTCCCAAATGCTTAGTGTGCTTATTATGTGATGCTAATGTGGATATTATGTGAGTGCTTTATATTGAACCTAATGATCAAAGTAACCCATTTCCTTATAACGTAACACTCTCTCTAACTCTTGATCTTTTCATTTGGTGAGAGAGGCTATAGGCCTATTGTTGTTTCCATTTTATTTTTTCAAGTGAAAAAGGCTAAAGCTCTTTTTGCATGACTGCCTTTTATCAGGCTAATGGGACTTGTATCTATAAGGAAGACTTCCTAATTCTTAAATTGTCTCACGCCAACAACTTCTTTAAAGTTGCTGCGCTCGCGGATGCATGGCGGCCTAAGCTCCATTGCCTTTTCTTGTTTTGAACTAATGCATTCTTGATCACCGTTTAATGAAACTCTATACCACATGGCGATTTCACATTAGATAAGCCATGTGAGACTCCCATCAGCCACGAGGCCCTGGCTGGGCTGATCATCCTATCCTGCATGCTGTAGATGAAATCCTTACAATATATAAGGCTTTAAAACAAAGCATTTAAATATCCAATAATGTACAAGACAGAAAATCTAGTATTTTTTTCCCACTCATATTCTTTTTGAGGTGAATACCAAAAGATATTAGAATGATGAAAAGGTGTTTTATCACTGTGCTGTCAATGGTGTGAGGTTGAAAATAATAACCTTGTGTTGAAATGAATATGATGTTTTAACATACAGGTAACTGAATACGGCAAATGTCTAACCAAGAAAGATTCATCAATAGAGGAGAGACCTAAAACCTTTCATCAGTTATTTGTGACTCCTTTAAAAAAAACAAGATTGGCCTTGGCTTGTAATTTTAATTGCTGTTGTTGTCTTCTCACAACGGATTGTGGTGAGTAATTCTACTGACGCTAATCCACAAATAACTACACAATAAGCTGAAGACCCTTTCAGACTTTCTCTTGTGTTTGTTACCAATATACAGTACCACTCTGAAAACAAATGCCAACGGGCATGTTTGAAAAGGAAACATTGTTCGTTTCAAGCACTCAGCCTACCTGACGTTAAAACAAATGGCAAGTCAACATTTCAGGGGAATCGAAATTGTACATGGTCTCAAGAGATAAAATCCACAATTCCAGCTAAATGTTCTGTATTAGGAATAACAGTGATACTAAAGTCAAATACAGTGAGTACAACATAAACCAAACCACCTTGTATTCAACCAAATGACCCAGTGTTTTGTTACCTTGGTTTCCTCCATTTTCTGCTGTCTGGTTGTGAACAGAGTAGTATGAGTTTCCACTGTTGGCTCCATCCGTTGTTAACAGTTGGTGATATCACGTTCCAAGGTGTTCATGATCAACATAGCCGTTTGGTTTTGAAACTCTACGGCATCAAAGGCGAACCTGATAAATGTGAAATACAGGTGAAAGGCAATCAATTGATTTGGAATAATGCCAAGCTGATTCCTGTGGTGATATCAATGATGGAAAAGCAAAGTCTTCAAAGTTAATAGTGACGCTTCACGCTCTGAGCACAGCATGAATCAAACTAATACATTCAAGCTTTCCAGGGTCTCTGGTGCAACAGGCTTACAATGATAATAAATTCCAAATACTCTAGATAGGGTAGAAGGCCTATTATATTATATTGGCAGAACAGAGGGTGGTTGTGAAGAGAGGAGAGATTCTTACTGTAGTTCTTCAATGACATCTGGCATAGCGGCTGCTGTTTTCTCCATGTCAGACCCTGTTCTGTACTCTTTGGACTTAGCACTGAGGTCTGCGATCCTACTCTAGGCATGGTTAAACCCTTCGGTAACAGCTTGATGTAATTCCTATCAATGATAAATGAGATTGAAATGAATGAACCATGAGCCACAAAGAAAATTGGCAGCCTGATTTCAACATCAATAACTTTCAACAAGTCCCACCCACCTTCTGATTCAAAATACATGACCTTATAACTTGAAAATCATGCGTGTCTATTAGATGTAATACATGTTATGGAATGTGTTGTGCTAATATCCATTACATTTCTCACTATTTTGAAAATTAAACACAGTGGTAAGTGACTGTGTGTAAACCCTTGCTTTATCGTACCTTGACTGTATTTAGATGGGCAAGTTTTAGGTTCCGTTCCTTTTACAGACAAACTGAAGTGTTGTTGTGTTCCGTTAGAATATCACTGAGTTGCTCCCTTAAACTTCACATTTTCTGAAACAGAGAAATTAATAAGCAGTTGAATGTAAAACACTCAACATATCTTACTAAAATAGAAATACAGTAAACTGAACATAAAACGTTAGATTACCTCAGATTTATCATTGTAAATGTTTCTCAGTTTTTCCGTTTCAATTTCCAGTTGTTTTGTAGCTGACAACGCCTTCTCAAATTCCTTATGAATATCCCATCTGGTATTTTCTGTGTTGGTTTGCTCCTGGAGTAATTCTGCTTCAATAGTTGTTATTTTATCCTGAAATACAGTTTAAAACTGAAGAAACTGTTCTACACAATGAATCATATCAGTCTCTTGTCACACTGTTTTTTTAACACACCTGAGAGTAAAAAGATACTCGACAGAACCAACCGTGAAACTCAAAACTGTAAAGAAAACAGACAGAAGAGATTTACCTTCAGAATGGCCAGGGCTTTCATCTCGCTCGTCTTTCTTAGGATTCTCAGTCACTTTCTGAGGAGATACTGATGTTTTGCATCAGTAACACTAGTAAAGAAGCCCATTCCATCATTGTACATGGATCTACTAGTGCATATCTGAACGTCTATCTTCAAGTGCTCCTTTCCTTTCACAAACCCTACTTGGTAGTGAGTCTCCATGCATGGATGAATCTCTAAAAGTATGTGCTTATTTCACTGACAACTAGTGCAGATTATGTGATCGACAATATCTAATGGTCAAAGCGCTGAATCTAAACATTAGACGTGTCAATAAGGATATGCCACCTCTATATTTATGATGAATTTACTACAGGTTAGAGTGCATGGATGTCTAGCTAAGTGCATGGCTCTTTTCACACATACTCTCATCCTCAAGCTCCACCATGAAGGTCTTCTGCTCCAGCTCCTCCAAGTTGACCTTGGCATTGGCGTGCAGCGTAGCCATCTGGGACAGCTCGTCCTTAGCCTCTGCTCTCTGGTCCTCGTTCACACTGAACTTCTGCTGCATGTGCTTCCTGTTCTTCTGAAGCTGATTCGCTGATGGACACACACTCGTACGCAGGTACACACACATACATACAGGTATGTACACACACACACACACACACACACGTCAGAGGGACCCACCATCAGAGTAACACTGACCAAGTACTTGATACTGCAATGTATAATGGTGTTACGAATTCCTTTCCATAGTGATTAGTATTAGATAAATAGAAATATTGTGATATGAACGAAGTGATATACCTCTCATAGATCTTTTTGCTGTAGTCCTCAATCTCCAGTTCATACTCTTTGTTTTCCTCATGAAGATTCAAGGTATCCTGATGTTTCTTTTACGGAACACCTCCTCGGTGTGACAGACCGCCGCTTCACCTGCAAGTCTCTAGAATATGCCCGGACACAACATTAGGAGGATATCGTATGCAATAAATTAAATATTGTGAAAAATATGATATGTCAACATAACTATGACATAACTTACAGTTGCATGGACTTCTTTCTGCAGCTCTGAAATCCCTTCCTTTAATTCTGAAAATGTTCTACCTTCTACCTCGATTCATATTTTCAACTCTACAACCTGTGACCAAAAAATAAATATACATTGTATTTGCAAAGAGTAAGGAACTTATGTGCATGGCCTTTACTGGTTCTAACAGCAGACCTATCAGCTTGCTGACAGTTCTTAGCAAACTATTGTAAAAAATGGTGTTTGACCAAATACAATGCTAATTCTCTGTAAACAAATTAACAACAGACTTTCAGCATGCTTATAGAGAAGGGCACTCAACATGTCCTGTACTGACACAAATGACTGATGATTGGTTGAAAGAAATTGATAATACGAGGATTGTGGGAGCTGCACTGTTAGATTTCAGTGCAGCCATTGACACTATTGGCTGTTGTTGAGAAAACTTGTGTTATGGCTTTTTGACCTCTGCCATATCATGGATTCAGTGCTATCTATCTAATAGAACTCAGAGGGTTTTCTTTAATAGAAGCCTTTTCTTTTCGAGAAGCTTTTCTAGGGCTACCGAGTGTCGCAGCGGTCTAAGGCACTGCATCTCAGTGCTAGAGGCATCACTACAGACACCTTGGTTCAAATCCAGGCTGTATCACAACTGTTTGTGATTGGGAGTCCCATAGGGCGGTGCACAATTGGCCCAGCATCGTCCGGGTATGAACGGTGTAGGCTGGCACTGTAAATAAGAATTTGTTCTTAACTGACTTGCCTGGTTAAATAAATAAAAATGTATGTCAATCATGTAAAGTGTGGTGTCTCCTATCCAAAGGTAACTAGAGAGGGAAACACCAAACCTATTGGTAATGCTGATAGTGACAGTTATTTTTCCGATAGAGAGGAACATGAAAATATTACTGAGGAACAAGATGTTTCTGAGCCCGTTCCTGCTCCACGCAGAAGTACCAGTGCAAATGCTTGGGTACAATCAAACCCGTATAACGCTCCTAAATCAGCTTGTAGTAATACAGTTTCACTCAGTCCCGAAGTGTTGTCCCAGGTTATAACCAGTCTGGGTACTGTGTTCTTCAGAGAAGCTGTAAGAGAAGTTAGAAACTTGTGCTAAGTCACCGAGGACTTTGACTTTGTAGCAGGGGAGAATGTAGCCAGGCGGTTAAAGCACATAGCTGTATTCCTTTATATCCACTAGATGGCATCAAATTGTATTTGTCATATCCGCCGAATACAACAGGTGTAGCCCTTACAGTGAAATACTTACTTCCAAGCCCTTAGCAAACAATGCAGTTTTAAGAAAAATACCTAAAAAAAAAGAAATAAAATTAACTAATAATTAAAGAACAGCAGTAAAATAACAATAGCGAGGCTATATACAGAGGGTACCAGTACAGAGTCAATGTGCAGGGGAACCGGTTAGTCAAGGTAATTGAGGTAATATGTACATGTAGGTAGAGTTATTAAAGTGACTATGCATAGACAATAAACAGAGTGTAGCAGCAGTGTAAAAAGGGGGGGGGGGCAATGCAAATAGTCTGGGTAGCCATTTGATTAGATGTTCAGAAGTCTTATGGCTTTGGGATAGAAGCTGCTTAGAAGCCTCTTGGACCTAGACTTGGCGCTACCGCTTGCTGTGCGGTAGCAGAGAGAACATCCTATGACTTGGTTGGATGGAGTCTTTGACTATTTTTAGGGCCTTCCTTTGACACTGCCTGTATAGAGGTCCTGGATGGCTTGGCCCCAGTGATGTACTGGCCCGTGCCAAATCTTTTCAGTCCCCTGAGTGACAATAGGTTTTGTCGTGCCCTCTTCTCGACTGTCTTGGTGTGCTTGGACCATGTTAGTTTGTTGGTGATGTGGACACCAAGGAACTTAAACCTCTCCACCTGCTCCACTACAGCCCCGTCGATGAGAATGGGGGCGTGCTCGATCCTCCTTTTCTTGTAGTCCACAATCGTCTCCTTTGTCTTGATCATGTTGAGGGAGAGTTTGTTGTCCTGGAACCACACGGCCAGGTCTTTGACCTCCTCCCTATAGGCTGTCTCGTTGTTGTCGGTGATCAGGCCTACCACTGTTGTCATCGGCAAACTTAATGATGGTGTTGGAGTCATGCCTGGTCATGCAGTCATTAGTGAACAGGGAGTACAGGAGGGGACTGAGCACGCACCCCTGAGGGGCCCCCGTGTTGAGGATCAGCGTGGCAGATGTGTTGTTACCTACCCTTACCACCTGGGGGCGGCCCATCAGGAAGTCCAGGATCCAGTTGCAGAGGGAGGTGGTTAATCCCAGGGTCCTTAGCTTAGTGATGAGCTTGAGGGCACTATGGTGTTGAACGCTGAGCTGTAGTCAATGAATAGCATTCTCACATAGGTGTTCCTTTTGTCCAGGTGTGAAAGGGCCGTGTGGAGTGCAATAGAGATTGCGTCATCTGTGGATCTGTTGGGGAGGTAGGCAAATTGGAGTGGGTCTACGGTTTCTGGGATAATGGTGTTGATGTGAGCCAATGACGAGCCTTTCAAAGCACTTCATGGCTACAGACGTGAGTGCTACGGGTAGGTAGTCATTTAGGCAGGTTACTTTAGTATTCTTGGGCACAGGGACTATTGTGGTCTGCTTGAAACATGTTGGTATTACAGACTCAGACAAGGAGAGGTTGAAAATATCAGTGAAGACATTTGCCAGTTGGTCAGCGCATGCTCGGAGTACACATCCTGGTAATCAGTCTGGCCCTGCGGCCTTGTGAATGTTGACCTGTTTAAAGGTCTTACTCACATTGGCTACGGAGAGCGTGATCACACAGTCATCCGGAACAGCTGATGATCATGCATGTTTCAGTGTTACTTGCCTCAAAGCGAGCATAGAAGTAATTTAGCTCGTCTGGTAGGCTCGTGTCACTGGGCAGCTCACGGCTGTGCTTCCCTTCGTACTCTGTAACAGCTTGCATGCCCTGCCACATCTGACGAGCGTTGGAGCCGGTATAGTACGATTCGATCTTAGTCCTGTTATGACGCTTTGCCTGTCTGATGGTTTGTCAGAGGGTATAGCGGGAGTTCTTATAAGCTTCCGGATTAGAGTCCCGCTCCTTGAAAGTGGCAGTTCTACCCTTTAGCTCAGTGTGGATGTTGCCTGTAATCCATGGCTTCTGGTTGGGGTATGTACGTACAGTCACTGTGGGGACGACGTCATCGATGCATTTTTTGATGAAGCCAGTGACTGATGTGGTGTACATACTCCTCAATGCCATCGGAAGAATCCCGGAACATATTCCAGTCTGTGCTAGCAAAACAGTCCTGTAGCTTAGCATCTGCTTCATCTGACCACTTTTTTATTGACCGAGTCACTGGTGCTTCCTGCTTTCATTTTTGCTTGTAATCAGGAATCAGGAGGATAGAATTATGGTCAGATTTTGGGCGAGGGAGAGCTTTGTACGCGTCTCTCTGTGTGGAGTAAAGGTGGTCTTGAGTTTTTTTCCCCTCTGTTCGCACATTTAGTAGGCTGATAGAAATTAGGTAAAACGGATTTAAGTTTGCCTGCATTAAAGTCCCCGGCCACTAAGAGAGCTGCCTCTGGATGAGCGTTTTCCTGTTTGCTTATGGCCATATACAGCTCATTGAGGGCGGTCTTAGTGCCAGCATCGGTTTGTGGTGGTAAATAGACAGCTACGAAGAATATAGATCTCTTGGTAGATAGTGTGGTCTACAGCTGATCATGAGATACTACACCTCAGGTGAGCAAAACTTTGAGACTTCCTTAGATATCATGCACCAGCTGTTGTTTACAAATATACATAGACCGCTACCCCTTGTCTTACCAGAGGCTGCTGTTCTATCCTGCCAATACATAAATAATGTGTGCAAGCCATTATGGGATTGCGCATACGCAGTGTGTAAGAGTGAACGCAAGCAATTACACTGGAGAGTTGTTGAAATGCATCGTTGGTCCAACCTTACTTTATTTTTTTATCCTACTCATTGTACCGGAATATATCATATTTTGCATCATCTGCAGTGTATAAGAGTTTGTTTTGTACTATTTATGCCAGATGGTCATGTTGGCCTGTTAATACTTTCAGATTGACATGAGGATGTTAGCTTCTACCTAGCTGAATACCAGTGCTCTCAGAACCACTTTGTGGAGTTGATAACATTATTTGAAGCGTGAGTAATTATCAGAATGACGTTTGATTTCATGTAAAGCTTCAGGGTGTTGTATTTTGTTTCATTTTTTAATTTATATGGTGACATACTTTTGTATATTGTATATAATTTCCCCCAGTGCTGTATGGGTGAGATGCGGATCTACTGTTCCATGTGGGGTTTGGGTATCAAGTGGACAGTGTGTTTGTAAGTACTCATATTGTTTTATTACTAAATGTATTTTTGCTTTTCATGCAAGATGTCATTTTGTTTCTGGACATCTTGTACTCAGACATTTGAAAAATGTTAGAAAGTCTATTCTAGTCTATTCTAACTGTGAACATTGTGGTCTGTGTATTTTCTTGTATTTTTTATAGAAAGCAGAGCCATTACCATTTATGCATTTCTCTTTGTACTTATTATACTCAGATTGTTTTTATGCACTTTACCAACACATTTACTTCACTTGATTGTGATTTAGACTGAACTTTACTTTATGGTGACCACCATGCAGTGATTTCCGTCCTACATTGTCCTATGTTAAATGTACGCTTCGACAGAATAAACAACCCCAAATGAGTTTGTGCCCTGTGCTAGGTTTACTTTCGCCGGCTACATTTATGCCACTGACTGACCTTTCTGGACGGCTGCTTCCACAGTGAAACAGTATACATTTTTCTCCCAAAAGTTCACCTCCTCTTCTTCTCTGTTTGTAGAGCTTCCTCTGCATCCTGGCGATCAGCTTCTAGATGTTCAATCAGATACACCAACTTTACCAGGACATTCCTTACACAGCGGAGACAAACAGTCCACCTTCTGTATGAATGAAGAAAGATGTTTGTACAGTATACGTATACACGGACTCATTGTATAGAAAGCATCTGCAAACAATAGGGGCTGTACTGCATATGGACGATTCAGAATAATGTGCACGTTATAGATGCCATTACACTGGACATTTTTGTTACTAGAAATATTCCATTGTGTTCATGGACATCATGTGACACGAGGCTGTGTACTGTATCCCTCTCATTTGAGAAAAATAATTCACTTCTTTCGGTTCTTGCACTTAGCCCAATGTCTTCAATGTATAACTCTGTAGACATAATTGAAGACTTGGATTCTCTGGAATGAAATCTGAAAAAGATGGAACACATTTCTTCACATACCTGAAGAAATAGGCGCATTAAAGGGATAGTTCACGCAAATTACAAAATGACATATTGGTTTCCTTACCCTGTAAGCAGTATATGGACAAGGTAAGAGGGCTATCCATGCTTTGATTTAGTTTCCCTGGCACTGATTCCGAATGCTAACGTTTAGCATTTGTTGGCAGCATGTTTAAATCATCTATAAATGGGTTAGCTGACAGCGTTATGAAAACGATGCGCACACTTCAATGAGGCAGAAGTCTTTGTGATGTTGTGATTCTGGATGGCCAGGTAGCTAGCAACAATGACAAGAAACTGCCATGTGGGGAATCGTAGGTGGCTCGTTTCAGCTAGTTTTCTCTTGTTCTTCATACCATGTCTTGTTTTCAAGTGTTTTGACTGACGTCACGTCTATGCTAAAATGGCTACAATTCACTAGCCCGCTAATCAACAACTGTAACAATGTATTGGAGAGACAACAATTGATCATTATGCAAATGTACTTGTTTTCAATAAACATAGGAGACTAAATATAGTTTACATGTTGTCAACATTCTAAGCCAACCACATCTGTTTTGCCGCATAGTTGCACACACGTAGGTTTTGTTGCTCAACAACTAACCCATCTATAAGTGACTTTGTTGAGCTTCACAAGACATTTTAGATACTTTCAAATGATTTGAACATGATGTGCAAAAACTGCTAATTTTATTTTATTTTATTTCACCTTTATTTAACCAGGTAGGCCAGTTGACAACAAGTTCTCATTTACAACTGTGTCCTGGCCAAGATAAAGCAAAGGAGTGAGACAAAAACAAGAACACAGAGTTACACAAAAACAAAGGTTCAGTCAATAACACAAAAGAAAAGAAAAATAGAAAAATCTATGTACAGTGTGTGCAGATGTAGAAGAGTAGGGAGGAGGGCAATAAATAGGCCCTAGAGGCGAAAATAATTACCATTTAGCATTAATACTGGAGTGATATATGTGCAGATGATGATGTGCAAGTAGAGATACTGGGGTGCAAAAGAGCAAGAGGGTAAGCAGTAATATGGGGATGAGGTAGTCGCTTGTGCCATTTACAGATTGGCTGTGTACAGGTACAGTGATCGGTAAGCTTCTCTGACAGCTGATGCTTAAAGTTAGAGAGGGAGATATAAGACTCCAGCTTCAGAGATTTTTGCAATTCGTTCCAGTCATTGGCAGCAGAGAACTGGAAGGAAAAGCTGCCAAAGGAAGTGTTGGCATTGGGGATGAACAGTGCAATATACCTGCTGGAGCGTGTGCTATGGTGACCAGTGAGCTAAGATAAGGCGGGACTTCACCTAGCAAAGACATCGATAACCTGGAGCCAGTGGGTTTGGCGACGGATATGTAGTGAGGGCCAGCCAACGAGAGCATACAGGTCGCAGTGGTGGATAGTATATGGGTCTTTGATGATAAAACGGATGGCACTGTGATAGACTACATCCAGTTTGCTGAGTAGAGTGTTGGGGGCTATTTTGTAAATTACATTGCCGAAGTCAAGGATCGGTAGGATAGTCAATTTTACGAGGGTATGTTTGGCGGCATGAGTGAAGGAGGCTTAAGGAGGCTTTGTTGCGAAATAGGAAGCCGATTCTAGATTTAATTTTGGATTGGAGATGCTTAATGTGAGTCTGGAAGGAGATTTTACAGTCTAACCAGACACCTAGGTATTTGTAGTTGTCCACATATTCTAGGTCAGAACCGTCCAGAGTAGTGATGTTAGTCGGGCGGGAGGGTGCGGGCAGAAATCGGTTGAAGAGCATGCACTTAGTTTTACTAGTATTTAAAAGCAGTTGGAGGCTATGGAAGGAGTGTTGTTTGGCGTTGAAGCTCGTTTGGAGATTTGTTAGCACAGTGTCCAAAGAAGGGCCAGATGTATACAGAATGGTGTCTTCTGCATAGAGGTGGATCAGAGAATCACCAGCAGCAAGAGCAATCATTGATATTTACAGAGAAAAGAGTCTGCCTTAAAATGTAACCCTGTGGAACCCCCATAGAGACTGCCAGAGGTCCAGACAACATGCCCTCCGATTTGACACACTGAACTCCATCTGAGAAGTAGTTGGTGAACCAGGCGAGGTAGTCATTTGAGAAGCCAAGGCTATTGAGTCTGCCGATAAGAATGCAGTGATTGACAGAGTCGAAAGCCTTGGCCAGGTCGATGAAGACGGCTGCACAGTACTGTCTTTTATCGATGGCGGTTATGATATCGCTTAGGACCTTGAGCGTGGCTGAGGTGCACCAATGACCAGCTCGGAAACCAGATTGCATAGTGGAGAAGGTACGGTGGGATTCGAAATGGTCAGTGATCGGTTTATTAACTTGGCTTTCGAAGATTTTAGAAAGGCAGGGCAGGATGGATATAGGTCTATAACAGTTTGGGTCTAGAGTGTCTCCCCCTTTGAAGAGGGGGATGACCGCGGCAGCTTTCCAATCTCTGGGGATCTCAGACGATACAAAAGAGAGGTTGAATAGGCTAGTAATAGGGGTTGCAACAATTTCGGCGGATAATTTTAGAAAGTGAGATTGTCTAGCCCAACTGATTTGTAGGGATCCAGATTTTGCAGTTCTTTCAGAACATCAGCTGTCTAGCTTTGGGTGAAGGAGAAGCGGAGGGGGTTTGGACAAGTTGCTGCAGGGGGTGCTGAGATGTTGGCCGGGGTAGGGGTAGCCAGGTGGAAAGCATGGTCAGCCGTTGAAAAATGCTTATTGAAATGATCGATTATCCTAGATTTATCGGTGGTGACAGTGTTTCCTATCCTCAGTGCATTGGACAGCTGGGAGGAGGTGCTCTTATTCTCCATGGACTTTACAGTGTCCCAAACCTTTTGGAATTAGTTCTACAGGAAGCATATTTATGTTTGAAAAAGCTAGCCTTAGCTTTCCTAATATCAATCCCATGACTTGAATGGGATTTATGCCACAAATGCTAAAATATGAGCATTTGGAAACATTACCAGGGAGCAAAGGACGGATTGGTGTCATATCTTGTACATAGACTGCTAACAGGGTAAGGAAACCAATATGGGTGAACTATCCCTTTAATTGCTGTAAATGTAAAGCTTTGAATGAAGACTAACATTGGATAAACAAGACACTACTTACCTAAAAGTTTTGCTATTTTGCTGTTTTTCATGAGACATCTGATGCTGAACATTTCCTGACTGATAGAGGGGACAGGACAAATTACAGAAATGCATCCAACCTTACAGTATTTCTAGATAGATTGGATATTTTTTTTATATCAGTGATATTTGCCCCATAGTTCTCTCTCTCTTGCATGATCACACTATGAAGTCAGCATCTTACCTGTTGACACCAGTTCTCCAGTTGCCTCTTCAGCTCCTGAATATGGCAAACAGCTTTGTTGGCACACAGTGAGGGGGTGTTAACCAGGGCACAACTGCGACGTCTGCTGGGGCACACTGCTTGAAGATCTGCCTGATCTTAAAAGATATCAGAAATTACCAGCCGTAAATATAAATTGAAGAGTTATGCCCCAAATCATGTTTACTTTTGGTTGGCATGATGAAAAGCCAAAAACACATAACTGATTTCCATAAATACTATACATACAAATAACAGTATGACAGTATAACATAAGCAATGAACATGAACTGTCTATCCCTTAAAATCAGACACAAAGGTACATATGGTATATCGGACATGTAATCCACTATGTATGAAAGAGACTTAGTACTATGAAAACCAGTGATTGACTTGGGCAGGAGCTCACCGTAACTGAGTATTGACACATCAAATGATCAATAAGGGCATCCAAAATTAGTACAGGCACCTATTTCAATCCAAGTCAAGCACTTATTATGACAATAACATAATGAGCTTATGTCCTTCCAGTATCACCCATAACTGTTCATAACCAATCGCCGTATTGTAAGCATCAGTAAACAGGCCAGGGAAGCTTAATTTGAGCCTCATGTGGCAATATGGACTTGGTGGTTTAAGGGCGCCATCTGGCTGCAGTATAGTTCCTGGCCTAAATACAGAATATCGAAACAGATATCCTACCCAGTCTAACATGCACTTTAGGCCGGTGATTTCAAGGTACAACATAACTGCAGGTGGAGTGCTCATAGGAAATGTTATTAAGCAAGTGAGTGACTCACCTTTTGTCATGGTCTGTAATTTGATACAGTACATTACACCGGTGGTGTTGTGCCAACCTTTCTCATTGTCTGGGAGCAAGTTAACGTGTGATGACAGAGTATAACCATAGTAGAAAAATGCTACCACCTATCTCTGTTCTGTTTCAACTGCTTTTCAAGTGTTCAGGTATGTGTGCGTGGGGAGGGGTATTTCGTGCAAAATATAATTAAAACCTAGTAAATTCGGCCCCCCTTCCCTGGATGGGAATCTAAGTGGTTCAATTTAAGGCAGTAGCAGTATGCAATCCCCACAATCCTGTGCAAAAACAAATTGTTAGTTGGATCATTGTTAGTGAAATTAAATCTATTATTTGGTACCTACTACATCTTGCCACTGTGTAAACTAATGGCAAAATGTAATCTTAGCTGGCTAGGTGTGTGTCGTGTGGCATGAAGGAAGGTAAAAGCGTGATTAATTTAGCCTGGACTGGAGAGAGTTGAGTTGGCTATAAATGTACTTGTTCCCAGAATGGATATATCCTCGTTTTTTTTTTTTTTTTTTTACATATTAACGTCCTGATTTAGGCGCTACTGTAGCTACCACAGCTACTTTTACCGTCAACAATATATCCTGCGAAATGTTCAACAAAGTACATTTTCTGACTAGCTAGCTAGCTAGCAGCTACATAAAATACAATAATGCCCCATAAGATTCTATTCCGCCTTGAATGGTTGCGTAAACTACCGTGTCACATTGTTGCTAAGCAACACGCAGGTTCTCAACGGGGCTGCATCCAAGAACAGTAGCAGCGGAGGTTTGTTCACTTTACAAAATGCCAAATGTTGTAGTTGTTCTCGACTGCTCGAGGCCCTTTGCATGGTACATGCATAGCTCATCATCTGACATCAAAATTAGGGAACGTGATGCATTGTATTCATTCAGAGGGTTACACCAAGGTTAGACAATAATCTATACATTTTGAGCAAGGGTGTCAAACTCAACGCTTTATCGACGTCCACGTCATCGTGGTCCTGGGAACAGATGTTTCGGGTTAATGCTTTGCTCAGGCGCGGAATTGCAGATTTTTCCACCAGCTACCTTTCGGTTATGGGCCCAACGCGCTTAACCGCTAGGCCAACTGGTTGAAGTTGAAGTTGCTGGAAGTTTTAGAGTGAAATTGTTTGGTTGACTAGGAGTCAAAGGGATAACAGATGCATCTGATTATATTAGGGTAATGCTTGTAGAAATATGAGTCACGAAGCAAGTTTTGATAGCATATTAATTAAAGGACAGAGACTCATCCTGATTTTCACGTTTTGTGCTAAAGATGCAATTACACATTAATTCATGTAATAAAGATGATCTGTTATGGATCATTCATTGATTAAATACTAACACCTAAATGTCAGCTATATCAAGGGTTGGGGTTAATTCCACTAATTAAATTCCCTCTGTGAATTTCTTATAGTTCAATTCAAATTCCAGGTCAGCCTTTGAATTCAGAAATATTTCAATCCCTCTCAATTCCAAGGTAACTACATTTCAATAATTAAATTCACAATTAAATATTATCCAAAACAATTCCACAAATTAAATTCCCTCAGGCTTTCAGGCTGATCATGTCACTGTTCAGACAGCCTTACTATAATGGAAATATAAATGATTTAAAACAAATCTTTCAGTAAATGTTTGATACTAAGTGCATTAATTCCATTAACTGGGAAATTTACAAATATTGACTTGAAATCCAATTCCAAAGATTAAATGTTTTTATAATTCCAATTCCATCAGTGCAAATAGTCTAAATCCAATTCCATAACTTGAAGATTGTTGGAATTCAAATTAAGTTCAATGTAAATTCTCCACTTTATGAGTGAATTCAATAATTAATTTGGAATTTCAAATTCAATTGGTATTGACCCCAACCCTGCTTATGTCCTTATGGCAATCAACTCCACTTGAAAGTCCAATGTGCGCTACAAGTGAAAGAGCAGATATAGGCCTACTATTGGTAGATTTATAACATGTTCTAGGATAGGCCTGGGTCATAAAGACCTCAACTGGATACTGGTATGGAAGCAACACAGGATTATCACAACATTTATAGATTTTATTACAACTTGAATTTGTACAGTTCTACAAAGGCAAACACAGCAACAAAAAAAAAAAAAAAAACACAGCAAACATTAAGTGTAATTTCAGCAAACTGATTTTCAGTGCAACACAGCAAACAACGCAATATTCAATCAATATGAAAGGTCTTAACAGACTAAAGTGTTACGATCATAAAACTGTCCACGCTCTCTTAATAGACAAAATCACAGTATAAAACACAAGGACTCACTTCTGTCATCATGAAGTGCTTTGAGAGGTTAGTTATGGATCATATCACCTCCACCTTCTTCTGCCTTCAACACAATCCAGCCTTACATTCTGGCTCAGAGACTCATTCAGGACTTCTCCTTAGATGGACTTGTGGTTGTTGGACTTCCTGAGCCAGCGATCACAGCGGGTCAAAGTAGGTCCCCACGTGGCAGACATGCGCACCACCAACTCAGGCTCTCCTCAGGGATGTGTTTTGTCCCCACTCCTGTACATCTTGTACACTAATAGTTGTACTAGTTCCCATCCTGACAGACACCTCGTTAAGTTTGCTAAAGACACTGCCTTGATCAGCGTGTTGCATGATGACGAGGAACACCATGGCCTGGTCCTAAATTACTTTGTAGAGTGGTGTGACGAATCACACTTGGTCCTTAATACCAACAAGACCAAAGAGATAGATTTCAGGAAGCGTACAACACCTACCTCTGCAACATCTATCAGAGATCAGAACATAGAGATTGTAGCGGAATACAAATATCTGGGTGTCCCCTTGGACAAGTTTCAGTGGAGTAAATGTACAGATCTGATCTACGAAAAGAGTCAACAGAGACTGTACTTTCTCAAAAAGCTAGGATCTTTTACTGTTGACTGTACTATACTGACTGTTGTACAAATCTTTCATTTAGAGTTTTTTTAAAACGTTTTTTATTGTTTGTTGGTTTGGCAATACCACTGTCAACCAGAGAAATATGCTGAGAAGGATTATCACCACAGCAAGCAAGGTACTTGGCGTCAAACAGACAGGCCTGGATGAGATCTTTAAGGTCAGGGCCCTCCGCAAAGCTCATAAAATAATTTTAGACCCAAGCCACCCTCTGTACCCGGACTGTGAACTACTCCCCTCTGGGCGCAGGTATAGGGCAACCCTCAGCAGGAAAAACAGAACTAGACAATCATTTGTGCCAGGTGTGATATCCCTCCTAAATAGCTCAGGTTAATGTTCCTACCGACCCAGTAAGACCAGCAGGCTAGTCTCTTTTTATTGGTATGTAACTGTTATGAAAGTTGCATTGTCAATTTGTTTTGTATTTAAACGGCACTTTAAATGTGTACATGACACTGCAACAAAATTTCCCCATGGGGACAATAAAGTCAGTAAGTAAGTACCTGACACCCTAGACCCACTACAACTTCGGTAACACTTTACTTGACACCCAGCATCATAACACTTTATGACATGGTCATAACCATTACATAATATGTCATAACAGCTGACATAACTTGTCATAACATGTCATTATATGGTCATAACACTGTCATAACACATATATTTACACCTGTTGTGATATATATTGTGTTATTTTATGGCTGGTTATGACACCTACATAAGAGTGCCAAAACCCACATTTATTTAAATGTTTTTTCTCTGCCAAGAAGTTTCCTTTTGTTTGAAAGTCTGTTTCTTAAGTCCTTTCTTGTTGTTGTAAGGAATTATTTAAGGTCATCTTTTTTTCCATCATAATTTAAATAACATGTAGAAAATACCCTTTATGACACTGTCAAGAATCATTATGACCATCATAATCATATAAGCCAGATAGGGCTATCACATACAAGCCCTTATGTCAGTCATCAGTCAAAAAGAAGGTGTCCTGACGGGCAGACCCCAGGTGGTGAATGTAGGCAACAGCACTTCTGCCATGCTAATCCTCAACATGGGGGCCCCACAAGGATGCATCCTCAGCTCTCTCCTGAACTAACTTTTCACCCATCTCCAACTCAATCATCAAGTTTGCTGACGACACATCAGTGGTAGGCCTGATTAGCAAAAACGACGAGTCAGCCTACAGGGAGGAGTTGAGGGCCCTGGCGGAGTGGTGCCAGGAAAATAACCTCTCCCTCAACGTCATCAAAACAAAGGAGCTGATAGTGGACTTCAGGGGGTTAGGTCAGCCCAACGCATCACCGGGAGCATACTGCCTGGCCTCAGGACATCTACAGCACCCAGTGTCACTGAAAGGCCAAGAAGCTCATCAAGAACCTCAGCCACCTGAGCCACGGCCTGTTCACCCCGCTATCATCTAGAAGGCAGAGACAGTACAGGTGCAGGGGGGAGGGTGGCACATACATTTT
The DNA here is from genome assembly GCF_016432855.1 of Salvelinus namaycush. Classification (NCBI taxonomy): domain Eukaryota; kingdom Metazoa; phylum Chordata; class Actinopteri; order Salmoniformes; family Salmonidae; genus Salvelinus; species Salvelinus namaycush. Next base: position 14,606,670 of record NC_052331.1, on the reverse strand, counting down.
TTTGTCACCCGGGAACTACATCTGCTGGCTGTCTCCAAGTCCACTCCAAACACCCACCAACTAGGTTGTACTGAGAATACTTACAATTACTACTTTACAAGCACACAGAAACTGGAAAAGGATTATTCAATGTGACTGAAGGGCTGCATTTACACAGGCAGCCTAATTATTATATATATTTTTTTGCCAATAATTGTTTTTTTGACCAATCAGTGTAGATATTTTGCGAATAATTAGGCAAAAAAATCAGGGGTGTGTTCAGTTTGATTAATCGCTTGCTACGTTGCATGACGGTTTTACTGAAAGACACATTTTACAAAAACGTTCTTCAACGTTCTTGAACAGACTTTGAGGTACGTTTGCTCCGTTTTGTGGTTGTGGTGGGGTGTGGCTTGAAGCAATGAGTGATGGTATTTAGAGGGCAGTAGAGCGTTCCCAACCCACCACCCAACCCCTTTCTGTTCTGAACGCAGCCCATAATTGGGCTGCCAGTGAAGGAGTTTGATTAATCTCGCACCGGCGCCCGTGTAGATGTGTTTTGCACTGGCTGAAAGTTAATTGCATTCGATTTGGAACCGGACTGCCTCCTGGGGGTGAGTCAGGTGCCCCACTCTGTCCGACTGCAAAGTCGGTTCAAAACAGAAGTGACGTAATTAAGCACGTGTAGTAATGAGTAGGATTCTGTGTTTTCAAAAGTGATTGCTTTTGATGAAAACGCTTTATCTGCCTTCCCAATGGAAACTATTTTGAAAAGTCTAACATTTAATTTTTGGAAAAGATGATGCCCCATGTTGCCTTGTCGGCAATTTGACCAAGCTGCATAGATTACGTTAGATTTGAGAAGGGCGCTCCTCCCTCCCCGCTTTCTCCCGATGATGTGACAGGCCAGAGCGTGACAAAGTAGCGTAAACTATATTTTTATCTTTATTTAACTAGGCAAGTCAGTTAAGAACAAATTCTTATTCTTATTTACAATGACAGCCTACACCGGGCCAAACCCAGACGACGCTGGGCCAATTGTGCGCCGCCCTATGGGACTCCCAATCACGGCCAGTTGTGATTTAGCCTGGATTCAAACCAGGGTGTCTGTAGTGAGGAAAGTGTTATTTTGTTGTCCTCTGCATCCTCTCTATCTGTGTGAGGTAGCCTGTGCAGCCTAGTGCGGGCTATGGATCTCGACTATTGTCTGGGTTTAATGTGCCCAGCCTAGAACAATCCAGATGTTTCACCGGATGCATAAATCTGAAGCATCCGGTTGGCGTTTCCACTCTTTACCAAATATGGTGGTTGTAGGAAGCCCAGTGGCCGGCAGTGGGAGAAAATAGAGCGAGATGGATTTTGGACGATCGGTTCGTACGTAAAGCATTCTCTATTCCGGCTGCAAATACATCGGTTTCCTCCTTAACTTGCTTTAATGGTGTGCCGCGTGATTGCTTTTTGAATGTGCGTACTGTATTAATAAAACATACTTTTCCACCACCATTTTCCGATTTTTGGACAACTTCAGAATGTTTCATACCGCGTTCAGCCAATCAGGTTGCAGCAGTCGGTTGTTTACCCTTAGTTGACAAGGTGGCCAACATCATGAAGTAGCATTAGCCACTCTAGCATGGTGGTGGAAAATTGTGTTTTCTTAAGACATTATGCACATTTTTTCAGTTTTTTCCCAAACAGCGGCACGCAATTAAAGCTAGTTAAGGAGGAAACCGATGCCTTTGCATTCTGAATGGAGGATGTTTTCTGTACGAACCGGTCGACGGGGGCCACCAGCGTACTACCCGCTGGTCACATAGCGCAGATGATCGTGAAGATCAATAGCTCCCACTAACGGCTTCCCAGGCTATGCATGAGGATAATGTTTTGTCTTATTTGTTCATTTCTAAACTGTGCCTATCTGACTCCGATGTGATGCAAATTTCTCTCATCAGTTTCTCACCATTAAAATTTTTTATATATCAGATGGGGATTGTTTCTACAGACCCCACAAGCAGTCAGCACTGACTAGTACAACTCAGAGACAGGGCAGTCCAGTGTAATACACTCCCAGACAGACAACACCAAATTGTTGAGACTTCTTATTTACTGGCCATATAGGTTACTATAAAGACATTGATGTGATGCAGATTTCTCTCATCAGTTTCTCACCATTTTTTTAATGTATTTTTTTAGATGTGGTTTGGTTTCACAGACTGCACTTATCCTTCCTGTGCATTGTATTCATGGGTTTATACAGTACGTATATGGCTGAATCAATATGTATTTGTATGTTTATTTTGTCAACTTCAACATTTGTAAAGAATACACTGACGCAAGTGAAGAGATTCCGCATTACGTCATCGGCAGAAGCCACACGTACTCGAGGCAAATGCTGGGTTGCGCTACTCGAAAATTTCCATCACATCACCACTGCAAAAGGCGTTCGTAATAACAGGAATAGACCGTTCTAGGGGTAATGTACAATTGACCTAAATTAATCGTAATCACATCTATGGACACGGCTGACACGTCTATCCTGGATGTAAACAATGCAGTTTTATTCCTCGAAATCCTGGTAAGTATAGACAGCACAAGTGCACTGGAACGACCTTATTATCACTCGTGTAAAATCCAAGTTACTGTATAGGAACTAGTGAGATCGAGATTTGTTTTAATCCCGAGGCCAATTGCATGTCAACTGTTAGAATTGAAGGATTGACAATTTGGGGGTTACCGTTATTATGCCTCATTTGTAGTGCCTCTGTCGTAACGGGATACAGGTTATCGCAATGGATGTGCATATAAATCTGTCATATACAGCCTGTTGTTGCCTTTCTTCACTCATCATGTGTGTTTGACAAGAAATGTTGACAAATGATGCTCTTGGTATTTCACACTGTCAATCATAGTTTTTCTCAGTTCTTTCTGAAATACACCAGAGCTGAGCAGGATCCATTGTAATTAAAGTAACCAAGTCATTGACATGGCTATCATGGCTCGTTTGTAAAACTGTTATGGCATCATCAACCAACAGTTTGGTACACTACATGACCAGAAATATGTGGACACCTGCTTGTCAAACATCTCATTCCAAAATCATGGACATTAATATGGAGTTGGGTCCCCCCTTTGCCGCTATAACAGCCTCCACTTTTCTGGGAAGGCTTTCCATTGGATGTTCCACAAGATGTTCTACAAGAGCATTGGTGAGGTCGGGCACTGATGTTTGGTGATAAGTTCTGGCTCGCAGTCAGCATTCCAATTCATCCCAAAGGTGTTCGATGGGGTTGAGGCCAGAGCTCTGTGCAGGCCAGTCAAGTTCTTCCACATCGATCTCGACAAACAATTTCTGTATGGCCCTTGCTTTGTGCACAGGGGCATTGTCATGCTGAAACAGGAAAGGGCCTTCCCCAAACTGTTGCCACAAAGTTGGAAGCACAGAATCGTCTAGAATGACATTGTATGCTGTAGCGTTAAGATGTCCCTTCACTGGAACTAAGGGTCCTAGCCCGAACCATGAAAAACAGCCCCAGACCATTATTCCTCCTCTACCAAACTTTACAGTTGGTACTATGCATTCGGGCAGGTAGTGTTATCCTAGCATCCGCTAAACCCAGATTCGTCCGTCGGACTGCCAGATGGTTAAGTGTGATTCATCACTCCAGAGAACGCGTTTCCACTGCTCCAGAGTCCAATGGCGGCTAGCTTTACACCACACCTGCCGATGCTTGACATTGCGCATGGTGATCTTAGGCTTGTGTGCAGCTGCTCGGCCATGGAAAACCATTTCATGAAGCTCCAGACGAACAGTTCTTGTGCTGACATTGCTTCCAGAGGAAGTTTGGAACTTGGTAGTGAGTGTTGCAACCGAGGACAGATCATTTTTACGTGCTACACGCTTCAGCACTCGCCGGTCCCATTCTGTGAGCTTTTGTTGCCTACCATTCCTTGGCTGAGCCGTTGTTGTTCCTAGACATTTTTCACTTCACAATAAAAGCACTTACAGCTGACCGGGGCAGCTCTAGCAGGGCAGAAATTTGACGAACTGACTTGTTAGAAAGGTGGCATCCTATGACGGTGAAAGTCACTGAGCTCTTCAGTAAGACCATGTTACTGCCAGTGTTTTCCTATGGAGATTGAATGGCAGTGTGCTCGATTTTATACGCCTGTCAGCAACGGGTGTGGCTGAAATAACCGAATCCACTAATTTGAATGGGTGTCCACATACTTTTGTATATATTGTGTATATATCAGCATATTCCCACCGATCCAGTTGTTCTGTTGTTGCAGCAATTTCCTGAAGCAGTTTCACTAATCACCTTTGTAGTGCAGCCAGTATCAGAGTTTTTTTTCTTCCAGTAAGGAGCTCACATTGGGACACAGGGTCAGTTCAGGAACAACAACCACAAACATGTTAAAAAACGTATAGAATGCTTTCTGTCTTATGGAGCAAAGAACCATGGTGATCAGAGGCCCCACAGGCAGACAGCACTGACTAGTACAACTCAGAGGGAGGCAGTGGTGAAAAAAGTACCCAATTGTCATACTTGAGTAAAAGATACCTTATTAAAAAATGACTCAAGTAAAAGTCACCCAGTAAAATTCTACTTGAGTAAAAGTCAAAGTATTTGGTTTAAAAAAAAAAAAAAAAACTTAAGTATCAAAAGTAAATGTAATTGCTAAAATATACTTAAGTATCAAAAGTACAAATTATTTTTAAAAATCCTTATATTAAGCAAACCAGATGGCACAGTTTTCTTGTTTTTTCAAATGTATGTATAGCCAGGGCCACACTCCAACACTCAGACATCAATTACAAACAAAGCATTTGTGTTTAGTGAGTCCGCCAGATCAGAGGCATTAGCGATGACCAGGGATGTTCGCTTGATAAGTCTGTGAATTGGACCATTTTCTGTCCTGCTAAGCATTTAAAATGTGATGAGTACTTTTGGGTGTAAGGGAAAATGTATGGAGTAAAAAGTACATTATTTTCTTTAGGAATGTAGTGGAGTAAAAGTACAAGTTTAAAAAATATATAAATAGTAAAGTAATGTGCAGATACCCCAAAAAACTACATAAGTAGTACTTTAAAGTATTTTTACTTAAGTACTTTACACCACTGGAGACAGGGCAGCCCAGTGTAATACACTCCCTGACAAACAACACAAGATTGTTGAGACTTCTTATTAACTGGCTATATAGGCTGCTATAAATACATACAGTACCAGTCAAAAGTTTGGACACACCTACTCATTCAAGGGTTTATCTTTATTTTTACTTTTTTCTACATTGTAGAATAATAGTGATGACATCTAAACTATGAAATAGCACATTTGGAATCATGTAGTAACCAAAAAAGTGTTAAACAAATCAAAATATATTTTATATTTGAGATTCTTCAAAGTAGCCACCCTTTGCCTTGATGACAGCTTTGCACACTCTTGGCATTTGCTCAACCAGTTTAACCTGGAATGCTTTTCCAACACTCTTGAAGGAGTTCCCACATATGCAACTACCTACTGTATTTATTTATTTTGCTCCTTTGCACCCCATTATTTCTATCTCTACTTTGCACATTCTTCCACTGCAAATCAACCATTCCAGTGTTTTACTTGCTATATTGTATTTACTTCGCCACCATGGCCTTTTTTTGCCTTCACCTCCCTTATCTCACCTCACTTGCTCACATTGTATATAGACTTATTTTTCTACTGTATTATTGACTGTATGTTTGTTTTACTCCATGTGTAACTCTGTGTTGTTGTATGTGTCGAACTGCTTTGCTTTATCTTGGCTTTATCTTTATAGCCTTGGTTTGATTCTGGCAGGGGTGGAGCGTTACAAGTTATCTGCAATGTTTATGGTATACGATGATTTGCTCATTTCAGGGCAGTTATTTTTAATACTGCAAGTGTATGTGACACTAGCACAGAGCAAGAGTAATGCTCGCTGGGTGGGCGCCAAGTGAGAGGTTGGAAGGGGCTGCAACTGGAGAGCCAGTAAAGCTGTACAAGAATGTCGAGCCTGCTCATTTGAAGTTAAAGATAGAGGCAGCAGCACAACCTGTGTCCTGATAGTTTCTAATTTCAGATATCTGACTGTAGCTAAGCTAACCCCCTTCCAACTGGGGCTGGCTGCTTTTTGTTGTCATGTTTGCCTGGTAGAGAGGGCTTTATATACTCTGCACAGTTGTTATTAAGAATGACAAGCCTTTGGAGTAGCACACAGACAGACAAGGAAACAGAGCACCATGGTACATTCTGAAGGGTATGTTCAACATTGACAAGTTTGTTATCTCCTGAGTTGTGTTGCTTGTGGTTGTTTTCAATCTTCAACAGGGGAATAGTAGTTTGTGTCAATCTTAGCTATTTATTTCACAGATTTAGAATAGCATTCGTAAGGTCAAATACTTGGCACAAGAGCTTGGCTCTGTTCCTTTGTGATATGAATTGGCAGTTTGAGTATGCTACAATGTTATTATTAGTTAGTTAGTTGCTATGTGTTTGTTGTACTATATGAGACTCAAGTAGATTGTGCTTGGATGATTAATGATTGATGAACTCAAAAGTGTTTAACATTGTTGTAACTTACTTAAACTAAAACTTGACATTACAGACAGATAATGTTTGTTTGCAGTCATCTTTATTGTGTGAATACAGTGTCTATGAGTGAATGCGCTACTTGCTACCAATTTGATCCAGTGTTACCATAGAGGGCGTTACTCTGCAGAGAAGGGTCTTTGTGCAGAAATTGTTTTAATTTTTGTGTATGTGTACAGTACCTTAAATTAGCATTTGGCATGAAGCATTTGGAAGTTTCTGCATGTAACCTGAGGCCACTGCATAATATTTGCATATTTATCTAATTATTCGATTAACTTCTAAAAAGTGAAAAGTGGCCAGTCATAGTAGAAAGAGTATATTGAATCGTTTATAATTTTGTTGTCATTGATGTTTTGCTCCACAAAATCTGGTCCCTTTTAAAGTGAGAGGGGGCGGGGGGGGGGGGGGGGGGGGCATTGCACCATGTTTTTTAGGAATGGAGTGACTGGGTTCTTTGCTACCATGGCAACTTACCACATGACTAGGTGTATTAGATTTCCTTGGACAGTGTGCAGCGAGGCATAGTGTGAGCATTCGCTAGCTCTGCCACTCTGCTGCTGTGAAACGTTCGTCCTTATCTCGCTCAAGTTTTTCAATGCCCTGTAGGGACTGTCCGCAAGCTACAGTTTTTAAATATTCATTATTTAATATGTCCTGACGGTCACCAGGTAAGAAATTATGTGTCATGTTGCCATTTATTCAAGTGAAAATGGGCAGTGTGAGGTGGTCAAAAGTTATTAGCGTTGATGGAAAAAAATTACCCTGAGTTGTGTCAGTCATATCACAGATTATTTTTAGTGAAGAACTCTTGGTACGAATGATACAGTATCTTGTGGTGATTCAGGCTATGAAGTGAATTGAGATAATAGAGTGTGGATGGTGACGTCAAGTGGATGGTGATACAGTACGTAGAGGGTATTGGTGGTGATAACCAAGAGGATAGTAGTGTTGCTGTTGTAGAAGGGGTGTCAGATACTTAGTACTGTAGTGTTTGACTGAAGGCTTACTAAATGCATGAGACTGTAGCATGTACACTACCGTTCAAAAATGTGGGGTCACTTAGAAATGTCCTTGTTTTCCATGAAAACATACATGAAATGAGTTGCAAAATGAATAGAAAATATAGTCAAGACGTTGACAAGGTTATAAATAATGATTTTTAATTGAAATAATCGTTGTGACCTTCAAACTTTGCTTTCGTCAAAGAATCCTCCATTTGCAGCAAGTACAGCCTTGCAGACCTTTGGCATTCTAGTTGTCAATTTGTTGAGGTAATCTGAAGAGATTTCACCCCATGCTTCCTGAAGCACCTCCCACAAATTGGATTGGCTTGATGGGCACTTCTTACGTACCATACGGTCAAGCTGCTCCCACAACAGCTCAATAGGGTTGAGATCCGGTGACTGTGCTGGCCACTCCATTATAGACAGAATACCAGCTGACTGCTTCTTCCCTAAATAGTTATTGCATAGTTTGGAGCTGTGCTTTGGATCATTCTCTTGTTGTAGGAGGAAATTGGCTCCAATTAAACGCCGTCCACAGGGTATATAGCATGGCGTTCCAAAATGGAGTGATAGCCTCCCTTCTTCAAGATCCCTTTTATTCTGTACAAATCTCCCACTTTACCATCCCCAAAGCACCCCCAGACCATCACATTGCCTCCACCATGCTTGACAGATGGCGTCAAGCACTCCTCCAGCATCTTTTCATTTTTTCTGCATCTCACAAATGTTCTTCTTTGTGATCCGAACACCTCAAACTTAGATTTGTCTGTCCATAACACTTTTTTCCAATCTTCCTCTGTCCAGTGTCTGTGTTCTTTTGCCCATCTTAATCTTTTATTTTTATTGGTCGGTCTGAGATATGGCTTTTTCTTTGCAACTCTGCATAGAACGCCAGCATCCCAGAGTCGCCTCTTCACTGTTGACGTTGAGACTAGAGGTTGACCGATTATGATTTTTCAACGCCAATACCGATACCGATTATTGGAGGACCAAAAGGGTCCGATACCGATTAATCGTCCGATTTTTAAAAATGTATTTGTAATAATGACAATTACAACAATACTGAATGAACACTTATTTTAACTTAATATAATACATCAATAAAATCAATTTAGCCTCAAATAAATAATGAAACATGTTCAATTTGGTTTAAATAATGCAAAAACAAAGTGTTGGAGAAGAAAGTAAAAGTGCAATATGTGCCATGTAAGAAAGCTAACGTTTAAGTTCCTTCCTCAGAACATGAGAACATATGAAAGCTGGTGGTTCCTTTTAACATGAGTCTTCAATATTCCCAGGTAAGAAGTTTTAGGTTGTAGTTATTATAGGAATTATAGGACTATTTCTCTCTATACGATTTGTATTTCATATACCTTTGACTATTGGATGTTCTTATAGGCACTTTAGTATTGCCAGTGTAACAGTATAGCTTCCATCCCTCTCCTCGCCGCTACCTGGGCTCGAACCAGGAACACATCGACAACAGCCACCCTCGAAGCAGTGTTACCCATGCAGAGCAAGGGGAACTACTCCAAGTCGCAGAGCGAGTGAAATTTGCTAATAGCGTTTGAAACGCTATTAGCGCACACCCCGCTAACTAGCTAGCCATTTCACATCGGTTACACCAGCCTAATCTCGGGAGTTGATAGGCCTGAATTCATAAACAGCAGAGCTGCTGGCAAAACGCACGAAAGTGCTGTTTGAATGAATGCTTACGAGCCTGCTGGTGCCCACCATCGCTCAGTCAGACTGCTCTATCAAATCATAGATTTAATTATAACATAATAACACACAGAAATACGAGCCTTAGGTAATTAATATGGTCGAATCCGGAAACTATCATCTCGAAAACAAAACATTTATTCTTTCAGTGAAATACGGAACCGTTCTGTATTTTTTCTAACGGGTGGCATCCATCAGTCTAAATATTCCTGTTACATTGCACAACCTTCAATGTTATGTCATAATTACGTAGAATTCTGGCAAATTAGTTCGCAATGAGCCAGATGGCCCAAACTGTTGCATATACCCTGACTCTGCGTGAAATGAACGCAAGAGAAGTGACACAATTTCACCTGGTTAATATTGCCTGCTAACCTGGATTTCTTTTAGCTAAATATGCAGGTTTAAAAATATATACCTCTGTGTATTGATTTTAAGAAAGGCATTGATGTTTATGGTTAGGTACACGTTGGAGCAACGACAGTCCTTTTTCGCGAATGCGCACTGCATCGATTATATGCAATGCAGGACACGCTAGATAAACTAGTAATATCATCAACCATGTGTAGTTATAACTAGTGATTATGATTGATTGATTGATTGTTTTTTATAAGATAAGTTTAATGCTAGCTAGCAACTTACCTTGGCTTCTTACTGCATTTGCGTAACAGGCGGGCTCCTCGTGAGGCAGGTGGTTAGAGCGTTGGACTAGTTAACCGTAAGGTTGCAAGATTGAATCCCTGAGCTGACAAGGTAAAAATCTGTCGTTCTGCCCCTGAACAAGGCAGTTAACCCATCGTTCCTAGGCCGTCATTGAAAATAAGAATGTGTTCTTAACTGACTTGCCTAGTTAAATAAAGATGTAAAAAAATTAAAAAACGGCATCCAAAAATACCGATTTCCGATTGTTATGAAAACTTGAAATCGGCCCTAATTAATCGGCCATTCCGATTAATCGGTCGACCTCTAGTTGAGATTGGTGTTTTGTGGGTACTATTTAATGAAGCTGTCAGTTGAGGACTTGTGAGTCGTCTGTTTCTCAAACTAGACACTCGAATGTACTTGTCCTCTTGTTCAGTTGTGCACCGGGGCCTCCCACTCCTCTTTTTACTCTGGTTAGAGCCGGTTTGCCTTGTTCTGTGAAGGGAGTAGTACACAGCATTGTACGAGATCTTCAGTTTCTTGGCAATTTCTCGCATGGAATGGCCTTCATTTCTCAGAACAAGAATAGACTGATGCGTTTCAGAAGAAAGTTATTTGTCTCTGGCCATTTTGAGCCTGTAATCGAACCCACAAATGGTGATGCTCCAGATACTCAACTAGTCTAAAGAAGGCCAGTTTTATTGCTTCTTTAATCAACACAACAGTTTTCAGCTGTGCTAACATAATTGCAAAAGGGTTTTCTAATGATCAATTAGCCTTTTAAAATTATAAACTTGGATTAGCTAACACAACGTGCCATTGGAACACAGGAGTGATGGTTACTGATAATGAGCCTCTGTACGCCTATGCAGATATTCCAGCAACAATAGTCATTTACAACATTAACAATGTCTAAACTCTTTTTCTGATCAATTTGATGTTATTTTAATGGACAAAAAATGTGCTTTTCTTTCAAAAACAAGGACATTTCTAAGTGACCCCAAACTTTTGAACGGTAGTGTACATTACATGATAGTAGTTGCGGCTGAACAGTAGCACTACTATGAGTAATACTACAACTACTAAAGCTGTTGAGTTAGTAGTGTTACGTTCATGTATTGTTTTTGTAAAATGACCCCCTGAGAAGCAATATTGTATTGTCTGCACACAACAATGACCTAATCATTGATCCATTACAAAAGTGTCACTATTAGGACTCAAGTACTGAAAGAATAAAAAAAAAAGTATTATTTTCATTCAAACTGTCATGGCCCAGTGAGTGTAATCATGCTAAGTCATTACTCATGAGTAGTTTTAAGAAACCAATAACTATCCTACTGATTTTGCTGCACTCGTTATGTCTAGGGGTATTAGGCCTAGCTACATGGTCTGTTACTTGAATGAATGGCTGCTTGATAGTGAGAAATCAGTGTTTGAGGACCGTATTGGATGCACATGTGCCCAGGGAGACAGCAACCTTACCTTGGTCCAAGGCTAGCTCTGTCTCTCTTGACCTCTTGGTTGGCCAGTCCAAGCAGATTATTATTTGCTCAGATGATGACAAAACGGAAATATGTACAAAAAGGAAAAACACCAAAGGCATGCCCAAACTAAAGACTCAAAAACAAACGGAAAGCCTGATGGCCACCAAGCAAAAGCAGCAGCTTCGTGGCTTGCAAGCTGGGACATTGACTGACAATCCTAATTGACAGTACCTGATATGCTTATCGAGCCTTGGCTCAGCTCTTAGACACTGCCACCTGGGGGATGGAGTGTGGAAGTGTGTCCTGGATAGTGTGTTTGTCTATGTCCTAACACTAACCTTCCCTCATATCATCTGTTTTCCTCTCCTGATCAGAATGATTGAAGATCGTGGGAGGAGTGGTGACATAATGGCGGAGAGACGACAACTTTTCGCAGAGATGCGTAAGTGTACAGGGCGATCTCTGAAAAGTAGTGAACCACACTCAAAGTATTATAACTGTTGTATACATAATAATAACATTCACCAGGTTATTAATGACATTTACCAAGTCATTTACCATGCTACTTCAAAGAAAGATTCCAGTATAGGATCCAATATAGGCCAACACAGCTTATTTTCATTAGCAATAATAGACAGGAATCTATTGTTAATGACCACATGAATGCACTCTGCATGGACAGTGTGTGAAGCAACACTCTTTCCCCAGTAGCTCCACAAAGTCTATCATCACCAGCATTCCTGTGTTACTGTCTGTCATATTACCTTGCATAGAAATGTATTTTTTTCCTACAGGGGCACAAGAGTTGGATTCCATAAGATTGTCCACGTATAGAACAGCTTGCAAACTCAGATTCGTTCAGAAGAAATGCAATCGTGAGTATGGTGTGATGTCCTCTGTCTGAGGTTTGATTGGAATTGTCTTGTGTCTCTAAAAACACATGGCTAAAGGGGAAACGTGTCCATGCATTTCTATTCTGTCTTTCCACAGTCCATTTGGTGGACATCTGGAATGTGATTGAGGCGTTCAGAGAGAATGGCCTGAACACCATGGACCTCAACACAGAGTTCACTGTGGCTCGCCTGGAAGCAATACTCTCCACCATCTTCTACCAGCTCAACAAGCGCATGCCCACCACCCACCAGATCAATGTGGAACAGTCCATCAGTATGCTGCTCAACTTTCTGCTGGCTGCCTATGACCCGTGAGTATCCACCATGACCGCGCCACTGTGTGACGGTCACTGAGCATGATGATGGAACAATTGTGTTGCATGTGTTTGTGTGTGGTGTGTGCCCCACTTCGTTGTTGATGTGTGATTATTCAGTCTTTCATGGGAGAACGAAATCCAGACTGACTGTTGTTTTAACAATGTAATGGTCTCACAATAGTCTTGTGTCAAGTGATACATCTTTAGTTCTGACGAAAGACAAGAGAAAGTAAACAGTGAAAATGACATAGTGATGATGATAAATGCAGTTGAACCATTTTTGCTTGTTTTTACTGCTGTAATTAAAGTGTATAAGAGCAACTTAAAGATGCTACACATAGGATTTTTGGTAATTTTTGCATTGTAATTTCAGAAAATGTCCATAATATATTTGGCATTAATAGTGGAATAATACTGTTTCACAGTATTACTTACCCGCCAGTGTTGTGATTGGCTGTGATATTCGTCTATTTATTTCTCCCGCCAGTGTCATCTGTCAAACCGGGAAAGCTGTTCTGACCTTATTTTCTCACATAAACTGAAATTGAGCGAACAGTGTAGAATTGTAGCAACCAGGAAATGACAGAGCGATTTCCACTAGATAACACAGCCACAAAGTCAGAACAGCTTTCCCAGTTTGACAACAGATGCTGCACCGGTGGGAGAAATCAATAGGCGAGTATCACAACCATTCACAAGACTGTAAGTCATACTGTGAAACACTATCATTACACTATTAGCGCCAGATATATTAATAGACATTTTCAGAAATTATAATACAAAAATCCAAAAGAATCCTAGGAGTAGCACCTTCAATGTGAAAGTGTTTAGATTATTGCAGGTATTATTCTTGTACTGCATATTCTTGACTTTTTCACAAATACACAAATTATACAAATCTGAAAAAATACTAAATACATTTATTATTTTAGGGAAAGCCTCGGAAGAATCTCTGTCTTTGTTGTGAAGATGGCCCTGGCAACTATCTGCGGAGGGAAGATTTTGGATAAATTAAGATGTAAGATACTTGGTTAATCTTTTTTAAGATTATAGATTAAGATGAAGATGAATTAATCATTTACAGAGAATGATTTGCCCAACATTACTGTAATAACAATATTAGTGAAATAGTTTTCCTTCCAAGAAATGCTAATTAAGTATGCTAAAAAGCAGCTTTTCTGTGTTGGAATGATGTGGGCATTAGTGGTACGTGGGTCAGCTGTTTGTGCACCTGCACCCGCCCGCAAATGCTAATAACACATCTGCAACCGCCGGACTATATGTGATAAAGTGAAAATCTGAGGCCTGCACCCGACCCTAACCTGCTAAGACAGAAAATGCCCTGTAGGCTACAGTCAGAGACAGCGGAGGGATTTTTTGACAGGGGTGTAGGATATTTTTGCCTGATTTAGATATGTTTGTGCATATAATTTCAGACATTTTGGTAGGCTATTTGTTTGTCAAATTGTCTATAATTAGATACATGCAGCTTATCATCTCTTATTATACACTGAGTGTACAAAACATTAAGAACACCTTCCTATTATTGAGTTGCACCCACACCTTTTGCCCTCAGAACAGCCTCAATTCGTCGGTGCATGGACTCTACAAGGTGTCGAAAGCGTTCCACAGGGATGCTGGCCCATGTTGACTCCAATGCTTCCTACGGTTGTGTCAAGTTGGCTGGATGTCCTTTAGGTGGTGGACCATTATTGAAAAACCTAGCAGTGTTGCAGTTCTTGACACAAGCCAGTGTGCCTGGTGCCTACTACCATACCCCGTTCAAAGCACTGGTGGCACTTTTTAATTGGATAGGACGGGCTCGTGATAATGGCTGGAGCGGAATCAGTGGAATGGTATCAAACCAACACATGGTTTAATGCCATTCCATTTGCAATGTTCCAGCCATTATTATGAGCCGTCCTCCCTCCTCAGCAGCCTCCACTGGTTCAAAGGCACTTAAATCTTTTGTTTTTCCCATTCACCCGCTGAATGGAACACATACACAATCCATGTCTCAATTGTCTCAAGGCTTAAAAAGCCTTCTTTAACCGGTCGCTTTCCCTTCATCTACAGTGATTGAAGTGGATTTAACAAGTGACATCAATAAGGGATCATAGCTTTCACCTGGATTCACCTGGTCGGTCTGTCATGGAAAGATTTCTTAATGTTTTGTATACTCAATGTATGTTGCCCTAGAAGACAAAATAAACCCTTGCTCACCAGAATAATGTAATAGATCGATAGAATGAAAGCTTCAATCTAGTTGAGATTGGTAAAGTTTGCTCTGTTATCTCTGCTTCTTTCATAGAGCAAAGATGTTTAGGGACCAGGGATAAAATGCAATAGCCCTAAAGAAACGGGAAATATTTTCTTAGAATCAGCTTGACCGGTTGTAAGGAAATAGAAAGCTGTGAAAACGACCCAACATGTTTCTGATAAGATTTCAGTTCGGCTTGGATGCATATTTTATGTGGTTGAAATATTATCAGCTTTTATGATGCTGATAAAGATAGCACCTCCACAGACAATATCTAACTGCACATTCGCATTCTCTCAAGATGCCAAAAGAAATACATTTCTCCACGCCTGTTCCCAAGTTAAAATGTAGCCCACATTTGGTGTATCATTTTACTGCAAGAAATGTTTAATTCTGAGGGAGTTAATATTAAGGCTATGTGAGAGGTTGTAGACCTACAGTCAGTATCTAAATTTCAGTTTCCATTTAACCCATCTGAACAGTAGGCTACAGTTCCTTTGACGTATCATAGGCCTACAGTCCCGTGAAAAAGTATTTGCCCCCTTTCTGATTTTCAAAATTGTAGCATATTTTTGATACTGAATGTCATCAGATCTTCAACCAAAACCTAATATTAGATAAATGGAACCTGAGTTTACAAATAACAAAAAAATATATACTACTTATATTTATTTAATTAACAAAGTTATGCAACACCCAATGTCCTTGTGTGAAAAAGTAATTTTCCCCTTACACTCAAAAACTAGTTGCGTCACCTTTAGCTGCAATGACTGCAACCAAATGCTTCCTATAGTTGTTAATCAATCTCTCACATCGCTGTGAAGGAATTTTGGCCCACTTGCATGCAGAACTGCTTTAACTCAGCGACATTTGGGGGTTTTCAAGCATGAACTGCTCGTTTTATGTCCTTCCACAACATCTCAATTGGTTTGGATTAGGTTTGGACTATATCAACAATGGACAAATAATGAAACAAATACCAAATAACTATTTATGGCTGGGAGAAGTAATTATTTATAATAAAAAGGATAGGGCTTATTACATAATCCACTAATTTATTGCAGCAGAGCAGCCACAGCTACTCATAGGGAAAATAAATGAAGGGTTAGGGCATTTTAGCTTATGTTTTGTGGTAATTACTATGGATTGCTACCCAGCTCTCATTTGTTTTAGTTTTTGTTTCAGTGATTGCACTGCCTATTGCTGCAATTAGCTAACAATGGTGACAGCTGACAATTAATTTGATCAATTAATTATATATTTTGGAGTAATGCCTCCCCCCCATTTTCTGCCCAGATATTTTTTCACAGATATCAGACCCTGGTGGCATAATGGTGTACTCCCAATTTGACCAGTTTCTGAGGGAGGTTCTCAAATTACCAATGACTGTTTTTGAGGCACCTTCCTTTGGCTATACTGAGCAAGCCACAAGAACTTGCTTTGCACAGCAGGTGAGAGTCCCATCTACACAAAACATGAACATCAATTTTCAAGTAAATTGTTGATTGAATGTACAGTGCATTTGGAAGGTATTCAGACCCCTTGACTTTTTCCACATTTTGTTATGTTACAGCCTTATTCTAAAATTGATTATTTTAGTTTTTTTCCTCATCAGTCTACACACAATACCCCATAATGACAAAGCAAACTGGTTTTTAGACATTTTTGCAAATGTATAAAAAGAATAATGAAATATCACATTTACATAAGTATTCAAACCCTTTACTCAGTACTTTGTTGAAACACCTTTGGAAGCGATTACAGCCTCGAGTTTTTTGGGGTA
Organism: Salvelinus namaycush; assembly: GCF_016432855.1. Taxonomy (NCBI): domain Eukaryota; kingdom Metazoa; phylum Chordata; class Actinopteri; order Salmoniformes; family Salmonidae; genus Salvelinus; species Salvelinus namaycush. The sequence continues at coordinate 14,589,987 of NC_052331.1, read as the reverse complement.
TGACACTACAAGCTTGGTCTGAACTCTGGATCTCTGTCAGAGTGACCATCGGGTTCTTGGTCACCTCCCTGACCAAGGCCCCTTTCCCCCGATCCCTCAGCTCTAGGAAGAGTCTTGGTGGTTCCAAACTTCTTCCATTTAAGAATGATGGAGGCCACTGTGTTATTGGGGACCTTCAAATGCTGCAGACATTTTTTGGTACCCTTCTCCAGATCTGTGCCTCGACACAATCCTGTCTCGGAGCTCTACGGATAATCCCTTCGACCTCATGGCTTGGTTTTTGCTCTGACATGACACTGTCAACTGTGGGACCTTACATAGACAGGTGTGTGCCTTTCCAAATCATGTCCAATCAATTGAATTTACCACAGGTGGACTCCAATCAAGTTGTAGAAACATCTCGAGGAGAATCAATGGAAACAGGATGCACCTGAGTTCAATTTTGAGTCTCATAGCAAAGGGTCTGAATACTTGTAAATAATGTATTTTAGTTTTTTTCTAAAAAACAGTTTTCACTTTGTCGTTATGGGGTATTGTGTGTACATTGATGAATAAGGCTGTAACTTAACAAAATGTTGAAAAAGGGAAGGGGTCTGAATAGTTTCTGAATGCACTGTATACAACACACTATTGGTATAGATACTGTATAGTGGATGGATGTTGTAATTGTGTATAAAACATCCATCATATTACTGTATTTTCTTTCTAGTACTACCCCATATGCCAAACCTGTATGTGATGTGTAACCCCGTTCTCTACTGTATGTTGACAGAAAAAGGTCTCCCTCAACACATTCCTGGACACGCTGATGTCAGACCCTCCTCCTCAGTGTCTGGTGTGGTTACCACTCATGCATCGCTTGGCTAATGTGGAGAATGGTGAGCCACCACCGCCACCACAGCATATTTAACACATTCATGGGTTGGTGGCGGGTAGGAATGATGGGTAATTTTGTCTCATATCATCGCATTGAGTCACTACACAGTAGATATACAGGACATGCTCAGGAACACACATACCCATGCCCGAGCGCGAGCACACACACACAGCCTTCCACCATCGCCCACCTCCCAACCCCTCATGAATGACAAGGAACTGACAATAGAATTAAAGTCCTACACACACTGATGATCACAGAACACCCTCCCTTATTTGATGTAAATCAAAAGAATGCTGTCTAATAGACCTGCAAAACATCCCAGTGCCATTGTTTTTATAAAGATATTGGTTGCACCAAATATGTATTTGTATCAACAACCTTTGGTGTGTGTGTGTCTGTGTGTGTGGTATATATATGCACGTGTGTGTGTTTGTGTGTGTACGTGCATCCCCATGCACATGTTTGTGTGTGTGCCATGCCCCCCCCCCTCCAACCCTTTCCCTCCATCCCTGCAGTGTTCCACCCGGTCGAGTGCTCTTACTGCCACAGTGAGAGTATGATGGGCTTCCGCTACCGCTGCCAGCAATGTCATAATTACCAGCTGTGTCAGGACTGCTTCTGGAGGGGTCATGCCAGCGGTTCCCATAGCAACCAGCACCAAATGAAGGAGTACACTTCATGGGTAAGGGAGGTGGGGAGAGGGGGTGGGGGGGCGTGACAGCATCAGGCCAGCCAGCCAGTCTGCTTTGCTTCACCCAATGCAGTGCTATGAGAATGATGATGAGACTGTGATTTGATTCTCTTACATTTTGGTCAAATTTTTGAAAGTCATTACTCTGTTTTTAAGTGCCTCTCCTTGCCCTCCGAAATCAGACATAGCATCTTTTTGGGTTTCTCCCAGAAATCGCCTGCTAAGAAGTTATCTAATGCTCTCAGCAAGTCTCTGAGCTGTGCATCCAGCAGAGAACCTTTACACCCTATGTTTCCCGACATGCCAGAGAAACCTCTGAACCTAGCCCACATTGTGTAAGTATGGTGCAAGTTGTGTAAGTATTCTATTATATTCCTACAGTAACATAGTAAAACATGTATTCAATACCACAATCATCCTTTTCAATTTCAATACATTTCATATCCATCCCATCATCCCTTACTAGCCACGTATCCCCAAAGTAAATGTTGAAATGTTATGAATTGTACATACTGTATATCTACATGTTTTGTAATTGCCTTATATACATTACACTACATGCTTCTAACACTCAAGTAATAACAATCAGTCAGTTGTCGGATGCACATGATCAATTCATGTTAGCTGTAGGAATAACCACAAATGGTAAAACAGATGTTTTATCTTTGCTCAGTTTTTTTGCTGGAAAATCAACAAAGTCAATATGAAGACAAGGTCTTCTAGAACTACAGTATGTCTTTGATACGTTCTTATTCAAACCCTTAACAGCTAAGCTGAGCCCAATCTGTAGTGTGGGAAACGAGTGGCAATTCATTCTAATGGCTGACAGACAAATATTGATTTGGTCATCTAGACCCTTTTCATGTGGAAGTGAATTCAGTTGTACCACTCACTGTGGCCTTGTAGTGCATGCATGGGTGATCGTAACAAATGTCTTTGTTCTTTTCTTGCTGCAAAATAGAGACACTTGGTAAGTTTGCTTTGAATATTTGCCTAGAATATGTAGAATATGCCTGTAGTACATTTAATTAGATCAACTCAAGTAATATAGAAGGTAGTGTAATATATTACTAGTAGCTAGTGCAATATTATTTTGCCCTTATACAGTATACTATGCCCTGTAGCTCCTGAAAGTCACTTCAATTTTAGCACAACCTACTTGTGTGCAGTTTACTACTGATTTCTGCATCAGTTATCCCAACTGTCCTTTGTGTCACATGTGAATACCTTTTTAGGTCATGTAAACAATAAGATTATGAGGAGTTAATGACCTTTGGATGAGTGAGGAGGGAATCCACACCCACGCATTGTTTACATAACAATATTGTCACAATCAGAAACTGCCCTGACTCCCCAGACCCATTCAATGCTCCTTCAGCCTTCTGAGACCTAGATCAGAAAGACACACACACACACACACACACACACACACACACACACATACACACATACACACACACAGACTCTCTGTCATGTTGGCTGTTTGAACATGATAAAGTTTGTCTCCTGCACAGGCCTCCCAGACCAATGAACAGCACCAATGACTTCATGCTCTCCCACTCCATGCCCACGTCAGGGAACCCTTACTCCACTAAGAAGTAAGTATCTGAGATCAGAAAGACTGCAACGAGGCCGTATGCAGAATCTTCAAAAAGAGAATCAGGTTACCTGACTGTACATATTCGTCATGATTAAAGATTACTACATCCACTTAAGTCCCCTGAAAGTCCACATATACCAGTATGAATTCTACTAACCAGTCCTTATTTTTGTAAACCTATATGGATATATCTGGCTGGTTGGTAGAGGGTAGAGTGTTGGTGGAGGTGTGTGTGAGTTGTGTTTGTGTGTGTCTGGGTCAATTGTTGTGTTTGTGTGTGTTGCTCCTTTCGCGGTCTCACTCTTTTGTCTGGTGTAAATAGCTTGCCTTATAATACCAAGAATAATGAAGCTGAGCAGAGAAAACAGTTGGCTAGGGCTGCTCCAGATCTGTTGAAAGGAAGGGGGTAAGTAACCCAGTGACCCAAGGGTGCCTACTGCCTGTGAGAATGGTTTGGTGACTCAAATGCATGCACAAACTAATTTAGATAGATATAGGCTTTAATTGAAATGGAACAATATTCCTTATATAGCACATTACTTTTGACCATGCTCAGGCCTGTGGGGCTCTATTATAGGGAATATGGTGCCATGTCAGACGTAGATATAGTTATTATAGAGCGTACACTGTAGTGCTCATTGTCCCAGTGGAGCCGTTCACTCTTCTGGTTTCCTACAGTATAGATGGGTTTACACAGTGATACTCAAGGGGCTATTTGAAAGATGCTAGATAGTGCATGCATGATAAAGACCATTGACCATTCATTAGGATAGAGTATCTATTACAGTCATTTTCATACGTGTCCCACGTTACCAGGGAGAGTGAAACTAACTGCTGCAAGTCACTAATATTAGCTTGGAGTCTCTCTCAAGTTTCTTTTACAATGATTAACATACAACTACACTCCTTTTGACTTACTTTTTATATCCTTTTATTTTCTGTTTCGCTGGCTTGTAATGTCAGCCTTGGACTCAGGAATAGTATGCATAGTTATCTGGCGTCAGTGAGTCCTCATCTCTATGTATCGGAGCTGCACCTGTACTTGATGCTAGTCTAAGGAAAGAGACAAAGGCTCCGTTGGTTTAAACACTGACCCCTTTCATAGAGCCAGGTTTATAAAGATATGTACCTTCAGTGGATGTGATGATTAGTAAAGGTTGTATGGGGTCATTTGAAAAAAAAATCACTCATTCTTGTCATGACAATCTTAATGAAATCATTAGCTTTATCAGACAGAGCGGCAGTTAGTGCATGACTACGCTTTGCATCTTGGAGCTATAGGTTATTTAGCACATTTTTCAAAATGTCAAATGAACGACATATCAATGTTTTGACATTCATTTACTTATAGTACTTTCACAGTTGAAAACCTAAACACTATCTATTCAGATAAAATTCCCATAAAGGGATTATGATACAGGATTAGAGATATAAATGCATGTTTCTTCTCTCTGTGTACTGTAAATTATTTGAAAATGCAGTACAGGTACAGCATCACATTCCTATCCATAGTATTAGTATCAAAAGAGAATACAACAGGGATAGCATAACACAGTTTAGTGTTTTCTTCTATTGATCATTCAATGACTGAGAAGACATTCTGTCTCTCTCCAGACCTGTTCTTGTCCGGTACTCCTTTCTCCTTGTTCTCATCATGTGTGTCGTTTGTGTTTGTGTTCTGAAACCCTACACTGTTCCAGGTTAAACTACAGTCTCGATGTGGCCGATAGACTGGCTGATGAACATGTTCTCATTGGGCTGTATGTGAATCTCCTACAACACAACCCTACGTCATGGTTAGTCTGGATTCCTCTGTCTGTAAAGTAACAGTGGAAACTACTAGCTAGAGTGCCTTCAGAAAATATTCTTACCCCTTCACTTATTCCACATTTTGTTGTGTTATAGCCTGAATTCAACATGGATCAAATATTTTCTCTCTCGCCCATCTACACACAATATACCATAATGACAAAGTGAGAGAAAAAATGTAAGACATTTTAGCAAATGTATTGAAAATTAACAACAGAAATATCTAATTTACATAAGTATTCACACCGCTGAGTCAATACATGTTAGAATCACCTTTGGCAGCGATTACAGCTGTGAATCTTTCTGGGTAAATCTCTAAGAGCTTTGCACAGCTTGATTTTACAATATTTGCACGTTCTTTTTAGAATTCTTCAAGCTCTGTCAAGTTGTTTTTTGATCATTGCTAGACAGCCATTTTCAAGTTTTGCCATAGAATTTCAAGCCAATTTAAGACAAAACTACAGTTGAAGTCGGAAGTTTACATACACTTAGGTTGGAGTCATTAAAACTCGTTTTTCAACCACTCCACAAATTTCTTGTTAACAAACTGTAGTTTTGGCAAGTCGGTTAGGACATCTACTGTATGCATATCATAAGTAATTTTTCCAACAACTGTTTACAGACAGATTATTTCACTTATAATTCACTATCACAATTCCAGTGGGTCAGAAGTGTACATACACTAAGTTGACTGTGTCTTTAAACAGCTTGGAAAATTCCAGAAAATTATGTCATGGCTTTAGAAGCTTCTGATAGGCTAATTGACATCATTTGAGTCAATTGGAGGTGTACCTGTGGATGTATTTCAAGACCTACCTTCAAATTGGTTCATCCTTGGGAGCAATTTCCAAACGCCTGAAGGTACCAAGTTCATCTGTAAAAACAATAGTACGCAAGTATAAACACCATGGGACCACGCAGCCTTCATACCGCTCAGGAAGGAGACGCGTTCTGTCTCCTAGAGATGAACGTACTTTGGTGCGAAAAGTGCAAATCAATCCCAGAACAACAGCAAAGGACCTTGTGAAGATGCTGGAGGAAACAGGTATAAAGTATCTATTTCTACAGTGAAACGAGTCCTATATCGACATAACCTGAAAGGATGTTCAGCAAGGAAAAAGCCACTGCTCCAAAACCGCCATAAAAAGCCAGACTACGGTTTGCAACTGCATATGGGGACAAAGATTGTACTTTTTGGAGAAATGTTCTCTGGTCTGATGAAACAAAAATAGAACTGTTTGGCCATAATGACCATCGTTATGTTTGGAGGAAAAAGGGGGAGGCTTGCAAGCCGAAGAACACCATCCCAACCGTGAAGCACGGGGATGGCAGCATCATGTTGGGGGGTGCTTTGCTGCAGGAGGGACTGGTGCACTTCACAAAATAGATGGCATCATGAGGCAGGAAAATTATGTGGATAGATTGAAGTAACATCTCAAGACATCAGTCAGGAAGTTAAAGCTAGGTCGCAAATGTGTCTTCCAAATGGACAGTGACCCCAAGCATACTTCCAAAGTTGTGGCAAAATGGCTTAAGGACAACAAAGTCAAGGTATTGGAGTGGCCATCACAAAGCCCTAACTTCAAGCCTAAAGAAAAATTGTGGGCAGAACTGAAAAAGCATGTGCGAGCAAGGAAGCCTACAAGCCTGACTCAGTTACACCAGCTCTGTCAGGAGGAATGGGCCAAAATTCACCCAACTTATTGTGGGAAGCTTGTGGAAGGCTACCCAAAACGTTTGACCCAAGTTAAACTATTTAAAGGTAATGCTACCAAATACTAATTGAGTGTATGTAAACTTCTGACCCACTGGGAATGTGATGTAAGAAATAAAAGCTGAAATAAATCATTCTCTCTACTATTATTCTGACATTTCGCATTCTTAAAATAAAGTGGTGATCCTAACTGACCTAAGACAGGGAATGTTTACTAGGATTAAATGTAAGGAATTGTGAAAAACTGAGTTTAAATGTATTTGGCTGAGGTGTATGTAAACCTCCGACTTCAACTGTATAACTAGGCCACTCAGGAACATTCAATGTCATCTTGGTAAGCAACTCCAGTGTATATTTGGCCTTGTGTTTTAGGTCATTGTCCTGCTGAAAGGTGAATTTGTCTCCCGGTGTCTATTGGAAAGCAGACTGAACCAGGTTTTCCTTGCATATGCTTACCTCTATTCTGTTTCTTTTTATCTTTAAAAAAAACTCCCTGGTCCTTGCTGATGACAAGCATACCCATTACATGATGCAGCACGACCATGCTTGAAAATATGAAGAGTGGTACTAAGTGATGTGTTGTGTTGGATTTGCTCCAAACTTAACAGTTTGTATTCAGGACAGAAAGTGCATTTCTTTGCCACATTTTTTGCAGTTTTACTTTAGTGCCTTATTGCAAACAGAACACATGTTTTGGAATAGTTTTACACAGCCATTTGCACAGCCATTAAACTCTGTAACTGTTTTAAAGTCACCATTAGTCTCATGCTGAAATACTGAAGGGGTTTCCTTCCTCTCCGGCAACTGAGTTAGAAATGACGCCTGTAACTTTGTAGCGTATTGATACACTATTCAAAGTGTAATTAATATTTTCACCTTGCTCAAAGGGATGTATGCAATGCCTGCATTTTTTACCCATATACCAATGGGTGCCTTTGGAAAAATTCCCTCGTCTTTGTGGTTGAATCTGTGTTTGAAATTCACTGCTCAACTGAGGGGGTACAGAGATGAGGTAGTCAATCAAAAATCATGTTAAGGGCCTTCCGTGTGGCGCAACGGTCAACCTGGTTTGATCCCAGGTTGTGTCACCGCCGGCTGTGACCGGGAGACCCATGAGGCGGTGCGCAATCGGCCCAGCATCGTCTGGGTTAGGGGAGGGTTTGGCTGGCTGGGATTTCCTTGTCCCATTGCGGTCTAGTGACTCCTTGTGGTGGGCCGGGCGCCTGCAAGCTGACTTCGGCCGCTAGCGATGGGACAAGACTGTAAATACCAATTGTATATCACGAAAAAGGGGTAAAAGTAAACCCCCCAAAAAGATATAGTAATTTGAAACACTATTATTGCACACAAAGTCTATGCAACTTATTATGTGACTTGTTAAGCAAAGTTTTACTCCTGGACTTATTTAGGAATGCTATAATAAAGGGGTTGAATACTTATTGACTGAAAACAGCTTTTCATTTTTAATTAATTCGTAAAAAATTATAAAAACATAATTCCACTTTGACATTATGGGGTATTGTGTGTTGGCCAGTGACACAACATCTAATTGTAATCAATTTTAAATTCAGGCTGCAACGACAAAATGTGGAAAAAGTCAAGGGGTTTGAATACTTTCTGAAGCCACTGTATTCACATTGTATTTACACCACCCCTGGCACGGCTCTCCCTTTATTAATTGGAGCTACAAGCCTTAATACTGCATACACTACTCACGTCAAGCAGAATAAATGAAGAATGTCTATTCACAAACCATTGACTTGTCTTTTAACAGCTGACATACAGTAATGTAGCTAAGCCATTAGAAAATGTAACACTTTTTTCATACACCATAATGCTTTTGCCAGCTGTTGTGCTACTTAGCAATCATTTTTGAAGGCTAAATCAACATTGTCTTGCTCATTAAGATGTTACAGGGCTGTAGAAAGTTGCATTTGTTTTGCTCTTCACATAGTAAAAATCTAGTTTACTGCCCTAGAATTGTCATTTTAATGTGCTTTTGATGACAGCTTAGAATTTGCTGCTTTTCCTTTAATTTGATAAGTGGCAGTAGTCAGTTATTTTCAGAGAACATCTGTGTGTTTATGTTGGTCCTCTATTAGAACAACTTGGACCGTTACATTAAATAGTTTGATTGGATTTCGATTCTTGGACTTTAGTGCGTTCATGAGTTGCAATAAATGCTGTACAATACATCTCAAAGTTTTCTACAGTATTGGAATTGTTCCTTTTCTCTGAAAGGAAACTCAGACCTTAACAAAATTATCCAGTGGAAGCTACTGACCGTTTACTGAAGTATCCATCCAAATGGACTATTTTGTAAGGGTGCTAAGATTGTAGGAATCATCTGCTTTAGTCCTTGCTGTTCCTCTCTCCTGCTGCCTCCGCCTCTCTTGACTCTGTGCAGTAGTATCATCTTAGAGATCTTTCTGCAGATGAAAAATACTTACTGTTTCAACTGCATGTTACCTTCCTTAGCATTTGTATAAGCTTAATGTTGTTCTTTAGTGCGTATAGTGTGTGTGTGTGTGTGTGTGTGTGTGTGTGTGTGTGTGTGTGTGTGTGTGTGTGTGTGTGTGTGTGTGTGTGTGTGTGTGTGTGTGTGTGTTTGTGTGCGCGCGCGTTGGTATCTAGCTGCTTTAAGGCTTTGGCAAAATGGCTATGATTTGTCCCTAAATAGCATCACCAATTGACAAACAAACTACCAGTGTTTGCATGTAAATACTGTGCATTATACTTAACTAAACAATCATAAAGATACACTGTTCCAATTATCATTTCCATGAGGAAATTCCCATGAAATATTCTTTCCCAATGTATATACAGTAATGTAAGTAAGTACAGAACTACTTTTTATATTTGGCTGCGGTAAATATGTAGGTGGAAGTGTGACTCTGTCTCCTCTCCTCTTTCCACCTGTAAACAGTTTGCTGGAGAGCAGTAACCACCAGGATGAAGAGCACAGTCTCATCGCCCGCTACGCTGCTAGACTGGCCTCTGACTCAGCCGCTGCGGTGAGATACATGCTATCTGAGGGCATAGAGGGAGAAAACACCATGAAAACACCATGAAAACACCTGACATCTTTATGTGCACAACACAAATACACATTTTGTTCCAATTGCCTGTCTCTGAAGATAAAAGTTGAGCGTGGGCCCTGAGTCAGGTCACCCAGTCAGGAAAAACTTGTGCCCCTAAGCATATGTGGTGGTTTATGAGTAGCATTGAATAAGGAAATAACATCAGCAGGATTAACCTCAGTACAGTAGATAATGTCATGTGTCCCTGTGTGTTATGGTAATGTCATGATAATGTCATGTGTCTCTGTGTGTTATGGTAATGTCATGATAATGTCATGTGTCCCTGTGTGTTATGGTAATGTCATGATAATGTCATGTGTCCCTGTGTGTTATGGTAATGTCATGATAATGTCATGTGTCTCTGTGTGTTATGGTAATGTCATGATAATGTCATGTGTCCCTGTGTGTTATGGTAATGTCATGATAATGTCATGTGTCCCTGTGTGTTATGGTAATGTCATGATAATGTCATGTGTCCCTGTGTGTTATGGTAATGTCATGATAATGTCATGTGTCCCTGTGTGTTATGGTAATGTCATGATAATGTCACGTGTCTCTGTGTGTTATGGTAATGTCATGATAATGTCATGTGTCTCTGTGTGTTATGGTAATGTCATGATAATGTCACGTGTCTCTGTGTTTTACAGCAACAAGCACAGCAGCAGAGGGTCCCCAACGACATCTCTTTCTCTCTGGACGCCAACAAGCAGCAGAGGCAGCTTATTGCCGAGCTGGAGAGCAAAAACAGGTCAGGGATGGATTCCCTCTGAATTCGCTTTTCTCTCTCTGTTCGCCTCTTTTTTCCAACCCTGCCAATCGTGCCAAATTACAAGAATGGTGATAACTTACTTAATGTTCTACCCAATGTGCTTCTCACACAAGCTGTGATCGCAAGTTATTCTAATAGGCTGTAGTAGGGCTGTGACGATTACGGAATTTTGGGTAACAGTCAATTGTCATGCAAATAGCCACTGTTATTATCATAATTGTCATCATAATTGTTTTGAACTTGTAATGCATCTTTCAAAATTAGCTACGCCACTAATAAATGCAACAACACAGCTTTGATGAATGGTTTTGACCGCATGGAACTTTTGGAAATTAAGCTTATCCTCCCGACCGTGCCGTTCTGCTCGTAAAATGAGCAGAACGGCACCAAACTTTACCCAATTGTACAAATTAAACTGCTATTGGGTAAACTATATCTACTTGAATATAAAGTTGAACTCCCCTTCTTTTAAAATGAATGTATTATTACGATTGTGACGTTTTTTCAGTTATTGTCCATAATTGTCGGTTACACGATTATACATGTTCATACCGTGCCTGTGCCATCCCGGGTATACGGTATTACCGGTGATGCAACATGGGGTGTTATTTTTTTTTTTCAATGTTAAAAAAAACAAACAATGGGCCTCCCGAATGGCGCAGCGGTCTAAGGCACTGCATCACCACAGATCCTGGTTCGATACCGTGCTGTGTTGCAGGCGGCCATGACTGGGAGACCCATGTTGCGACGCACAATTGGCCAAGCGTCGTCCGGGTTAGGGGTGGGTTTGGCCGGCCGGGATCTCCTTGTCCCATCGTACTCTAGCGACTCCTGTGGCGGGCCGGGCGCATAGGAAAAAAGCCCCCAAGAATTCAGTTACCAAAAAGCTAACCAGATGCTAACAAATACTAAGTATATAGTGGATGCTAGGTAAATGCTAACGAGCTCATAAAGTTATTCAAGATTCTCGAAAGGCTACTTACTCACAGTTTGCTGCACACACAAAACAAATATAAGATGGCAGGGATGTCAAGCTAGGAGCGGATTGTCTCTACTATTACCAAGATTTTAGAAGCTTGATCTTGCAAGGTAACATTAGCCCCTTGGCTAGCAAGTTAGAAAACCAAATACGCAGCTGGAGAGAATTTATTTGGTACATCTTAAATAGTTATTTGGTAACTTAATAGCGATAAGATATATAGCTGACAAACAGTCAATTTCATACAAGTTTAACTTGATCACCTCACTAACTTGCGCTGCAGAGGAATATGACTCTGTTTTGCTTCTTTGTTAACAACCACACGTGACTGGCTCAACAGCTGTTTTGGTGAACTACCGGTAAGCTTCATGATAAAACATTATCTAACAGGTGAAATGAAAAATGCGATTTGCTTCATCTATTAATGCACAAGTTGACTGCAGGTATTTATTTAAAAAGTACAAATTAAAAAATGTATTCAAAAACAAACCACACATTTTTTCTACGGTATTGAAAATCATACCGTGAGCATTTGGCTGTAGCCCTGTTTTCATGGTAGTACCAGAAAAATTTGACAGCAAGTCAAATTACTTGATGTGGTTGTGGTAGACTTAATGTAGTCAAGCTAGCTGTTAATAATAATAATAATAATTTGGTGCTTAGGAAATGTCCTATTTCACACATGTACAAGTTTGTATATTATATGCATCTGTGAACTGGAAATCTGTTTTTTGCATATCCCAACTCCCCCTAAGAGTGGTTCACGGCCAGGGTCAGCCATTATCAACAGCGACCCTGGAACAATTAGGTTGAAGTCCCTTGCTCAAGGGCACATCAACAGATTTTTCACCTTGTCAGCTAGAGGATTCAAACAAGCAACCTTTTGGTGACTGGCCCAACACTCTAACCGCTAGGTTACCTGCCGTCCCTAGACCACACCTGTAAGCCAAAACACACCATCTGAATTGCACAAAACAAAACCATACTGAACAAAAATATAAATGCAACATTCAACAATTTCAACGATTTTCCTGAGTCACAGTTCATTGAAGGAAATCATTCAATTTAAATAAATAAATAATTCTATGGATTTCTATGGATTATTCTATGCACTATTCTATGGATTTCACATGACTTGGCAGGGGCGCAGCTATGGGTGGGCTTGGGAGAGCATAGGCCCATCCACTTAGGCGCCAAGCCCACCCCCTGGGGAGCCAGGCGCAGACAATCAGAATTTTCGCTCACAAACGGGCTTTATTACAGACAGAAATACTCCTCCTCAGTTTCGGCGGCTTATGGTAAATTATCTGGCAACAGTTCTGGTGGACATTCTTGCAGTCAGCATGCCAATTGCACACTCCCTCAAAACCTGAGACATCTGTGGCATTGTGTTGTGTGACAAAACTGCACATTTTAGAGTGTCCTTTTATTGTCCCCACCACAAGGTGCACCTGTGTAATGATCATGCTGTTTAATCAGCTTCTTGATATGCCACACCTGTCAGGTGGATGGATTATATTGGCAAACGAGAATTGTTCACTAACAGGGATGTAAACAAATGTGTGCATAACATTTGAGTGAATTAAGCTTTTTGTGCTTATGGAACATTTTGGGATCTTTTATTTCAGCTCATGAAACATGGGACCAACACTTTACATGTTGCGTTTATATTTTTGTTCAGTTATACTTCAGAAAGTTTACATATGTGATATACTAGCTTCAACTGGCATGTGTGTACGTGTGTATCACAGAGAGATCTTGCAAGAGATCCAGCGCCTGCGAGTGCAGCACGAGCAGGCCTCCCAGCCGCCAACGGGCACCGCCCAACAGAACCCCACTCTGCTGGCCGAGCTACGTCTTCTCAGGTAGACCCATATCAAGTTTCTTTAAAAAAAAAAAATCTTAGCATGTAAATGGACATTTAAATGTGTGCATATAAACTCAACAAAAAAAGAAATGTCCTCACTGTCAACTGCGTTTATTTTCAGCAAACTTAACATGTGTCCATATTTGTATGAACATAACAAGATTCAACAACTGAGACATAAAGTGAACAAGTTCCACAGACATGTGACGAACAGAAATTGAATAATGTGTCCCTGAACAAAGGGGTGGTCAAAATCAAAAGTAACAGTCAGTATCTGGCGTGGCCACCAGCTGCATTAAGTACTGCAGTGCATCTCCTCCTCGTGGACTGCACCAGATTTGCCAGTTCTTGCTGTGAGATGTTACCCCAGTCTTCCACAAAGGCACCTGCAAGTTCCCTAACATTTCTGGGGGGAATGGCCCTAGTCCTCACCGTCCGATCCAACAGGTCCCAGACGTGCTCAATGGGATTGAGATCCGGGCTCTTCGCTGGCCATGGCAGAACACTGACATTCTTGTCTTGCAGGAAATCACGCACAGAACGAGCAGTATGGCTGGTGGCATTGTCATGCTGGAGGGTCATGTATGGATGAGCGTGCAGGAAGGGTACCACATGAGGGAGGAGGATGTCTTCCCTGTAACGCACAGTGTTGAGATTGCCTGCAATGACAACAAGGTCAGTCCGATGATGCTGTGACACACCGCCCCAGACCATGACGGACCCTCCACCTCCAAATCGACCCCGCTCCAGAGTACAGGCCTTGGTGTAAAGCTCATTCCTTCGACGATAAACGCAAATTCGACCATCACCCCTGGTGAGACAAAACTGCGAATCTTCAGTGAAGAGCACTTTTTGGTCTTGGGCTCTTTTTCATGGTTCGGGCTAGGCCTCTTAGTTCCAGTGAAGGGAAATCTTAACGCTAAAGCATACAATGACATTCTAGACGATTCTGTGCTTCCAACTTTGTGCCAACAGTTTGGGGAAGGCCCTTTACTGTTTCTGCATGACAATGCCCCCGTGCACAAAACGAGGTCCATTTAGAAAGGGTTTGTTGAGATCGGTGTGGAAGAACTTGACTGGCCTGCAGAGAGCCCTGACCTCAACCCCATCGAACAGCTTTCGGATGAATTGGAACGCTGACTGCGAGCCAGAACCAATCACCCAACATCAGTGCCAGGCCTCATTAATGTTCTTGTGGCTGAATGGAAGCAAGTCCCCGCAGCAATGTTCCGAAATCTAGTGGAAAGCCTTCCCAGAAGAGTGGAGACTGTTATAGCGGCAAAGGGGGGACCAACTCCATATTAATGGCCATGATTTTGGAATGAGATGTTCGACGAGCAGGTGTTAACATACTTTTGGTCATGTAGTGTGTACATATATATATTATGGTTGTTTTTCCTCAACCAGGCAACGCAAAGATGAGCTGGAGCAGAGGATGTCTGCTCTGCAGGAGAGTCGCAGGGAACTCATGGTACAGCTGGAGCAGCTGATGCTGCTGCTGAAGGTGCGTAAGAAACGCACTGTGCATGCAATACAGTTTCATTTCTACTATAATGTAGGCCTACTCAGTCCCCTCCAGAAATCGCGATTCTGTGATCGCAACATTTTTGCAAATGTATTTGCGAGGGCTTGAAAATTTGACCAATCACCGCACTATTTCTGCATAAAACTGGCCCTGCAGCGCAGTACAAAAAGAGGGCTCGCAATTTCAACCATTCAGCGCACATTTACCACATTTAAAAAAATATATATATATATTATTTAACTAGGCAAGTCAGTTAAGAACAAATTCTTATTTACAATGACGGCCTACCCCGGCCAAACCCTAACGACGCTGGGCCAATATGGTTCAATCAAGTCAAACGTCAACAAACGTTCCCTCGTCAGCGCATTTTTTGCGACAAATTGGACAAAATCATTGCATATTATCATGCTAAATATCAGAATAGCCGCTGCAAAATCAAGCATTTTTGCCCACAAATATCCCTCCAGCTAAATCCTGGAGGGACTGGGGAGGAGAGAAAATAGAATGCACGTTTCATTATTTGCCCACTAGAGGGCGCACTTGTTCAACTTTCACTAAGGAACTTCCCTGGTGTTAGTAAATCCTGAGGCGTTGCTCTGGTCTTGACAGGTCTTCCCTTCTCATCCTCTGACCATAGCCCATAACTCTGTCTTTATCAAAAATGACTTTGTGTTCCCCAGTTTCTTCCATGTTAAGATATCAAGATATACGATTTAACAGACCTTCTTCTGGTCTGTCTACCCAAGGACAGTGGATTATGACCACTGACAATATACAATCAACATCACTTTCACATAATAAAACAGTATATAGGATAATATTCAGCCGGAGAGTCAGTCACAACAATAATGGATAGAGAAAGGGGTTTAAGAATTCTGACATAAACTGCTTACTCTACTGGCTTATGTGGTAAGGCTATCAATCGAATTACTCAACTGAAAGGATCAATGCAAATCCCGTTAGCCCTACCTAGCATTAGCATGCTAGCATCAGACTTGCTTTAGGCCTAGGCAGAAAATCCCAATAGGTTTTTACATGTGAAAGAAATTGTCTTCATTGAATGATTATGCTATTGTGTGTTTTTTGGGACGGTAAATGAATAACATTTTTTCTTAACAGGAGGAGGAAAGGAAGCAAGCTGTAAGTCTGTCTGTAAAACCTAAAAATAACTAATGCTTCTTTCAAAGAGATGTGAAGAGACTTGGGGACAAATGAATGTGATTATATTCTGTTTGTTTGTGGTTTTGCTGACAATATGTGATCAGCTCTCATTGGAAATGAAAATGCAGCAGTCAGTTGAACTAACAGCATGTTAAATATTTAGATCATTTTGATTTAATGAAAAGTGCTATTAAATGAACTTACAATTCATTATGGCATGTGTGCAATGTTTGTTGCTCACCAATTATGGATGTATTTTTTTGAATATTTTTTTATATGCATAACCTAACAGCTTTTTCAGCACAGCTGGTCTGAACTTGAGGATTTTTTGCTCCATTACTGGGTCTTATAACATTGTAATTGACATATGGGAATGATAACATACATTTCTTGGAGGTTTTAAGCAGTGATGATGATTAGGACCTTGAGTTTTTCTTGACCAAAACTACAATCCCCACTTTAATTTCCCCATACAGACCTATAGAGATTCATAACGGAATCATTCAGTATAAAAATAGCTCCACCAACATTAGATAGATCAATGTTGATCAAGATAATCACTGGTTGTTACTGCACTGGTGTACTACTACTACTACTACTACTACTACTACTACTACTACTAATACTACCACTGAAACAGTGATAGGAAGGGACACCTAGAGTCACACTAAACCCCTACTTCCTGTTTCAGACTCAGGGGCCTGGCTCCCCCCGCTCATCCCCCAGCCACGCAGTCAGCCGGCCCATCCCCATGCCAACCCAGTCAGAGTCTACCGGCACCACACCCACTCACACCCCTCAGGACTCACTCATGGGTGTGGGAGGAGACGTGCAGGAGGCCTTCGCTCAGGGTAATACACACGTGCATGTATTCACACACACACACACACACACACACACTTTACAGATGAGAGTGGATTGGCCTACTCTGGTTCTGGAGAGCCGCAGTCTTCACAGAGGCTCTGTTCTATCTCCAGGCCCCAGGAGAAACTTGAGAAATGACCTTCTTGTTGCTGCTGACTCCATCACCAACACCATGTCTTCATTGGTTAAAGAGCTCAATTCAGGTGATACTATAGTCTCACTGTTTCTATCTGACTTTTGAAAGTATACTTTGCTCATCCTTGCAACATTTTAACACTGTGTTGTCTCCCTCAGAGGCTGGAAGTGAGACAGAGAGCAACATGGAACTGGTCTCCTCTCCCACTTCCGATCTTCTAGCACAGATGACCACTAAACCACGGTAAATACAGTATGCCATTGTATAGATGGCGCCAAAGAGGATGGCTGACGTTTTACATGCTCCTAACCAATTGTGCTATTTTGTTAGTTTTTTTGCATTGTTTACAACTTATTTTTTTACTTATTTTGTACATAATGTTGCTGCTACCATCTCTTATGACCAACAATAACTTCTGGACATCAGAACATCTATTACTCACCATGAACTGGAAGAAGCTTTTTCCTTTAACGAGTCCGACGAGAAGGATATACTGCTCTCCCGGGAACAGGCCCAGATCCCGGTCATTTGCGTGAAGAAAAGACAGAGTAAAAGAGGACGCAGATCGGGCTGCCTTCTGAGAATCCATAGGCGAGCGAGTAAACTCCCACTGCCATCAATTCTACTTGCTAACATGCTATCATTGGATAATAAAATTGATGACCTACGATTGTGATTATCCTACCAACGGGACATTAAGAACTGTATATAGAGCTGGCGGGATTTTCCATGCACCGGCAGAACAGAGAACCTACGTCTGGTAAGACGAGGGGTGGGGGTGTGTGTCTTTTTGTCTAATATTAAAGAAGACTCGAGGTATTGCTCGCCTGAGGTAGAGTACCTTATGATAAGCTGTAGACCACACTATCTACCTAGAGAGTTCTCATCTATATTATTCGTAGCCGTCTATTTACCACCACAGACTGATGCTGGCACTAAGACCACACTCAACCAACTCTATAAGTCCATAAGCAAACAAGAAAATGCTCACCCAGAAGGGGCGCTCCTAGTGACCGGAGACTTTAATGCAGGCAAACTTAAATCAGTTTTACCACATTTTTACCAGCATGTCACATGTGCAACCAGAGGAAAACAAACTCTAGACCACTTTTACTCCACACACAGAGATGCATACAAAGCTCTCCCCTGCCCTCCATTTGGCAAATCTGACCATAATTATATCCTCCTGATTCCTGCTTACAAGCAAAAACTAAAGCAGGAAGTACTAGTGACTCAATACGGAAGTGGTCAGATGACGCTGATGCTACGCTACAGGACTGTTTTGCTAGCACAGACTGGAATATGTTCCGGGATTCATCCAATGGCATTGAGGAGTACACCACCTCAGTCATCGGCTTCATCAATAAGTGCATCGACAACGTCGTCCCCACAGTGACCGTACGTACATATCCCAACCAGAAGCCATGGATTACAGGCAACATCCGCATCCGCAACATTCCCAAAGCTGAGGGGCCAGATGGATTACCAGGACGTGTACTCAAAGCATGCGCGGACCAACTGTCAAGTGTCTTCACTGACATTCTCAACCTCTCCCTGACTGAGTCTATAATACCTACATGTTTCAAGCAGACCACCATAGTCTCTGTGCCCAAGGAAGTGAAGGTAACCTGCCCAAATGATTACCGACCCGTAGTACTCACTTCGGTAGCCATGAAGTGCTTTGAAAGGCTGGTCATGGCTCACATCAACAGCATCCTCCCGCATACCCTAGACCCACTCAAATCTGCATAACGCCCCAACAGATCCACAGATGACGCAATCTCAATCGCACTCCACACTGTCCTTTCCCACCTGGACAAAAGAAACACCTATGTGAGAATGCTGTTCATTGACTACAGCTCAGCATTCAACACCACAGTGCCCACGAAGCTCATCACTAAGCTAAGGACCCTGGGACTAAACACCTCCCTCTGCAACTGGATCCTGGACTTGCTGCCGTGCCGCCCCCAGTTGGTAAGGGTAGGCAACAACATGTCTGCCATGCTGGCAGCTGGCAGTGTGGTGTCAGGACAACAACCTCTCACTCAATGTGAGCAAGACAAAGTAGCTGATCGTGAACTACAGGAAAAGGCAGGCCAAACAGGCCTCCATTAACATCGACGGGGCTGTAGTGGAGTGGGTCGAAAGTTTCAAGTTCCTTGGTGTCCACATCACCCACAAACTATCATGGTCCAAACACACCAAGACAGTCGTGAAGAGGGCATGACAAAACCTTTTCCTCCTATGGAGACTGAAAAGATTTGGCATGGGTCCTCAGATCCTCAAAATGTTCTACATGTGCACCATCGAGAGCATCTTGACCGGTTGCATCACCGCCTGGTATGGCAACTGCTCGGCGTCTGACCGTAAGGCGCTTCAGAGCCCAAGCTTCCTGCAATCCAGGATCTATATAATAGGCGGTGTCAGAGGAAAGTCCATAAAATTTTCAGAGACTCCAGTCGCTTCTACCCCGAAGCCATAAGACTGCTGAACAATTTCTCAAATGTCCACCGGACTATTACATTGACCCCCACCCCCCTCCATTTGTTTTGTACACTGGTGCTACTCGCTGTTTATTATCTATGCATAGTCACTTCACCCCTGCCTACATGTACAAATTACCTGAACTAAACTGTACGTACCCTCGCACACTTACTCAGTACCGGTACCCCCTGTATATAGCCTCGTTATTGTTATGTTATTGTGTTACTTTTTATTATTTTAAATGTTTTACTTTAGTTTATTTGGTAAATATTTTCTTAACTCTTCTTGATCTGCAGTGATGGTTAAGGGCTTGTAAGTAAGCATTTCACGGTAAGGTCTACACTTGTTGTATATCAGCGCATGTGACAAATAAAGTTTGATTTGATGCAGTATGCAGTATGTAGATCAGTACTTGACTTGGGCAGAAGCTCACCGGAACTGAGTTCTTGCACCTCAAATAGAATATTAGCTCAAAAGTATTGAGGGGTTCCTGCACCTGAATATAAATGGTACCGGCACCCAAAATGAGTACTGGCACCTATTTCAGTCCACGTCAAGCACTGGTGCAGATCTAGGAATCTATTAATCTATAAAGGCTGCACAATCATATACAGTAGATTTTAGTATGGTAATGTTGGATTTACCTCCATAGTGTTGGTGGCAGGAACACTGGTGGAGTTGAGGAGGAGTGCTATGAGAACGACCTGGTTCAGGTGCTGGAGGATGAGCTGAAGATGGAGGAACTACTAAAACACAGACAGGAGCAAGAGAAAACCCGTATGGTGAGCTATGGTTAAATATATTTAAAATGAGGGGAAGTAGTGCATTACAAAACATATTCCTTATATTATTCTTTGAAATCTTCTCTCTTCGTCTTGGCTATGTTCCTGGTGTCATACAGGTGACATTGCAGCAATGACCATGTTGAACCAGTTTTGTGGTAAGTAGCCTAATTAATTTCTCTGTCGTCTTCTACCTCTTCTCACAATTTGAAATATATTGTTTCTCACTACACTATATGCCAACTCAGATGGGCAGAGTATTTAACTCCCTATCCTCTGAACAGGTAAACAATATGCAAAGCAACAAAAGTAGAAAAACACTGGAAGATGGATGGGAAGAGAAGGCACAGAGAGGCTTATGAGGAGATGATGGTCCACGCGCATACATGATCTCCAAGTCAAGCTGAAGAAGAAGTGACAGGAAGGAAGGATCAAAGTTATGACACTGCTAAATCCAACAATAGAATACATAGTTATATTATGTAAAGATCTATTTTTAAAACCAACAGCATATTTAAGTGAATACTGTGAACTGATATGGAGAGATCATATAACAGCAGAGCTGTCTATTATACCACCGGTGCCATAAAATCAAGTAACTTTATTGGGAATTATTTGTTGATTTTGAATCATATTATGTTTAGGTAAGAGCTGTTGAAGAATTGTGCAAGTATATGTTGTAGGTGTATGGTGGACAAACCAGGCCGTTGTGTTTCAGTGAGATTGCTTTTGAATCCAAATATTAACCTGGTTGATGTGTAAACTGAGGCACAACTGTCTATAACCTAGAGGTTAGCTATAGTATGTCTGACCCCTGTGACCAGGTTGGCCTACCAGTCCAAGGATTTTTAACTACTGGTGTTGTTTGGCTTTTGTATGTGTTGTTTGACCTTTTATCTTTGCTTTTAACCAATTGAAAGAGTGGCTTGTCAGAGAATGTATTTCTTTTGACGTATCTCATATTGTGTGCACTGCCTTAGCTGATTAGCCTAGCTCGCCTTTGGATGGGGTACAAACAAACCTTCAATGCAACATATAGCTAACATTGTTTCTGCCACTGTTAAAATGTAAATGTTCATCACTGTCAAAATCACATTGTTTAATTCACCCATAAATATTGCCTAGTAGTTAATAGTACTAGCTATTAGTAAGAACTTTGTGGCAGAAGGACAATGTTATTTATATCTTCTGTATTTTGTGTTTGCCACGTTGCATATTTAATTGAATTCCACCTGGTGTATTGAGCCTGTAGGTGATACTAAGCGAATTGGACCGTATAGGAAGAACAAGCTGAACCTATGATAAATCTGATGCTGGAAAGTGATATTGTCTACTGAGGGATTTAGTTAACTAATAGCTATATGTTGATGAAGAGTTATAGTTGAGTTTATTTTATTAATACCTGCTTGAGATTTAAAGATGTGATGACAGACATGAAATTGGAGTAGGAAGTACAATACCTTAAAGAAGAATAGAATGGAAAACATTGTTCATAGCACTTCAGATTCAAAGGTTTACACTTGCAAGAACGGAGAACATTGTTTGTTTACCATGTTTCAGAATCAATGTCTACTGTCTTACCATAGATTTTGAAGTTGCTTTGTCATTTAAATGTTCTGACCAAATTATTAGCGTTTTTCTGCTCACTCACACACAAATCTCTCTCAAACATACACTCAAAGACGCTCACAGTCACACTCTTGATACCTGAGCTCAGTGTGTGTAAAATGTTACCCAGTCACTTTAAAAGAAGTGGTGCAAGCCAATTTTAAATCATAAATGTGTGAAATATATGTAGTATGATTTTTGAGCTAGTTCATATCA
Organism: Salvelinus namaycush; assembly: GCF_016432855.1. NCBI lineage: Eukaryota > Metazoa > Chordata > Actinopteri > Salmoniformes > Salmonidae > Salvelinus > Salvelinus namaycush. Next base: position 14,567,822 of record NC_052331.1, on the reverse strand, counting down.
GTGATTTTGCATGTTGGTGATGATGCATAATAAAGAATTGACACAACATGAGAATGTTGTCTCTATGAGCTCTTTCTTGCTTATTTTTTCCATCACTTATGAAAGGCACCTGGCACTGCATAGCCTGGAATTAACTGAAACAATGGTGAAATGGAGCACATCAGTTTGGATTCTGGGCTAGCACTATGAATTCCCATAGGCTTGGTTCACTGCTCCACATTTATTGTCTGACACTAGTTTACTGCTGACAGCTCACTAATTCATCACATACCATCCCAGCTAGAACAAAAAAAGCAGACAACCATTGCTAGATGAGATCATTGCACTCATACTTTTGTAAAACTGCCCACTTACAGTAGGTGTATCTCTTGGCTATTGTCAGTAAGATAGGATCCCTGTCAAATAGGGAATTATGTCAACTTGAATACAAAGAATTAAAAACAGTAGGAAAAAAATGCAGGCATCAGCTGGTATTGAACATCTGAAATTCTGTCAAATAATCCCTTGGGCCAAAGAAAAGGCCTTTGACTAATCACTTCAGCCAAGGTAATCTTAAATGCTAATGTTTTTCATGCTTTCTTGCTCCTGATTTATGAAGCGGAAACCATCGTCTCATTGATTTGCCAGCTCTGTCCTCTGTGTCTGCTCCCCTGCTCTTGCTTGACATGCCACTCCATCATCTGTCTTCCTCCTCTCTACGAAGGACTTGATTGCCTGCCCCCTGCAGAGGAAGAAGTATCTCAGCATCCAGAACCAAATAATGTTTGCAACACAACAATTAGCTGTGTTTCTTTCCTACAAGCGGTGGTCCAACCAGTCGTTGGGTTCAACACAAATTATTACTCGTCATTCACTTTCATTGTTTGTTCTCTTGAGTGCCTGCACAGACATTGCTACACACGCTGTGATGATATGTACCTGAGTACCTCAATGGCCCGTTTCCTAGACATATATTAAGCCTAAAGGGTTGAAAAGGACTAAAAGCGTTCTTAATGGAGATTACCCATTGAGCTTAATCTGTGTCTGGGAAACAGGCACCAAGAGCAGGGGCGCAACTTTTTTTTTTTGTTCCCCCCCTTCTAAAACCAAAGTTGCACCCCTGACCAAGAGTATACACTTTTGAAAATGGCACACTATGATTGACCAATATCTGAGAGATTTTCTGTGACACTTTATATAATTGCTGTGTGCTAAGAGAAATGCCAAGGGAAATATTTTTTGGATGATTAGAACAGTCTATATGGTATTCCTAGCCTCACAAGATACATTTAAACAAACACATGACATTTGTTTGGATTTAGAGCTTAATTTAGCAAATGTGGAAACTATATATACTTATCATATCCAATTTGGAATAGGAATCTTGAAGGTTAAACCCTTCATTTGAAGTACAAGATGCATAGTTGCGTAATTTAAAATAAATATAAAATATAAAACATGAAGCATTAAGAAATTAAATAACATATTGCATTATCTGTAAACATTGTGTTATTGTATGATAATAAAATAAATGCGCACATGCATTATTTATCATGTACAAAACAAGGAGAGAGGGAGAGGCACTTTAGCGCTTAGGTTACTTCGATGCCCACATACAGCTGTCCTCAATGAGCAACGCATCAAGTTTTGACAGGTCGAAATCACTCCAGATCAAGCCCATTAGCTTCTGCAACGCCTGTCGAAGAAAATATGTGTCCGTTGTCGGCGTCATCAGCTTCTACAATCGGTGGATTCGATTATGCTGAGCCGCGTGACACCGGTCTATGGCCCATGACGTGACCGGGCAAAAGCGGTGAGGGAGGAGCACTATTCTCAAATCGAACAGTAATCTGTGAGGCTGTGATGCTGGGTCCTGTTGTATACAAGGCAGCTTGGTGCATTGTCCAGAAACATATAACATCTCTTTTTCATAAAATATAGACCTAGGCTATGTTTGTATTTTCGAACTAGTTTTCATTGGGAAGGCAGATAAAAGTATTTTTATCAAAAGCAATCACTTTTGCACGTGAATCCTACTCATTACTCCCAATGCTTAATTAAATTGCTTTGTTTTGAGCCGATTTCACCCTGACCATTTTTTGTTCAGAACAACTGGAAACTCGGAAATCTAAGACTTCCGACTTCAGTGCGTTCAAGACAACTCGGAACTCGAGAAAAAACTCTGACGGGGAAAATCGTTTTAAAACGGTCATCCAACTTGGAATTCCAAGTCGGAAAATCTAGCATCTTTTTTTCTAGAGCTCCCACTTTCTGGCCTGAAGATCACTGACATCATGATTTTACCTAATTCCGATTTCCGAAAAATGTTCACCCGTTGCAAAACACTCCTGCACGGGAACCCGGGACAGATTAATCGAATCCCTTCAATGAATGGAAAGAGGTGGTGACTCAGAAATATAGCAGTTTTTTTTAACACGGAGTAACCTGGGATCTGAGTTCACTGGTGAGTCAAAGATCTACGGTTGCAATGTGTGATAAAAAAAAATATTCATAATAATAAACGTGTGGAATATGTTTCAGGACATGTATGGGCCGCACACAGTGTTATGTTTTTGAATTATACTCGATGTAATGTGGTAAATATCTTGGCCACCAGTTTCTGTCAAAGTGGGTTTGTAATTATTGCTAACTGGTTAGCTAGTCCAGTGTACAGTACACTAGCAAAGATGGTGGATAAATGAAGATGTCCCACTCTGGCCGTTTACCGTAGAAAAACGTGGTCAGTTCCGGTCATCTTAACGGGGCACCAATGCATTAAAGCAGCTAAGGTCTGGTCTGCTAGTTAATTGACAGTATATGAACCAGAAAGAATTAGGCAGTGTGATGTCTCGCTTCCTCTTCCGCCTCTGGTGCTAGCTACCGGAGCCGATGTTGACTAGTTATGCCTTGATTAGCTAGCTAACATGCTAACTGTTTGGTTTGACAGCTGGCCAACTAGCTAGCAAGTTTCAGTCACTACTCCACTTTCACTTTGGTCTGTGTGTCGTTTTCACAATTGACACTTATGCACATTTAAACCACTGTGCGCGGGACAGGGGACTGCACGTTTGTAGCCAAAACTCTCATGCTAAAGGTGCTAGAATGTCAAACTTGGATATCGAAAACCAAGCAAAAGCTTGTAAAAAATGACTTTAAACTATTAAGTTCATTGCAAGTCTCAGCCACCAGAGTCATATCCTAATTGTACTGTTGCTCGGGTTTAACACATTCAACAGCATGACACCACAATGGTACAGTGCTAATCAATGCTGCAATTCAGTTGCAGCCAGCAAGGTGGCCCAGACAGTTGATGCCGCAAAGCAGCTGCTAAAAAATGCATGTTGAGATCTGAAATTCTCAGTTCAACTTGGCATTTTTGGCTTATGGCATGACTTCTGCAGTCATTATGTTTGCATGGAGAACACTTATGTGTTAAATCATAATAATTCCATGCAATCTCTTTGGACATTTTTGTTTTAATCATGTGTGCGTGCACTGACTGAATAGTCCACTGTGTTGTAGTTTACCCAAAATAAACAGTGTGTGCACTGTCAGAAGATTACAATTTAGGCTGGCTTCTATTTCATTCCAATTGTATATATAAAAACAAAACAAGTTTCAATTCATTGTTCAGAGATGATCAAAAGATCCATTCTATATTCACACACTAAGGTATGTCAATTATGCATAGGGTTGCAAAACAGAGGGTATATTACTGGAAACTTTAGAAGTTTACTAGTAAACTAAAGTACACTACATGACCAAAAGTATGTGGACACCAGCTCATCGAACATCTCAAGAGGAGTTGGTCCCCTCTTTTCTGCTATAACAGCCTTCACTCTTCTTGGAAGGCTTTCCACTAGATGTTGGAACATTGCTGCGGGGACTTGCTTCCATTCAGCCACGAGCATTAGTGAGGTCGGGCACTGATGTTGGGCGATTATGCCTGGCTCGCAGTCGACGTTCCAATTCATCCCAAAGGCGTTCGATAGGGTTGAGGTCAGGGCTCTGTGCAGGCCAGTCAAGTTCTTCCACACCAATCTCGACAAACCATTCTGTATGGACCTCGCTTTGTGCTTGGGGGCATTGTCATGTTGAAATAGGAAAAGGCCTTTACCAAACTGTTGCCACAAAGTTGGAAGCACAGCATCGTCTAGAATGTCATTGTATGCTGTAGCGTTAAGATGTCCCTTCATTGGAACTAAGGGGCCTAGCCCGAACCATGAAAACAGCCCCAGACCATTATTCCTCCTCCACCAAACTTTACAGTTTTCACTATGCATTCAGGCAGGCAGTGTTCTCCTGGCATCCGCCAAACCCAGATTAGTCCGTCGGAATGCCAGATGGTGAAGCGTGATTCATCACTGTAAAGAACGCTTTTCCACTGCTCCAGAGTTCAATGGTGATGAGCTTTACACCACTCCAGCCGACGCTTGGCATTGCGCATGGTGATCTTAGGCTTGTGTGCGGCTGCTCGACCATGGAAACTCATTTCATGAAGCTTCCGACAAACATTTCTTGTGCTGACGTTGCTTCCAGAGGCAGTTTGGAACTCTGTAGTGAGTGTTGCAACTAGAGGTCGACCGATTATGATTTTTCAACGCCGATACCGATTATTGGAGGACCAAAAAAAGCCGATACCGATTAATCGGCCGATTTTTATTTTATTTTTATTTGTAATAATGACAATACAACAATACTGAATGAACACTTATTTTAACTTAATATAATACATCAATAAAATCAATTTAGCCTCAAATAAATAATGAAACATGTTCAATTTGGTTTCAATAATGCAAGAACAAAGTGTTGGAGAAGAAAGTAAAAGTGCAATATGTGCCATGTAAGAAAGCTAACGTTTAAGTTCCTTGCTCAGAACATGAGAACATATGAAAGCTGGTGGTTCCTTTTAACATGAGTCTTCAATATTCCCAGGTAAGAAGTTTTAGGTTGTAGTTATTATAGGACTATTTCTCTCTATACGATTTGTATTTCATATACCTTTGACTATTGGATGTTCTTATAGGCACTTTAGTATTGCCAGTGTAACAGTATAGCTTCCATCCCTCTCCTCGCCGCTACCTGGGCTCGAACCAGGAACACATCGACAACAGCCACCCTCGAAGCAGCGTTACCCATGCAGAGCAAGGGGAACAACTACTCCAAGTCTCAGAGCGAGTGACGTTTGAAACGCTATGAGCGCACACCCCGCTAACTAGCTAGCCATTTCACATCAGTTACACTAGCCTAATCTCTGGAGTTGATAGGCTTGAATTCATAAACAGCAGAGCTGCTGGCAAAACGCACGAAAGGGCTGTTTGAATGAATGCTTACGAGCCTGCTGGTGCCCACCATCGCTCAGTCAGACTGCTCTATCAAATCATAGACTTAATTATAACATAATAACACACAGAAATATGAGCCTTAGGTCATTAATATGGTCGAATCCGGAAACTATCATCTCGAAAACAAAACATTTATTCTTTCAGTGAAATACAGAACCGTTCCGTATTTTATCTAACGGGTGGCATCCATCAGTCTAAATATTCCTGTTACATTGCACAACCTTCAATGTTATGTCATAATTACGTAGAATTCTGGCAAATTAGTTCGCAATGAGCCAGGCGGCCCAAACTGTTGCATATACCCTGACTCTGCGTGCAATGAACGCAAGAGAAGTGACACAATTTCACCTGGTTAATAATGCAGGTTTAAAAATATATACTTCTGTGTATTGATTTTAAGAAAGGCATTGATGTTTATGGTTAGGTACACGTTGGAGCAACGACAGTCCTTTTTCGCGAATGCGCACTGCATCGATTATATGCAACGCAGGACACGCTAGATAAACTAGTAATATCATCAACCATGTGTAGTTATAACTAGTGATTATGATTGATTGATTGATTGTTTTTTACAAGATAAGTTTAATGCTAGCTAGCAACTTACCTTGGCTTCTTACTGCATTCGCGTAACAGGCGGGCTCCTCGTGAGGCAGGTGGTTAGAGCGTTGGACTAGTTAACCGTAAGGTTGCAAGATTGAATCCCTGAGCTGACAAGGTAAAAATCTGTCATTCTGCCCCTGAACAAGGCAGTTAACCCATCGTTCCTAGGCTGTCATTGAAAATAAGAATGTGTTCTTAACTGACTTGCCTAGTTAAATAAAGGTGTAAAAAATTTTTTTTTGCAAAATCGGCGTCCAAAATTACCGATTTCCAATTGTTATGAAAACTTGAAATCGGCCCTAATTAATCGGCCATTCCGATTAATCGGTCGACCTCTAGTTAGAACAGACCAAAAATGACTACAACTGCAATAGATTGCCATATATAACCTGTTAATGACCTAAATTACTATAGATTCCGGTAATTTTAGTAAATTGCTGGTAGCTTTGCAACCCTAACTCTATATGACAATAATCGTTGGAATGGTTGGAATGTCTGAATCTGGGAGAATCTGTCAGGATTCACAGGAATCAGTCAACTGGCAACCAGAGGTTACTGGCATCACTTTCTCAGGTGCAACCTACAACTATTGTGTCCTTGAGCAAGGCAGGTCTTTACCCGCCCGGCCTAACCAGGTGCTGCCCTACAGCTGACCCTTTACTGCTCCCAGCAGTGTGGCGTGTCAGTGGGGCCAGTGCGGTCCGCTATGTACAGTGCATTCAGAAACTATTCAGACCCCTTTAAATAGTTTTTTCACCTCATCAATTTACACACAATACCCCATAATGACAAAGCAAAAAATGTTTTTTAGACATTTTTGCTAATTTATTACAAATAAAAGACTGAAATATTACATTTACATAAGTATTCAGACACTTTACTCAGTACTTTGCTGAAGCACCTTTGGCAGCGATTACAGCCTCGAGTCATCTTGGGTATGACGTTACAAGCTTGGCACACCTGTATTTGGGGAGTTTCTCCCATTCTCTCTGCAGATCCTCTCAAGCTCTGTCAGGTTGGATGGTGAGCGTCGCTGCACAGCTATTTTCAGGTCTCACGAGAGATGTTAGATCGGGTTCAAGTTCGGGCTCTGGCTGGGCCACTCAAGGACGTTCAGAGATTTGTCCCGAAGCCACTCCTGCGTTGTCTTGGCTGTGTACTTACGGTTGTTGTCCTGTTAGAAGGTGAACCTTCACCCCAGTCTGAGATCCTGAGTGCTCTGGAGCAGGTTTTCATGAAGGATCTCTCTGTACTTTGCTCCGTTCATATTTGCCTCAATCCCGACTAGTCTCCCAGTCCCTGCAGCTGAAAAAAATCCCCACAGCATGATGCTGCCACCACCATGCTTCACCGTAGGGATGGTGCCAGGTTTCCTCCAGAAGTGGCCAAAGAGTTCAATCTTGGTTTCATCAGACCAGAGAATCCTGTTTCTCATGGTCTGAGAGGCCTTTAAGTGCCTTTTGGCAAACTCCAAGTGGGCTGTCATATGCCTTTTAATGAGGAGTGGCTTCTGTCTGGCCACTCTACCACAAAGACCTGATTGGTGGAGTGCTGCAGAGATGGGTGTCCTTCTGGAAGGTTCTCCCATCTCCACAGAGGAACTCTGGCGCTCTGTCAAACTAGGAAAAGAGACTCTTAATCTTAGACTTGAGACCACACAGCCACTCCACTGAATAGCAGGCTAATGATTGCTTTGCAATGCTTGCAGGTAACCACTGAATCCTTCCAAACCACTCATTGTTGAATTTGTGATTTCCTACTTGTTGTGTAATGTTTATGTCCAATGGCCCAGGAGCACCGATACATTTTATCTGTAATTTCTCTTCATTATTTCTCTTCATATGACAAGGATTAAAAAGGATTTGCCAGTAGATTGTCGACTTGATTCATGATGATGTCTGCTAGCTAAGATTTTGAAAGTGTGATGTTGACATGATCAGTCCAATCAAAGCTAGTGTAGATATAACGTGATTTGACATCATTCTATCTGTGGCCAATGACCTTGAGTCTTCTTGGATGGGCACCTCTAATGCAACTCTATGGTAGCACTCAAGAGGCTTGAATTTTTTCGAGCTCTACCCATAGTGTCCCCATTAGTGACAGAACACTCAGCCAATCAAGGCGCAACGCTCCGTATTTTACGCTGGTTTGCCCCACCACCACACAAAGCACTGAGCTAGGCTGAAACACCTGCATTTTGGAGCCTCCTTACGCTTCGAACACACCAACAGCGTCATTGCACAAAATAGTACACAGCATCATCTGAATATGTATGCAACAAAAGTTCAACATTCACCTTCTGCTACCATTTCTGTCAAGCCGTCTACGCATACAGTTTGACGCATACATTCAATAAATCCAACGTTTGCACCACTAGGCAAGCGCAGAGTTTCATTGGAAATTAATGTCATTCTGGTGTACCAAAATGCAATGACGCTGTTGGTGTGATCGAAGCGTTACTCAAGAAAACAAAAAAGAGACCATGTTTGTATGCGGCTTTATTAACTTAATGATATATATTTTTTACATTGTTTTCAAACTGATATGTGACATGTATTAATGCCAAAATAACATGCAAAACAAGCTAACCCTAACCCTAAAAAATGTGGGGCTCAAAACAGGTGAATGAGCCACTAAGCACAATAGATGCATAATCTTATAATTTAGTCCTGTCATTTAAATATCTACAAGTAGACCAGCTATTGAAGCAGAGACACAAAATAAAGAAAGCATTTTTAGCGTATGAGTGAGAAAGTGGCCATATGCCCCACGCTCCTCTCAATTTACATCAACAACATAGCTCTGGCAGTAGGAAGCTCTCTCATCCATTTATATGCAGATGATACAGTATTATACTCAACTGGCCCCTTCCCGGATTTTGTGTTAAACACTACAACAAAGCTTTCTCTGCCCTAAACCTTGTTCTGAACACCATGTGGTTTGGTAAGAAGAATGCCCCTCACCCCACAGGAGTGATTACTACCTCTGATGGTTTAGAGCTTGAGGTAGTCAAGCTCTAAAGTTTGAGTGTTTGGCGAGACGGTACACTGTCCTTCTCTCAGCACATATCAAAGCTGAAGACTAAATATTTTTTTAAGATGTTTTAAATGTAAGCTTTATTTAACTAGGCAAGTCATTTAAGAACAAATTCTTATTTACAATTACATCCTACTGGGGAACAGTGGATTAACTGCCTTGTTCAGAACAACAGATTACCTTGTCAGCTCGGGGATTCGACCCAGCAACCTTTCGGTTATTGGCCCAACGCTCTAACCAATAGGCTACCTGCCACCCCTTAAGTTAAATCTAGAACTGGTTTCCTCTATTTTAATCGCTCCTCTTTCACCCCAGCTGCCAAACTAACCCTGATTTATAGATCGGCAGGTAAGAGTGCTTTCGAGCGGCTAGATGTTCTTTACCATTCGGACATCAGATTTGCCACCATTGCTCCTTATAGGACACATCACTGCACTCTATACTCTTCTGTAAACTGGTCATCTCTGTATACCCTTCGCAAGACCCCACTGGTTGATGCTCATTTATAAAACCCTCTTAGGCCTCACTCCCCCCTATCTGAGATATCTACTTAAGCCCTCATCCTCCACATATAACACCCATTCTGCCAGTCACATTCTGTTAAAAGTCCCCAAAGCACACACATCCCTGGGTTGCTCCTCTTTTCAGTTCACTGCAGCTAGCGACTGGAATGAGCTGCAACAAACACTCAAACACCAAAACACTCAAATTCAAAGACTCATTCAAGGACACTCTTACAGACAGTTGTGGCTGCTTTGCGTGATGTATTGTTGTCTACCTTCTTGCCCTTTGTGCTGCTGTCTGTGCCCAATAATGTTTGTACCATGTTTTGTTCTTCTGCCATATTGTGTTGCTACCATGTTGTTGTCATGTTGTGTTACTACCATGCTGTGTTGTCATGTGTTGCTACCATGCTATGTTGTCATCTTAGGCCTCTCTTTATGTAGTGTTGTCTCTCTTGTGTGATGTGTGTTTTGTCCTATATTTTTATTTAATTTATTTATATTTTTAATCCCAGCCCCCTTCCCGCATGAGGCCTTTTGGTAGGCCGTCATTGTAAATAAGAATTTGTTCTTAACTGACTTGCTTAGTTAAATAAAGGTTTATATATATATGTGTGTATGAATGTATGCTATGTCCCTTCGGTTTCTATTCGTGGAATTCTCCGTCCACTGTCCAAGAAGCGCGCCCCCATCACCAGTCACGTGGTTGGTTAGGGTGCACCTACGTCACCAGAGTCAGATTTGTGAAGAATAAGCAGACAGGAGAACGAGCCCGAGGTGCGGCACTTTATATCGCATCGTCCTTTCATAAAAAGAGAACAGATAATCTGTTCAATATTTTAGAGACCCAATGCCAGGTCCCACCCAAGCACTGTCCCCAAATGGAGAGAATAACAACGACATCATCCCAACGGACGGATCCAACTGCATTCCTTACAGAAAAAATACAGTGCGAGGAGAGCGCGCCTACAGGTAAATCAGTGCAAATGCCGCATTTGGCGTGGCTTCATAGCAAGGCTTTGAGCAATAATAAGGTTGCTGCAAAACTCTGAACATTTGTTTCACGAGCATTGGATTTTTCCACGCCATCGGCTCGCTCCTTTTCAATTCTGTTACAACGTATCAGCTCGTGCATAACGTTGGATGTATTTCCTTCTTGGTGACTGTTTCTTGACCATGGCGTAAATTGTCTTGGAGGCCCCTGCAAGTTCACAATAATGCCAAAGCGAAATCGGTGACATTTAAACATAAATAACACACATTGTCTGGCCAGTTGGAAATGGGACCGCTGTGGAAAAAAACTAGCAAGTTAGCTTGCTTCATTGTCAAATACAGTCACTGTCTTGACTGTAATGATAGCAATAGCTGCTAGAATATTCTTGTTGGCCCTACGCTACCTAATCATGTGTTCTGGGAAAAGGGTCACCGTTACTGTTTTAGCTATTCCGTTTATTTTATGACATGGTTTTAAACCCAGGCTGTTCAAATGATAAACTCGTTTGTGTGGGTCAAGTAGAGCCAATGAGCGAACAAAGCTAGCAGTACATCCGCTTTGTTGACACGAGAACGGCTGTCCGATTTTCTGTCTCAGTGCGCAATCAATGAAAGAGGATAGTTGGAAACCGAAATCTTGTCAGTTTTTGCCATTCATGTTTAGGGTTTAGCTGTTAGGATGTTGACTATGCGCTTGATGTAATTGTAGACTAACGTTAGCTGTTACCATATTTCTATCAAATGGAAATGCATTGTCCGTCGCATTATAGCCAGCCCTCCGTATCAGTGACAAACGATTTAAACTCATTAGCTGAATGTTTGCACTTAGAATGGTGGAGCGATAGATAGTGGTAGACATTTGGCTCATGTGTCCTAAGCACCAGGCCCGTTATTTTTTCGGATACCCATTTGAGAATATAATATGTTGCAACAGCAATTCAGGTCTTACATTTTGACATTATATGCTCCAGCCTGCCTCATCATTAGAATGAAAATATTCAAATACCAAAGTGACGAAAAACGTTATTTTTTGCTGCACTTTACAAGGCTTTTGCATAATGTAGGCTACACATAAAGACCATTTTTGCATTTACTGTGAAGGGTGATCAACAGTTTCAAACATTTGTTGGCAGTCATCACTTTCATGTCACTTTGCTCTGTTGATGTTTCTGAAGATAACATATCAACTCTTCATTATGAAAATGGATGATAAAAAAACAAAAAAACTCAATCTGCTCCTCCTCATCCCATATAGATGTTGTGCTACACCCATTCTCAAACTCCTGTTATGAGTGTGTTTACAAGAGTCGATAGTCTGCATACATTTCAGCTAAATTGGGCATCCCGATCTTATAACCGCATTACTAACATGTTATTACATTACTGAACCTAACATGGGATATGCATGGAGATAAATTGTAATAGATGTTGTTAAGCAATTTGACAGTGGAAATTGGTTGGAATGAAAATCAGCATACACACTGATCTCACATAATTTGATTTGAGACCAGTGTGCTTTTATTTCGTTACTAGTAGCTCTGTTTATAGGCGTAGGTTTACTGGCTTGCTGTCGAGTTTCTCCTTGATGGTTTGTATTGTTGTTATCTGCCTTGCGTCATCTTTGCTACCGCATCACTTTACATTTAATGTTAGTAGTTGAAAATTATATGGTGGCTTTTATCTGTTGGTCAACAATTGTGTGTACAGAACATGTTGGCTAACCATTCTGTAAAAGAGATTACAAAAAAATCCTTATTTTGAGATTGTTTTGGAGAAAGTGAATTGTAACTGACTGCTTAGTGCCTTTTCTGTCTTTTGCAGTTGGGGAATGGCGGTCAACGTATATTCTACCTCAATAACCCAGGAGACTATGAGCAGGCATGACATCACTGCCTGGGTTAACGATCTTCTCGGTCTGAACTACACTAAAGTGGAGCAGCTCTCCTCAGGTAAGAATAATTACCCTGTTAACCTTGCCGCAAACTGTTCTTCCTTCCAGACCCAAGGACCTCATTATGGGCTCAGGATATAGGCCTAGCATAGAAAGGGAGATGCAGGATGAAAGGAAGAGAGATGCAGTATTGGAAGGGAGAGATATGTCCATGCTTTTCCTCTGTTCCACACTAAGCTTCTGCTAATGACCTGGTAATAGGTATAGTAATGTGTATTGTCAAAGAAACCTGGTGTAAACCTAACCCTGCTCCTAACCTATCCTTGCTCTGACAGAGAAGACGGATAGTGCTATTAATACAACTAGTTTGCGCACTTGCTGTGGCTACCATGCCATGCTGCCCCAAGTAATCCAATCTCTGCTGAACCATACACAGTCCTGTAGCAAGGTGTGCTAATGGTACTATTTTGAGGTTATAGCTGCTTGTCACTTCCAGCGCTGTCAAGCCTGTTGTGTCTGGTCTGCCGTAGGTAGTGTTGTGCACAGGTTGGCTAATGTCAGTGCTGTGAAACATTTCGATCAAGCGTATGCCTGAAAAATATAATTTGTTCATTATCATTAGTTTCGAACCTGTATCAGAAGAGAAACAAATTGTAGTTTTGTGTCACATCTTTTGACGTGGTTTTGTTTTCATTCACTTGTAGGAGCGGCCTACTGCCAGTTCATGGATTTGCTCTTCCCTGGCTGCGTCAGTCTTAAGAAGGTTAAGTTCCAAGCTAAATTTGAGCATGAGTACATTCACAACTTCAAGCTGCTGCAGGCCTCCTTCAAGAGAATGAATGTGGACAAGGTGAGAGAATGAGGCTGAGTGAGTAGTGTCTTGATGGGACCTACTGTAGCTACTTATAACAGTTTGCCATTAGATATGGCTTTTCTTTAGTTACTATGGCTAGCCCAGGCTATATTTGATTGAACAAACACACACACACACTCACTTTGCTCCTAAAAAATATTTTTAAATGAATGTGTCATATCACGTGAAGTGCAGATTATAAAACGAGTACCCCAATTTTTGGTTCTTGATCATTTCTTTCCACTTCTCTATGAAGATTATTCCTGTGGAAAAGCTGGTGAAAGCTAGATTTCAGGACAACCTTGACTTCATCCAGTGGTTCAAGAGGTTCTTTGATGCCAACTACGACGGTAAAGATTACGACCCACTTCAGGCCAGACAGGGTCAGGATGCCATCCCCCCACCTGACCCCGGTGAGCAGATCTTCAACCTGCCAAAGAAGTCTCAACACCACGCAGCCAGCTCCCCCACTGCAGGTAAGAAGACCAGCCGCCTGAGGGGTATAATAGAAAGCAGGATCAATGAGTTAGCCAGTTTACTTGCCTAAATACTCTGAAATAACAGTTTATTTTTGAGAAAGATCAACTTGAAATGGGTATGGTCTAATTGACTTGACAACCAAAAAGAAAGTGTAGCTTTCTTATTAAACCAGAACATTTGTAGTTCATTCTGGTAAGTTAGCTCTCCAGGAGTTTTGAAATAGGTGGTAGTGATGAGTAAGGTGGGGGGATGCCTGTAAGGAGGCTCTGTCCCCCTTTGGACTCAGGTGTTCAAAAATGCAAAAATCTCTAATTGCCATTTTTTGCAATCTCGAGCCTTAAATGATAACAAATAAAGTAAAAAAAGAGTTTACATAGTGGCGCAGCAAGTCCACAAGGTAGTGCAGCGCCCATCTTATATTCTTTTGGAAGAACTCTGCATTGATTGTAGTATACCCCTCTGTAAAGCAGACATTGTTTACGTAGATTAGGAAACTGACTGACTAACCTATATTTGTGTTCAGGAGCCACCAAGGCGAGCGCAACAACGCCGAAACAAAACCCTTGCAGCCCCCATCCATCCTCCAGACCCTCTTCAGCCAAAAGAATCCCAGTTGCAACGACAACTCCGGCCAAAGGAGAGCGGGAACTGGAAGCACAGGTCACATTGCTCAATGACCAGGTAAAAAGCCACTACTACTGCATCATAACAATTTCATATATACAAGTTACTACAACAACGTCATTATAACTTAATATATCTAAGTTGGACTCACTGGTAAGATTTGTAAGAAAGATGTGTATTGTTTTTGGCAGAACCAAAATGATAAGTAATTACAAACTGCCTTGAATGATAATTCCATAATCCTGATTTTACAAGGATTAGATTACCAGAAACATGAAAAGGATCCGAGAAACAAGAAGTTTGGGATCAGAGGAGCAGCAGTGTATAACAGCAATAGTTTTATGATGGCGCACGTGACCATTTGGATTTGATTGACAATAGAAAAATCATTAATACTGCAAAAACAGTTTACACACAGACAAATTTGTTGTTTAAAGTCAAATAACAAGATATGAAAGGAATATCAATTTGTCTGTCTCGTTGTGTGCAGGTGAACACATTAAAACTTGCACTGGAGGGGGTGGAGAAGGAGAGGGATTTTTACTTTGGAAAGCTGCGGGAGGTGGAAGTGCTGGCACAGGAGCAAGGTCAGGAGAGCGCACAGTTCGTGGAGAGGCTAATGGAGATCCTGTACTCTGCAGACGAACAGGTCAATCGGCTGTTATTGGCTCTTCAGTGATTATTCATAGGAGTTTCCCAAAGGGGATTGGGTGTGGGTTGTTGTTGTGCAACATTTGTTTTAGATTCTAGAATGTTCGTACTGGATTGGACAGTAAATATTTTGATTCTTGTTCTTTTCTAGGGAGATATTTTCTTTGTAATCACAGGCCTTTGTTTGATTATTTGATAAATTGATTTAGGTTACCTAATGCTGTTAATTACTTGAAAAGATCTATGGCGGCTGTTGCCCTAACATTTTGCTATGACCGCTTGTGTCCCCTTAGGAAGGCGCAGGAGAGGGAGAGGACGTGGACCCAGGGGTCCATGAAGAGGAGGTTCCTGATGATCAGCAGGATGAGTACTGACTGCCATCCCTCCGTGTCCCCACCACCATGCCCTTTTATTTTGTGAGAACTTTGTTACAGGTTTTATTTTTTTGTTTCTTTTTATTACAATTTTTTCCTAATGGTTTGTTTCTTTTTTGTTCTCTTGAAGACTGAGCACATGAAGCAAACTCGTGAAAAGAAGCACGACTCTTTTTTAAATTTTATATATCCCTCAGTCGTTCTGCATTCTGTGTTTTGTTGACTGTCGGTGAAATGCAGAAAAGCTCAGACCATCACAGAAGTTTCCAAGGCCATTGAAAAAGGGTGAAAAAAATACGGCATTCAAAATTCTCTATTTGATGAAATTGTAATATGGAGTAGACAGTGTTTTTATCTGACAGCATGTTATGTTGCCAGCCTCGGTCGGTCCCATGATCCATCCATTATGTACGTTGTTTCAAAGTTGTTTATTTTAAGACTTGTACATATCAACCATATTAATCAGGAGAACGCAATAAGCAAAAGCCCTGAAGGGCCGGTAGTAGCTCCTATTTAACCTTCCTCCATATGTTGCACTGTCATTGGACTCTGGAATGGACAATCTATCCATAGATTCTCACAATTCACACAATTATAAATTGAAATGCAAAAACAATATTTATAAAAAACTAAGGAGACTTGATATTGCCTCTACGCGATGGGAGGCAGTTCAGTCCATGGGAATCATTAATGAAAAGTAGTAGTAAGTTAGTTAGACAAATTATGACTAGTATGTGACTGTCTTCAGCAATTCAAAGAATTTTGATAATCAGTACGTACTCAAAAATGCCTTATTTGGTGCTACAGTGACAGAAACAAGGTTGATTCATCAGTATGGCTTCATCATAAGGGAAAGGGAGCACATTTTAGTGTAGACTAGTATGATCACAAACATTTTTTTTTAAACTTCAAGAGCAACTAGCCACCGTCGTATTCAATGGAAGTCGGGTATATTTCAGATGTTTTCATATGACTTTTGAACCACAGGTCTTAGGGAAAGTTGTGAGTCAGTTCACTGAGTAATTTGACATACTATATTCCAAGTACGTATATTGTATACCCTTTCTTAATGTTGCATTTATTCTTATTGAACTCGGCAGTGCACCATAATACTTTAGTCGTATGTTGTGTAAATGAAAAGGAATGTAAACATGTACTGTTAATAATTATAAATAGATCATGTTTTTCTTCTGATGTCCCACTCATTATGCATTCCCCAAAATGTGTTGCATGTTTGCATTTTATTTGTGAATAACTTGACCTGCTTTTTACATATTTAATAAAAAACAACTATGTTAAGTGAGCTGTGTTTTGTATGTTTAACTTGCTATTTAAAACAGTTGAGATTTGGATGGATTTGCTGTAATAAAACCTTTCACCTTTTCAGTCAAAGGGAGTGTTTCATTACGTTGTCTTATCCATCAAATAACCAACCTTTACTCCCGCTCCCCCTCGCCGGCGCACAACGTCGCCAGTCTACTAAACACTGGTCTTGGCAACCCATCTATACGCACTCCTGCGTCTCATCAGTCACACCTGGACTTCATTACTCCCTAATTACTTACCCTTTATATAGCACTCTTTTGTTATCAGTTACCAGGCAGCATTGGTTGTTTCCTTGTCAGACATTTCTCTACCACAAGTCGAGCCAGCACCCCAGCCCATCCAACAGTCTGCCCAAGTCAGCGATGCCTGTTTGTCCCTCCCGGACAAATATGACGGGTCTCCCTCCAAATGCTGTGACTTCCTACTCCAGTGCTCCCTCTATTTCACTCATCATCAGATGGGAGCCCCCACCACGGAGAGGTCTGAGGTTGCCACGGTTATTTCCCTGTTGACCGGACAGGCGTTGGAGTGGGCTACGGCCATCTGAGAGAGAGGAGAGGAGGAGCTGGGTTCCTATGAGGGGTTCATGGCTCTGTTCAGGGGGGTCTTCGACCATCCACCGGAGGGCAGAGAGGGGGGTGAGCTCCTACTCCAACTACGGCAGGATGGCCAGACCATGGCGGAGTATGCACTCACCTTTCGGACAGTGGCAGCATCCAGCGGATGGAATGAGCCGGTGCTCTGCACCCTATTCAGAAGAGGATTGTGCGAAGAGGTCCAGACGGAGTTGAGATGCTAATCTAACCTTGGACACACTCATCACGATGGCCATTCGTCTGGGTAACCTTTTTCGGGAGCGTCGGCAACTCCATCGCCTCTCTCCCTCCTTCGTTGACAGTCAGAGCCTGAACCCATGAAGGTAGGGGCCACACATCTCCCCGCGGCTGAGCGTCGCTGTCAGAGACAGTTAAGGCTCTGTCCCTATTACGACCGGGAGGGGCATCAGCTTCAACGGTGTCCGGTATGTCCCAAATCCACGAGAGCAGAGGGACGGCCCCGTGATCATCCGTCTCTATGTTAGGCATGAGCTTTCCATCACCTTTTTTAGTATTGATTTCACTCTTCTATTGTTTCTATAGCTCTAGTGGATTCCGGTGCCGCAGGGAATTTTATTGACCAGGCCCTTGTCTCCTCCCTGCACTTCACCTCATACCCGTTCTCCACTCCGTTTCCGGTCCAAGTGTTGGATATGCGACCATTGGGATCCAGCACTATTACGCACGTCACAGCTCCACTCACCCTCACCGTGAGAACCAAGCACCAGGAAAGCCTTTCCTTCCTCATCACTTCAGCACCCGTGCACAAAGTCATCCTTGGCCTCCCGTGGCTCCAACTCCATAATCCCACCATCTCCTGGTCAGAGAGGAGGATTACTGCCTGGGGACCAGGATGTCAGAGGACCAGCTATCCCGCACCCTGTGGTTCCACGTCAGTGGAGGGACCTGTGAGTGTACGCCAGCCCATCAATCGGTCCTCCCGTATTGTTGACCCCGTGTTTTGGGACATAGATGTGGACACCTGCCAGGCTCTGGAGAGGGATCCCGCTCCTGCCACCTGCCCTACGGAGTGCATCTACGTTCCCATGGGGGTCAGAGATCGGTTGCTGACCTGGGCACACACGTCCCTCACCACTGGACACCCAGGTATCACCCGCACCAGTCAATCCCTTTCTGAGAAATACTGGTTGTCCACTTTGGCGCAGGACGTTGCACACCATGTCTACTCATGCTCAGTATGTAGTCGATCTAAATCTCCCTGGCACGCTCCAGCAGGAAGACACCTTCCCCTTCCCGTGCCTCAGTGTCCCTGGTCTCATCTGCCCATTGATTTCGTCACTGATCTCCCCTCCTCTGATGGTTTCACCACCATTTTGGTGGTTGTGGACAGATTCTCAAAATCATGCGGTTTCATCCCTCTCTCTGGTCTCCCTACCGCTGAGGCATTGATCCAGCAAGTCTTCCAGCACTATGGCCTTCCGGAGGATATGGTCTCCGATCGTGGTCCCCAATTCACATCACGTGTATGGAAGGCTTTCATGGAGAAGCTGGGGATCACGGTCAGCCTCACTTCTGGGTACCGGCCTCAATCTAACGCGTCTGGCTCTCCACCAGGAACCTCCCGCTCCGCCTGCCCTGTAAGAAGCTGAGTTCCTGGTTTGTGGGGCCGTTCAAGGTCCTCCCGAGGGTCAACGAGCTAATTTACAGATTACAACTCCCCACTAACTACCGGATCTCACCATCTTTTCATGTTTCCCTCTTCAGGCCGGTGGTTCCTGGTCCCCTGGCTGATGCCGTCCCCCACGACACCCCTCCGCCTCCCTTGGACATCGAGAGGAGCCCCGCCTATGCCGTCAGATCAGTCCTGGACTCCCAACATAATGGGGGTCGGCTCCAGTACCTGGTGGATTGGGAGGGGTACGGTCCAGAGGAGTGGTGCTGGGTTCCGGTGGACGACCTAGATCCCAACCTCACCTGAGAATTCCACCTTCGCCGTCTGGACTGGCCCGCTACTCGTGCTCGACGTCAGTGGTCTACTAACCATCGGTCCTGGCAACCCATCTTTACACACTCCTGCATCTCATCAGTCACACCTGGACTTCATTACTCCCTGATTACTTACCCTTTATATAGCACTTTTGTTATCGGTTATTAGCCATTATTGGTTATCGTTCCTTGTCAGACGTTTCTCTTGTTTTGTATCATTGTATGTTCATTAATATTAAACTCACTAACAGCACCTGCTTCCTGACTCCCTGTGTCGACGTTACACCTGATCTTTGATGTAGGAATTAATCAAGAGGTATTGATGACTAAAACATGCTCTGCCTACCTGTGTGTTTACTGAAGGAACTGACTCCATTTGGGTTGAAAGAGTATAATCTTTCTCGTGCTCCTGTTCCTGTCTATTGCATTTAAATAAAGTAGGGCACTGTAGAGTATACTGAAGTCATTAAAATGACCCAATGAATCCTCTAACATTTGTCAGTTTATTACCAAGTTATCAGCCGCAGACTCAGAGGTCAGACGGTGGTAGATAAATAGCCTCTTGCTATTCACTTGCTAAGTAATTAAACATCAATAAATCATCAAATATACTAAAGAAAAATAAACGCAACATGCAACAATTTCAAAGATTTTACAGAGTCAGTTCATATAAGGAAATCAGTCAATTGAAATGAAATCATTAGGCCCTAATCTATGGATTTACATGACTGGGAATACAGATATGCATCTGTTGATCACAAATACCTTAAAGGTAGGGACGTGGATCAGAAAACCAGTCAATATTTGGGAAAAACCATTTGCGTCATGCAGCGTGACACATCTCCTTCGCATAGAGTTGATCAGGCTGTTGATTGTGGCCTGTGGAATGTTGTCTCACTCCTTTTCAATGGTAAAGCGAAGTTGCTAGAAATTGGCGGAAATTGGAACACGCTGTTGTACACGTAGATTCAGAGCATCCCAAACATGCTCAATCTGTGACATGTCTGGTGTGTATGCAGGCCGTGGAACAACTGGAACAATTTCAGCTTCCAGGAATTGTGTAAAGATCCTTGCAATATGGGGCAGTGTATTATCATGCTGAAGGCAGCCTAGTGGTTAGAGCGTTGGACTAGTAACCGAAAGGTTGCAAGATCGAATCCCAGAGCTGACAAGGTAAAAATCTGTTGTTCTGCCCCTGAACAGGGCCGTTAACCCACTGTTCCTAGGCCGTCATTGAAAATAATAATTTGTTCTTAACTGACTTGCCTAGTTAAATAAAGGTAAAAAAACATGAGTTGATGGCAGTGGATGAATGGCACGACAATGGGCTTCAGGATCTCGTCACGGTATCTCTGTACATTCAAATTGCCATCGATAAAATGCAATTGTGTTCGTTGTCTATAGTTTATGCCTGCCCATACCATAACCCCACCATGGGACACGCTGTTCACAACTTTGACATCAACAAACCGCTCGCCAGGCACAACGCCATACACGTGGTCTGAGGCTGTGAGGCCGGTTGGACGTACTGCAGTGTTTCCTCTGGAAAATGTGTTAGCTGTGGGGGAAAAGTTAGCTGGGGGGGTTTAAAATATGTATAAGTACTGAAAAGTTTGGTTCTGGTGATTTTTTGAAAGAAAAAAAAATCTAATAAACCATCTGAAATATAATTTCCACCCCCAGAAATGAGCTTAATAACGTATTGGTAAAATTATTATAGTATACAAGATGCAATTTAAGGTTGAGTGCTGCAGCTATCTAAAGAAACACAAAGGAGACCTTCTTTCTTAAATAAAAAAGTTTATCATCTTGACAAAATGAACAGAGGAACATTTGATTGAACATGAATTAGAGCCCACTAATTCATGTTCATACCAAAAGGAGGGAGTTGGAAATCTCTTTCCAGGTTCTGACAAAAACCTAGTTCTGACATAGTTTACAGTCTTTGTCAGAGCACTTTATTATTCTGGGCTTGTGGAAAAATATTTCCAACGCCCTCCTGTAATTGAGCTCCTTGATGGGAGGGCCGTTGATGGAGAGCCGCATGCAGGCGGCTAGATGCTCTCCCTGCACTCTGTTCCTTAAGTCTGTTTTGATCTGCAATAACAGAAAGAATAATAAGAGAAGGGAGAGAGACATACAGGATCTAATTTCACATTTTAATGTTCCTACACGTTTCATTGCAGAGAAGTCCCTCTCACAATTAACTGAAGACATTTATAGTCGTGGCCAAAAGTTGAGAATGACACAAATATTAATTTTCACAAAGTCTGCTGCCTCAGTGTCTTTAGATATTTTTGTCAGATGTTACTATGGAATACTGAAGTATAATTACAAGCATTTCATAAGTGTCAAAGGCTTTTATTGACAATTACATGAAGTTGATGCAAAGAGTCAATATTTGCAGTGTTGACCGTTCTTTTCCAATGGGCGCCCTGAAGCCTTCTTCACAACAATTGAACTGCTCTCCTTTAAGGTCTTGATGATCCGATAAATGGTTGATTTAGGTGCAATCTTACCGGTAGCAATATCCTTGCCTGTGAAGCCCTTTTTGTGCAAAGCAATGATGACGGCACGTGTTTCCTTGCAGGTAACCATGGATGACATAGGAAGAACAATGATTCCAAGCACCACCCTCCTTTTGAGGCTTCCAGTCTGTTATTCGAACTCAATCAGCATGACAGAGTGATCTCCAGCCTTGTCCTCGTCAACACTCACACCTGTGATAACGAGAGAGGGGTAGAGCTGCCCCCACTCATCAAACTGCGAGGCCAGCTTTGTCATTGTCGTCAGCTGGTCCAACCCCTGAAATACATGAAGAACTAAAAGACGTACAACATTATAGAAGAGCCAACAGAGTGGTAGTTCAACAGGAAAAAGGGTTGGCCAACACTGGCCTAAAATGTTCTTTTCAAAAGATTGTCACACTCATGCCACACCTTTAATGCTCCAACTAGCACATGTTGCTTGTGAGAGTGCCACTCTTGCAGGACAGCAGCCTCTGGCGCTTGCAAGAACTGCCTGGAAAGGAGGGCCAGGTTAAAGTTGTTTATTCTCTCACTAGAGAACACAGCCTAAGGTCCCAACACACTGAAGGCCTCCAGAATCTCCAGGTGTTGGAACCTCCGGTCTAGGCTGTCCTGGAGGCCAACAAGATATGGATCCATGACCTAATTACAGCACAAAACAGAAAATAAATGATTAATAGCTGTTTGTTTTAGTTTATCCAACACACATGATGTAACATTGGTTTCATCACAGCATTTGAAAACAAATGTTTTTACCTCGTCTCTGAACCGAGCCCAGAACTGCTCCCTGGTCTTGGTCTTCTCCACCTGGCCTCTCCCTCTCCTCTCCTCTCCTCCTCCTTGATGTTGAATGCCCCCAGACCCATTGGGTCATCGAGGTCCTGGTGGAGTTGGCTCAGAAATGACCGCAAGGGCTGGGAATCATCAGAATTTTTTTATGGCAAGGAGTGATGCCATTGTCACAGGGACCTACAACACAATAAGTATTTTGCTTGAAGTTATTATAATGAAGTGTCAGTAGTTCTTAAATATTTAATTGAGTCGTGCTGTTAAACTGAGATATTTTCACACATTTGAACATGAAGATAGAAAATAATGTACCTGCTCTTTTATGGCCAGGAAGTTTACATCCTCCTTTTGGAATACTTGTGAAAGCCACGTCAGGTGAGGCAGCACGTCCGCCTGCAGGTAAAGTGCTGCCACAAATCTGTAGAGTTAAAAAAGTGTTTCACACCACAATGATACATCAATTGACAGTACAAAACAGGTTTTAAAATCCACATTGTGGACCATTCAAATAAGAGTTTTGAGACACTGAAAGCAATAATAGCAACATAGTACATTTATTTAATTTGGAGTCCACTATAATCTATAATACATGTAGGCCTACCTGTACGTGGCACAGAAAGCATAGAGGCCCTAAGCAGTTGGGCACCGGTTCACCTCCACCTCCTCAGACTATGCAGCCAACACTGCGCTGAGGTTTCGCTGAAAATTAGCCACGGCCAGGTGCTGGGAAAGCCAGCTAACATTCTTCAAAATACATTTATTTTGAGTGTAGATGCAGTAGGTAAACAAGATGAGACCAGAGTAGCCAAGTGAAGAAATGTGATGCATAATCTTACCTTCAGTTTTAAGTACTGAAGGCCCAGGGCAGCTTTTAGCAGCTTTTAAGACTTCTGTCTTGTTACTGCTTTTGGCAAATGAACTATGAAGCTGCTGCAGGTGCTCCTTGAAAGTGTCCATATAGGGGACCTCAGCTGATGCATCTTTACAGGCCAGAGCAAGGCGGTGGGCAGCACAAGCCACAGGCACCATCCACGGGAAGGCATCCTTTAGCTGTTTTGCCACACCACTATGTTGTCGTATTCGAAGACGAGGAAAATTATTTGTATCACAAGACCTACCGTAAAAAAAAATAATAATTTAATTCTAAGACCTTGTGTTGTGTCCATACCAGTCATCACTGCAGCCCCATCAGTGCCCAGGCCGTACAATCTCTCTGTTGGTATGTTTTTGATGTGCAGCACCTCCTTGATGGCAGCAACGATGGTGTCTGCCTTTCCATCAGGGACTGACACCAGGTCCAGGAACTGGTTGTAAAGTTGAACCTCTTGGTCCGTGTATCTGGAAAACATTCAAAAATCCACACACATTATTAGTCATGTGACTGTAGAATATCACGATTAAAAATAATTTTGTAACCCTTATTGAAATAATACCTGACATGTAAATCCAGCTGCTTATTAGTTGCCATATCTGTAGTTTCATCAGCGTCCAGGCCAATGGCTACAGATGTCTGGATGTCATGACATGGAGGATAGGCTCCTCCACAAGTTGAGCCAGAATCTTCAACATTTCGTCCACTATTATGTAAGACCTGTAGTTTGTGTTCTTGTCAATCTTTAAGTAAATGAGAACAATGTGAAATAAGTCTGGTGACATTTAAATATCAAGTGAAGAAAACATGAGCAAAAACAGAATTGTGGAGCACTCAATCACCTTGAGCTTTGTGAAATAGTCACAAGCAACCCAGCAATTCAGCAAGGTACAGCAGTTCTGGGAAGTTTGTGTGATGGGCCTGCTCCTGCTTTGTTAGATGGTGCAGACATTTAAAACCCCCAATGACTGCCTCGTTGTAACGGCGTTCCTCCTCCTCTTCATCCGAAGAGGAGGAGCAGGGATTGAACCAAAATGCAGCGTTTGAATTCGACATAATATTTATTAACAAAACGGAAAAACACGACAACACTTTAACAAACTACAAAACAATAAACGACGTAGACAGACCTGGACGACGAACTTACATGAAACACGAAGAACGCATGAACAGGAAAACTGACTACATAAAACCGAACAAACAAACCGAGACAGTCCCGTGTGGCACCACAAACACAGACACTGACACAGGAGACAACCACCCACAAACAAACAGTGTGAAAACACCTACCTTAATATGGCTCTCAATCAGAGGAAATGAAAACCACCTGCCTCTAATTGAGAGCCATATCAGGTCACCCCTTTAACCAAAATAGAAACACATAACATAGACTACCCACCCAAACTCACGTCCTGACCAACTAACACATACAAAAACTAACAGAAACAGGTCAGGAACGTGACATAACCCCCCCCTTAAGGTGCGAACTCCGGGCGCACCAGCACAAAGTCTAGGGGAGGGTCTGGGTGGGCATCTGACCACGGTGGTGGCTCAGGCTCTGGGCGAGGTCCCCACCCTACCATAGTCAATCCCAGCTTACGTCTCCCTCTTAGAATGACCACCCTCCTATTACACCTACTTAATTTAATTGGTAACTTCAAGATAAGGGGCAGCACCAGGATAAGGTAGCGCAGAACAGAGAGATAGCTCAAGACAGAGAGGTAGGTCAGGATAGAGAGGTAGCTCAGGATAGAGGGGCAACTCCGGACTGAAGGGCAGCTCCGGACAGAGAGACAGCTCTGGACTGAGGGGCAGTTCTGGATTAATGACAGCTCCGGGCTGAGGGGCTGCTCATGGCTGGCTGACGGCTCTGGACGCTCATGGCTGGCTGACGGCTCTGGACGCTCATGGCTGGCTGACGGCTCTGGACGCTCATGGCTGGCTGACGGCTCTGGACGCTCATGGCTGGCTGACGGCACTGGACGCTCATGGCTCGCTGGCGGCTCTGGCAGATCCTGTCTGGTTGGCGGCTCTGGCAGATCCTGTCTGGTTGGCGGCTCTGGCAGATCCTGTCTGGTTGGCGGCTCTGGCAGATCCTGACTGACGAATGGCTCTAGCGGCTCCTGACTGACTAACGGCTCTGACGGCTCGGGACAGACGGGCGGCTCTAATGGCTCGGGACAGACGGATGGCTCAGACGGCACTGGGCAGACGGATGGCTCAGATGGCGCTGGGGAGACGGATGGCTCAGATGGCGCTGGGGAGACGGATGGCTCAGATGGCGCTGGGGAGACGGATGGCTCAGATGGCGCTGGGGAGACGGATGACTCAGATGGCGCTGGGGAGACGGATGACTCTGGCCGGATGAGGCGCACTGTAGGCCTGGTGCGTGGTGCCGGAACTGGAGGCACCGGGCTAAGGACACGCACCTTCAGGCTAGTGCGGGGAGCAGGGACAGGGCACACTGACCTCTCGAAGCGCACTATAGGCCTGGTGCGTGGTACCGGCACTGGTGGTACCGGGCTAAGGGCACGCACCTCAGGGCGAGTGCGGGGAGAAGGAACAGTGCGTACAGGGCTCTGGAGACGCACAGGTGGCTTAGTGCGTGGTGCCGGAACTGGAGGCACTGGGCTGGAGACACGCACCATAGGGAGAGTGCGTGGAGGAGGAACAGGGCTCTGAAAACGCACTGGAAGCCTGGTGCGTGGTGTAGGCACTGGTGGTATTAGGCTGGGGCGGGAAGGTGGCGCCGGAAATACCGGACCGTGTAGGCGTACTGGCTCCCTTGAGCACTGAGCCTGCCCAACCTTACCTGGTTGTATGCTCCCCGTCGCCTGACCAGTGCGGGGAGGTGGAATAACCCGCACCGGGCTATGTAGGCGAACCGGGGACACCATGCGCAAGGCTGGTGCCATGTAAGCCGGCCCAAGAAGACGTACTGGTGGCCAGATATGTAGAGCCGGCTTCATGGCACTTGGCTCAATGCTCAATCTAGCCCTACCAGTGCGGGGAGGTGGAATAACCCGCACCGGGCTATGCACACGTACAGGAGACACCGTGCGCTCTACTGCGTAACACGGTGTCTGCCCGTACTCCCGCTCTCCACGGTTAGCCTGGGAAGTGGGCGCAGGTCTCCTACCTGCCCTAGACCCACTACCTCTTAGCCCCCCCCCAATAAATTTTTGGGGTTTCTTCTCGGGCTTCCTTGCTAGCCGCGTACCTTCATATCTGCAGTTTTGAGCTTGATTCTCCGGCTTCCAGCCATGTCTCTTTGCTGCCTCCTCATACCACCGCTCCTGGGCTCTCGCTGCTTCCATCTCCTCACGAGCGCGGCGATATTCCCCAATATGAGCCCAGTGTCCTTTTCCCTCCAATATTTCATCCCATGTCCAGGATTCCTGTGTAGCAGGCCACTGCTCGAATTCACGCCGCTTGGTTCTGGTGTGGTGGGTGGTTCTGTAACGGCGTTCCTCCTCCTCTTCATCCGAAGAGGAGGAGCAGGGATTGAACCAAAATGCAGCGTTTGAATTCGACATAATATTTATTAACAAAACGGAAAAACACGACAACACTTTAACAAACTACAAAACAATAAACGACGTAGACAGACCTGGACGACGAACTTACATGAAACACGAAGAACGCATGAACAGGAAAACTGACTACATAAAACCGAACAAACAAACCGAGACAGTCCCGTGTGGCGCGACAAACACAGACACTGACACAGGAGACAACCACCCACAAACAAACAGTGTGAAAACACCTACCTTAATATGGCTCTCAATCAGAGGAAATGAAAACCACCTGCCTCTAATTGAGAGCCATATCAGGTCACCCCTTTAACCAACATAGAAACACATAACATAGACTACCCACCCAAACTCACGTCCTGACCAACTAACACATACAAAAACTAACAGAAACAGGTCAGGAACGTGACACTCGTGCTCAACACTGTGGTTGGCTTGATGCAACCATGACTGAGGAACCTGCGAACAGCAACAGGCATAATGCATTATTATTGAGCCACGATTAGTGCACAACCTGAGACATCTTTTACATTAGAAGACATTTTGAGAAATGGAAGGATCCAATAGAACAATCTTCACCTTTTGCCAGCATTGCATGAGCCCTCCTACATTCCATGTGGTGCTCTGTCTGTAATATTCATATGTGTAAACATACTGAATTATAATTGGATGCATTTTACCGCCATATCATACTGTGCTATGATTGGTTAAGACCACCCAAATGGTTAGGTCATGGTCAGTTTGATCCTGGTTGGCGATATGTGAACATGCCAGTTATAGCTAGCTAATAAAGAACTACGTTAAGAAATATCATGTAGTACTGCATTTTATTATTTTGTACAAAGTGTGCAAAACAAGACACTGTCCCTGGGTGCCGTTTAATATAGTCCAGATGTAGTTATGTAGAGTGTAGCTTAGTGGAATTACTGGTGGCTGGAGCAATACCTATTACAGATAGCAAGCATTACAACACTACACATAATGCTATAGACTAGTACAGACTAAATATGCAGAAACATTTTTAGCACTTAGCCTAATTAAAGGAAATATGACTAACAATGTGGTGCATTATATAGCCACGGCTTCAGTCTGTCAATTTTAAGCCACTTTGGGTCCCATCCGGATTGCCGGTGGTGCGCACTTGGCCTTACTACTCGCTCCTCTCCTTTTATCTACTCCTTCCCTCTGCTCTCCTCTCTCCTTTTATCTCCCCTCCTGGCTCTCGCCTTTCCTCTGTTCCACTCTGCTCTCCTCTCTCCTTTTCTCGTTCCATCTCCCCTCTTGGCTTTCTCCTCTGCTCCATTCTGTCCCTCATACATCCCTACCTCAATCCCCAGATTCTGCCTCTTCTCTGTCTAGTAAAGTAAGCCATACACTTGTTATAAAAACGATAGCTAACTAAAGAAAGTTTCATTTAATTCAGGCTGATTTCACATTAGCTAGCTAAGTTAACATTAGCTGATGCTCTTGTCCCTTTCTCTTTCTCTTTCACTGCTGTGGCTGGAAATATTTCAATAAACTCATCCGAGAAAGAAAAAAATCTAACATAAACTCACCCCATTCCGTACAAATGTGCGCAACCGCAACATTCAAACGAGGCTACAAAGAAAACTAATGGGACTGTAGCGACTGTGTTGACTTCAAAATCGGGGGTGTGAACTAGGTTTCTATTCAAGCATTGATCGACATGGTAATGGCTCTATAGTATTGGAGAAAAGTTGAAAAAACGGACCCTCCGTTACATCGTGACGTGACATGTCGTAACGTACAGCACGCATAAAGCAACTATTTCTGTCTTACAATCTCTCTCCACCAGGTGTAGCACTTCTCTCATTGTTTAAAAACAAGAAATGGACAGTGACGGGGGTAAGAGGGGATACCTAGTCATTTTTTGCGTCATCATTGCATGCGATCATCATTCTCAAAGCCGCTGTTTACTTCTAAGATCACTTTAGCACCGCCCTAAAAACCCGATTCAAATTCGACACAAACCTTGAAATAGGTATGTAATGACACATTATATAAACTCTTTATAGTGTTTTATTTACATTTTAGAGGCGATAAGTTGGACAGATCGAGTGAAAAAAAGCTATTTTCCCACACAACATCTCTCCTTCTCAATATCACGCATTAGTTTCGCTTCCCTACCCGCCATTTTTAAAAAGACCTGACGGAGCTCATTGCCTGCTTGAATTATGCAGAAACGGGCAGCGTTTAGGTCATGCAATTGATTCTGTTGGAAAGGGGAGAAATTGTGCTTTACAATGGTATTGACATTACAGTTGATCTGGAAGTATTACGTAAAATAAGGGCAATTGTACGGACCAAGGCGATGTACGAGTTTACGTTAATCGAAGACAGATAAATGTAACTATCTTGCTTGCACTTGATACAGTTCCAAATGAATTAGCTAGCTAACTTGCTAAACTAGTAACGTTAGTTAACCATGTTTCTGTCATCAACATACTTGTGGACATTGGGTAGCTAATTGCCGTTACAATTGTGGCAGCAATATTATAGATCTAAATGATGTTAGTAGAGTTTTTAGGTTATAGCTAGCTTATGTAGTTAACTAGTTGGCTAGGTAACGTTAGTCAAACAAACAAACTAACGTACCTTTCTTGCAGTTTCTCGCGCAGTTGCACTCTGAGGTGATTAAAGTGAATTTTATTTCATGCCACAGAGCTTCTGTATTACGCACTGGTCACTCCCACACTGGTCCCTGGCGTTCGTTTCTCTGCAGGTGTATGGGGGGTGATAAGTGCATGAATGAAGCATTGGGAACCTACTGATACCGCTAATCAAGTCACCGAATGTCTTCCTATCACCATAAAATACCGCCATGAATTAACATGGACTGTCAATGGAGAAAGGTTTTTTGGTAAGGCGTCAAACTGCTGATGGGTTCACGGCACGTTCATGTCACGTGACACGTACACGTCATGTAGACGTAGTAAGGCGTTGGTATGACAACATGTTAGTTACATGCAGGCGTCACACAGACATTAGTAAGGTGTTGGTATCATGTCATATTAGTCAGATGTTCAATGGTAGGCGACAGCCACGCGGTGGTACGGTTGCCTAGGCTTAATTCTGGCACGTATCACCCCCCATACAAGTGCATTCTGAAGTGATTCAAATGCAGTCTTTATCAAGCACTGGTCACTCGCACACTGGTCACTGGCACACTGTGTTTCTTGAGTTGCAGGCTGCCTGCCACCACTCACAGAGCTAAATAACCTTCAGAACTGTGTTGAACCCAGACAGATTATCTATTTACCAAGAAAAGCAAATGTGCTTTACATAACTTTATTGAAACTATGTTTGGTAGAAATAGGATGTTTATTTTGGTGCGGCGGCAATGATTCTGCTGTGGCGCAGCGCCACACTTAAATGAATGCAGAGGAAACACTGCGTTGTACGGGCAAATTCTATAAAACGACGTTGGAGGCAGCATATGGTAGAGAAATTAACATTCAATTTTCTGGCAACAGCTCTGGTGGCCATTCATGCAGTCAGCATGCCAACTGCACACTCCCTCAAAACTTGAGACATCTGCACATTTTTAGAGTGGCCAATTATTGTCCCCAAATTGCAACGGTGCACTGATTGTGCTGTTTAATCAGCTTCTTGATATGCCACACCAGTCAGGTGGATGGATTATCTTGCCAAATGAGAAATGCTCACTAATAGGGATGCAAACAAATTTGTGGACAAAATTTGAGAGAAATATGATTTTGTGCGTATGGAACATTTCTGGGATCTTTACATGTTGCGTTTATATTTTTTTGCTTCCAGCATCTTCTCCTGGATGAATCTAAGGACCGTGCTACAAGCAAATTACTGGAGTACAGATGCGTAACAAACCTTTAGTACTGCATTTCCCAGGAGCCAAAGAAGATTTGACCACTTCCGGAAAGCTTCACGTGAACAAACGTCGCCAGTGGCGCGCCAAGAAGAAAAGTTGTAGAGAAGGCAGCTACCGTTAGTGGTCATTTCATATACTGGCTAAAATACTGTATATCACAATATTTTAATATGTTTGGACATTTTATGTCATACCCACTCATACAAAACGACATGTAACCATTTGCCAACATGCCTTTTCAAGGAAAGGTACGTTTCTCTAAGTCTATTCTGCTTGGTAGCTAACGTTAGCTAGCTAACTTAGAATGCTTTGAGTCTGTTTCAATTGCGCGACGACAACAACGTTCTATTGATTCTTTCATAGAGGGTTTTTCCCACGATTCATGTTTAGTGACTGGCTTCATTATACTTTAGTAACTCACCAAAGTGAATGTTGATAGAGTGCAGAGCAATTTTCTCTGTATGTGCAGGTTGTCGTTTCTCAAAAATACGAAATAAAATAATTTTGAGCACGCCAGAATAACTTCGGTCCACGCGGTTTCTGGGATGCGGATGCATCTGGTAGTGCAGATCCGACGCTTGCACATGGACCAGAGTTATCTAACTAGCCAGCTAACTAGACAGTTTAAATAAATATCAACTTTGCAGTATTTTACATATGAAGTACTTTATTTTTCAGCGCAAAAGATATTCCAAGGACACAAAGTGTATGTTCTTTCCTGATGTCAAAGCTGGTGTCAGAAAAGTGGGACGAGGGCCTTCAATCACTGACAGTTCTGCTACCAAGTCCTGGGAGAGTTGTGGAGACAGCTTTTTGGACACTCCTGTGATAAAGGTGGGTAATGTACACAGACTATATGATCTAGAAGCAGTCTGAACTACTGTACTTCATGTTGTCATTCCAATTAATCTCCATGATTCTGAGTTGCTCATATTGTTTCAAACATATCATTGTGGATTTATTTTAGAACCTAAGTTCATCTGGGAACAAATGGCGAGCTGTACGACGACTGGCACAGTCACCGGCACAAGGTATTGTAAACAATAGTTGAATAGTCAACAATACGGTTGGGAGATATTATTATTCTTGGTCTATCGCCGATTGACAGCCATCTTCGATGGTGACGACATCGGGATGTGACAGACGATCGTTTAGCCTATTTTAAGTTGACTGGCGTCCCTATCTGCTATAGCCTATTTCAATAAATATGTACAGAATGACACAGGAATGGATGCTCAAAAGTTTTTAAAAGGTTTTTCTTTATTTTTACTATTTTCTACATTGCAGAATAATAGTGAAGACATCAAAACTATGAAATAACAGATATGGAATCTTGTAGTAACCATTTTTTTTTTTAACAAATCAAAATATGTTTTATATTTGAAATTCTTCAAAGTAGCCACCCTGCCTTGATGACAGCTTTGCACACTCTTGGCATTCTCTGAACCTGCTTCATGAGGAATGCTTTTCCAATAGTGTTGAAGAGTTCCCAAATATGCTGAGCACTTGTTGGCTGATTTTCCTTCACTCCAACTCATCCCAAACCACCTTAATTGGGTTGAGTTTGGGTGATGGTGGAGGCCAGGTCATCTGATGCTGCACTCCATCACTTTCTATAAACTGCGTGTACAAAACATTTCCATGTCATAGACTGACCAGGTGAATTTTGGTGATCACTATGATCCCTTATTGATGTCACTTGTTAAATCCACTTCAATTAGTGTAGCTGAAGTGGTGGAGACAGGTTAAAGAAGGATTTTTAGGCCTTGAGACAATTGAGACATGGATTGTGTCTGTGCCATTTAGAGGGTGAATGGACAAGACAAAATATTCAAGTGCCTTTGAACGGGGTATGGTAGTAGGTGCAGGGGCACCGGTTTGTGTCAAGAACTACAACGCTGCTGGGTTTTTCACGGTCAACAGTTTCCCGTGTATCATGAATGATCCACCACCCGAAGGACATCCAGCCAACTTGACACAACTGTGAGAAGCATTGGAGTCAACATCTCAAAGTTTGAATATCCTAAAAACACGAGGTAGCCAAACTAATGATTAGCAAGAACAAACAATATCAATAGCCTATTGAAAAATCAAATGACAAGTTTAATCAATTTAAGTTTATTAAGAAGGAAATGATCCGTGCAGGGCGGAAAAATTCCTCCATGCCAGGTTGAAAACCAAATGGCCAAATCCTCCTACAAAACCTATCATAAAAGCTTTAAGACAAGGTAAAGTAATGAACAATAGCTTATTTCCCAAATATTGTAATAGCCTAAGGTGTCCAAAAGTTGCCACTTTCAAAAAGAACAAGAATGAAAGTTTGAGTCTATAGGCATAGGCTTTTCTCAATCACAGTTTTATGAGAGATCCAGAGATTAAACAATGTTAAGCGAGGCGGATTACTCAAATAAAGCAAATATTATCCAGTTCTGAAGACGGTAGACTTTTAGCTTTTATCCAGCCCATGATTTGTAACCTTGCCTAACTCACTACGGCAAGGCAATGCGTTCCTCATCGGAGACGGACACGCACACACTTGTTTCATGCTGAAGCTCCACCAGAAAGGAATATTAGAAAATATTTCCCTGCCTCACCAGAAGGGAATATTAGAAAATATTTGCCTGCACTTAGCCTCTGTCCAGGGTTTCAACAACATTCTCTTTTGTCATGATTTGTCTAGTTGTAGAATGCAATTTCACACTACAGCCCAACAGTGGTTAAGCTGAGTTTAAAATAACAAAAATATTTGGTTGGCCAATAGGGGGCGATACCATTGCATATCAATGTTTTATGAGTACCTAATCACAATAGAACAACAATGCATCATGATGTTTACTTGTCATTTGTGTCTGTGTCTACTGATAACTAACTTGTCAAATACGTTCTACTATACTGATTTAAAATACCTATTGGAAGGTTCTATAAGTGCCTGATGCAAAACTATACGAATGCATCTTCATCCGTCATTGACAATCCATTATTACTGAAAATGCTTTATTATTATCTATGAACATCCATTAAAACTTTGTATCGCATGAGACTGACTGGCTTTGTCCTTGTCCACCCGTGTGTCCAGTGCAGTGCAGTGGTCTGCGGTTTGATGAGGACCCAGTGCACATCGCCTGGAGCTCCAGTGAGAGTGAGCTGTCTGACAGTGAGCCCCAAGGCCAGCAGCCTCCTCCAACTCCCCCCAGCAACATTGTAGCTCAGGTGCACCGCGGGCCGCGGAGACCAGGAACCCCCATCCAGTCCTACAGCCGAGCCCAGCGCATTCTCAGCACTGAAACAGGTACTTGAGACGGGTGCAATGTTTAGTGCTCTGTTTGCATTCAGCTTGCATTGTATGACACAATCTGTGGTTGGTATTTTGATTTCAATATGTATTGGTCTTTAAATGGCATTCAGAGAATATTCATCAATGCCTCATCAGTGCAAAAACTGCAGTCGAAAAGGTTTAATTATGAATTGAATATACTGTAGGGATGGGGGAAAAATCGATTTAGTAGAGTATTGCAATATTATTTTAGCAGATTTTATATCGATACTGTGATACTTTTTTTCCTGGGTAGTTAATGTTAGCTAACACTATAGTCGGCTGTACCTGCACCAAAAATGTTTTTTTTTTGTGACCAACTTTTATTTAGTTTGTAATCTTTTCAGAAGGGGGGTACAGGTATAACATCCAAAGTAATATTCATTCAGATATATTCATATATTTTTGCATTTTGATATTTTCTTATACCTGTGGGCTGCCACAAAAACAAAACAGAAATATGAGAAATGCAAATAAAGAACAGTATCAACAGTTTTGTATTATTTTGTATGCAAGGAAAATAAACAAAGCCCCCCCCAACCCATTCCTCCCCTCAGTCCCCATCCACCTGTCTGCATTCTCCCTCCCCACCCGGTAACCGGGTTTCCCACCCCGCCTAGCCCCCATCCTCCCGCATCTTCATCGAACTCCACAAACTGAAGAAAGCATGCATCCCACCTCTTTCCGTCCCACCCAGTAACCAAGGTTGCTTCCCCTTACCCCCCCAATAACGACCAGAGAACCCTCAAAAAGCATTTAACTGCAGGGCACTCCCGCATCATGTGAAGGAATGTGCCTACCTGATTTAGCGAACGGTTAGCTCAGAGTATGAGTTTTACAGTAGTTGTTTAAGTATTACAGAGATTATGTATTTCGGGAGACCAGATAATCTGTTTACAAATTACGTAATTGGATGGTTCGACAGCTGGGTTTACCATGGGACTCCATAGGCCATCCTAGCTGACCTAAATTGGAGATAAAGAAAAAAAGAGTAACCTTGTAATATAAATGCTTCTTTCAGATCTTGGAATGTCTTCAAACTATTACTATCCATGATATCGGCAAGGGTACGGATACCTCATTTGGCCATTGGGGCGATATGAAAGGCCGTCCTTCTGATTGCAATGTGTTATTGTTAAATATAGAAGTCATGGCATGCCATTTTGTTTCCTAGTTGCATAGTTTTTCAATTTTGCGCCTAATAGAAATTGTGTGAGAAATTATAGGGCCAAAGCGCAAAGATTTTAAATGCAACCGCATGTTAAACTTTGGAGACCACGATTTAGAAAGGAGCTATTTTTTTTCTCAATCTCAATTTGTAAATCATGCCTCCCTTTCGCCATTCGGATGCATAGGCTATAGCCAGCCTCCCGTTGACAATCAACGCATCACCCACCACTTTACAACTTGAGTTTGAGGCAGCATAATTGTTTGAAACCTGAACATTTTACTTTAAATCCATTAATGAGGCATTTCTTACCTTGTTTCAAAGTAGCCTTTTGAAAATCCATCCATAGAAACGTGGAGGAAATTTTTTATAGAGACTTCCTCATGCCATTAAACAGCATTTCTCTCCTGTTTATATTAGTTTTCCAATCAACTTTAGTTCGTTGTCCAGAAGCCAAAGGCACAATCCTAGTCTTATTAGCAACCCATGCTAGTTGTTGCTATTAGATTCCCACTCTTTCTAAGTTTCTCACTCTTTCTAAGTTTCTAACGGAGATTTTCATCTGTCACATATGGAACCGCTTGCATTAGGTGCGCAGTTTAGAACTTTTTTCTGCGAATTGCATTTTGGCAAATGTTTACAAATTACGTTTTATTAGCTGCTTCAATACAGGAGTTACATGTTCAATAATGGGCGATAGCTTTTATTGTGGAGCAGCGGTCTAAGGCACTGCATCTCCGTGCAAGAGGCGTTACTACAGTCCCTGGTTCGATTCCAGGCTGTATCACATCCGGCTGTTATTGCGAGTTCCAAAGGGCAGCGCACAATTGGCCCAGCGTCGTCCGGGTTTGGCCTGGGTAGGCCGTCATTGTAAATAATACATTTTTCTTAACTGACTTGCCTAGTTAAATAATGGTCCCGTGTGGCTCAGTTGGTAGAGCATGGCGCTTGCAACGCCAGGGTTGTGGGTTCGATTCCCACGGGGGGCCAGTACAAAAAAGTATGAATGTATGTACTTGTAAGTCGCTCTGGATAAGAGCGTCTGCTAAATGACTTAAATGTAAATGTAAAGGTTATATAAAAAAAAAATTATTTTCTGTTGGTCACGTCATTTTACTGGTATGATTTTTTTTTTACCCTTTGTTGACCAGTTAACGAGGGTCAGTTAGTCGGCAGCAAAATTGACCGAAATGTGCATCCCTATCTCTTACCTTTCCATATACATTTTGAAAACGCACTGTGGATTTTATCCCAAGATCCGGAAGGGTGAGACATGGGAAGCACTGAGCTCACAAAATTAAACCGAGGCAATATATTCATTTTCACAATAGAAATTCTTCTGGTTAGAGCGACTGGGATGTTATTCCATCTACTGAGGTCTGATTGAATTTATTTGAGTAGGTTACAGTAATTTCTGTTAATGTTAATGCATTCAATATATTATTACAGTATTAGTATTGTCCTTGTACGAGTGGACAAGTTGTTTTTGCGGAGCGCATAACCTAGGCTACACATTTGAGAAAAGTTTTGGTTTATTTCATTCCATTTACTAGTTTTCAATTTATTTATTGTCTTTGTTTGGAGCGCTTCTGTCAATCTTGAGTAAGGACACACCTGATTACGCATAGAAGTAGGTCTAGGCTACCCGGCCTGTGTGCAAATGTAGGCCTATAAATGTGCTGATTTGGGGATCTGATACTATTTCTGAATGTCTTAACTCACAATCACTGTTAAGCTTCTCAGATAAAACATTTATTTGCCTCAAACAGCAAGTGAAAGTCTGTTTTTACATCCTTGAGAACGACAAGTTCCTAAACGTAGCTTATTTGAAAAATCTTTCCAACTTTCTCCGTTTCGATAACTACTCAGCATGAAAGGGGAAAAAATGTCATGCTCTGATCCGGTGGAAACGTAATAAAATAGGCCTACCTGATTACTTCTTATCCCTTGCGCAAATAGCCTACAACTCTGTCTGTCCGGAGATCACTGGCTGATGAAACTGAGGGTCCAAAATATTTTATACAATGTTGCAAGTTTGCTAGCACAGCCTTTGGGTTGGACCAAGTTAATAGTTGATACAATGTTTCAAGTTCCTTGTATATACAGTGGGGCAAAAAAGTATTTAGTCAGCCACCAATTGTGTAAGTTCTCCCACTTAAAAAGATGAGAGAGGCCTGTAATTTTCATCATAGGTACACTTCAACTATGACAGACAAAATGAGAAAAAAAATCCAGAAAATCACATTGTAGGATTTTTAATGAATTTATTTGCAAATTATGGTGGAAAATAAGTATTTGGTCAATAACAAAAGTTTATCTCAATACTTTGTTATATACCCTTTGTTGGCAATGACAGAGGTCAAATGTTTTCTGTAAGTCTTCACAGGGTAAACAGCAAAGCCATTTTTTTTCACAGCCCGTTTTGCTCATATTTACTAATGGTGCCAATATTAATTGTGCCAATATTGCAAATAAGGCATTTCTGTTTTTTGTTTTTAATACATTTTCCAAAATGTCTTAACCTGTTTTTTTAAATTTAATCCATTTTAGAATAAGGCTGAAACATAACAAAATGTGGGAAAAGGGAAGCGGTCGGAATATTTTTCCGAATGCACTATATATGGATAAATACACTTAAAAATGTTGGCCAATTGACTGGTCGAAAGAACAGATGACTCTCGGTCGACCAAAATAGTTTTTAGTCGGGGACAGCCCTAGATTCCATAAGTACATGTGGGGTTCTCTGTCAGGCTCTTGAGTGGGAGGGAGTAGGGTTAGATTTATTTTTAAACACGAGATGGAGCTGAATTTGTCTATGATCTTCAAAGCGTTTGGGAGAGATTGAGATACATTGTCTAGATAAAGTAAGATGTCGTCTGCGTATAATGAGATGACGTGATCTGTAGACTTTAAAGATATTGGTGTAATTTGCCTTGGCAAGGGGCTCCATAGACATGTGAAATAGTGCAGGTGAGATGGGATCACCTTTCCTGCTACTTATATTTATTCTGAACAGGATGGTTGAGGGATTAACCTTTTAGTATTTTAATCATATTAATGAATTTGGAGCTAAGTCCCATATGTTCTGAAACCGACCAAAGATGTGACCATTCTTGCCTATCAAAAGCTTGTTCTGTGTCCAGAGAGAGAACTGCTCAAAGAGCTTTGGTTTCTGATGAAGCATGTTAGATATGTAATAGATGACGGAGGTTATCTGAGGAGAATCGATTTTGAACAAACCCGCAATGGTCTGGATATCCCATTTTGGTTAAGTAAGTTTCGAGACGGGATGACAGAATTTTAGAAAAATCTTTTTGAGTAATAGTGGACCTAAATGGTTCCAAAATATTAAATGGACCTCAGGAGGAAATCCTTTCCAAACAGGTGATTTGCCTTTTTTCATGCTATCCAATGCCCTGTTGAGTTCATGTTGAGAGAAGAATTGTTCTTATCTTTTAAAAAGGACTCAATCTGGCTTGGTGTGGATTTACAATCAGAGGTGTTTAATTCTTTATAGAAACCGGAGAATCTTTGGTTGATTTAAATTGGGTTCTGATAGTAATTCACCTGATTTCAGATTCAATGGTTGCAATATCCGCTAATTGATCATTACTCCCTAGCTTGTTGGCCAGTAAACAAATGGGATGTGTACCATGGGAGTATTGGAGAGCCAATAATATACACCTACACTAGACTACTGTCAATAAAATTTGCAGTAAACATGTACAAGTTAAACTTCTAAACAGATATTTATATTATTGTGGAAGTGTTTATTCATATCCTTGATTTGCGTAACATGCGTTACGTAAGCTCCCACAGTGCTTATAAGCGGGAACAAATAATAAATGTTTCCTATGAAAAGAATAACCCACATTTGTATATGCTAAAAATGACAAAATAAATAAAGCAAACAAAATAAGTATAAAATTAACCAAATAAATTAGTGTAAATAAGTTTAATGCACACAACAGAATATTGTAGCCTAGGCTACATTTATTTAGAATAAGATGCATCTGTGAATACAGGCTTTGAAAGTTATACAAATAAAAAGTGCTGTTTAATCAGCTTCTTGATATACCACACCTGTCAGCTGGATGGATTATCTTTACAAAGGAGAAATGCTCACCAACAGTGATGTAAACACATTTTGAGAGAAATAAGCTTTTTTGTGCGTATGGAACATTTCTGGGATCTTTTTATTTCAGCTCATGAAACATGGGACCAAAACTTCACATGTTGCGTTTATATTTTTATTCAGTGTAGCTGGCAAACATTTAGTTGTGCATTTCATACTGTAAGTAGATAATCTGGCGCATGCTGCACAACAGTGAATGACTCACAAGGCTCCGGTCTCTCCTTTGTTTGCTTGTAACAAACAATATGTGATTGGGGACTACCGTAAGCTTCATAATAATGTGATAGGTGAAGTGAAGAACGCAATGTTCTTTACCTCCTAACTTATTACACAAGTTGACTGCAGGTATTTACATAAGTAGCTACAAATATTCAAATGTCTTAAACATAAAATAAATTGTTTAAACAGTATTGAAAAACCATCCTGTGGCTTTTTCCCAAATACCACGGTATACGGTATACCACCCAAGTCTACCAGTTTGTACAAATGGTTCTCTGTTCTATGTGCGTCGTTTTGGAGCGGATGGGTTTCTTGGAGCATTGCTATGTCAATATGGGTTCTTGCTAGAATATCAAGACAGCTGGAACATTTGATAGGACTATTAAGGCCTTTCTAATATCACTAGAGAATAGCTAGTCTTGCCATTGTGTTCCTAATGTTTGCTATATTATAATAATAATAATAAAACATTAAATAATTAACCAATTCAGACCTTTACAGTTGTTGTCAGAAAATGGAAACAAAAAGATGAGCGATATGCAAGTCTAATGAATAAACAGACAAAAATATGATAGCTGTAGAAGCAATAGCACTTAATCCATTATCTGCATTTATTATTAGCAATATGATTTGAATGACCTTTAAACATAAATGTGGCCTCCCTTAAAAAAAAAGAACAAAGAAAGAAGGTATGTGTGAAAAGAAGTATATCCTCGAGATTGTATGTAATAGTTCACCATTGCCTGTAGGGCACGTCCTCCCTGGAAGATACATTCAGTATCCTATATTGGACTGGCCATCTCTCCTTGTCAGTAGCAAAAAATCTATCTAAAACAATTTGTAGGGGAATAGCTACCAACTTATATTGCCATATTTAGTCAGCCCAAATGGATTCAATGCGCTGAAGCCACACAGGAAAGCTGTCCCAGTATGTATGACACCTCCATATATTGTTCATGAATTGGCTTTTTTTTTCTCCATCACTGTCTAAATGGCCTGGATCATAGGCAATATCATTTTAACTAGTTCAATGGTAAGTAATAATTGTAATATTGTTCCTTGTACCCTAACATGAGGGGGTGTCCTCATTGTCTTATACTGTGGGCAACATCAGGGCAGCGGTCCGCAATGTTAATCAGTGGCATGGGACCCAACTTCTGACCGAACAGTTCATAGAAATGACTGCTCATGAAGGTCAAAACTCTAGTATTTCTCATCCTATAGCTTGTTCTCCATCTTCTTCTTTAATGTTTTAAATGGTGAGCCAACATGTTTTGGGCACTTATCTCAAACTCGTTTCTCATGGCTCTCTTTTCACTCTTCAGCAGACAGTGATAAATATGTTTGGAACATTAAATCTCAGTAAATTCGCAGTATCGAATCACAATACATATAGAGTCGTGATGCATACAATCGCAATACATATTGAATCGGTATCTAAGTATCGTGATATCATATTGTGATGTCCCCATCAATTAACAACCCTAATATTCTGTTCATTATGTTATCAGCCGCATATGATACAAGTAACTGTCCAGTGTTTCCAGATCTCTTTCCACATTTTTTAAATTATTTATGTTTCAAAGCAGCTTTTCTGTGTTTGAATGGTGTGGGCCCAACCCAACAACAGAATGTTGTCGGCGTATACCGGTAATTACAAATATTAATGTGAGAAGACCGCTGATTAGCCAGCTAAGCCTCCTCAGGAGGATGACATGTTCTATGAGGAAATGGCAAGCATTTTTGAAGCGGCCTGTTTGAAGCGGCCTGTTTGTTTGAAGCGGCCTGTTTGCTTAGACCACGTACGAACGAGTATAGGAAAGAGTCAACTACATCATTTGGGTTTGAGTTAACAGAAAATGAACTTTTAAAAGGGAGATTTTCACTGGACACTTGTAAAAAATATATATATTTTTTTAGATGAGCTTCCGACGATAGACACGGATAGCGATGTGGATGTGGATGAGGCTGAAGATGATCAGGGAAAGAAGGAGGACGGTGTGGGGGAGATCTCTGACTGTGAGTCGGAGCCCTGCGCTCGGGAACCGAAAGAATCATCACCTAAACCTACAACTGTGAGTAAACTAGAGGTTTACTCACACTTTACCAATACTACAAAAAACAAGATAAAATACTGTATGTATAATCACATCTAGAAATACTAAACAAAAATTATAATCTTTATTGAAATAAATAAAAACTCAGACATTTCACATTGCTTAAGACAAATATACTATTGCTAAAATACTGGACACAAACAATACTTTACGATCTACAAAAATGTACAGATGCAAATTAACAGCTATGGCATTATAAGAGTTTCAGCCATGTTGAATGACACTAGGTGGTGCTATGCACCTTACAGTGCATTGTTTTGTTCCCTCTGCCTTTATATGACAGTGCTGTGTTTACGATTGTCTACCCCCAGTTTAATCTAACCTCCCTTCACTCAGTATGAGCGTAAAGGTAAATATATGCACGTGTATAGCAACATGTCAATAGCGTCATGGTGGTTTCCCATAACACCTGTCAGTCAGTATGTCCGCAGGGCCACATGGTTTGCCCATTAGGCTACACCTGATACAAATCTGGAATATGCCCTTCCCACTCATCTCATGACGCATGTCAACACAACACTATGTAATATACATTTAAGGAAACATGACTTCACATATATACATTTGAATGCAACATTACTATTTTATAGCACTATCTGAACATCAACAAGGTCTAGTTAGTTATATTTTTATGATATACCTTTTTAGATATTCTACCACTAGGTGGAGTATTCAAAAATAAACTGACAGAATAGGTCTGGCAGGCCAATACCAACACAGTACAATGCAGTGCACTTTCCTCTGTAGCTCAGTTGGTAGAGCATGGCGCTTACTATGCCAGGATAGTGGGTTCGATTTCCAGGACCATCTGTACGTAAAATGTATGCATGCACTACTAAGTTGCTTTGAATAACATTATGAACATCTGCTCTTTCCATGACATAGACTGACAAGGTTAAAGCTATGATCTCTTATTTATGTCACTGGTTAAATCCAGGATTTTTAAGCCTTGAGACAATTGAGATATGGATTGTGTATGTGTGCCATTCAGAGGTTGAATGGACAAGACAAAATATTTAAGAGCCTTTGAACGGGGTATGATATCAGGTGCCAGGCGCACCGGTTTAAGTGTGTCAAGAACCACAACGCTGCTGGGTTTTTCATGCTCCACAATTTCCCGTGTGTATCAAGACTGGTCCACCACCCTAAGGACTTCCAGCCAACTTGACTCATGTGGGAACTGTGGGAAGCATTGGAGCATCCCTGTGGAAAGCTTTCTTTCGACACCTTGTAGAGTCCCTGCCCTTACGAATTGAGGCTGTTCTGAGGGCAAAAGGGCGTGCGATTCAATATAAGGAACATGTTTCTAATGTTTTGTACACTCAGTGGTGTATATTATAAGTTCAGGTCATGTTCTAAATTGTTACAGTTCATAAGTTGACCCCAAGTGGTGTTGCTGAATGGAGCACTGTCTATGTGGGGAGAGAGTAGGGCACGTTCCAAAACGGCCAGCAGCCACTTAACCAATGTCCATGTATCAATAAACTCAAATCTATTTCAGGTAATATACACATGTTTAACCAAATTTTTATGGAAGGTAGAATTTTTTGGGCCTCTAAAGTTGTCTATATTTAATTGTGGCAAGGGGGCTATTTTGTGCTTCCTGACCTAGGTTATGTTATTTACATCATGAGATACAAACAGCCTATTAGATGACACATTATATTTTGCATTCAACATTGTTAATGTTTGACATAAGTCAATCTATTATATTTTATGGCGGAAATATGTTTATCTTTAGCCTACCTGCTCACATGTAGTGATTGAACAGAAGGGTGCCTTTATGTCATGTGTTGTACAGTGGAGGCTTGCATTATGTCAGTCTTCGGAAGTCATTCAGCGGTGTTTGTTAAAGGTTGGCCAGGCACCTTGAGAATGTACAAGGAGTGGTGTTCTGTTCACTCCGATGTTTTCCAAAGTTCTAGAATATTCTACTATGTGGCTTTGGGATTGTTCAACTAGCGGCCAACCTGTGGTCTGTACTGGTCCCCGCCCACCATGACATTTGATTGATCAATTAAATCATTGTTTGGTTAAAGCTTAGAAGGTAAGGATGGAAATAATAGACTCTGACCCTCTTGACGACTAGAGTTGTATTAAAACTTCTTCTTAATGGGGGGCGCTATTTTCACTTTGGGAAAAAATTGTGCCCAAATTAAACGGCCTCGTACTCTGTTCTAGATCATACAATATGCATATTATTATTACCTTTGGATAGAAAACACTCTGAAGTTTCTAAAACTGTTTGAATTATATCTGTGAGTAAAACAGAACTCATCTGGCAGCAAACTTCCAAACAGGAAGTGAAAATTCTGAAAATGGGGCTCTGTGTCAGGGCCTGCCTATTCAACTGGCTTATATTTATGGATCTGTATGCACTTCATACGCCTTCCACTAGATGTCAACAGGCAGTAGAATGTTGAATGGGGTGTCTAGCTTGATGTGAGACCGAATGAGAGCTTTTGGAGTGACAGGTCCGCTCTATTGGCAGTATTCAACTGCGCACCAGGGAACCTCACATTGTCTTCTGAAATGCGTTAGGTATACACGACGAAATGCTCCGGCTCGGATTTTATTGGATACATATGAGAAAAACATCAAAGTTGGATTTTCAACCGAGTTTGACCAGTTTATTCGACGTTTATTGGGACTTTTGGAATTTTTCGTTCCATGCGCTAAGAGTTCTTGGACATGTGCCCTCCACATGGCTAGCCAAAGTTGCTAATTCGACAGAAGAAATGGACATTCTAAAACAAAACAACGATTTATTCTGGAACTAGGACTCCTTGCACAACATTCTGATGGAAGATCATCAAAAGTAAGAGAATATTTATGATGTTATTTCGTATTTTTGTGGTTTATGTTGGCTCCAACAAGGCGGAGAATTGTTGGGCGCTGTCTCACAATATTGCATGCTGTACGTTGTACTAAAGTTATTTTTTTAAATCTAACACAGCGGTTGCATTAAGAACCAGTGTATCTTTCATTTGCTGTACAACATGTATTTTTTAGTAAAGTTTATGAGTTTTTTGGTTAGATTACGTGACTGTCCAAA
The DNA here is from genome assembly GCF_016432855.1 of Salvelinus namaycush. Taxonomy (NCBI): domain Eukaryota; kingdom Metazoa; phylum Chordata; class Actinopteri; order Salmoniformes; family Salmonidae; genus Salvelinus; species Salvelinus namaycush. Next base: position 14,523,028 of record NC_052331.1, on the reverse strand, counting down.
ATTTCTCCGGACAATTTGGTGCATTATGGCTACGTATTCACAATGTAAAACCACGATTTGTACCTCTAAATATGCACATTTTCGAACAAAACATAAATGTATTGTATAACATGATGTTATAAGACTGTCATCTGATGAAGTTGTTCAAAGGTTAGTGATTAATTTTATCTCTATTTGTGGGTTTTGTGAAAGCTATGTTGGCGGTGAATAAATGGCGTTGTGTGTTTGGCTATTGTGGTGAGCTAATATAAATATATATTGTGTTTTCGCTGTAAAACATTTTAAAAATCGGAAATTATGGCTGGATTCACAAGATGTTTATCTTTCATTTGCTGTATTGGACTTGTGATTTCATGAAATTATATTATATGATATCCCTGTCGCGCTAGGCTATGCTAGTCAGCTTTTTTGATGAGGATGATCCCGGATCCGGGATGGGTAGTCCAGAAAGGTTAAGGATTAAAGTGCCTTCAGGAAGTATTCACACCCCTTGACTTTTTCTACATTTTATTGTTACAGCCTGAATTTTAAATGAATTCATTTGAGATTTTGTGTCACTGGCCTATACACGATACCCCATAATGTCAAAGTGGAATGATGTTTTCACAAGTGTTTACAAATTAATAAAAAATGTTATGGAAAGCCTAAATAAATTCAGGAGTAAAAATGTGCTTAACAAGTCATAATAAGTTGCATGGACTCACTCTGTGTGCATTAATAGTGTTTAGCATAATTGTTGAATGACTACCTCATCATACAGCAGGTAGCCTAGTGGTTAGAGCGTTGGACTAGTAACCGAAAGGTTGCAAGGTCAAATCCCCGAGCAGACAAGGTAAACATCTGTCGTTCTGCCCCTGAACAAGGCAGTTAACCCACTGTTCCTAGGCCGTCATTGAAAATAAGAATTTGTTCTTCACTGACTTGCCTAGTCAAATAAAGGTAAAAAATAAAAAATCTCTGTATCCCCCACAAAATAATCTGTAAAGTCAAGCAGTAAATTTCAAACGCAGTTTCAACCACAAAGACCAGGGAGGTCTTCCAATGCCTCTCAAAGAAGGGCACCTATGTAACGGCATTCCTCCTCCTCTTCATACGAAGAGGAGGAGTAGTGATTGGACCAAAGTGCAGCGGGGTGTGAATTCATAATGATTTATTAAACAAAACGACGAAACACGAAATAACACTTAGAAATACAAAATAACAAAACGAACTAAACAGACCTAAACTACGAACTTACATGAAACGAAGAACACACGAACAGGAACAGACAAACCGAAACAGTCCCGTGTGGTAACATCTACTGACACGGAAGACAATCACCCACAAACAAACAGTGAGAACAACCTACCTTAATATGACTCTCAATCAGAGGAAACGTCAAACACCTGCCTCTAATTGAGAGCCATACCAGGCAACCCCAAAACCAACATAGAAACAGAAAACATAGACTGCCCACCCAAAACTCACGCCCTGACCAATAAACACATACCAAACAACAGAAAACAGGTCAGGAACGTGACAACCTATTAGAAAATAAGTTTACATTTTTGGGGGGGCAGGCATTGAATACACTTTTGATGGTGTATCAATACACCCAGTCACTACAAAAATACAGGCGTCCTTCTGAACTCAGTTGCCGGAGAGGAAGGAAACCACTCAGGGATTTCACTATGAGGCCAATGGTGACTTTAAATCTGTTACAGAGTGTAATGGCTGTGATGGGAGAACTGAGGATGGATCAACAACATTGTAGTTACTCCACAATTCTAACCTAATTGAGTGAAAGAAGGAAGCCTGTACAGAATACAAATATTCCAAAACATGCATTCTGTTTGCAATAAGGCACTAAAGTAAAACTGCAAAAAATATGGCAAAGAAATGAACTGTATGTCCAGAATACAAAGTGATATGTTTGGGCAAATCCAACAACACATTACTGAGTACCACTCTCCATATTTTAAAGCATAGTGGTGGCTGCATGATGTTATCGGTATGCTTGTAATCGTAAAGGACAGGGGAGTTTTTATTTTTATTTTTTAAATCTAATGGAATAGAGCTAAGCAAAATCCTAGAGGAAAACCTGATTCCGTCTGCTTTCCATCAGATGCTGGGAGATGAATTCACCTTTCAGCAGGACAATAACATAAATTATGCTGAGCGATTTAGTGCTTTTTGAGGTCTGTTCGATTTCAATAATTTGTTTTACTTAAAATGCATTATCAAATAAAATAAAATGGTATTAGTCACATGCGCCGAATGCAACAGTGAACACCTTACAGTGGAATGCTTACTTACAAGCCCCTAACCAACAGTGCAGTTTAAAAAAATACGGATAAGAATAAGCGATAAAAGTAAGAAGTAATTAAAGAGCAGCAGTAAAAAATAACAACATTTACAGGGGGGTGCCTGTACAGAGTCAGTGTGCGGGGGCACCGGTGAGTTGAGGTAGTATGTACATGTAGGTGGAGTTAATTAAAGTGACTGCATAGATTACAACTGAGAGTGGCAGTGGTGTGGAGAGGGGGGGGATTGCAAATAGTCTGAGTAGCTATTTGACTAGATGTTCAGGAGTCTTAAGGCTTGGGGGTAGAAGCTGTTTAGAAGCCTCATGGACCTGACTTGGCGCTCCGGTACCACTTGCCGTGCGGTAGCAGAGAGAACAGTCTATGACTAGGGTGGCTGGTGTCTGACAATTTTTAGGGCCTTCCTCTGACACCGCCTGGTATAGAGGTCTTGGATGGCAGGAAGCTTGGGTGATGTACTGGGCCGTTCGCACTACCCTCTGTAGTGCCTTGCGGTCGGAGGCCGAGCAGTTGCCATACCAGGCAGTGATGCAACCAGTCAGGATGCTCTTGATGGTGCAGTTGTCGAACCTTTTTGAAGATCTGAGGACCCATGCCAAATATTTTCAGTATCCTGAGGGGGAATAGGTTTTGTCGTGCCCACTTATTATGTGTGTTGAATGATGTAACACAGAGTAAAACAGTAAGTCACATGATGGTAGTAACTGCCCATTACTGCTCATCACTTATTAACCATTTATTCACAGTACTTTAAGAAATATTTGGTTTGTTTGACTTAATTTTATTCCAAGTCATCTCATTTCTATAGAGCTGCTACCTATGCTGTCTGACCAAATCACATTTTTTTTCAAGTTCTTCAAATAAACTTTTGACTGCTGAATACCAACTATCAATCACTTAGATCATGTATGTTCAGGCTCTCAAAGCAACTGCTTTCTATCCCTGTAGGTTGCACGTTCTCTCTTCTCTCAGTCACCAAGTCTGCTCCGCACAGACCGAGTGCATTGGATTATGGTCATTGTAGTTAATTACCACGTTTTCTACACTAAACTAACAAAAATGGCGGTTAATCGCTCAGCACTACCAAATCTGCACTGGAGTTTCTTACCAAGAAGACAGTGAATGTTCCTGAGTGTCAGACTTAGTTTTGACTTAAATCTGCTTGAAAATCTATGGCTTGGAAATGGTTGTTTAGCAATGATTAACTACCAATTTGACAGAGCATGCATTGACTCTAATTTTGATGTATTTAATTTTCAATACATTTGCAAAAATGTCAGACATGTTTTCACTTTGTCATTATGGGGTACTGTGTTAAAATGGATGATTTAATATATTTTTTAAATCCATTCTGAATTCAGGCTGTGAGACAACATTTGGAATATGTCAAGGGGTGTGAATACTTTTTGAAGTCACTAAGGCACTTACTGTAATGAAGATACTGAAATATGTATGGCCAACGAGAAGCTACATATTAGCCTTAGTTCTGTTGCCAGAGACAATGTTAAAAGGAATACTGTTGCTTGAGATTGTTTGCTGTATGCACACTGGGTTGGAGTTGCATTGTATGTATGTGTTGTCTTGACAAGTTAGAATGTGCCTCTGAAGGAGTTCTCTGTTAGTTGTAATGCAGTCGAGGCTATGTTCTTGAGGAAGCCTCACGCATGTAGTCAGATAATCATCACCCCCACAGACCGTGCAGCCATTTCCCTCTTTCACAGCTGCTATCAGCATTCTGGGAGTTAAAGGTTACCTATCTAACCTCCCTGAACTGGATGCTTGTGGTCTGAGGCCTCACAGAAACCAAGAGATTATCTCATAAAGCTGAATCCACCTAACATGTGAAACATTAAAAGTTGAATGTTTTTCTTAAGATCGGGTGTCGATGTCAATGGGAGATTTGCTTGAAGGTTTGAGTTATCGAGTTATAGCACAGGTTATTCTCAGGTTTGTCCTAAATTCAGTATAGCTTTTTCTATTCTTTGAAGCCCTGGTTTAATTTGGATTTACTTATATTTTACATTTATGCTTATTACTCAGGCTTTTACACAGATTTGTTAGTGTGAATAAATCAAATATAATCTACGTTTATTTGTCACGTGCGCGGGAATACAACAGGTGTGGGTAGTAGACCTTACAGTGAAATGCTTACTTACAGGCTCTAACCAATAGTGCAAAACAGGTATTAGGTGAACAATAGGTAAGTAAAGAAATAAAACAACAGTAAAAAGACAGGCTATATACAGTAGCGAGGCTATAAAAGTAGCGAGGCTACATACAGACACCGGTTAGTCAGGCTGATTGAGGTAGTATGTAGATGTGGTTAAAGTGACTATGCATATATGATGAACAGAGAATAGCAGCAGCGTAAAAAGAGGGGTTGGAGGGGGCCACACAATGCAAATAGTCCAGGTAGCCATTTGATTACCTGTTCAGGAGTCTTATGGCTTGGGGCTGAAAACTGTTGAGAAGCCTTTTTGTCCTAGACTTGGCACTCCGGTACCGCTTGCCATGCGGTAGTAGAGAGAACAGTCTATGACTGGGGTGGCTGGGGTCTTTGACAATTTTTAGGGCCTTCCTCTGACACCGCCTTGTGTAGAGGTCCTGGATGGCAGGCAGCTTAGCCCCAGTGATGTACTGGGCCGTACGCACTACCCTCTGTAGTGCCTTGCGGTCAGAGGCCGAGCAATTGCCGTACCAGGCAGTGATGCAACCAGTCAGGATGCTCTCGATGTTGCACCTGTAGAACCTTTTGAAGATCTCAGGACCCATGCCAAATCTTTTTTAGTTTCCTGAGGGGGAATAGGCTTTGTCGTGCCCTCTTCACGATTGTCTTGGTGTGTTTGGACCATTGTAGTTTGTTGTTGATGTGGACACCAAGGAACTTGAAGCTCTCAACCTGCTCCACTACAGCCCCGTCGATGAGAATGGGGGCGTGCTCGGTCCTCCTTTTCCTGTAGTCCACAAGCTTCTCCTTAGTCTTGGTTACGTTGAGGGATAGGTTGTTATTATGGCAACACCCGGCCAGGTCTCTGACCTCCTCCCTATAGGCTGTCTCGTCGTTGTCGGTGATCAGGCCCACCACTGTTGTGTCATCTGCAAACTTAATGATGGTGTTGGAGTCATGCCTGGCCATGCAGTCGTGGGTGAACAGGGAGTACAGGAGGGGACCTACCACGCACCCCTGGGGAGCTCCAGTGTTGAGGATCAGTGTGGCAGATGTGTTGCTACCTACCCTCACCACCTGGGGGCGGCCCGTCAGGAAGTCCAGGATCCAGTTGCAGAGGGAGGTGTTTAGTCCCAGGACCCTTAGCTTAGTGATGAGCTTTTGAGGGTACTATGGTGTTGAACGCTGAGCTGTAGTCAATGAATAGCATTCTCACATACGTGTTCCTTTTGTCCAGGTGGGAAAGGGCAGTGTGGAGTGCAATAGAGATTGCATCATCTGTGGATCTGTTTGGGCGGTATGCAAATTGGAGTGGGTCTAGGGTTTCTGGGATAATGGTGTTGATGTGAGCCATTGCCAACCTTTCAAAGCACTTCATGGCTACGGACGTGAGTGCTACGTGTCTGTATTAATTTAGGCAGGTTGCCTTTGTGTTCTTGGGCACATGGACTATGTTGGTCTGCTTGAAACATGTTGGTATTACAGACTCGGACAGGGACATGTTGAAAATGTCAGTGAAGACACCTGCCAGTTGGTCAGCACATGCCCGGAGCGCACGTCCTGGTAATCCGTCTGGCCCCGCAGCCTTGTGTATGTTGACCTGTTTAAAGGTCTTGCTCACGTTGGCTACAGAGAGCGTGATCACAAAGTGTTCCGGAACAGCTGATGCTCTCATGCATGCCTCAGTGTTGCTTGCCTCGAAGCCTGGTAGGCTCGTGTCACTGGGCAGCTCGTGACTGTGCTTCCCTTTGTAGTCTGTATTAGTTTGCAAGCCCTGACACATAAGATGATTGTCGGAGCCGGTGTAGTATGATTCAATCTTAGCCCTGTATTGACGCTTTGCCTGTTTGATGGTTCGTCGCAGGGCATAGCAGGATTTCTTGTAAGCTTCCGGGTTAGAGTCCCGCACCTTGAAAGCGGCAGCTCTACCCTTTAGCTCAGTGCGAATGTTGCCTGTAATCCATGGCTTCTGGTTGGGGTATGTACATTCGTGGCCAAAAGTTTTGAGAATGACAAAAATATTAATTTCCACAAAGTTTGCTGCTTCAGTGTCTTTAGATATTTTTGTCAGATGTTACTATGGAATACTGAAGTATAATTACAAGCATTTCATAAGTGTCAAAGGGTTTTATTGACAATTACATGAAGTTCATGCAAAGAGTCAATATTTGCAGTGTTCACCCTTCTTTTTCAAGACCTCTGCAATCCGCCCTGGCATGCTGTCAATTAACTTCTGGGCCACATCTGACTGATGGCAGCCCATTCATGCATAATCAATGCTTGGAGTTTGTCAGAATTGGTGGGGTTTTGTTTGTCCACCCGCCTCTTGTGGATTGACCACAAGTTCTCAATGGGATTAAGTTTTGGGGAGTTTCCTGGCCATGGACCCAACATATCGATGTTTTGTTCCCCAAGCCACTTAGTTATCACTTTTGCCTTATGGCAAGGTGCTCCATAATGCTGGAAAAGGCATTGTTCGTCACCAAACTGTTCCTGGATGGTTGGGAGAAGTTGCTCTCGGAGGATGTGTTAGTACCATTCTTTATTCATGGCTGTGTTCTTAGGCAAAATTGTGAGTGAGCCCACTCCCTTGGCTGAGAAGCAACCCCACACATGAATGGTCTCAGGATGCTTTACTGTTGGCATGACACAGGACTGACGGTAGCGCTCACCTTGTCTTCGCTGGACAAGCTTTTTTCCGGATGCCCCAAACAATCAGAAAGGGGATTTATCAGAGAAAATGACTTTACCCCAGTCCTCAGCAGTCCAATCCCTGTACCTTTTGCAAAATATCAGTCGGTCAATGATGTTTTTCCTGGAGAGAAGTGGCTTCTTTGCTGCCCTTCTTGACAACAGGCCATCCTCAAAGTCTTCGCCTCACTGTTCGTGCAGATGCACTCACCTGCCTGCTGCCATTCCTGAGCAAGCTCTGTACTGGTGGTGCCCCGATCCCGCAGCTGAATCAACTTTAGGAGACGGTCCTGGCACTTGAGGGACTTTCTTGGGCGCCCTGAAGCCTTCTTCACAACAGTTGAACCGCTCTCCTTGAAGTTCTTGATGATCTAATAAATGGTTGATTTAGGTGCAATCTTTCCGGCAGAAATATCCTTGCCTGTGAAACCCTTTTTGTGCAAAGTAATGATGATGGCACGTGTTTCATTGCAGGTAACCATGATTGACAGAGGAAGAACAATGATTCCAAGCATCACCCTCCTTTTGACGCTTCCAGTCTGTTATTTGAACTCAATCAGCATGACAGAGTGATCTCCAGCCTTGTCCTCGTCAACACTCACACCTGTGTTAACGAGAGAATCACTGACATGATGTCAGCTGGTCCTTTTGTGGCAGGGCTGAAATGCAGTGGAAATGTTTTTGGGGGATTCAGTTAATTTGCATAGCAAAGAGGGATTTTGCAATTAATTGCAATTCATCTGATCACTCTTCATAACATTCTGAAGTATATGCAAATTGCCATCATACAAACTGAGGCAGCAGACTTTGTGAAAATGTATATTTGTGTCATTCTTAAAACATTTGACCACGACTGTACGTACAGTCACTGTGGGGACGACGTCCTCGATGCACTTATTGATGAAGCCAGTGACTGATGTGGTGTACTCCTCAATGCCACCGGAAGAATCCCAGAACATGTTCCAGTCTGTGATAGCAAAACAGTCCTGTAGTTTAGCATCTGCTTCATCTGACCACTTTTTTTATAGGCCGAGTCACTGGTGCTTCCTGCTTTAATTTTTGCTTGTAAGCAGGAATCAGGAGGATAGAGTTGTGGTCGGATTTACCAAATGGAGGGCGAGGGAGAGCTTTGTACGCGTCTCTGTGTGGAGTACAGGTGATCTAGATTTTTTTTTCTCCCTCTGGTTGCACATTTAACATGTTGATAGAAATTTGGTAGAACTGATTTAAGTTTCCCTGCATTGAAGTCTCCGGCCGCTAGGAGCGCCGCCTCTGGGTGAGTTTTTCCTGTTTGCTTATTTCCTTATACAGCTGACTGAGTGCGGTCTTAGTGCCAGCGTCTGTCTATGGTGGTAAATAAACAGCCAGAATAACAACTACTCTTGACATGAATGGATGCAGATTTAACGAAGGCAATCATTTAGAAACTACACTGAACAAAAATATTAACACTACATTTTCAAGGATTTGACTGAGTTACAGTTTATATAAGGAAATTGTAATTTTTTATTTTTATTTTACCTTTATTTAACCAGGCAAGTCAGTTAAGAACCAATTCTTATTTTCAATGACGGCCTAGGAACAGTGGGTTAACTGCCTTGTTCAGGGGCAGAACAACATATTTTTACCTTGTCTGCTCGGGGATTTGACCTTGCCTTCGCCGAAGGCGACTGGGGATGCTGGCCTTCTATTTATTTTAAATTGACTGATAGGTACACTAGTGGTTAGAGCGCTGGACTAGTAACCGAAAGGTTGCATGATCAAATCCCCGAGCAGACAAGGTAAAAATATGTTGTTCTGCCCCTGAACAAGGCAGTTAACCCACTGTTCCTAGGCCGTCATTGAAAAAAGCAAATTAATTACTTAAAAATCATACAATGTGATTTTCTGGATTTTAGATTCCGTCTCTCACAGTTGAAGTGTACCTATGATTAAAAATTACAGACCTCTACATGCTTTGTAAGTAGGAAAACCTGCAAAATCGGCAGTGTATCAAATACTTGTTCTCCCCACTGTATATAGATATTCCATCAAAAATCAACCGTTTCCAGCTACAATAGTCATTTACAACATTAACAATGTCTACACTGTATTTCTGATCAATTTGATGTCATTTTAATGTACAAAAAATGTGCTTTTCTTTCAAAAACAAGACATTTCTAAGTGACCCCAAACTTTTGAATGGTAGTGTACATTGGAGGCAGCTTATGGTAGAGAAATTAATTTTCAATTGTCTGGTAACAGCTCTGATGGACATTCCTGCAGTCAGCATGCCAATTGCACACTCCCTCAATTTGAGACACCAGTGGCATTGTGTTGTGACAATTGTGGCATTTTATTGTCCTCAGCACAAGGTGCAACTGTGTAATGATCAACATTTGAGAGAAATAAGGTTTTTGTGCGTATGGATAATTTCTGGGATGTCAGCTCATGAAACATGGGACAAACACTTCACATGTTGCGTTTATATTTTTGTTCAGTGTAAAAGCTAGTGTTTCCCTATCCTATTCTGATCAGTGGCTATCCATTTCCCTTTCCTTTGACAACAGTTTGGGTCAGAAGGGAAAGAGTTAGTACTTCCCACTCTCCGCAAAGGATGAGGTGGTTACTATCAATAGTAAATCAAACTGGATCTGACAGGAAATGGACTTTGAGGTCTCAATCCAAAAGGAGGGATTTATTGTTCCGTATAAAGCTGAAACAAAACACATGGCTCGGCTGACTCACTTTATCTGTGTTTTCCAGCGTAGTACTCATTTCATTTTTATTATTGATCTAGAACTGTGTGGTGGGTAGCGAGGAAGAGGAGCATGCGTACTGATGCTTTATTTCAAGAGTACATGAGGATAGCCAGCTAGCCACTTCCCAGATGAAGGCAGATCCACACCCAAGCTCAAGCTAAACCTCCAAAGCCAAGACCTGGGTTTAATATTATTTGAAGTATTTTTCAAATAGGTGTGATTGATTGAGTGGAATAGAAAAGTCTCCAAAAGTACAAACTCCGCCCACCTGTGTTGGCAGTCCAGGCACTTGTAGGCTAAAGTGATCACTCAAACTATTTGAATGAGTTCCAATAGTATTTGAACCCAGGTTTGCCTCGGATGTCAGCAGCCAACAGGGTTAATAACCTGCACCCCATCTGCGCCGTGCCATCATGGTTGTAAACTAGCCTTTTACTACTGTTGGTTCAGCAACAACATGTCAGCTAGGAGGCAGGACCTCGCCCTCATAGGCTGAGAGAGAGCTGTGTGAGCTCTGTATTTACTTACAATGCATCCAGTGCCGTGCAGGCAGGGTGAGTGAACACATTTTTGAGCACGGGCCAGGAACATCGTGTTCCTGCTCTCTAGCTAGTTAGTGTGACATCTGCTGGCACTCCGCCTAGCAGGGTCAAGTTGAATCAAATAAGAGAGCACGCTGCTCGGCTGCTGCGTAGGCTGGGGTGGTGTGGGTGGCTAACAGGGAAAGGGGGCTGGTATGCTGGTCTTGTCTGCACATGAGTGTTTTGGATTTCTCTACATGGGAACTGATATCCTCAGGTGTGCTGTGTGTGTGCCCAATGAGACAGAGCGTTCTGTTATTGTTAGTGTAACGGCTTGTTCCTTTGTGCCCACTCTTAATGGTTCCACATGTGTACCTTAATCATCATTGATGACAGTTTTTAAGAAGGGTTTTTGATCATATTGTACAGAACACATGACACGTGCTGATATGCCACATATTAGCACCCAAGTGTTGGAACTAAGATGAAAACATACTCCTTTGAATGAAGGAAAATACTTCTGCCAAAGTATGACCTTTTGGAATTAACATATTGCACTGATATCATGTTATGTGTAAAGCTCATAATAATAGACTATTCATCCCCAGGTGACAGACACAGACATCTCAGACTACCTGTCTGATGGAGAGGGAGAGAGCCATGACACCCTAAGCCAGAACAGACTGGAGGCTGGGGTTGTGGCTGAGTGTCCTCTGCATACTGGGGCTGGGGAAGGGGAGGGCAGCAGAAGGTCAGTCAGTGACTGGGTCAGGTCCGCTCAGGCAGCGCTGCAGACGCCCCAGAAACAGACAGACAGGAACTCCAAGACCCCAGAGGACTCCAGCAAAAAGAAAAGGACGTTTCAAAGGTTCGACTACTAAAGAACTTTTTTTTTTTAAGAAGCATTTATGATCTCATAATAGGTTCGATCAGGGGTAGGCAACCCTGTTCCTGGAGTGTACTGCAGGATTGTGTTCCAACTAGGCACCACACACGACCAACTGAGCTAATTGATCAGTTCTGTGATTGCCTAAATTCAACACACCTGATCTTCCAGGTCGGGTAAATCAAAAACATTAAGTCTCTGCTACATTCCAGGACCAGGGTTGCTTACCCCTGGGTTAGCTCTTGGATAATGAGAAGCAATGCGAGGGAAATAATCATCATGATCATCGCGAGTCACATACACACACACACACACCGTCTGCGGATGTTTCCAGGGCGATGTTGCTGATCAAAGGGCCACCTGGGTGACGACATGTGGGTGCCAAATGTCACTGTCATAGTTAAGACCCTCGGATAAGACAATCTTTCTCCACAGAGTACCATAACAAACTACTGCTTTGTGATTCCTTTGTATTTCTACAGTTGATCAAATAGAATTGTATTTGTCAAATGCGCCGAGTACAACTGGCGTAGACTTTACCGTGAAAGGCTTGCTTACGAGCCCTTCCCAACAATGCAGAGTTTTTAAAGATAAGAATAAAGTGGTAACACGGAGAATAAAATAAAATACACAAGAATGGAGGTATACACAGGGAGTACCAGTACCAGATCAATGTGTATGAGGTTCGAGGTAGATAAGTACATGAAGGCAGGGTAAAGTGACTATGCGTCAGGATAGATATTATTATTATTATTACTATTATTATTAAGAGTAAAATAAAGAACAGAGCAGCAGAAGCAAAGTATGAGTATTAGCGTGTGTGTGTGTCTGGTGTCAATCTGCATGCGTGTGTTGTGTGTATGTAGTGTGTGTGGGAGTGTCAATGTATTGTGTGGTTTGTACTCTGAACAAAAATATAAATGCAAAAATGTCAAAGATTTTACTGAGTTACAGTTCATATAAGGAAATCAGTCAATTGAAATAAATAAATTAGGCCCTAATCTATGGATTTCATATGGCTGGGAATATAGAAATGGATCTGTTGGTCACAGATACCGTTTTTAAAAAGGTAGGGGTGTGGATCAGAAAACCAGTCAGTATCTGGTGTGACCACCATTTGCCTCATGCAGCGCGACACATCTTCTTCGCATAGAGTTGATCAGGCTGTAGATTGCGGCCTTGTGGAATGTTGTCCCATTGTGGCCTGGTGGAATGTTGTCCTACTTCTCTTCAATGGCAGTGTGAAGTTGCTGGATATTGGCGGGAACTGGAACACTGTTGTACACGTCGATCCATAGCGTCCCAAACACGGAGGAACTGAGACGTTTTCAGCTTCCTGGAATTGTGTACAGATCCTTGAGACATGGGGCTGTGCATTATCATGCTACGACACGATGTGATGGCGGCTGATGAAGTGCTCGACAATGTGCCTCAGGATCTCATCACAGTATCTCTGTGCATTCAAATTGCCATCGATAAAATGCAATTGTGTTCGTTGTATGTAGCTTATACCTGTCCATACCATAACCCCACCGCCACAATGGGGCACTCTGTTAACAACGTTGACATCAGAAAAAAACGCTTGCCTGTACGTCTGCCGTATGCCCGGTACAGTTGAAACCGGGATTCATCCGTGAAGAGCTCACTTCTCCAGTGTGCCAGTGGCCATCGAAGGTGAGCATTTGCCCACTGAAGTCGGTTACGACACCGAACTGTGGTCAGGTCAAGACCCTGGTGAGGACGACGAGCACGCAGATGAGTTTCCCTGAGATGGTTTCTAACAGTTTGTGCAGAAATTATTCAGTTGTACACAGTGGTGTAAAGTACTTAAGTAAAAATACTTTAAAGTACTACTAAGTACTATGTTTTTTGGGAATCTGTACTAAACTATTTATATTTTGGACAACTTTTACTTCACTACATTTCTAAATAAAATGATGCACTTTTTACTACATACATTTTCCCTCACACCCAAAAGTACTTGTTACATTTTGAATGCTTAGCAGGACAGGAAAATTGTGAAATTCTCACACTTATCAACATCCCTGGTCATCTCTACTGCCTCTGATCTGGCTGACTCACTATACACACATGCTTCGTTTGTAAGTTATGTCTGAGTGTTCCCCTGGCTTTGTGTAAATAAAATTGGGGTTACTTAATATAAGGAATTTGAAATTATTTCTACTTTTAATTTTGATCCATAGGTATGTTTAAAACCAAATAATTTTAGACTTTCACTCACGTAGTATTTTGCTGAGTGAGAGAATTTTTGTTCTCTCTGTGTGTGTGTGTACAGTGCATTCAGAAAGTATTCAGACCCCTTGTTTTTTCCCACATTTTGTTGATCGATTTTTTTTTTCTCCCCCCCCCTCATCAATCGACACACAATATCCCATAATGACAAAGCAAAAACAGTTTAGAAATGTTTGCAAATGTATTAAAAATAAATAAAAAAGTATCACATTTACAGTTTTCAGACCCTTTACTCAGTACTTTACTTTGTTGAAGCACCTTTGGCAGTGATTACAGCCTCGGGGTCTTATTAGGTAGCTCTGGAGCAGGTTTTCATCTAGGATCTCTCTGTACTTTTCTCTGTTTATTTTCCCCTCGATCCTGACTAGTCTCCCAGTCCCTGCCGCTGAAAAACATCCCCACAGCCTGATGCTGCCACCATGCTTCACCGTATAGATGTTGCCAGGTTTCCTCCAGATGTGACTCTTGGCATTCAGGCCAGAGTACAATCTTGGTTTCATCAGACCAGAGAATCTTGTTTCTCATGGTCTGAGAGTCTTTTAGGAGCCTTTTGGCAAACTCCAAGCAGGCTGTCATGTGCCTTTTGCTGAGGAGTGGCTTCTATCTGGCCACTCTACCATAAAGGCCTGATTGGTAGAGTGCTGCAGAGATGGTTGTCCTTCTGAAGGTTCTCCCATCTCCGCAGAGGAGCTCTGTCAGAATGACCATCAGTTATTGGTCACCTCCCTGATCAAGGCCCTTCTCCCCCGATTGCTCAGTTTGGCCGGGCGGCCAGCTCGAGGAAGGATCTTGTTGATTTCAAACTTCTTCCCTTTAAGAATGATGGAGGCCACTGTGTTCTTGGGGACCTTCAATGCTATAGAAATGTTTAGGTAACCTTCCCCAGATTTGTGCCTTGACACAATCCTGTCTCGTAGCTCTACGGACAATTCCTTCGACCTCATGGCTTAGTTTTTGCTCTGACATGCACTGTCAACTGTGGGACCTTTATATTGATAGGTGTGTGCCTTTCCAAATCATATCCAATCAATTGAATTTACCACGGGTGGACTCAAATCAAGTTGTAGAAACATCTCAAGGATGATCAATGGAAACAGGATCCACCTGAGCTCAATTTCAAGTCTCATAGCAAAGGGTCTGAATACTTATGTAAATAAGGTATTTCTGTTCTATTTTTTATTCCCCAAAATTATTTTAGTCGTTTTAGAATAAGCCTGTAAAGTAACAAAATGTGGAAAAAGTCAAGGGGTCTGAAAACTTTCCAAATGCACTGTATACTGAACAAAAATATGAACGCTACACGTAAAGTGTTAGCCTCATGTTTCATGAGCTGAAATAAAAGATCCCAGTAATGTTCTATACGCACAAATGTTTTCTCTCATTGTGGATAGATTTGTTTACATCCCTGTTTAGTAAGCATTTCTCCTTTGCAAATGTAATCCATCCATCTGCCAGGTGTGGCATATCAAGAAGCTGATTTAAACAGCATAATCATTACACAGGGGCACCTTGTGCTGGGGACTCTAAAATGTGCAGTTTTGTCACACAACACAATGCCACAGATGTCTCAAGGGAGTGTGCAATTGGCATGCTGACTGCAGAAATGTTGCCAGAGATTTGAATGCAAATAACTCTACCATAAGCCGCTCCAAAGTGGTTTTAGAGAATTTGGCAGTACGTTCAACCGGCCTCGAGAATTTGGCAGTACGTTCAACCGGCCTCGAGAATTTGGCAGTACGTTCAACCGGCCTCGAGAATTTGGCAGTACGTTCAACCGGCCTCGAGAATTTGGCAGTACGTTCATCCGGATTCGAGAATTTGGCAGTACGTTCATCCGGATTCGAGAATTTGGCAGTACGTTCAACTGCAGACCACGTGTAACCACTCCAGCCCAGGACTTACACATCCGGCTTCTTCACCTACGGGACTGTCTCAGACCAGCCACCCGGACAGTTGATGATACTGAGTATTTCTGTCTGTAATAAAGCCCTTTTGGGGGGGAAAACGAATTCTGATTGTCTGCGCTCTTGCCCAGTCGTGAAATCCATAGACTAGGGCCTAATTTTTTCCTATTGACTGTTTTATCTTATATGAACTGTAAAATCGTTGAAATTGTTCCATGTTGCGTTTTTATGTTTTTGTTCAGTGTATATATATGGTCTAGTGAGTGTGCGAAATTTCAGTGGAAGATAGTCAGTGCAGGTCGTTTGGGTGACATTTAATTGACTCTTTAGCAGTCTGGCTAATTAGCAGTCTTATGGCTTGGGGGTAGAAGCTGTCTCAGAGGCTGTTGGTCTGAGAACCAATGCTCTGGTACCATTTGCCTGATGGTAGCAATCTATGGCTTGGGTGCACTGCACAGTTGGATGCAAAGCACAGAATAATGTTCACTTCTTATAAATCGATTTAAAGTAGCTTAGCCTGTATTGAGCGCTATTTATACAGTATTCTTGAGGATATTGACGTTGTGTGTGTGTTTGCTACAGTGGCGGCATGGCGGAGCGACTGAACCGACTCCAGTGCAGACAGAGGTCAGCCATCAGCTTCTGGAGGCACCAGT
Source organism: Salvelinus namaycush (assembly GCF_016432855.1). Lineage (NCBI taxonomy): Eukaryota > Metazoa > Chordata > Actinopteri > Salmoniformes > Salmonidae > Salvelinus > Salvelinus namaycush. Next base: position 14,506,906 of record NC_052331.1, on the reverse strand, counting down.
CCATCTCTCACACTACTACTACAGCCACAGGTAATACAGACAACAAAAAAACGCACAAGTCCGTGTTTGACACCACTGTAGTAGGGCTGGCAGTTGCCAGGGACCTCACGATACAATAGATGTGATATTATCACGATACTTTGGTGCCGGTACGATATATATTGCGATTCTCACGATCCGATATGTATTCCGTTTCGACACTGCAAATGTTCGATGTTCCAAACATATTGCTCACCGTATGTCTGCTGCAGAGGGACGAGAGAGCCATGAGAACTAGTTTTGATCGCAAAACAAAATTGTCTGTATTTAAAAAGATGGAGAAGAAGCTATGAAGGAAAAATACTGGACCTTTGGTAAAGATACAACTAACTAGCGGAAAAATAGTAATGCGATGGTCAAAACGATACGATATCAAAATGTCAAAAATAATATCCTGATTTGTTACTGTATTGATTGTTTTCTCTCCCCATCACTACACTATAGGCACAGGTATTAGGCTACAGAGTTTTTTATTTGACATGTAAAACTGAGAAACAGCAACAGACATGCAGAAGTAACCATGTGCTCTGTGAATATAGGAACCCAGAAGGGCTTATGAAAGGATCCCTAGTCACCGTTACCACACATTCCTACGTACGCTAAGTATTCTCCGTTAATGGTTCAACATTAACTTTGATTTGATGCGTTCTCTGAGATAGAAGTCAATCTCTCAGGCAGGCGTGATTTTTCTGCTCAGATCTGTGGTCACGTGAAGACTGGAGCTGGAGCGTGTGGAGGAAATGCTGGTTGCTCGTTGATAATTGTGACAGCAGTGAATTTGTTTGGTCGGGGCCAGTATGTAGGTGACAGGAAGCACTCTGCTTACTGACTTATGTTTTCTTTCCATGGTACTACCAAAGCACGAGTCTACCCTCATTGTCATTGGCTCCTAGATAATTAGGTTAAACCACTATTTTAATGTGACAGTTGATCGTGGAAAAAAACAACCAAAACAAGTCTACCTTTTCCAACTCCCGTTCAGTCAGTAGGTCAGTTAGATGGCTTGATTGTCTTTCATCAGAGTGCGAGAAGAACTTGTAGAAGATAGTGTTAAGGAGAAGAAGTTTGCTCTAACTTGGCCTCATTTTTAGAATCATTTGACATCTAGTGTGAGTATTTGGCCCTCGTCCTGGATCATAACAATGTTCTGTGCTATACTGCATACCTGTGTTGGCACTTTTGTTTGTTGACTTTCTCACCTTGATTTACGAGCACCTGCACTTAAACAATAACACCGGCAGTTATTACAACACAACTAGCTTCACCTATTATTAGTGCTGAGCGATTAACAACTAAAACTTAAGTTTAATTGTTTGAATTCCATTAATTAAAAAAAAAATATATATATATATATTGTGTGCTCATTACGCAGTTTCTTTAGATGAAGCACAAACTGTGTGATTTAGTAGGGCCTCGTAGTTTCCAACTGGCCAATATTCAACATAGTTCATAGCAGAAAACATGTTAATTAACTACAATGATTATAATCCGTTGCGCGCCTACTTATCCGATCTGTGTTTTTGTTTTGCCCGATACATAAGAGACAAGAATGTGCAATCAAGAGGGATCGAGAGCAGTTGCTTTGCACGGTGCAGTATCTCTACCTGAAAGTACAGAATCTAAGTGACTGATAATTGGTATTCGGCAGTCATTAAAGTTTGCCTTATTTACTTTGAAGAACTAGTAAGATGGATTTTGTCTGATAGCAGCTCTATAGAAATGAGATGATGACTTGGAATGAAATAAAGTCATCAAATTAAACAAAGTGATGAGCAGTCATTACTATCATGGGACTTTTATTAATAGTTTTATTCTGTGTTACAGCAGTCAACCCATGTAATGCATAGTGCATTTAATGTTTTTTAAATTTAAATTATTTTTAAATAATTGAAATGAAACTGAACCAACCTAAAAAACCAATAATCGCTCAGCACCAGCTATAACAAACATGTTCATCCTCACGAGAATAAGCTGTGTGTGTGTTTGGCAAAATTGTGTGCGTCAGTCATTGATGTTATTTCTTCACACACTATTCGACTAGATTGATTAGTTTATTGTAGGTCAGAAGGAGGACTCCATTCAGTCTTTCCTGTATTCACCTGCCCACTAATAAAGGGTTCACTATCATTGCTATATACTGAACACAAATATAAACGCAACACGTAAAGTCATGTTTCATGAGCTGAAATAAAAGATCCCAGGAATGTTACATGCATACAAAAAGCTTATTTCTCACAGTCCTGTTTACAGTCCTGTTAGTAAGCATTTCTCCTTTGCCAAGATAATCCATCAATCTCACAGGTGTGGCATATCAAGAAACTGATTAAACAGCAGGATCATTACACAGGTGCACCTTGTGCTGGGGACAGTAAAATGCCACAGTTTTGTCAGAACACAATGCCACAGATGTCAAGTTTTTGTGGGAGTGTGCATTTGGCATGCTGACTGCAGGAATGTTCCAGAGCTGTTGCCAGATACTTTAATGTTCCTTTCTCTACCATAAGCCACCTCCAACTTCGTTTTAGAGAATTTGGCAGTATTTCCAACCGGCTTCACAACCGCAGACCACGTGTAACCACGCTAGCCCAGGACCTCCACATCCGGCTTCTTCACCTGCAGGATCGTCTGAGACCAGCCCACCCGGACATCTGTTGAAACTGTTGAAGATTTTATGCACACACTGTTAGAAACCATCTCAAGGAAGCTCATCTGCGTGCTCGTCGTCCTCACCAGGGTCTTGACCTGACTACAGTTTGGCGTTGTAACCGACTTCAGTAGGCAAATGCTCACCTTCAATGGCCGCTGGCATGCTGGAGAAATGTGGGGGAGTATTTCTGTCTGTAATAAAGCCCCTTTGTGGGTAAAAATGAATTCTGATTGGCTGGAACCTGGTTCCCCTGTGGGTGGCCTATGCCCACCCATGGCTGCACCCCTGCCCAGTCATGTAAAATCCATAGATTAGGGCCTAATGAATTTATTTATATATCCTTATATACATATCCTTATGAACTGTATATCGTTGAAATTGTTGCATTTATATTTTTGTTCAGTTTAGTATTATAGTATGTCTTGTGTGCCAAATGGAGGAACATATCTCTGGATATGATACATGTTCTAACAATTCCTTCCACTTAGTGCTGACTTTGATTTACTCTCCTGTTGACAATCCCCTCAGGCAAACATCAGTGATAGTCACATACTCCAACGTAGAGTTGCTTTGTCTTGCATTGAATTGGAGTGCACTGATATGGTCTTGATTCACATCACAAAACGGCATGATAGATGGTCAGTGTTACACACACACATTACATTGAGCTAAGTCACACTCTGCTTATTTGTCTATGGCAGGTTTGTTTGATTTGGGACGTTGGGCATGTTTTGTTCTTTAGAGCCACTCTCAGCTTGCTGGATGCGGCAGGCACACAAGATTGACCCAATAGCATTTGCAAGAACCTCATTGAATGTATGAGCTTTCCAGTTTCTGCATTTCATAACAGTATAATAGTTATAGCCTACTTTATTCATTCACATAATCACTGTCATAAGAGATATTACATTATGAGTGACACTGAGTGAAACTGTTCTGAATACTTTTTTCAGATCCAGGAAGTGAATTTCTATTTAACTTCCTTAATTGAAAACTGAATTGACCCCAACCCTGTGAGGCGAGTGACCCACATAGACACTCACATCACACACCATCTGTGTTGTTCTTGTCTCTCCTCCAGTCGATAAGCCTGGGGTGCTGGTGCTGGAGGTCCTGTCAGTCCAGGAGGAGAGCTGCATGCAGCTGGCCCTGTGTGAGCAACACCACCCCCATGCTACAGGCCACCACAGGCCTCCATTCAACACCAACACCACTATGACAAGACCTGAACAGCACAATCCCTCTGCTACAGACCACACCCCTCTTCTCTCCACCTCAAACAGAGCTCGGGTCCTGGTACTGTTCAGTAAGGAGACGACTGCTCAGCTCATGCCTGCGCCTCGAGACCTCATCCATATATACCCACCATGGTGAGAGAGCATTAGTCTGCAATAGTTAATAATGCAAAGTTATGGTGTCAAGTAATCACTTTAATATTGAAAGGGGAAATGCCCAAGTCATTGTTATCTACACATCTTCCTCATGCAGCAAAACTATAGTCATTGTTTCCTGCACTTGTCTTTTCCTACTATCACTGACTTTGCTGATAATTACAATAAACAGGATTATTTGGGAAATCGTTCTTCTTCCAAAGCATGTAAACGTTTTAATCAAATTATTATATTAATCTGACTATCCGCAATATTCGCATTGTGTAAAAGTACTCACTGTAAGCAGTCTATTGACAAGGTATGACAGCAATTCATGCTTTGGTTTAGTTTCCCTGGCACTGTTTCCACATGCTACATTTTTAGCATTTGTGGCACAAATCCCATTCAAGTCATGGGACCGATATTAGCATTTTTCACGCACCATGTCCAAATCATCCAAAAGTATCTAAAATTGATTGTGAAGCTCAACAAAGTCACTTATACAGTGCATTTGGAAAGTATTCAGACCCCTTCCCTTTTTCCACATGTTACGTTACAGCCTTGTTCTAAAATGGATTAAATAAATCATTTCCCTCATCCATCTACAGTACCCCATAATGACAAAGCGAAAACAGGTTTTTAGAAATGTTTGCAAATGTACCCTGAGAGGATCTGCGGAGAAGAATGGGAGAAACTCCCCAAATACAGGTGTGCCACGCTTGTAGCGTCCCCAAGAAGACTCAATGCTGTAATCTTTGCCAACAAATTACTGAGTAAAGGGTCTGAATACTTATGTAAATGTGATATTTAAGTTTTTATAAAAAATTAAAAAAAATCTCCCCAATTTCATGGTATCCAATTGGTAGTTACAGTCTTGTCCCATCGCTACAACTTCCGTACGGACACGGGAGAGGCGAAGGTCGAGAGCCGTGCGTCCTCCGAAACACAACCCAGCCAAGCCGCACTGCTTCTTGACACAACGCCCGCTTAACCCGGAAGCCAGCCGCACCAATGTGTCGGAGGAAACACCGTACACCTGACGACCGTGTCAGCGTGCATTGCGCCTGGCCCGCCACAGGAGTCACTAGTACGCGATGGGATAGGAACATCCATGCCGGCCAAACCCTCCCCTAACCCGGACGACGCTGGGCCAATTGTGCGCCGCCCCATGGGTCTCCCGGTTGCGGCCAGCTGCAACAGAGCCTGGACTCAAACCAGAATATCTAGTGGCATAGCTAACATTGCGATGCAGTGCCTTAGACCACTGTGCCACTCAGAAGGCCCCAGTCTTATTTTTAATGTTTAAAAATGTCTACCTGTTTTTGCTTTGTTATTATGGGGTATTGTGTGTAGATTGATAACGGGAAAAAACGATTTATTCAATTTTAGAATACGGCTGTAATGTAACAAAATGTGGAAATAGTCAAGGGGTCTGAATACTTTCTGAATGCACTGTAGATGATTTGAATATGCCTGAAAAATGCTAATAACAGTCACATGACTTGAATGCTAAAACATTTGCATGTGAAAACAGTGCCAGGGAAACTAAACCAAACCATGCATTGCTGTCATACCTTGTACATTGACTGCTTACATGGTAAGGAAACCAATGCCATTTTGTAATGTTAATTTGGGTGAACTATCCCTTTAAGATGAATACACTAATTGTAAGTCACTCTGGATAAGAGCATTTGCTAAATGACTAAAATGTTAAATGTAAATCTCAATTATATTTTCTAATATAGGCCTACCTGTACTTTCTGTTTCAAAATGTGTTATAATGCGTTACTGGAACTTATGCAATGGTGTAGTGTATACACAGAGTAGTTGGGGTGTGTGAAGTTGTTTGGGAGCAAGGCAGAGGCTGGTTCCAGCTGTTGGGGGTTTAGTTTGGGAGTCCAGCATGCAGCTCTGGAATATCCAGGCTCTGAGCTAGCCTGGCGGAAGTCCAAGGGCCTACTCGGTGCTCTGACGTCAAAAGCTGCTCAAGGGAATGCTGCTTCGGATACCTCTTCCTGGCAGTGGAGTAGTTAGGTCATTTCCAGCAATCCGGCCCGGGAAAAAACACTGGGCTTTTTTTCTGGAGCATTTGGGAACAGAGTGGAAGAAGTCAAGAGGACAGGATTGAAAACACATGCGGCTCTTATTGCGCACACACACAGTGTAGTGTATCAGTGGTTTAGCAATATCATAGCAGTTCTCTTTTCTCTGTATTGTTTTTCACCAGCAGTGGAGAAGAGTAGTCTCCCACTGACTTATTGAAAGCAAAATAATTTATACTGAACAAAAATATAAACGCAACATGTAAAGTGCTGGTCCTGTATTTTTTTTAGCTGAAATACAAGTTCTCAGAAATGTTCCATATGCACAAAAAGCGTATTTCTCTCAAATTTTGGGCACAAGATAATCCATCCACCTGACAGGTGTGGCATATCAAGAAGCTGATTAAACAGCATAATCATTACATAGGGGCACCTTGTGCTGTGGACAATAAAAGGCTACTCTAAAATGTGCAATGTCACAGATGTCTCAAGTTTTGAGGGAGTGTGCAAATGGCATGCTGATTGCAGGAATGTCCACCAGAGCTATTGCCAGAGAATTGAATGTTAATTTCTCTACAATAAGCCGCCTCCAATGTCGTAGAGAATTTGGCAGTATCTCCAACCGACCTTATATGAACTGTAACTCATTTAAATTGTTGAATGTTGCGTTTATATATTTTTTCCAGTGTATAACCCACAGAATCTGCTCTTTATACCCAATTTCATATTTTGGTAATGAGATGTAGACCAACTATTAATCTAGCTTATTTGCCTATTGCTGAACCTCGTAGCCATTCATTCTCTTACATTTCAAATCAAAGTTTATTTGTTACGTGCGCCGAATACAACAGGTAGACCTTACAGTGAAATGCTTACTTACAGGCTCTAATCAACAGTGCAAAAAATGTATTAGGTGAACAATAGGTAAGTAAATAAATAAAAACAACAGTAAAAAAGACAGTGAAAAATCACAGTAGCGAGGCTATAACAGTAGCCAAAAAGAACAGCCAAAAGTGGAAAAACCCAGGAATTCATCAAATTAGCGATGCTGGTAAAATTGATCTTTTGTCTATCAGCTTCCTGTGTGACACGTGAATTGTTCCCTCCCCATACTCCTTCACTGAGTGGGCCGGGCCCCTCCCTCCTTCCGCCTCCCACTCCTTGTGAGTGGGCAGAGAGCACAGACAGCCAGCAGCAGAGCGGAAATACCTGCAGACATTATTCACCTCACTGACTCGGCCTCTGACGACAGCAGCCGCTCCTTAACCTAACTACCTGTCTGATGACACGTAGTGAACGTGCACTAGTTCCCAACAGTCACCTGCACTGTGCAGGGTCACACTTCCTGTTGCTCCTTTAGGATAGCCTTGACACTGATAGATTAAATGTAGAAAACAGGTTTTTCAAAACCTTGATACTGACACTAATTGAGTGTGCTGAAGCACCCTATTTATATTCAGAGGCTTTATTAACATTGATAAGTCTTAGGCTAAATGATAACTAAAACATTGCACGTGTGGAACTAGAGTGTGTGCACTTGTTCACTTCTGGACAACATTTAAAACAAGCTATTATTTATAATTTCCTGATGATTGACACTACCAGAAATGTGCACCTACTGAATATTAGATAACATATTTTTTTTAAGTTGACTCAATTACCTCAAATATCAAATCTGTTATATTGAAAGCAACTGTAGTCTACATTGTATGAAGTGTGATTTTATTACCCTGGCTCCTCCATCATATCACCAGTCAGAGGCAGGCTGGGACATGTAAGCTGAAGCCACAGAGACTGCGGTTGACCCTGAGTCAACTATAAGCCATGTTATTACCTATGTCACATCAAAAATAAATATTGAGTCAGACCTTTGTATCATCCACATAATAAACACTTAGAGAAATAATGCGATCTGAATTAGATGGATTGTTTTCAAAGGATGGACATTGTCTGGTAAATTATTGTTCAGATGGGCATGAAGTGAATATTCTTAACAAGCTGAAATGCTTGACTGTTGATAAAACATATTTTTTTTTTTAAAGTATTTTTCTCTAACTACTTGATTAATGTGAGTATGGTTTCTCCTGATATAAAAGGGAAACAAAAAATAGACATTGATCAGCCTCTTTACATGCAAAGGATCATCAAATGACATGCAATGCACACATTTCCTTTCTAGTTTTATTAAGCCCCAACTGAAATGTACGTAGGCTGCTATTCTGAATTTGAATTGAGGGTGTTTATAAAAAATAACAGGAAGAAAGAAAGTGTTAACAACCATATAAAAAACAGAGCTCCACTTTCTCTGAGGGATTTGGAGCGTACTGTGAAGCATGTTTGGTCAGGCTTGTCGCTTTTCACAGTATCCTGAACAGCCTGTCTGAATTCACTGTTGTGGAAAATGCAGCTTTCTATACAGCGAAAGATTCCAAACTTATCAGTTCAATTGTATTTTTCCATGGAGCATGGGGGCAGGCTAACCCACCTGAATCTGCTACGTGCCTGGGGGTAGGGTGTTTAGAGAGTGAGGAGACCGATGGAGGTGGAGGCGGCTGCCTGCTTATCAATCGATCTACATTTGACATTCATCATATGTCTTCTTCAGCCTTCCTGCTACTGCAGTCTTATGCAAGAACAGAGCCCCCCTAAATCTATACTTTTAGTTTACTCAATCTTTCCACTCCTTTTAACCTGAATGTTGCGTGTGTGACAGATGACCGAGTCAAATACCATCTATAGTTTTCTGTCAATTTACTAAACGAGATTTGGTACAACACAACTTCTACTCTATATTTCAAAATTAACCCTTTTTTTCTCTACAGGCAAAGTCTCATGATTGAGGGCCAACATAATAGCATTATTCTCAACACACACTTCAGCCAGAAGGTCTACTCTGACACCAAACAAACCAGCATGTCCCTCCCCAGAGCCCTGGTCCCAGTAGAGAGATGCAGCCCATACTCTCTGACCAGGTCATTTGGCCAGCTTGAGATCAACAAGACTTCACCAGAGGGAGATGGCACGGTCAAACAGGTGGGTTGGGTTTCACTATATTTACTGGCAGATATTCCACCTAGAATGGACAATAAAGTTATATTCTATTGATGTTAACCCAGGTTTGATTAGCCCTATTATTTTGGGGTCTGCACTACACAGTCACAATCAGTACCAGTGGGGTAAAGTACAGTGTGGGCTAACCTGCTATGTCGTCAGTGTCTCAAATCTTAATTCAGTAACACAAATTTTCTCCCATGTTTGTCCAGGTACAATATGATGTCCATGTCCAATAAGTGTGTTTTTTTTCCTCTATCCAAATGTCTGCCCTCCAGTCTTTATGCAGCCAGGGAGGCCCAGGTGCAGCCAGCAGCGGAGGGTGTCACTCCCTCCTAGAGGCCATCGAGGGCCTGGGCCAGGCTGGGTCAGTGGGGCAGGATGTGGAGGTGGTGGTCCAGAGGGTCTACTGTACCCCTATCAGGGAGCGCTCCACTGGGACTTCACTCAAGTCCAGAGCTCCTGGCAGATCCCCTAGAGTGCCGACTCCTCTCCAGAAGGGCAAGAGCAGGTAGAGTTCAGCAACATGTCTTATCTTTTGTCTGATATCTTGTTTCATCTACCATGAAGTCCCCATGAGGTTGAATATGATGGCCTGTTGTGAGTGTTTACATGGTAAACTAACTGTAAAGCCGGGCGTACACTACAAGATTTTGGCCCCGATTTAGTTGTCCCAGACAAGTTTATGAGATCCGAGACAAAATTCCCCTACTCGGGTCGTGCGGTCGTATCTACTCTCGTTTAATGTGAGCAGGTCAGAGACACAATCTGAGGGCTACTGATCCCGTCTTTGAGTTGTCCCAGACGTGCCGTAGTTTGAGATGTGCAACAAGTTTTGAGAACGGTGATCAGCAATAGCCAATGAGGGCTTTCAGATAAGAAGCCAGTGAGGTGACGACGTTGTATCTCATCACCCAGAATGTGGAGATACTTGAGCAGGGGCGATGACTACTACTAGTATGCGTTTGTAGCCTACTTGCCTTTAACCAAAGCCAAAGTGTCTCGTTGCTTGTGAACTTCAGAGCTGTAATGTTATTTAATTAAAAATGTATTGGCTAGATATTTCTGACTGGAAACATTTGAGGCTGCTTTGAGTCAGGCTCGTTTTAGCTATGTTAACAATCTAATCACATTGTTTTCACGAGACAACGGGGTATGTAGAATCCTCACGAAGGGAAGAATCTTGTAGCGTGTGACATGTGTGTGCCATATTTTTTAGTGTGCGCACCACCAGGTTGTCAAGACAAAAAACTACAGGAAAGACGCTTGAGAGGCTCAGCGATGTTAGGGTTTAGTTTACTGCTCTACGGCAAGATATGAGTTGCCACAATGTTTGTTCTTCAAATTATGTATTTTATTAAAACAGAAACATTTAGTAAATAGCTCACATTGTCTTGAGAAATAAATTAAAGGTTTTGTTTTCACAGTTTTTTTCAGGTTTTCGATCTTAATCACTTTTTTATAGAAAACAACTAAATTGGATGTTCTAAGTTCACAACAATGCTTAAACCACAACAGGAGACCACTTTTGAGGTCTGGGAAAGATCTGAGAAATTTTGATTCTAGTGCACACCTACTAGCAAGAGGCTGTTGAGGCTGTTTTTGTAGCACATGCAATGGTAGAGTTTGCAAAACAAATACCCACTGGATTGAAAATAATTATCATTTAGCCAGGTAAGCATAGTTTACTTTGTAGTTAACATTTAGTTGAAAAGGTTTTTGGGAAAGCCTTTCCATCTCCAAGAAGACTGTTTTCATTAGCATCATCGCTAACAGCTACACAAATTGGAAGATCTGCACAACGCACACACACAGACGGGCATTCTCATTGCCTTTTCAGAAAGTTGCAGGAAATATGAATCTCAGATGCATTCTGTTAATGTCTTATGATAAACTTGGGCTTATTTAATTCATTTTCAATGCATATAGTTGATTCCCTACTAAGGTCAATATATTTTTTAATATTGTTGATTTCCGTTTTTATGCCTGGATTCTGTGAGGACACAACATTTCCAAAATTTGGACCAGAATGAGGCTCTCCATATACCTATTGTTCCTGCAATGATGATTTAAAAAAATAAATAAAATAATAATATTTAACCTTTATTTTACTAGGAAAGTCAGTTAATAAGAACAAATTCTTATTTACGATGACGGCCTACGTCGGCCAAACCCAGACAACGCTGGACCAATTGTGCATTGCCTTATGGGACACCCAATCACGGCCGGTTGTGATACAGGCTGGTATCGAATATTGCCTACTACTTTAATGATTTTTCTATTGGCAAGATTAGCAAATGTAGGCATGACAACAAGTTCTGAATCTACACATCCATACATAACTGACCAAATTATGCAAGGCAAACATTGTAATTTTGAATTCTGTAAATTGAGTATGGAAAATGTGAAATAATTATCAACAATGACATGCTGCCTGGGTCTGACGACTTGGATGGAGAATTACTAAGGATAATAGCGGACTATATTGCCACTCCTATTTCCCCTCTCTTTTATCTAAGCCTACAGGAAATCGTGTGCCCTCAGGCCTGGAGGAAAGCAAAAGTCTTTCCGCACCCTTTACTGGCTCAAACAGCCGACCAATCAACCTGTTACTAACCCTAAGTAAACTTTTGGAAAAATGGTGTTTAACCGGATACAATGCTATTTCACAAACAAATTAACAACAGACTTTCAGCATGCTTATAGGGAAGGGCATTCAACCTTACACAAATGACTGATTTTTGGATGAGAGAAATTGATAAGAAGATTGTGGGAGCTGTTTTGTTAGACTTGTTAGGAATACATGTGTGTTATGGCTTTATATCCCCTGCTATATTGTGGATCGAGATACCTGTCTAACAGGAGTTACAGGAGTTACTTGTCTAACAGGACACAGAGGGTGTTTTTTAATGTAAGCCCCCAACATAATCTAGGTAGAATCAGGCATTCTCCAGGGCAGCTCTTAAGGCCCCTTCATTTTTTCAGTCTTTACTAATGACCTGCCACCTGCTAAATTACAAAATGTAAATGTAAAAATGTAATGGTAGAGAACTTCAGAGAAAGATGTGAATCGCTTTCCATTTTCTTATGCTTACTGAAGCCCAAACTGTGTGTTGGCTATATACAGTGGGGAGAACAAGTATTTGATACACTGCCGATTTTGCAGGTTTTCCTACTTACAAAGCATGTAGAGGTCTGTAATTTTTATCATAGGTACACTTCAACTGTGAGAGACGGAATCTAAAACAAAAATCCAGAAAATCACATTGTATGATTTTTAAGTAATTCATTTGCATTTTATTGCATGACATAAGTATTTGATACATCAGAAAAGCAGAACTTAATATTTGGTACAGAAACCTTTGTTTGCAATTACAGAGATCATACGTTTCCTGTAGTTCTTGACCAGGTTTGCACACACTGCAGCAGGGATTTTGGCCCACTCCTCCATACAGACCTTCTCCAGATCCTTCAGGTTTCGGGGCTGTCGCTGGGCAATACGGACTTTCAGCTCCCTCCAAAGATATTCTATTGGGTTCAGGTCTGGAGACTGGCTAGGCCACTCCAGGACCTTGAGATGCTTCTTACGGAGCCACTCCTTAGTTGCCCTGGCTGTGTGTTTCGGGTCGTTGTCATGCTGGAAGACCCAGCCACGACCCATCTTCAATGCTCTTACTGAGGGAAGGAGGTTGTTGGCCAAGATCTTGCGATACATGGCCCCATCCATCCTCCCCTCAATACGGTGCAGTCGTCCTGTCCCCTTTGCAGAAAACCATCCCCAAAGAATGATGTTTCCACCTCCATGCTTCACGGTTGGGATGGTGTTCTTGGGGTTGTACTCATCCTTCTTCTTCCTCCAAACACGGCGAGTGGCGTTTAGACCAAAAAGCTCTATTTTTGTCTCATCAGACCACATGACCTTCTCCCATTCCTCCTCTGGATCATCCAGATGGTCATTGGCAAACTTCAGACGGGCCTGGACATGCGCTGGCTTGAGCAGGGGGACCTTGCGTGCGCTGCAGGATTTTAATCCATGACGGCGTAGTGTGTTACTAATGGTTTTCTTTGAGACTGTGGTCCCAGCTCTCTTCAGGTCATTGACCAGGTCCTGCCGTGTAGTTCTGGGCTGATCCCTCACCTTCCTCATGATCATTGATGCCCCACGAGGTGAGATCTTGCATGGAGCCCCAGACCGAGGGTGATTGACCGTCATCTTGAACTTCTTCCATTTTCTAATAATTGCGCCAACAGTTGTTGCCTTCTCACCAAGCTGCTTGCCTATTGTCCTGTAGCCCATCCCAGCCTTGTGCAGGTCTACAATTTTATCCCTGATGTCCTTACACAGCTCTCTGGTCTTGGCCATTGTGGAGAGGTTGGAGTCTGTTTGATTGAGTGTGTGGACAGGTGTCTTTTATACAGGTAACGAGTTCAAACAGGTGCAGTTAATACAGGTAATGAGTGGAGAACAGGAGGGCCTCTTAAAGAAAAACTAACAGGTCTGTGAGAGCCGGAATTCTTACTGGTTGGTAGGTGATCAAATACTTATGTCATGCAATAAAATGCAAATTAATTACTTAAAAATCATACAATGTGATTTTCTGGATTTTTGTTTTAGATTCCGTCTCACAGTTGAAGTGTACCTATGATAAAAAATTACAGACCTCTAGATGCTTTGTAAGTAGGAAAACCTGCAAAATCGGCAGTGTATCAAATACTTGTTCTCCCCACTGTAGGCTGATACTTCCCTCTTTTGATTATGTCACTTTCTAATGCCATTTTGGTTCTTGATCATATGCAATGTTTATGCCATTGTTTATTCTTTCCTGCAGCAAGTTCCTCTCCTTGGACATTTGCCTCTCCTTGGTGGCATCATGTGCCCCAGCTTAGTTCTTAGCTATTGTTAAAGTAATTGTCCAGTATAAATCTGTAATATTCTGTTAACTCATACTCAAATAATGTTGTTGACTCATCCTATATTTGCCTTTGTAGCCAACTCATAAATATGAGAAGAAAAAAAAGCTAACATCAACAGACCATTTCAAAAATGCTTGCTATTTCCTCATAGGATGATGTCATCCTCCCAAGGAAGGATGAGCTGGCCAATCAGCGGACTATTCGCACAAATATTTTTATTGACGGTATACACCCACAGTGTTCTTTTGTTGTGGTATGCCCACACCATTCCAACACAGATAAGCTGCTTTTTAAAGTACTTAATTACAATTTCTTGTAAGGAAAACTATTTTACGCATATTGTTATTAATTATTAAGTCATATTTCATAGAAATCTGGAAACACTGGACAGTTAGCTGAACAGACCCCCTCCACAGAGGGCTGTCTCTTTACTCTCCAGCCATATGGCATTGCTTGACAAAGGAAACAAACATTTATAATTGAAGCCAGACCTGCTGTGCTGTCGTGATCCACCAGGCCAATTCTCTGGAACAAAAGACGACATGTTGTTGAGCTCCAGGGAGGGTCCTGCTGGGTCCTGGTTGCAGCAGAAGGCCATAGATGAGGAATGAGGGGATGCCCAGTAATGCCCACTGGCCACAGGGTGGCACAACGCTGCCTAACCTATAGCTTCCAGGAGGGCCAGCAATAACCTTTGATTGACTAGCAGACTACATAAAACCAATTTCTATTTAATTACCTTGTTCAGAGAGCGAATGGCTATTTGCTTGAGGGGAAAGCTTGTTTTTTTTTAGCTGTTTTTATGTTAGGCAGACTTGACAGTTGCCTGAACATGGAACCTGGACTGGAGCTCTTGATAGAATGGATGGTCGTTGAGAGTACTAGTAGTAGTTCCCTTTATTATCCCACAATGGGAAATTGGTTTGCGGCAGTTTTCAAGAGACAAACATGAAAATCATAACATCAAATATATATCACTAAAATACATCTATACTGAACAAAAATATAAAGGCAACATGTGAAGTGTTGGTTTCATAAGGTGAAATAAAATATCCCAGAAATTTGCCATAAGGACAAAAAGCTTTTCTCCCCAAAAAATGGTGCACAAATTTGTTTACATCCCTGTTAATGAGCATTTCTCTTTTGCCATGATAATTCATCCAACTGTCAGGTGTGGCATATCAGAAGCTGATTTAAACAGCATCATCATTACACAGCTGCACCTTGTGCTGGGGACAATAACAGGCCACTCTAAAATGTGCAGTTTTGTCACACAACACAATGCCACAGATGTCTCAAATTTTGAGGGAGCGTGCAATTGGCATGCTGACTGCAGGTATGTCCACCAGAGCTGTTGCCAGAGCATTGAATATCCATTTCGCAACCATAAGCCGCCTTCAACGTCATTTTAGAGAATTTGGCAGTACGTCCAACCGGCCTCACAACCGTAGACCACGTGTAAACCATGCCAGCCCAGGACCTCCACATCCGGCTTGTTCACCAGCGGAATTTTCTGAGACCAGCCACCCGGACAGCTGATGAAATTGTGGGTTTGTACAACCAAAGAATTTCTGCACATATTGTCAGAAACTGTCTCAGGGAAGCTTATCTGCATGCTCGTCGTCCTCACCAGAGTCGTGACCTTACTGCAGTATGGTCACTGCAGTCACTGTGTATGGCGTCGTGTGGGCAAGCGGTTTGCTGATGTGGGGTTATAGCATACAGACAACGAACACAATTGCATTTTAGCGATAGCAATTTGAATGCACAGAGATACCGTGATCCTTGTCATCCGCCGCCATCACCTCATGTTTCAGCATGCTAATGCACGGCTCCATGTTGCAAAGCAAAGTACACAATTCCTGGAGTACACAAAAGTACACAAATGTCCCAGTTTTTCCATGGCTTGCATACTCACCGGACATGTCACCCATTGAGCATGTTTGGGATGCTCTGGATCAACATGTACGACAGCGTATTCTAGTTCCCGCTAATATCCAGCGACTTCGCACAGCCATTGAAGAGGATTGGGACAATATTCCGCAGGCCACAATCTACAGCCTGATCAACTCCATGTCGAAGGCGATGTGTTGCGCTGCATGAGGCAAAAGGTGGTCACACCAGATACTGACTGGTTTTCTGATCTACACCCCTACCTTTTTTTTAAGGTGTCTGTGACCAACAGATGCATATCTGTTTTCCCAGTCATGTAAAATCTGTAAATTAGGGCCTAATTAATTTATTTCAATTGAATGATTTCCTTATTTGAACTGTAACTGAATTTGTTCGGTGTGTGTGTATATACAAATTGCACTGGATGGACTGGAATAAAGTGCTGGGATGTGCAAGCATGGCTTCTGCCATTTGAAGTATTATGTTTCTTTAGGAGCCATATTGTTGAATTGCTGCCATGCTTTATTACTTTTAATCAGCCATTAGTCATATAATTGAATCCAAGATATCATTGACAATTATTACACTCAAACTGTAGGTGACTTTTTAAAATTACTTTTATTGAGGGATGGGATCCGAGGCAGGGTGTGGAGGGGGATCACTGTGAGCTGCACGTGGGGACTGGAGTGGTATTTTAGGGTGGTACTGGAGTGGTATATTAGGGTAGAAGGGGAGTCCTGGTCAGCTGACTAGGCTGTCACTAATTGACTGACCGGCAGGAGTAATTTGACACCTCAGCTCCTGTCCCCTTTGCTCCTGCCATGCTGCTACAGCTGGTAAGCAAACACCACCTCTCACAGGAAACACATGCACGCACACTTTGTAACACAGTGCACAGCCTTCAGCCGACTGCCTCACTAGTCAACAACCAGATTGAGCTGGCTCAGGTGGGGGTGTGTCCTGGATGTGGCCATGAGGTCTGGAATTTCAGAATGAACGCATGCCTGCCTCTGCTTGAGTCTGTTAGTCAGTGTCCGTATTGCACACTTTGTTGAGGAATAAGAATTTGCCCAATTGTAACATTTTTCTTCCCATTTAGTCAATTTAAATGATAATGTAGTAATGTGTACTTTGGGTGTAGTAATCCAACATTTGAAATCTTTGTTCTGTTATTTTAATTTAGTGTTCATTTTAGGCAGTCATTATTGAGGGATTGGGAGCGGAGTTTTTTTTAATTTTATTTTTTAGAAATATAGGTTAGTGCAATGTAGGCTTAGTCCATAATCCACTGGCCCAACGTCCCCATTAAGTGATCAAAGGAAGTAGGATGAGTGACCTATGGACCTCTGTTTCCCTCTCCCCAATTTATATCTCACTATTCTGGGTAGCCACTTTTCTCTCGTCCTTTTTGTTGTTCGATTTTATAGCCTGTTCCTTTCACATACACAGGGGAGAGAGGAAACCAGGATTATATTTATGCTAGAAGATGTTTAGTTCCAGTAAATTCAGAATTGAATAAACAAGAAGATTAACTGTTTGCAGGGAGGGAGTGGGGAAAAGAGAAGGTGGGGTAGGAGGAGAGGCAGAAGAGAAGACAAGATGAGGGGGAAAGGAGAGGGAGGGAGTGAGGAGAAGGACAGCATGGGGAAGGAGAGGAGGAGGAGGCTGGCTATTTTCACAGAGCTTGGAACACAATGTGCTGCAGGGATCCTGTTACAAGCATGTTTATCACTCTGCGACGTGATTGGTGGACGGTGCAGAGGAAGGAATCCCTCCTCAATGCCCCCTGTCAATGAGGCCTCTCGGCTGTGTTAATGTGTGGGTCTCTTACTTACTGTGAGGCCAAGTGGTGTGTGTGAGTGTGTGTATATAAGAAGGTGTGTGTGTGTATTTGGACAAGCTCAATGGATCGTAATTCCTGGAAGAACCACCGAGTTGCTGAGAGTTCTTGTGATTGCTCACAATAACAAATGCTGAAATCAGCCCGTGACTGAAACTGAGTGGTACTGGAAAAGGCTAAAAAGAGGCTGAATGGGGTATAGTTTTAGTTTAGGGGCTGGATAGATGGGTGGTTATGTCAAGATGGTAATACCACAAGACTCCCTCTCTCCTTTCTCCCAACTCTCTCTATCTCTTCACCGATCAGCTTTCACTTTAGGATTTCAGGTTTGAACAGGCTCTGCTGTCAAAAAAAAAGAAGAGAAACCTGTGTAGGCTAAGTTTTGTGCCGCAGTTGACTTTAAAACAGCGACTGTTTACACTGGACAAAATTAGCTATTCCAGTTAAGACTATTTTATGCATGCTCTTATTTTAGATCTCTGTGGTTGTTTTTCAACATTTGGAAGATAGAAGTTTAGTCAGAAAAATGATACATCTCCCAAATTAATGTAGCTATTAATGTGTATTTGGTGGAAAATATGCACTAAGATAAACAAATGCACAAATGTCTTGACCGGAGCACAGAGATACTAGCTGACATATGTCAACACTATATTTAGTGTCACTGTAAACAATTTAATATTAAACTGCTTCTCTGTCCCTCCCTGTGTTGTTTTATTAATCATATTAGACTTAATACAGATAGGACTACACTCTTATAACTGAATGCAGCATAACTACGCATGGAGGATGATTATCTGATTACAGTGCAGTCGGAAAGTATTCAGACCCCTTGACTTTTTCCACGTTTTGTTACTTTACAGCCTTATTCTAAAATTGATGAGATTATTGTTGTTTTAATCCATCTACACACAATTGAAAAAGCAAAAATAGTTTTTTAGACTTTTTTTGCAAATGTATTAATAATAAAAAAGCAGGTAACTAAGTATTCAGACCCTTTGCTATGAGACTCGAAATTGAGCTCAGGTGCATCCTGTTTCCATTGATCATCGTTGAGATGTTTCTACAACTTGATTGGAGTCCACCTGTGGTAAATTCAATTGATTGGACATGATTTGGAAAGGCACACAACTGTCTATATAAGGTCCCACATTTGACAGTGCATGTCAGAGCAAATACCAAGCCATGAGGTCGAAGGAATTGTCCGTAGAGCTATGAGACAGGATTGTGTCGAGGCACAGATCTGGGGAAGGGTGCCAAAAAATGGCTGCAGCATGGAAGGATCCTAAGAACATAGTGGCCTCCATCATTCTGAAATGGAAGAAGTTTGGAACCGCCAAGACTCCTCCTAGAGCTGGCCGCCCTGCCAAACTGAGCAATCGGGGGAGAAGGGCTTTGGTCAGGGAGGTGACCAAGAACCCGATGGTCACTGACAGAGCTCCAGAGATCCTCTGTGGGGATGGGAGAACCTTCTAGAAGGAAAACCATCTCTGCAGCACTCCACCAATCAGGCCTTTATGGTAGAGTGATCAGACGGAAGCCACTCCTCAGTAAAACGCACACGACGGCCTACTTGAAGTTTGCCAAAAGGCACCTGAAGGACTCTCGGACCATGAGAAACAAGATTCTCTGGTCTGATGAAACCTAAGATTGAAGTATTTTGCCTGAATTCCAAGTGTCACGTCTGGTGGAAACATGGCACCATCCCTACTGTGAAGCATGGTGGTGGCAGCATCATGCTGTGGGGATGTTTTTCAGCGGCAGGGACTGGAAGACTGGTCAGGATCGAGGGAAAGATGAACGGAGCAAAGTACAGAGATCCTTGATGAAAACCTGCTCCAGAGTGCTCAAGACCTCCGACTGGGGTGAAGGTTCACCTTCCAACAGGACAACGACCATAAGCACACAGCCAAGACAACGCAGGAGTGTCTCTGAATGTCCTTGAGCGGCCCAGCCAGAGCCTGGAGTTGAACAGGATTGAAAATCTCAGGATTGATCTGAATAAAGCTGTGCAGAGATACATTTTTTATAATTTATTTGCTAAAAAATGTTATTGTGTGTAGATTGATGAGGGGGGGAAAACAATTTAATACATTTTAGAATAAAGCTGTAACCTAACAAAATGTGGAAAAAGTCTAGGTCTGAATACTTTCCAAATGCACTGATTGATAGATGCCCCGTGTCTTAAACGGTGTTTAGTCACGATCAGTATTCTGATTAGGATAACTTTAGATTGCTTCACCCAAGAGCAGTGTTTTGGCTTGATCTGATTGACAGCAGAGGATAATATTTACCACGCAAAAGTTCAATTACTCCCCTTAGGTCATCGTTAGATGAATTACCTGACAAATTGTTTTCCCTAAAATCTGTATGTTGTTAATGGAGATACACTGAGTATATCAAACCTTTGGAACAATTTCCTAATAATGAGTCGCACCTCCCCTTTGCCATGAGAACAGCCTCAATTCGTCGGGGCATGGACTCTACAAGGTGTCGAAAGCGTTCCACAGGGATGCTGGCTCATGTTGACTCCAATGCTTTCCACAGTTGTCAAGTTTGCTGGATGTCCTTTGGGTGGTGGACCATTCTTGATACACATGGGAAACGGTTGAGCGTGAGAAACCAGCAGCATTGCAGTTCTTGACACAAACCGGTGCGCCTGGCACCTACGACCATACCCCGTTCAAAGTCACTTTTGTCTTGCCAATTCACCCTCTGAATAGCACACACAATGCATGTCTCAATACTTAAAAATCCTTATTTAACTTGTCTCCTCCCCTTCATCTACACTGATTTTGGAGTTGATTTAATTAACAAGTGACATAAATAAGGGATCATAGCATTCACCGTAATTCACATGATCAGTTCTAAATGTTTTGTATGCTCTCTGTATATTGCCATGAAATACATCATGATCCACATATTCAGACTTTTTCAGACATTCCCCATGGACCTCCCATGTATGCAGTTCCATAATTTAACTGAAAACAAAACTTTGCCTTATTGAGTGATTAAAACTTTGCCTTATAGTGTAGAAGAATGTTTCTTCTTTGATAACCTGTAAGTAGGTTATGGATTGGTAATTGTCAACAATAAAACACTGTACTGTTCCCTAGCAACGTGGTATGATGTAGATGAGAAATAAACACAGACCAATGTTTACCAACACAGTTTATATAGCCAAGCAGGTGGCTGGAATGGAAACTAACAGACTCAAAACGTTCCTAGTGTCTGGGAAATGCAAATGCATGGTTAGCCTTGAACTTTCGTCTGTTACACACCTCTCCTTCCTACTCCTCCCACTGTTTTTCCTCCCCCTCTCCTGACGGAGGGTATAGAGCACTAAGAGTCCACTCCCCCCTCTGGTATCTTTTAACTTGGATTTATGAACAGCACTGTTTACCCTCTAAGGACTGGTACAGTACAGAGGCTGTGTCTGGACTTGAAGGGCTGACTTGAACTCCTGTCTTTTTCTGCTATCTCCTTCTGCCAAAGTCTCTTGCTAACTCATATTAACTCCTCCTGTTGACTCCCTCTGATATCCCTCTGTTAGTCCTAGTAACTCCTTCTGACTACTTCTAGTAACTCCTTCTGACACCTTCTAGAAACTCCTTATGATACCGGTTTTACAGCTGCACCACCGAGAGCATCCTGACGGGTTGCATCACTGCCTGGTATGGCAACTGCTCGGCCTCCGACCGCAAGGCACTACAGCCACCCTCTTCTACGCTGCTGCTACTCTCAGTTATTATCTATGTATAGTCACTGTAATAACTCTACCTACGTGTACATATTACCTCAATTACCTCGACACCAGTGCCCCCGCACATTGACTCTGTTCCGGTACCCCCTGTATATAGGCCCGCTATTGTTATTTACTGCTGCTCTTTAATTATTTGTTATTCTTATCTCATATTTTTTTTTTGTGTGGTATTTTCTTAAATCTGCATCGTTGGTTAGGGGCTTGTAAGTAAGCGTTTCACTGTTAGGTCTACACCTGTTGTATTCGGCGCATGTGACAAATACAATTTCGTTTGAACTCCTTCTGATACCTCCTAGTAACTCCTTCTGCTATCTCCTAGTAATTCCTTCTGCTATCTCCTTCTCTTCCTTGGTTGATGAGAGCAGCAGAGTTCTGTGGCAGAACAGCACATCTTGTTTACTAGGCCAACGGCTCTCAATCTCAGCAGCCAGCCTGTCAAACCAACCTCCAACACCTCAACTTTAAAATGTCAATACAAGCCCAAATCACAAAGCTTTGGGTTTGGTTCATAATGTTTGTTCAGTTAATGTTATATTCTTACACCCTCACCAACACACATTAATATACCAATACAGATTTTAAATAATAGTCAATGGACTGGCAAATGACTAACTTGTCTTGCAACCCTCAGTTTATTTCACAAAATTTTACCTGTTTCTATGAGGCCCAGGCTGTGTGTTACGTTCTCCCTGTGTTTGTGTGTTCCAGGCTGTGTGCGCTGGTCCAGGACGGCTATGGGATGTTCAGCATGGTCCAGCTCCACCCTCTGCCGTCTGAGGACCCTCTCCACCTCTACACCAGGAAGTGGGAGGGCCGGACCTGCGTCCTGCGAGCCATCAAAGTGGTGCAGCGGGTCACTCGGGAAAGGTGAGAGAGTCACACACACACACTGAGGCCTTTCATTTGAACTTCAACCCAGGGCTACAGACTATTGTTAGCCAGAGGTATGTATTTTCCTGTATTAAGATTAAAATTAAAATATGTATTAAGATTTTGATGATTATTCGTGAGGTTATCTGTTCTAGGTCCCGAACAAGGCCAACGTAGTCCTGGGCTTAGGCCTGAGGCTAAAGCTACAAAAAAAGGTGTGAACTGTGAACGTTAGATAGCTACCATTCGTGTCCCTGATATGAAATCCATGGCCAGTTTCCACTGCCATCATTTAACCTACAGTGCATTCGGAAAGTTTTCAGGCCCCTTCACTTTTTCCATATTTTGTTACGTTACAGCCTTATTGGATGAAATTTATTATTTCCCCCCCATCAATCTACACACAATACCCCATAATGACAAAGCGAAAACAGGTTTTTAGAAATGTTAGCAAATGTATCAAAAAAATCTAAACGGAAATAACTTATTTACATAAGTATTCAGACTCTTTGCTATGAGACTCGAAATTGAGCTCAGGTGCATCCTGTTTCAATTGATAGTCCTTGAGATGTTTCTACAACTTGATTGGAGTCCACCTGTGGTGAATTCAATTGATTGGACACAATTTAGAAAGGCACACACCTGTCTATGTAACAGGGATGCAAACTACACACCTTTTGGCGAAATTCGCCGTTTTTAATCCAAAATAGGTTAACTACGTGATTTCTGTAGATCCGATGAGTAAATGTCAATATTTTGGGGGGCGGGTTCGGGTCACTAATGGCTGTAAGCAGAACCAGTGATGCGCGTTTGGAGCAATACTGTATGTATCCAAGGCTCCAGCCTGGGCTCAGCCAGTCGTTCACATAACAGAATGCAGGACGCGACTGCAGAGAGAAGAGACAGCCAACTTGCTAATTACAGCATCAGCGCGCGCTCTGGAAAGACAGCGGAGAGTGGAAAGGCAGTTTGCCAAATACAACACACTAGTGCGTCCCCTGAACGACAATGAAGAAGTAGGTGAGAAGCCTAGAGACTTGAGTTGAGAAGGTTATGCAGCGTACTTCATGAGCTGTAACCGAAAAACTGGCGTTTGGAAAGTTTGAGGTGAGGGAACAATGGTGGTGGAACAAGAATTGTTAGCATTGTTAAGTATCTTGCTACAGTAGCTGGATCGAATTCTCCGTTGGAGAAATGTTGAGCAACATTAGCTAACTTAGCTGATCAAATAATTTAGTTTATGGTGTGAAAATTAGTTGGCTAACAAAGTCAGTCAGACCGTTAGCTAGCTAACGTTTCAACATCAAATAAAATGTTATTGGTCACATACACATGGTTAGCAGATGTTATTGCGAGTGTAGCAAAATGTTTGTGCTTCTAGTTCGGACAGTGCAGCAATATCTAACAAGTAATCTAACAATTCCACAACAACTACCTAATACACACAAATCCAAGTAAAGGGATGGAAAAAGAATATGAACATATTAATATATGGAGGAGCAATGACATACCGGCATAGGCAAGATGCAGTAGATGGTATAAAATACAGTATATACATATGGGATGAGTAATGCAAGACATCATTATTAAAGTGACTAGTGATCCGTTTATTAAAGTGGCCAATGATTTCAAGTCTGTATGTAGGCAGCAGCCTCTGTGTTAGTGATGGCTGTTTAACAGTCTGATGGCCTTGAAATAGAAGCTGTTTTTCAGTCTCTCGGCCCCAGCTTTGATGCACCTGTACTGACCTCGCCTTCTGGATGATAGCGGGGTGGACAGGCAGTGGCTCGGGTGGTTATTGTCCTTGATGATCTTTTTGGCCTTCCTGTGACATCGGGTGGTGTAGGTGTCCTGGAGGGCAGGTAGTTTGCCCCCGGTGATGCGTTGTGCAGACCTCACTACCCTCTGGAGAGCTCTGCGGTTGTGGGCTGTGCATTTGCCGTTCCAGGTGGTGATAAAAAATCAATCAATCAAATGTATTTATAAAGCCCTTTTTACATCAGCCGATGTCACAAAGTGCTAAACAGAAACCCAGCCTAAAACCTCAAACAGCAAGCAATGCAGATGTAGAAGCACGGTGGCTAGGAAAAACTCCCTAGAAAGGCCAGAACCTAGGAAGAAACCTAGAGAGGGAACTAGGCTCTGAGGGTTGGCCTGTCCTCTTCTGGCTGTGCCGGGTGGAGATTATAACAGAACATGGCCAAGATGTTAAAACATTCATAGATGACCAGCAGGGTCAGATAATACTAATCAGTGGTTGTAGAGGGTGCAACAGGTCAGCACTTCAGGAGTAAATGTCAGTTGGCTTTTCATAGCCGAGCATTCAGAGCAGATGCGGTAGAGAGAGAGTCCAAAACAGCAGGTTCGGGACAAGGTAGCACGTCCAGTGAACAGGTCAGTGTTCCATAGCCGCAGGCAGAAGAGTTGGCCAGGTAGTCCTGAGGCATGGTCCTAGGGCTCAGGTCCTCCAAGAAAGAGAGAAGGAGAAAGAGAGAATTAGAGGGAGCATACTTAAGGTCACACAGGACACCGGATAAGACAGGAGAAATACTCCAGATATAACAGACTGACCCTAGCCCCCCGACACAAACTATTGCAGCATAAATACTGGAGGCTGAGACAGGAGGGGTCGGTAATAGGGTTAGAGGCAGAGAATCCCAGTGGAGAGAGGGGAACCGGCCAGGCAGAGACAGCAAGGGTGGTTCGTTGCTCCAGTGCCTTTCCGTTCACCTTCACACCCCTGGGCCAGACTACACTCAATCATAGGATCTACTGAAGAGATGAGTCTTCAATAAAGACTTAAAGGTCGAGACAGAGTCTGCGTCTCTCACATGGAAAGTCAGACCATTCCATAAAAATTGAGCTCTAGGAGAAAGCCCTGCCTCCAACTGTTTGCTTAGAAATTCTAGCGACAGTAAGGAGGCCTGCGTCTTGTGACCGTAGTGTACGTGTAGGTATGTACGGCAGGACCAAATCGGAAAGATAGGTAGGAGCAAGCCCATGTAATGCTTTGTAGGACAGCCCGACAGGATGCTCTCAATTGTGTATCTGTAAAAGTTTGTGAGGGTTTAAGGTGACAAATTTCTTCAGCCTCCTGAGGTTGAAGAGGTGCTGCTGCGCCTACCCACACTTGTCTGTGTGGGTAGACCTTTTCAGTTTGTCCGTGATGTGTACGCCGAGGAACTTTAACTTCAGATAAGATAACGTCAGTAACGTTAGCTCAAGGAACCAATTAGCAATAGTATTAACTGGTTATTATAGTACTGGTTATACTGGTTATTAATAGTATTAACTACGACTCATTGGCGTTAATCAAGCTATAACGTTAGTTGCTCACTGGACCCTGTCAATCTATGTGAATTGTTAACTATCTGCTGTCTGAACTGTTTTCCCTCAGTGGTTAATTTTCAGAATGAAAGAATTAGGTGAAAATAAGGCATTGCTCGTTAAACAAGTGCATTCAGTGATCAAGTGTAGCTGGAGCTGGGCCTGGCTTAAGCTGGATGCCAATAGAGGTGAAAGGAACACCACACACTTTCCCTTTTTTTCAGTAAGGTGTAAAAAGGGGTATGCCAGGTGTACTCTACCTGAGAGATCAATTATGCCATCAAAGGGTCTCATGCTCTGCTGCTGGCACATTGTAGAACAGATGTTCACAGGCACAAATAGTACAATGTAATAACATGCAGTGTAGCCCAAAGATATTACTTTTGTTGTGTTGAACTTGACATACTGTAACACTTTTGTGCGGGTGAGGGGGAATTCTTTTATTTTTTACCCAGTGAGCTTTCTTTTTGCACACATGTAGCCTTGTGCACTTAATCGATGTCTACTATACTGGCTACTAGAATAGAGCAAAAATAGAATGCCTGTTTGTTTCATTCTATTTCTACATTAAGATTTTTTCCCCCCAAGTGCAATATTTAGATCTGTGTGGTAACAAGCGTTCAATTATTAAGGCTGTCATGACTAACTGCAATATTAGTGTATTGTTTTTTTCTCTGGACTTGTAATTTGCAGTAAAGTCTGGGCAACAAGTAACATTGGATTGCTTTTCCTTAATTTTTAGCTATGAGTTTGGTTAACATTAACCACTTTTTATTTAACACACAGAGACCAATTATGTAGATCATATTCTTTGTTGTTTAATTAGTACAGTTCACCTGCATTTCAAGAAGGGATCCAGCCTGAAAGTCACTAGAAATGTGCATTTTAAAGCTAAAAATAAAATTTAAAAGTATCCCCCTGGCAGGGATTTTTTGCGTGTTTCAGTGCAAAAGAAATGTCACCTTTTTGGGCCCTCACCAGTTTGCATCCCTGATATAAGGTCCCACAATTGACAGTGCATGTCAGAGAAAAAACCAAGCCATGAGGTTGAAGGAATTATTCGTAGAGCTCCGAGACAGGATTGTGTTGAGGCACAGATCTGGGGAAGGGTCCCAAAAAATGTCTGCAGAATTTAAGGTCCCCAAGAACACAGTGGCCTCCATCATTCTTAAATGGAAGAAGTTTGGAACCACCAAGACTCTTCCTAGAGCTGGCTGCCCGGCCAAACTGAGAAATTGGGGGAGAAGGGCCTTGGTCAGGAAGGTTACCAAAAACCCGATGGTCACTGACAGAGCTCCAGAGTTCCTCTGTGGAGATGGGAGAACCTTCCAGATGGAAAACCATCTCTGCAGCACTCCACCAATCAGGCCTTTATGGTAGAGTGGCCAGACGGAAGCCACTCCTCAGTAAAAGGCACATGACTGCCCGTTTAGAGTTTGACAAAAAGGAACCTAAAAGACTCAGACCATGAGAAACAAGATTCTCTGGTCTGATGAAACCAAGAATGAACTCTTTGGCCTGAATGCCAAGTGTCACGTCTGGAGGAAACCTAACACCATCCCTAAGGTGAAGCATGGTGGTGGCAGCATCATGCTGTGGGGATGTTTTTCAGCTGCAAGGACTGGGAGACTAGTAAGGATCAAGAGAAAGATGAAGGGAGCAAAGTACAGAGCGATCCTTGATGGAAACCTGCTCCAGAGAGCTTAGGATCTCAGACTGGGATGAAGGTTCACCCCTGTCGACAGGACAACGTCCTTAAGCACACAGCCAAGACAACGCAGGAGTGGCTTCGGGACAAGTCTTTGAATGTCCTTGAGCGACTCAGCCAGAGCCTGGCCTTGAACCCGAAAATCTCTGGAGAGACCTTAAAAAAGCTGTGCAGCGACGCTCCCAATCCAACCTGACAGAGCTTGAGAGGATCTGCAGAGAAGAATGAGAGAAACTCCCCAAGTACAGGTGTGCCAAGCTTCTAGCATCATACCCAAGAAGACTCGAGGCTATCATTTCTGCTCAAGCTGCTTCCACAAAGTACATAGTAAAGCGTCTGAATACTTATGTAAATGTGATATTTCAGTTTTTGTATTTTTTTGGTTTGTCATTATGGGGTGTTGTGTGTAGATTTGAGGGGGGGGAAACAATGTAATCCATTTTAGAATAAGTCAACGTAACAAAATGTGGTAAAAGTGGAGGGGTCTGAATACCTTCCGAATACACTCTAACTCTCTTAACTTTCGTTCAAGAACACAACCTGCGTTCAAGATGGCCACACGCTGATCATCCTGCCATGTCACTGTCCCATGTTTACATGTAAAGTGATACATCATTGGTGCTCGCACTGGACCTATGATTTACTTTCCACAGTCAGGAGCTCAGATTAGAAACAGTTTGGAGAACTGGTGTGGGGACATTTAGAGGAGGGGTTAGTGTGTTTACAGCTTCATTTATTTCTAAGGAATAGTCTCTGTGTGCCAGAAAGCATCCCATAATGTGGTGGTGGTGGGGGGTTGTTGTCTACAGTCCGCCATGATGGATATATCCCCTTCAGGAGCAAGCACAAAGACCTAACCTCTATGCCCTATGCACTTGAGGTCAAGGTGGTGCGATAACTGATATCGTCACCGTAAATGGTCGCCGTGTCTAAACACATATGGGACACAATTTGAGGGATTTTAAATGATATTATTAGTAACCAATCAGATTAGTAACCAATCAGATCAATAGGACTAGATGTTTTCAAAGTGAGCAGAAAAAGACAGGAAATGTTGATATTTTGAGAGGAAACAAAACAAACCTTTTACACCTGTAAAATCCTCTCCGATTTCCTGAAGTGCGTAGTTTAGGTGTCAATTTGGGATTGGTCCAAACGCATGTAGCCACCATTTTATACTCTGTGCAAAACAAAACATTCCTGCCATATTAGGGCTCTATGCTGACTTAAACATTTTTTTTTTTTTTTTTTACAAGGAACACTAAGTTGAAAAATGTATGCGCACACAAAGAAATGTAGGAGCACAATGAAAAATATTTGAGGTATTAAAGCTAGAATCCTTAATTCTTCTTGGCGGACTGGTGCTCCTAAATTAAAATTCCAGGTAGCACTGTAGAACCCTGCATATACAGTAGCTGGGGCTTGATCTTTTAATAAGCCTTTATCAAAGCTTAAACAAGTGTTTTTGATGTGTTGGCACTTAAAAACCTCAATTTTAATCATCATTAAATCGACAATTAGATCATGTTACTGTAATCATGTCAAATCAGTTTTTGATAAATGTTAGTGTTGTCACTGAGTCCTTGACTCCCTCTTGTCAGTACTCACATACTACTGTACTTAAATAGTATTCTTCAGTAGGCAAATCAGCCCACTTGTACAATGTTACAATAAAGCTACAGAAAGGTCTCGGTAACAAAGTCAGTGTTGTGTGAGGTGAGCTCATTCTTCATCCTGACCTGTTGGACCAGCCCGGGGTGCAGAGCCAGTTCTGTACACAGACACCCTGTGGAACCGGTTTTTAACAACCAATGAGACAGACTGAGTAACAGCACCAAAGAGGAGGAATAGTAATGACATCAACCCAACCTCTCGCTCTCTCTCTCTCTCTCTCTCTCACTCACTCACTCACTCACTCACTCACTCACTCACTCACTCACTCACTCACTCACTCACTCACTCACTCACTCACTCACTCACTCACTCACTCACTCACTCACTCACTCACTCACACACTGACTAACTGGTGGCCCTGAACTCAAGGACAGGTTTAATTTATTTTGTTTCTGGGCATTTAGGTTGGGGTTGAAGCATCGCTATTTTCGGTCTTCCTCTGTTGGTCCCCTAGTTTGATTTTCTAGACGGGGCACCTCAAAGCAACACCCAGGCCCTCAGGTGTCAAAATTGTCAGTTGAAACCAGCAATTGAAACCAATAGAAGCCAGACTTGTTTTTGTGTGTGATTTACGTAGAGCGGGTGAAAATGTGCTTTGGTGATGGAATTTCACTTCATTATGTTATAAAATAAATTTTACCAAGACAAATATGATTCTTCATGTTCTGAATCGTTCAGTGGGGTCTTTCTCTAACATGTCATTAACATTATATCCAAGAAGTCGGATTTCGTAACATAATACATCCGATAATAAGTACTGGGCTCTGTTGCCCCGAACTGAATGAATTGTTAAAGGCTTTGACAATAAAAAGTTTGCGGTACGCTCAGTGCTCCGTTGACATTTCAGAGAGACGCTTGTTTTTGTGAGAAATCTTTTAAAACTGTTGCATTAATATGAAAAGCTTATGAAAATGTTTAGTGTCACGTCTCACAATCGATATCTATCTCACCTCTATGTAGTTTTATGTCCTCCGGATTTGAGAAGAAAGACAAGTTCAACGGTGAGCCTGTCAGTTAGTCTAAATTCTCGCACAGCATCTGTGCTAGCTGATGCAATGCTATTTTCCAGATTTATTACCACTTTTTTTTTCTCTGGCCTCCATTGATTTAGTCACCCTAATTTTGGCCAGGGTAGTAACTACAATAACCTTTGAATGGATTATGATCGAGACAAGGTTGGAACCATTCATTTTCTTAGAGGAATATCTACACAATTAACATGATTTTACTCATTGGTCTAAATATGTGTTTTTGATTGGACACCCTACATAAGGTGTTTGCTCTGTTAAATGTTTTGGTGTGTGTAAGAATCAAATGTTTTCTTCACATACACAGTTTACAGCGGGTGAAAAAGGTGCAGCGAAATGCTTATGTGATAGCTCCCTCAACAATGCAGTACATTAATCAATAATAGCGATGAAAAGAGTCAAAATAACAAGTAGTAGAAGTAATAGACAAATTGGTATGCATAGTAATAATGGGCTGTATTTACAAATATAAAGTGGGTAGTGGAATCAATAGTATATAAAATAACAGCAGCAGTGTGAGTTCTGAGTGGGGGTGTGTTTTGTTTATGGGTGTTTGTGTGTAAGGGTTGGATGTGTGAGTAGTCAGTGCAAATCATCTCTAAGGTGCATATAGGCTGTTTGCAAAAAGTGTCTACGCTGCAGGTCTATGCAGGGAGACGGCTTGTCTTTTCAGCAGTCAGATTGCTAGTGATAAAGAGGTGTGAGCGAGAGCGCGAGAGTGTGTCTGTCGCACCAGTCTCGGCATGCTTTCTGTTGATTCTGTGAAAGCTAAAAAGTGCCCTGTCTTAACAGATCTGTCATTCCGTAAAAGGGAAACCAACTGATATTGTTGCACCTCCCTCTCTGTATACCCTGTCGTTCACTGTCTTTTCCCTTTCCACCCCCTCTCTCACTTTCTTCTGCTCTCGCTCTCACAGGTGGACCAGACTCTTCAGCCTGATAGACAGCCTCTGGCCACCAGTGATGCCCTTCAAAGTACTTGGAGAAAACCAGAGCTGTCAAGGTGTAGGTTATTCAATATTCCGTTGTGAATCATACCTTGCCTTTTCCCGCATTTGAAACTCAATTACGTGAACAATGTATATACAGTATTTCCATTTGATATTGAGAACCCATGTTATTATGGTTAATTTATGTTAGAATAAGAAACTGGCTATGAATACTGTCTGCACGTAGTGGATTATAATCTTGATTCCGTGTGTTTTGTTTGTAGGACAGCATACACAAAGGCCCAGCCCCAAGCTTCTGTTACCTGCTGTCATGCCAAGAGGGCTCTGTGGAGCCTGTAGAGGGACAGCCTTTATCCTCTCTATACCTGCCTCCTACAGAACAAACCCTCAGAGACATACTGCAGGTAACTAGTGACACATAGAGAGAGCGAGAACTGAATTCTAACTCTCTGTTTACCTCCCCAACTATTCCTCCCCATAATTCGAGTTGTTGAGACCAGATGACACATTTTTCCTTCACTCAGCCAGTGGCAATTGATCAAATATGAATTGTTGTAACGGCCTGTCATATCTATTTCAGTGTGAGCTCAACAGCCATCGTTGTAGCTTTGCCGCCACTGTCATCTACAAGAGAACGCAGGTACTTTCAAATGCTTCCTTGGATTTCAATGAGAATGTATAGTGTGACTGAGAAACTGTTATCTGTGATATCTATCTTATTAGAGACGGGTAGATGTAACACAACATAGTTAGAGTTGACAGGAACATGATCACATCCTGCTGTGGTGGACAGTGGGGAATCAAGTTGAACTTGCTGTGTTGACAAGACGAGGCAAACTGCCTTCACCATCTGTATGCATACTAACCTACATTATCTACCAGGTGTTTTTTTTTACTGTTGATTTACTGTTGATTTTTACTGTTGAACAGTGAAACCTTTACACTTTGACCACCGGGAGGGAGATAACAGGCCCGGAACAAAGCGAGTGGTGAAGTCCAACGCTTTCTGTCTATACCACTCTGTTTGTCATGTCAGTCATCAAATGGATGATTCTGAGCAACCAGACTGAGCCAGCAGAGACTCATGCTTTTTATTTGATGCACATACAGATACAGACAGAAAGGTGTTTATTCACTAAGACACTTAGAATTGTACTTTCCAAGTAAGCTCATAGTCTCTGACGCCATTTCTCTCTCTCGTTCTGTCACTCTCTCTCGTTGTCTCTGTCTCTCGTTGTCTCTCTCGCCTTGTCTCTCTCGCCTTGTCTCTCTAATAATCTACACTAACGACTGATCCCCTCTTTCTCTTCCTCTTTTTATTATCATCTTGGTTGATATGAATGATAGCCCCCACCATCTTTGTCTGTCCCCCCATCTCTCTCCCCTCCAGTCTCAGAGTAGTGATCGGAGCCCAGGGGAGGTTTGGCTGGTGGTGACTGATCCCAGTTTGCAGGAGGAGCAGCAGTCCGGTGGGACACCATGCAGACGAACGCTGGCTGTGTGTGTGACCACTTCCTGTGTGCTCACTTCCTCTGTCGCCAAGGCAATAAGCACCCCCACCCCCAGCGCCTGCCGCTTGTCATTCAGGGACGCAGTCAGAGAGCATGGTACTGTTTTATTGCAATATAATGGTCTGCTCCCCAAATGGCACCCTATTCCCTATGTAGTGCACTTCATATGGAATAGGGTTCCATTTGGGATGCAAACCTGGTGTTTTTCATCTAGTCTGTCACTATATAGTGTATATTGCATTAGCCACTATGTATTGTATACTGTAGGACATCTGAAGTCACGTGGCTACTGCTTCCCCAAAACTATTAATAATGGAAGCACCTCCAATGTCAGGTCAAACTACTGTTTTATGACGCTATGCCATGATTTCTCTCCAGGTGGGATCCTGTGTGTGGAGCAGTCAGTTGTGCAGCTGCTGCCTCTGGTATCAGTGTGCTGCCCACATACCGAGAGCACGCTGGGCCCAGGGTCACTGTCATTGTCCCAGGCAAAGTCCTTACCTCAGCCCCTACCTCAAGCCCAGCCCCATGTCCTTCCTCAGGCCTTACCACAGCCTGTGACGCTGGATCCCCTGGGTCCGGAAACACCACCCAACTCCCTCTGCACATTCTCGGGTCAGTCACGCTCTCCTCCTTGATCAATTGTTTTTCAGGGTTAGCCCGGATAATTGTTTTATTAGACAGACGGACAAATGGTTTTGAGTGTTTTGTGGCTGTTGCCTGTTTGTATTTGTTACTTTGTGCGAGACAGAGAGGCCTTCTTGTGTTTAGTCAAAGGCATTGTGTTCTTCCACTCTCATTCACAGTTTCCCTCAAGCGGTTGAGCCACTGGTTGTGACAACCTTTCAAGGCCCACCAATGTAACTAGCTGTGGACTATCTATCTGTAATTAAGAGGTGATACTGTTATCCTAACCTCAGTGATAATGGTATGAATCTGATTAAGGGATCCAATCAAACTACAGAGTATCTTAAGCCCTTAAGATACTGGCACAAAATGCATTCACTGTCTGTCTACAGTCTATTTTATATGCATCGCAGGGAAAGTTGAGTAAGTCACGATAAGTTGCATCTGTTAGCACCCTGTGTCACAGGAGAGATCAAAGGTGAAACTGTGAACCCTTTGGATTAGTTCAGGTCTCTCCCACTCGTCTTCCATGTTGGATCAGCTGGCTGAATAAAACAACAAACACCAATGCCTGATTCACACTATTCACGCCAACCCGAATGCTGTGCTGAACCCGTGCTTTGCTGGCTCAGATAGTTTATTTTCAAATGGTCATTTCCAGCATGGCTCCAGACGCTATGGTAGATGCATAACCAGGCCAGCATGGTACAGTTGTTCTTGGCTCTGTAGTGTAGAATAGGGTATTTTTTCTCAATTTCTATTCTTATTTTCAATGACTGCCTTGTTCAGGGGCAGAACGACAGAGTTGTACTTTGTCGGCTCGGGGATTTGATCTTGCAACCTTTCGGTTACTCGTCCAACGCTCTAACCACTAGGCTACCTGCCATATAATGTGTCTTTATCTGCACTCGTAAGCAAGTTCTAACTTATGGCAGTTTGCCTGGCTCTGTGTGAAGGCAGAATTTTCTTTTTATTGGTTGGTAATTATGTATATATTTTACATGAGCTGTGAGTTGGGCATATCTCTGGTTGTTAACTATGATTGCGTCAGTTCTTTAAGGGAGTAAACAATTGCTATCCATTTTAACTCACAGATAAGAATATATGGGGCTGCAAACTTTTTTTTCTCCCTTCTTTTGACCCTAAAATGTCATTCTTATCTTCTTACTGAGCTTGTTTTATCTTTCCTTTTTTAATCCTTACTACAGTGGCCTCAAGAATATTGATACAATTGTTACACTGCTCAGTCCCAGTTTCCACCCATGTTGCTTACCAGTTTAGTCAGTGTGGTGCCCTATAAGGTTTGTCTCTCTGGCTAGTGCTGATGGTTGTGTTGGTGATGGCAGGTGTGATAGTTGGTGTGGATGAGGACACGGCCTACTCCTGGCCAGTCTGCAGCCTGTGTGGGAGCGACCTCTTGGAGATGACACCCCAAAAGCCGTAAGTCTTCAATTCACCTGCTGATGACCTATAGGGGATACGCCTAATTAACTGATTGAATCTTATTGGTTTACCAATAGAATAACTCAAATTTTTCGCAAAGGGAACTTCTTTATTATGGTTGAAATGTGATGTCAATATCTGCATTATGTCTGTTGTCCCCAGTCAAGCATTCCTTTGTGTTGCTTGTGATTCACTGGTTGACCAACCAACCATGAACATGCAGCTTGAAGTGTTCATGAATTGTTCTACACTAAGAGACTTCACTGTGAAAGTAAAGGTGAGACAAGATTTTGAGTTTAGGTTGTGTGTTGGCAAATGTCTGTATTTTCAATGTGTAACATAGCAGTGCATAAGCATAAAGTAATATTAAAGGAAGGTTGATCTAATCTTAATCAAGATGTGGTCTCAAATCTTTTCACTTTTAGTGTCACTGTCAAATATAGTCTTAGATTGTATCATTAATGGTAACATGAAACTGTTGAAAACGCTATGACAAAGTCAATGCTCATAACAGCTTATTATGTTATTATAAGGTATGTGCTGTAATGTAATATGGTATAATTTAATAAAACCGCTAATATGAAGAAGTCTAGTTTGACAGTCCAGTCCAGACCATTTATTCAACTAGTATGGTGACTATTCTCTCTACTGTTTTCTAGCTCCAGCAGAGCACCATCATGTCTGTGTTGAACTGTGCAGCCTCTGGCCATGAGGTGAGCTCTCTCTCTCTCTCACATGTTATGTAATACGCTGTACCTGCCTTTTTATGCAGACAGCACTTACCTCTCAGTTTAGTGCACTGATATAGCATTTTGATCCTCCTGTGTGTCAGACTGTCAGTATGTTTGCTGAAAGTGACATCATTGTCATCTGTCTAATATCCCATAGTTAGACTGTGTTAAGAGATCTGTTTAGAACAATGGCTGGACTTACTCACACAGATCAATACTGTAAGAGGAGCCAGATGATACTAGTATCGCTAGAGTTGGATCTATATTTCCTTCTAATCTACAAACACTGGTATCACCCACATACCACCATCAGAGCCAAATATTTAAATATAAGGCTCTGACATCTAAATATATGGCTCTGACCACCATATACAGTGCATTCGGAAAGTATTCAGACCCCTTCCCTTTTTCCACATTTTGTAACGTTACAGCCTTATTCTAAAACTGATTCGATAAATAAAAATCCTCATCAATCTACACAAAATACCCCATAATGACAAAGTGAAAACGGGTTTTTAGAAATGTTTGCAAATGTATTAAAAACTATAAACAGAAATACCTTATTTGCATACAGTACCAGTCCAAAGTTTAGACACACCCACTCAAGGGTTTTTCTTTATTTTTTTACATTTTCTACGTTGTAGAATAATAGTGAGACATCAACTAAGACATATGGAATCATGTAGTAACCAAATAAGTGTTAAACAAATCAAAATATATGTAATATTTGAGATTCTTCAAAATAGCCACCCTTTGCCTTGATGACAGCTTTGCACACTCTCGGCATTCTCTCAACCAGCTTCATGAGGTAGTCATCTGAAATGCATTTCAATTAACAGGTGTGCCTGGTTAAAAGTTAATTTGTGCAATTTATTTCCTTAATGCGTGAACCAATCAGTTGTGTTGTGACAAGGTAGGGTTGGTATACAGAAGATAGCCCTATATGGTAAAGGACCAAGTCCATATTATGGCAATAACAGCTCAAATAAGCAAAGAGAAATGACAGCCCATTACTTTAAGACATGAAGGTCAGTAAATCCGGAACCTTTCAAGAACTTTGAAAGTTTCTTCAAGTACAGTCGCAAAAACCATCGAGCTATGATGAAACTGGCTCTCATGACGACCGCCACAGGAAAGGAAGACCTAGAGTTACCTCTGCTGCAGAGGATAAGTTCATTAGAGTTAACTGCACCTCAGACTTCATCCCAAATAAATACTTCAGAGTTCAAGTAACAGACACATCTCAACATCAACTGTTCAGAGGAGACTGTGTGAATTAGGCCTTCATGGCCGAATTGCTGCAAAGAAACCACTACTAAGGACACCAATAAGAAGAAGAGACTTGCTTGGGCCAAGAAACACGAGCAATGGTCATTAAACCGGTGGAAATCTGTATTTTGGTCTGATGAGTCCAAATATCACCCCTACCTTGTCACAACACAACTGCTTGGCTCACGCATTAAGAAGGAAAGAAATTCCACAAATTAACTTAACCTCTCTAGGGTACGTGAGACGGTAGCGTCCCACCTCTTCAACAGCCAGTGAAACTGCAGGGCGCCAAATTCAAAACAACAGAAATCCCATAATTAAAATTCCTCAAACATACATGTATTTTACAGCATTTTAAAGATACACTTGTTGTAAATCCAGCCACAGTGTCCGATTTCAAAAAGGCTTTACGACGAAAGCAAACGAAACGATTATGTTAGGTGAGTGCCTATTCACAGAATTACACAGCCATTTTTCCAGCCAAAGAGAGGATTCACAAAAAGCAGAAATATAGATAAAATGAATCACTAACCTTTGATGATCTTCATCAGATGACACTCATAGGACTTCATGTTACACAATACATGTATGTTTTGTTCGGTAAAGTTCATATTTATATCCAAAAATCTGAGTTTACATTGGCGCCTTACGTTCAGAAGTTCCAAAACATCCTTTGATTTTGCAGAGAGCCACATCAATTTACAGGAATACTCATAATAAACATTGCTAAAAGATACAACTGTTATGCATGGAATTTTAGATGCACTTCTCCTTAACTTCTTATGGCTGCAGGGGCAGTATTGAGTAGCTTGGATGAAAGGTGCACAGAGGTGCCCATAGTAAACTGCCTGCTCCTCAGTCCCAGTTGATAATATATGCATATTATTATTCGTATTGGATAGAAAACACTCTGAAGTTTCTAAAACTGTTTGAATGATGTCTGTGAGTATAACAGAACTCATATGGCAGGCAAAAACCTGAGAAGTTCCACTTCCTGTTTGAACACTTCCTGTTTGAACATTCTAAAGATTGATTCAGTACATCGTTCGACATGTTTCTACTGACTGTTACGGAACTTTTGGACATTTCGTCACGTTATAGTGGACGCGCTTTGTGACTTTGGAATTGTTTACCAAAAGCGCTAACCAAAGTAGCTAATTGGACATAAATAACGGACATTATCGAACAAATCAAGCATTTATTGTGGACCTGGGATTCCTAGGACTGCATTCTGATGAAGTTGATCAAAGGTAAGGAAACATTTATCATGTGTTTTCTGGTTTCTGTTGACCCAAACATGGCGGCTAATTTGGCTATTGTTCTGAGCTCCGTCTCAGATTATTGCATGATTTGCTTTTTCCGTAAAGTTTTTGAAATCTGACACAGCGGTTGCATTAAGGAGATGTATATCTATAATTCCATGT
This sequence comes from Salvelinus namaycush, assembly GCF_016432855.1. Taxonomy (NCBI): domain Eukaryota; kingdom Metazoa; phylum Chordata; class Actinopteri; order Salmoniformes; family Salmonidae; genus Salvelinus; species Salvelinus namaycush. The sequence goes on along the minus strand of NC_052331.1, from coordinate 14,468,785 downwards.
GTATAACTTGTATTATTATCTACATTTATGATGAGTATTTCTGTTGAAACGATGTGGCTATGCAAAATCACTTGATGTTTTTGGAACTAGTGAATGTAACGCGCCAATGTAAACTCAGATTTTTTGTTATAAATATGAACTTTATCAAACAAAACATGCATGTATTGTGTAACATGAAATCCTATGAGTGTCATCTGATGAAGATAATCAAAGGTTAGTGATTAATTTTATCTCTTTCTGCTTTTTCTGACTGCTATCTTTCGCTGGAAAAATGGCTGTGCTTATTGTGGTTTGGTGGTGACCTAACATAATCGTTTTGTAGTGCTTTCGCTGAAAAGCATATTTGAAATCGGACACTTTGGTGGGATTAACAACAAGATTACCTTTAAAATGATATAAGACACATGTATGTTTGAGGAATTTTAATTATGAGATTTCTGTTGTTTGAATTTGGCGCCCTGCACTTTCACTGGCTGTTGTCATATCGATCCCGTTAGCGGGATGCAGCCATAAGAAGTTAATGCAACCGCTGTGTCAGATTTCCAAAAAGCTTTACGGAAAAAGCAAACCATGCAATAATCTGAGTCGGCACTCAGAGCCCAATCAAGACACAAATATAGCCGCCATATTATGCAGTCAACAGAAGTCAGAAGTAACATTATAAACATTCACTTACCTTTGATGATCTTCATCAGAATGCACTCCCAGAAATCCCAGTTCCACAATAAATGTTTGTTTTGTTCGATAATGTCCATCATTTATGTCCAAATTCCTCCTTGTTGTTCTAGCGTTCAGTACACTTTCCAAACTCACGACGCGCGGGCAGGTCCAGCGGAAAGTACGGACGAAAAGTTAAAAAAATTATATTACAGTCCATAAAAACATGACAAACGAAGTATAACATAATTCTTCAATAATGTTCCAACCGGAGTATTCCATTGTCTTCAGAAGTGCGATGGAACAGAGCTCGCTCTCACGTGAACGCGCATGGTCAGGGCATGTTTAGGTCATGATAGACCTGACTCATTCCTCTCTCCTTCGGCCCCACTTCACAGTAGAAGCATCAGACAAGGTTCTAACGACTGTTGACATCTAGTGGAAGCCTTAGGAAGTGCAACCTTACCAATATCTCACTGTATCTTCAATAGGAGCTGAGTTGAAAATCGACCAACCTCAGATTTCCCACTTCCTGGTTGGATATTTTCTCAGGTTTTTGCCTGCCATATGAGTTCTGTTATACTCACATACATCATTCAAACAGTTTTAGAAACTTCAGAGTGTTTTCTATCCAAATATACTAATACTATGCATTTTCTAGCTTTTATGGCTTTGAAGCAGGCCGTTTACTCTGGGCATACTTTTCATCCGGACGTGAAAATACTGCCCCCTACCCCAAAGAAGTTAATTAACTTTTTGTTAAGCTGATTGAGAGAATGCCAAGAGTGTGCAAAGCTGTCATCAAGGCAAAGGGTGGCAACTTTGAAGAATCTCAAATATAAAATATATTTTGATTTGTTTAACACTTTTTTGGTTACTACATGATTCCATATGTGTTACTTTATAATTGTGATGTCTTCACTACTATTCTACTATGTAGAAAATAGTAAAAATAAATCAACTAAATGAGTAGGTGTGTCTAAACTTTTGACTGGTACTGTAATATTCAGACCTTTAGCTATATGACTTGAAATTGAGCTTAGTGTATCTTGTTTCCATTGATCATCCTTGATGTGTCTACAACTTGATTGGAGTCCGCCTGTGTTAAATTAAATTGATTGGTCATGATTTGGAAAGGCACACACTTGTCTACATAAGGTCCCATAGTTGATAGTGCATGTCAGAGCAAAAACCAAGCCATGAGGTTGAAGGAATTGTCCATAGAACTCTGAGACAGGATTGTGTCAAGGCACAGATCTGGGGAAGGGTACCAAAACATTTCTGCAGCTTTGAAGGTCCCAAGAACACAGTGGCCTCCATCATTCTTAAACGGAAGAAGTTCGGAACCACCAAGTCTCTTCCTAGAGCTGGCTGCCTGGCCAAACTGAGCAATCGGGGGAGAAGGGCCTTGGTCAGGGAGTTGACCAATAACCCGATGTTCACTCTGACAGAGCTCCAGAGTTCCTCTGTGGAGATGGTAGTACCTTCCAGAAGGAAAACCATCTCTGCAGCACTCCACCAATCAAGCCTTTATGGTAGAGTGGCCAGACGGAAGCCACTCCTCAGTAAAAGGCACATGACAGCCCGCTTGGAGTTTGCCAAAAGGCATCTAAAGGACTCTGACCATGCAAAACAAGATTCTCTGGTCTGATGAAACCAAGATTTAGCTCTTTGGCCTGAATGCCAAGCGTCACGTCTGGAGGAAACCTGGCGCCATCCCTACGGTGAAGCATGGTGGTGGCAGCATCATGCTGTGGGGATGTTTTTCAGTGGCAGGGACTGGAAGACTAGTCTGGATTGAGGGAAAGATGAATGGAGCAAAGTACAGAGCGATCCTTGATGAAAACCTGCTCCAGAGCGCTCAGGACCTCAGACTGGGGTGAAGGTTTGCCTTCCAACAAGACAACGACCCTTGGCACACAGTCAAGAAAACACAGGACTGGCTTCGGGACAAGTTTCTGGATGTCCTTGAGTGGCCCAGCCAGAGCCCGGACATGAACCCGATCGAACATCTCTGAAGTGACCTGAAAATAGCTGTGTAACGGCGCTCCCCATCCAGCCTGACAGAGCTTGAGAGAATCTGCAGAGAAGAATGGGAGAAACTCCCCAAATACTGGTGTGTCAAGCTTGTAGCGTCATACCCAAGAAGACTCAAGGCTGTGATCTCTCCCAAAGGTGCCTTAAGAAAGTACTCAGTAAAGAGTCTGAACACTTATGTAAATATGTGATATTAGTTTATTTTTATTTTTTATAAATTAGCAAAAATGTCAACCTTTTAATTGTTTGTCATTATGGGGTATTGTGTGTAGATTGAGGGGGGGGGGAACTATTTAATATATTTTAGAAATAGGCTGTAACGTAACAAAATATGGAAAAAGTCTAGGGACCTGAATACTTTCTGAATGCACTGTATCATCCAGCATTCTAGAATGGATATTGTTGACAACCTGGCTTACATCCATTATTGAGAATCAGGGCAAACCAACAATCCAGGTTAATTGAGGTGGATCAGCACCACATACCCAATACAAATATTTTCTATTGAGTTTTTGCACTGGATGTGTTCCCTCCAATCTAATAACAATACTTTGTCATTATAAATTATATTATAGAGTGTATCCAACTTTTGTTCTCATTGAGCATGTCTAACTTGTATATACAGTTGAAATCGGAAGTTTACATACACATAGGTTACGCTCTTCTTGACATTTATGTTGCCTATTTGTATAGCTTCACAATGTTTATTGGATGTTATTTGGTAACATGTTTATTGTTAGCATGAGTGCTAGTTGTGACTCGGGTTACTGCAGTTGAAGTCGGAAGTTTACATACACTTAGGTTGGAGTCATTAAAACTAGTTTTTCAAACACTCCACAAATGTCTTGTTAACAAACTATAGTTTTGGCCAGTCGGTTAGGACATTTACTTTGTGCATGACACAAGTAATTTTTCCAACAATTGTTAACAGACTATTTACAGATTATTTCACTTATAATTCACTGTATCACAATTCCAGTGGGTCAGAAGTACATACACGAAGTTGACTGTGCCTTTATACAGCTTGGAAAAATCCAGAAAATTATGTCATGGCTTTAGAAGCTTATGATAGGCTAATTGACATAATTTGAGTCAATTGGAGTTGTACCTGTAGATGTATTTCAAGGCCTACCTTCAAACTCAGTGCCTCTTTGCTTGACATCATGGGAAAATCAAAAGAAATCAGTCAAGACCTCAGAAAAAAAAATTGTAAACCTCCACAGGTCTGGTTCATCCTTGGGAGCAATTTCCAAACGCCTGAAGGTACCACTTTCATCTGTACAAACAATAGTACGCAAGTATAAACACCATGGGACCACGCAGCCGTCATACCGCTCAGGAAGGAGACGCGTTCTGTCTCCTAGAGATGAATGTACTTTGGTGCGAAAAGTGAAAATCAATCCCAGAACAACAGCAAGGGACCTTGTGAAGATTCTGGAGGAAACGGGTACAAAAGTATCTATATCCACAGTTAAACGAGTCCTACATCGACAAAACCTGAAAGGCTGCTCAGCAAGGAAGAAGCCACTGCTCCAAAACCGCCATTAAAAAAGCCAGACTACGGTTTTCAACTGCACATGGGGACGAAGATCGTACTTTTTGGAGAAATGTCCTCTGGTCTGATGAAACAAAAATGTAATTGTTTGGCCATAATGACCATCTTAATGTTTGGAGGAAAAAGGGGGAGGCTTGCAAGCCGAAGAACACCATCCCAACCGTGAAGCATGGGGGTGGCAGCATCATGTTGTGGGGGTGCTTTGCTGCAGGAGAGACTGGTGCTCTTCACAAAATAGATGGCATCATGAGGCAGGAAAATGATGTAGATATATTGAAGCAACATCTCAAGACATCAGTCAGGAAGTTAAAGCTTGGTCGCAAATGGGTCTTCCAAATGGACAATGACCCCAAGCATACTTCCAAAGTTGTGGCAAAATGGCTTAAGGACAACAAAGTCAAGGTATTGGAGTGGCCATCACAAAGCCCTGACCTCAATCCCATAGAAAATGTGTGGGCAGAACTGAAAAGGCGTGTGCGAGCATGGAGGCCTACAAACCTGGCTCAGTTACACCATCTCTGTCAGGAGGAATGGGCCAAAATTCACCAAACTTATTGTGGGAAGCTTGTGGAAGGCTACCTGAAACGTTTGACCCAAGTTAAACAATTTAAAGGTAATGCTACCAAATACTAATTGAGTGTATGTAAACCTCTGACCCACTAGGAATGTGATGAAAGAAATAAAAGCTGAAATAAATCATTCTCTCTATTATTCTGACATTTCACATTCTTAAAATAAAGTGGTGATCCTAACTGACCTACGACAGGGAATTTTTCTAGGATTAAATGTCAGGAATTGTGAAAAACTGAGTTTACATACACCTTAGCCAAATACATTTAAACTTCCTACTTAAACTGTAAGTCTTACTCGTAGACTAACCTATGCCTATAGATCCATGGTTAGGTTGATTGTTCATGTGCTGCAGTTCCCAGGTTACGAGGTGGAAAATGTGTTGGGGAAGGAGGTGGGCCCCCTCAGCGCTTATGTCCGCGTGGTCACCAGGAAACCTGCACCGTCGATCGGCCTGGAAGAGATCTGCCTCTGAGATCCCGTGAAATCAATCTGTAGGACTAGGAGGCCTCCTCAGCCCAGCCAGGCCCAGGCTCTGTACAGAGCATGAATAGTTAGGGTGGAAAAAATAGATCTGTTTGTGTGTTACTGATATGTTAGGACCCTGGAGCTGACAGCCCAAGGTTAGAACTGAAGGACCAGAGAGGAGTAACATATGTCAGACTTTGTCACGTGGGTCCAAATGGTGACTGTAAAATATGCCTGTATGCTGTATATAGCCGCACGTTTCTTTCAAAGTGTTCCCTTGAATATCTACCTTCTAATCTCTCTCTGAAGATGAATGGTGCTTATACTGTGTCAATAAACCTTGTATTATATGTTAGTGTATTTGTTTACCTTTTTCTGTACTTTCTTCCACTAGCTGTGAAAATGTTATTCTCGAGAAGTGGCCCAACTCCAACTGAGGTAGATTCTTGGCCCCAGCAAATCCATATAAAACATACTTTAACCATGCCAAGTAATTTATAATCACATATGTTACTCCCAAACACACTCATAGACAATGTTGATTTGTATGACTTTTCAGCACTTTTATTAGAGATTCCATAAGACAAATATTTAACGTTTTTTTAATATAAACTATATAAAATTCAAACATGCTCTTGTTCTTACAAAGTTTGGAATTATAAAACATGTACCATATCTGGTATAACAACAACTAAATGAAGTAGTAAAATAATTTAATATAGAGAAAAAAATCCCCCAAAAAGATTATGGCAACAATATGGGAGGAAGCCTACGTTTCCAGTACATTTCCAGTGCCATAAATGTAAGCTTGTTTATAATGCATCTGTTACAGATGGTAAGTCTGTGTTGAGGTATGTATTTCAAAAGTTCAGTTAATTAGAAAGTAAGATTAATTGGTCACCGTCTAGCCCCACCCGTGGTCCCCAAAAACGAGGAGTTGTGATTGGGAAGCTGCTTGAAGAAATCTCTCAGGCCAGTGAGCTCACTGGTTAGTTGATCGATTGTTTTGTGTAATCTGTCATTCTCTGAACCCAGTTCAAGCATTTTTTGCTGCATTTCCACGTTGCGTTGCTTTGCTTTGTCCCTACTTTTCCTCACTGCAACGTTATTCCTCTCACGTCTCTGGCGGTACTCTTGGCTATACCTGTCAAAATTCTTTTTCCCTTTCTCCTTGCCGACCTTTCGAGGAGAGGAGTGGGCTGATTGGCTTGAGAGAGGCTCTGGGGTTGATGGTGGCGTTGGTTGTCCCATGGGAAGGCTCACGGAGGTCTGCGCGCAGTTTTTGATCTGGGAAGGTAACGACGAGGACATGTCATTGTCGCTCCAGTCCGATTCCTGTTTGATCGGTGCACTGAAGACCCCCTTGTTGTCAAATCCACCCTTGAGCTTCCTCTCGAACTCTTTTTGGCTTCCAACTGCGTATGCGTTGGTTGAACAGTTTGACAGCAGCTGCATATTGCTGGACGACGTAGTCGAGCTTGGCATGTAGAAGTCTGTCTTCTCTTGCTTCACAGTGTTGAATAAGTCAAGGAAAAGTTCATCGTTGCAGAGTTCCAGGTGTGGTACTGCTGTCATCGACTCTATGTAGGAGCTGAAGTCGATGGCACTCTCGTCGTCGTACATTGCAGGGGCTGTGTTCAGCTCGGCCATGGTTGTGTCCTCGCCCGTGCCATGATCACTTCTCCCGGGTTTGCAGACCCCCTGAAGACCGCTGCTCAGCTTATTGTCGTAGAAGTTTGTAGGCTCCATCGCCCAACTCATGTTGCATTGTGGAGACACGCACTGAGAATCCAGGCTGTATATATCACACATGAACTCTGCTTTCTGCCCTCGTGGGATCGGACGTCAATAGATTTCGTTACTTAGTAGCCAGGTAGTTGGAACAAGCTTGATACAATGTATCACGCTCACTCTGTATTACTGGAGCTTCTTCTTCCCTTTCCCCAACGTTGCTTCTTTTAAGTGGTGTTTAGGTTTATTCTAAAATAGTGGCGGTATATTAAGGTCTGTAACTTCTCTGAAGTCTCTGTATTTCGCGGAGTGTATTTTGTATCTTTCCTCTGCTTACGTCAAAGGTTTACCTCCCCCTTTGACAAGCCAGTAGAGTCTAGTTTGAATCACGTGGTCTCCCTAGCTCCCATTTGAGGAGAGAAGGGTGTGCGCACATGCCACCCTCTTTCTATACTACGAGTGTATTGGGGCGATTCGATTATGCTGAACCGCGGGGCACCGGTCTATGACCTGTGAGGTCAACAGGCAAAAGCGATGAGGTAGCAGCGCCCTTTCAAATCGAACAATAATCTGCGCCGCTCTGCCATGTCAACGATGCAGCATGGTGCATTGTCCAGAAACACATCACTTTTCCATAAATATATGTTTGAATTTTCAATCTAGTTTTCATTGGAAAGGTAGTTAGTGTTTTTCTCAAAGCGGTCACTTGCATGTGAAAACATAGAATCCTACTCATTATGCCACATGCTTAATTACTTAACTTTAGTTTTGAGGCGACTACGCCGTGGGCTTTAAACGGCGAACCTGGCTCACGCCCGGGAGAGAGCCCGGTTCCAAAACGAATGCAATCAACTTTCACCCAGGGCAAAACACGCCAAGGCGCCCGGGCCAGGTGAATCGAATTCCCTAACTGACAAGCGCACAAGTTCATGCTGCGTATGTGGAGCCAGAGTTTTTATAGGCATCATTGTGTAAACCAGTGGTTCCCAACCGTTGGTACCCCTAAAGTACCCCCTCATGTAGTTTTTACCAGTAGGCCTATGGTCTCATGAGTCTTCTCAAGTACCCACTGTGGGTAGGCCAAGTACCCTTGGTTGGGAACCATTGATGTAAACTGTCAAGTGCACGTCTCTGGTCATATGACATTGTGGGCAGTGGAAATGTTACATAATGAGCAATATTTTATATTCACAGATTTGTGTACAGTATGTGCCGTTGTCTATAAAATAAATGAAATGTCCATGATGGCCCTGGAAAGTAGTGTAACGACCCTGGGTTTATAAGCGCGGAAATCGACTCTGCCGCTCGAGCATGCTTTTGCGGCACAGTCGATAGCGCGCCGGACCTCGGGCTAGAAGGTCGAGGGTTCGAGACCCGCTCCCTGCTGTTTCATTACACTGGTGTCAGAAGTGGGATCGGACCTCGCATCCACGACAGTGCGTGTGCTTGGCCGGTGAGCGCGTTCCTGTAAGACGTAAAGTCGCAAGCTAGCGCGAGGACGCGCTCTTTGAAAGGAGGGAGTAGTGTAACGACCCTGGGTTTATAAGCGCGGAAATCGACTCTGCCGCTTGAGCATGCTTTTGCGGCACAGTCGATAGCGCGCCGGACCTCGGGCTAGAAGGTCGAGGGTTCGAGACCCGCTCCCTGCTGTTTCATTACAGTAGGTTATCATGGTTATTAATTTGATATAAAGGCATTGTTACTATATAGAAGAATGCAGAGTAATTACTTATGGTAAGAGCAATTCTGATGTGTTCCTGGAATTTGTTTCATGCCATTCCCATAAATTCTATGAAAACCTAAAGATATGTATTCTGTATTTTGAGTGATAGTCGAAAAATGTTGACACATTTCTCATGGCACATACGCCACCTTGTGGTAAAGGTTTACACTAGCGCCCCTGAGTGGAATATGTCGGGAGAAACGATATCAGATGATGGGCGGATTACCCAGACCTTTAGTTGAACACAATTATTACAATGCAAATAATTGGTCTACTCCTGAAATAATAATGAAATACTTACAAAAATAAGAGTATTAATGTATTCAATTTAAAATGTTAACCGTACTGATTGTAAGACACTCCGGAATCCCCTTGATGTGCAAATGCTAATAGGGAGCGCACACGTAGTATAGCTTCGCTATTGGTGCAAAGTTTCCCGGGACTAAAACGTCACACCCACGATTTCGCGCCAAATTCATTGCAGTAGCACTACGTAGTAGGTAAGAAAAGTAATTTTAAGATACTGTAGCTAGCTATTTTTAAGGTTATCAAAGGCTAAATTAACTAGGTCGTTGTTTATTAAATGTTTTATGTTAGATCTAATTTATGTGTTTGGGCGTGTTCACCGGAATTTTTAAATTGTTAACTTGCACTAGCTAGCTACTGTTTTACAATTGTCTTGAACATGCCAGCCATCAAAGTATTTGATAAATGATTAGGAATATATAATTAGAGAATGTACCTAGTTAAGGATTTACAATCAATATTTTATTTTTAGTTGACAAGCTCTTTCGGGAAGTTTAGTTGACTTCCCAGCTAGCTAACTGGCTAGGATGCATTGTTTCATTACACGTCGAAAAGAATGCAAGTAGCTACCAACAATTTACTAGTTAGCTATTGACATAGCTAATAACAAAGCCTGTAGTTAGTTAATTCAAGCTCAACTCCGCTATGTGTTACTTACTGGTTGCATTGTTATTTTACGAGTCGAAGACGAATACATTTAACGTTATTTAACCAGATTTCTTTTCTAGGACCTGTGATCATTCAGAATGTCTTCACCAACATCAACTCCCGGTAGACGCAAGCGCAACAGGGATGACATTCCAGCCACTTGTAAGTTGACAGCAAAAGGTTCTGAGTACCATAAACTATATTTACAGTTTGATTTTGTACAGTGATATTCTGTTTTTAATTTAATATAACACTTAAGGACATATAAATCACATGAAAGGAAGCAGTCTAACCAACTATGTATTTTTCTGTCTCTAGCTGGTAGTGATGGCCTGGTCTCCCCTCCTTCCCAGCGGCGGAGAGGTCAGGACTCCTCCAACGGGGATCTGCCGGGCATGCCCACATCTCCAGCCACAGACATTGCCAGCCCTGCTGTCCATGACACCTCTCTGTTCTCCAGCCCACGCCGCTCAGGTAACTGCCTCTCCAGCATTGACACACAGAATGATGCTGTTTAAGTTAGTCTTTTTTTTGCAGTCACATAAATATACAGTACCAGTCAAAAGTTTGGACACATACTCATTCAAGGGTTTTTCTTTATTTTACACACTGTAGAATAGTAGTGAAGACATCAACACTATTAAATAACACACATGGAATCATGTAGTAACCAAAACGTTAAACAAATTAAAATAGATGTTATATTCTTCAAAGTAGCCACCCTTTGCTTTGACAGCTTTGCACACTCTTGGCATTCTCTCAACCAGCTTCATGAGGAATGCTTTTCCAACAGTCTTGAAGGAGTCCCCACATATGCTGAGCACTTGTTGGGTCCTTTCCTTCACTCTGCTGTCCAACTCATCCCAAACCATCTCAATTGGGTTGGGTGATTGTGGAGGCCAGATCATCTGATGCAGCACTCCATCACTCTCCTTGGTCAAATAGCCCTTACACAGCTTGGAGGTTTGTTTTGGGTCATTGTCCTGTTGAAAAATCAATGATAGTCCCACTAAGCACAAACCAGATGGGGTGGCGTATCGCTGCAGAATGCTGTGGTAGCCATGCTGGTTAAGTGTGCCTTGAATTCTAAATAAATCACAGACAGTGTCCCCAGCAAAGCACCATCACACCACCTCCATGCTTCACAGTGGGAACCACACATGCAGAAATCATCCGTTCACCTACTCTGCATCTCACAAAGACACGGCGGTTGGAACCAAAAATCTCCAATTTGGACTCATCAGATCAAAGGACAGATTTCCACCGGTCTAATGTCCTTTGCTTGTGTTTCTTGGCCCAAGCAAGTCTCTTCTTATTGGTGTCCTTTAGTAGTGGTTTCTATGCAGCAATTCGACCATGAAGGCCTGATTTCCCACAGTGTCCTCTGAACAGTTGATGTTCAGATGTGTCTGTTACTTGAACTCTGTGAAGCATTTATTTGGGCTGCAATCTTAGGTGCAGTTAATTGCCCAATGCTGAGGCTGGTAACTCTTAATGAACTTATCCTCTGCAGCAGAGGCAACTCTGCGTCTTCTTTTCCTGTGGCGGTCCTCATAAGAGCCAGTTTGATGTTTTTTGTGACTGCACTTGAAGAAACTTTGAAAGTTCTTGATGTGATACAGCCTGGATTAAAACCAAGGACTGTAGTGACACCGCTTGCACTGAGATGCAGTGCCTTAGTTCACACACACGCAGACGCAGCAGTCTATTTAACTGTACTAGAATGCTTAATAGGCCGCAGTAATTTATTTATTTATTTTTGTCAGGGAAAATATCTGATATTGGTATCAGCCAAAAATGTCATATCGGTGCATCACTAATTATTATTGTCCCTGTGCCCAAGGCAGCGAAGGTAACCTGCCTAAATGATTACCGCCCTGTAGCATTCACGTCGGTAGCCATGAAGTGCTTTGAAAGGCTGGTCATGGCTCACATCAACAGCATCCTCCCGGATACCCTAGACCCACTCCAATTCACATACCTCCCCAACCGATCACAGATGATGCAATCTCTTTTGCACTCTACACTGCCCTTTCCCACCTGGACAAAAGGAAAACCTATGTGAGAATGATATTCATTGACTACAGCTCAGCTGTCAACATCATAGTGCCTTCCAATCTCATCACTAAGCTAAAGACCCTGGGACTAAACACCTCCCTCTGCAACTGGATCCTGAATTTTCTGACGGGCTGCTCCAGGTGGTAAGGGTAGGCAATAACATGTCTGCCATGCTGATCCTCAACACTGTGGCCCCTCAGGGGTGTGTACTTAGTCCCCAGCTGTACTCCCTGTTCACTCATGACTGCACGGCCAGGCACGACTTCAACACCATCATTAAGTTTGCTGACGACACAACAGTGGTAGGCCTGATCACCGACAATGATGACAGCCTATAGGGAGGACAACAACCCCTCCCTCAATGTGATCAAGACAAAGGAGCTGGTCGTGGACTACAGGAAAAGGCGGGCTGAACAGGCCCCGATTAACATCAACGGGGCTGTAGTGGAGCGGGTCGAGAGTTTCAAGTTCCTTGGTGTCCACATCACCAACAAACTATCATGGTCCAAACACCAAGACAGTTGTGAGGAGGGCACGACAAAACCTTTTCCCCCTCAGGAGATGGGGAAAGGAGCTCGGCATCTGACCATAAGGCGCTACAGAGGGTAGTGCGTACGGCCCAGTACATCACTGGGGCCAAGCTTCGTGCCATCCAGGACTTATATAATAGGGGGTGTCAGAGGAAAGCCCATAAAATTGTCAGCGACTCCAGTCACCCAAGTCATAGACTGTTTTCTCTGCTACCGCACAGCAAGTGGTACCGGAGCGCCAAGTCTAGGTCCAAAAGGCTCCTTAACAGCTTCTACCCCCAAGACAATAGACTGCTGAACAATTAATCAAATGGCCTCTGAACTATTTACATTGACCCACATGCATAGTCACTTCACCCTTACCTACATGTACAATTACCTCAACTAACCTGTACCCCCGCACACTGACTTGGTACCGGTACCCCCTGTATATAACTTCGTTATTGTGTTACTTTTTATTTCTTTTTTTTTACTTTTTAGTTTATTTGGTAAATATTTTCTTAACTCTTCTTGAACTGCATTGTTGGTTAAGGGCTTGTAAGTAAGCATTTCACGGTAAGGTCAACACTTGTTGTATTCGGCGCATGTGACAAAAAGTTTGATATGATTTATATGGACAGATCCAAGATCAGCACTCCTACTCTGAGATGCTTTGTGGAGATGGGCCCAGATCATTTGTGCAGCACAACTGCAAAAAATAAACTGGACCTAAAAGAACTGAGATTTTGACCCTGTGATGTCACTCGGAATGTTAAGTCAATGTCTTCTCCTCAGTTCTCCCCAGTGAGGTGGACATGAGCTCCCCTCTGATGTACGGGACTCCTAGCTCCAGGGTGGAGGGCACCCCCCGTAGTGGTGTGCGTGGCACCCCAGCCAGACAGCGCCCTGACCTGGGCTCCATCAGGAAGGCCCCCCAGGTGGACCTTCACTCTGAGCCGGTGAGTAGAGGAACTCCTATATGGAGAAAGATAGAGAATGATAATCAGGAAATGTATAACCGCTAATGCTATATAGATATAGAATGATATTGTTAGCAAATCTGTAACAGCTAATGCTATTTATTTTAGAAAGATGGCGTTAGAGATTTGCTAACGGCTTATGCTATATAGAATTACATTGTTAGGAAATCTATAACAGCTAATGCCATTTTTGTTCTCTACCAGCCAAGTGCAGATGGTGCAGTAGCCAGTGAGCAGGCAGTGGGTCAGAAGCTTGTTATCTGGGGCACTGATGTCAACGTGGGAACGTGCAAGGAGAAGTTCCAGGTATGGAAATTAACCTTAGGGCTTTGCTTTCATCGGTGTAGAAAAATAAATAATACAAATCAAATTGATAAGAAAAAATGTGAGTTCAATCTGTTAGTTCATTTTATCTGAATGCTATTATTGTTCATTTTCCCCAGAGATTCCTGCAGAGGTTCATTGACCCGACTTCCAACGAGGATGAGAATGCTGGTTTGGACCTGAACGAGCCTCTCTACATGCAGAAGCTGGAGGAGGTAGGGTCCCCCTCCTCCTAGCACCATGTGACACCAATAACAGTGATCAACCATTTACATCTTGTCTTGAGACTAGTATTGCACTTATTCTTTTGCAGTGATAATTTTCTATTTGTGTTGTCCCTCTAGATCAGTGTGGTTGGTGAGCCTGTGCTGAACGTCAACTGCGGCCATGTGCAGTCCTTTGACGCAGACCTGTACAGGCAGCTCATCTCCTACCCCCAGGTAAACACGCACGCACCAGACGGTCTCACATATGAACCCTCTCGAGTCGAAGTGTAAGTTCTACTAAGCTAACATATGGAATTGTTTTAAGATGGACATACCAAGGGTCATTTAGATATTTGATTTCTAGCTTTAGGACCTCTCTAATATTAATGGGAGATAATGGGCTATGAATGCTAACTTAAAATGTTTCCCGTATGACAGCTAGCAAAGGTGGGTTGGTGTAATATTTGTCTGCTAAATATTTTTTGACCATTTATTACCATGGGCATAGAGATATTTAATTATGTGTAGCATACCAATAAGAATGGTGATTCATAATGTTGTTTTTCCTATATCTCTTTCACAGGAAGTCATCCCCACATTTGACATGGCTGTCAATGAGCTGTTCTTTGAGCGTTTCCCAGACTCCATCTTGGAGCACCAGATCCAGGTGCGGCCGTACAACGCCCTGAAGACTAGGAACATGAGGAGCCTGAACCCTGAAGGTAATAGGACTGTGGCGGTAATTACATTTTGTCAGCCGGTAACTGTCATGCAAATAACTGCCGGTCTCACTGTTATTCACCGTTAATTAACATAAACGCGTTTAACATCTCCGGACTTCCACACATAGCCTACAAGGCACTGATGTGGACCTCTGGAACATACACTTTTTAAAAATAGGCTAATAAATCAATTTAATATAGCCTACACCAACACAATAAATCCATTATTTATTTTAGTCATTTCTAAAGAAACATCATATGGAGAAAAGAACCGAATAGCATATTCTAAGTCATGTTAGGCCCTGATCTGGCTATGCCATGTGGCTGTTCGATACACTAGTTCATTTAGCAGACAAGATTTGCTTATAAATCCTGTGGCATTTTATATTATGTTATAGTAAGAAGAATACAATTGAACATAGCTGAATAAAATAGAAAGGATATTTTTCTGACGGGAGTGCGCACATGCATGCTGCTATTCTGTTGATTGGTTAACAAAGTGATAATTTAAAACATGTCCTATATGTTTAAATTTAGTTATTTATGCAACTTTAGTTGTGATAGAAATCAAAACATATACCCTAAGGTTTGTAAGGCTGCATGATGCGACACTAATGATGGTTTGACAAAAGTAGCATGTTTCTTGTACAGGCTGCACACATCTTTCTCTTATTCACAATTTGACAAGCACTCAGCAGTATTCTCATCCATCAGACTATTCTGAATTTAATCTATTTTTTTGCATATAGCCTACTAACATGTGTGTGATTATTTGATTTAGAGTGGCCCACAAAAAAACATGTTATCCTTAGCCTGCACTGGAATAGCGAATGGCGGAAGCGCTTCCCGCGGTTCCGTTTTTAATATGCCAGGTTGGCTACATCGGTTGTAAAGTAAATTAATGTGCTTCATTTTAAGAATTTAGCAATAAAGAAAGCTTGAACCTCTTTTTAAATAGTGGCCAGTCAACTGTTTTCACATGTGATTGCGCAATGACTGGGCTTATAAGAACACGTTTCATGAGGCTCTTTAGGCTATAGGCTCTCCAACCATGTTCCAGGGGTCCTAGGCCTATAGGCTATGCTTAGTTATGTGGCCACTTTAGTTGATACAAACCATATCAAAACATATAGGCCTTTGGGCTAGGTAGTAGGCATGATGCATGTGACTATGGTTTCTTGCCTAGACTGCACATGCTGAACGTCATTCACAACTGGTGATAATCTCACCCATCAGGCTATTCTCAATGTAATCTTGTCTATGCATATACTAAATAATATAATAATTTACCAATCAAATTTGGACACATACTCATTCCAGGGTTTTTCTTTATTTTTACTATTTCCTACATTGTAGAATAATAATGAAGACATCAAAACTATGAAATAACACATGGACTCATGTAGTAACCTAAAAAGTATTTAAACAAATGAAAATATATTTGAAATTCTTCAAAGTAGCCACCCTTTGCCTTGATGACAGCTTTGCACACTCTTGGCATTCTCTCAACCAGCTTCACGAGGAATGCTTTTCCAAAAGTCTTGAAGGAGTTCCCACACATGCTGAGCACTTGTTGGCTGCTTTTCCTTCACTCTGCGGTCTAACTCATCCCAAACCATCTCAATTGGATGGGGTCTGGGTGATTGTGGACACTAGTTAATCTGATGCAGCACTCCATCACTCTCCTTGGTCAAATAGCCCTTACACAGCCTGGAGGTGTGTTTTGGGTCATTGTCCTGTTGAAAAACAAATGATAGTCCCACTAAGCGCAAACCAGATCGCTGCATATCATATGCTGCGTATCGCTGCAGAATGCTGTGGTAGCCATGCTGGTTAAGTGTGCCTTGAATTCTAAATAAATCAGACAGTATCCCCAGCAAAGCACCATCACACCACCTCCATGCTTCAAGGTGGCAACCACACATGCAGAGATCATCCGTTCATCTACTCTGCGTCTCAAAGACACAACGGTTGGAACCAAAAACCTCAAATTTGTACTCATCAGACCAAAGGACAGATTTGCACCGGTCTAATGTCCTTTGCTTGTGTTTCTTGCCCCAAGCAAGTCTCTTCTTATTGGTGTCCTTAAGTTGAAGGCCTGATTCGCGCAGTCTCCTCTGAACAGTTGAGGTTGATGTGTCTTTTACATTTATTTTGGCTGCAATTTCTGAGGCTGGTAACTCTTAATGAACTTATCCTCTACAGCAGAGGTAACTCTTAATGAACTTATCCTCTGCAGTAGAGGTAACTCTCGGTCTTCCTTTCCTGTGGCGGTCCTCATGAGAGCCAGTTTCATCATAGTGCTTGATGGTTTTTGCTACTGCACTTGAAGAAACGTTCAAGTTCTTGAAATTGTCCGGAGTGACTGACCTTCATGTCTTGAAGTAATGGACTGTCGTTTCTTTGCATATTTGAGCTGTTCTTGCCATAATATGGACTTGGTCTTTTACCAAATTGGGCTATCTTCTGTGTACCACCCCTACCTTGTCACAACACAACTGATTGGCTCAAATGCATTAAGGACATTAATTCCACAAATTAACTTTTAACAAGGCACACCTGTTAATTGAAATGCATTCCAGGTGACTACCTCATGAAGCTGGTTGAGAGAATGCCAAGAGTGTGCAAAGCTGTCATTAAGGCAAAGGGTGCCTACTTTGAAGAATCTCAAATCTAAAACTTTTTTGGTTACTACATGATTCCATAGTTTAGATGTCTTCACTATTATTCTACAATGTACAAAATAGTAAAAAACAAAGAAAACCCCTGAAATGAGGTGTGTCCAAACTTTTGACTGGTACTGTATGTGTGAAATTAGTTTTGATTTAGGGCCATTATCATGCACCTGTCGGAACAGGGTCGGGGAAAAAAGGTCATCCGTATGCATTTAAATAGCGAATGGAGAACATTTTCACACGGTTCTTTTTTCATGCCAGCCGGGTAGACTACTCCGGTTGTAAGCGAAGCAATGTGCTTAATGAGGGATTTTAAGATAAATATAGTAGACCTAGCCTATAGAAAAAGTATAGTATCCCTCTTTTTAAGAGGCCATCAACTCAGTTCTCACGCAATTGCATAGCCTATAGAAATGTTGCGCAACATTGGCTAATAGGAAAACTTACTTCATTCCATGCATCAACCAGCTATTTACATTTTAGTCATTTAGCAGACACTCTTATCCAGAGCGACTTACAGTTAGTGCATTCATCTTAAGATAGCTAGGTGGGACAACCACATATCACAGGCATAGAAAGTACATTTTTTCTTTAAAGTAGCTGTCAGTAGAGTCAGAGCTAGAAGAGGTGGTCAAGTGCAAGTGCTGGTTAAGTGTTTATTTAAAATAATATATATAATAATAATGGGAGGGGGGGGTCGAGGTGAGTAGGATTAATTCAAATACTGTTTGAAGAAGTAGGGTTTTAGATGTTTTTGGAAGATCGGCAGAGACTGCTGTTCTAGCTTCAGGGGGAAGCTGGTTCCACCAATGGGGTGCCAGGACAGAGACGAGCTGTCCTCCCGTAGGGGTGGGAGAACGGAGTGCTCGGATTGGGGTGTAGGGTTTGAGCATAGCCATAGGTAAGCACCATGGTCTTGTAGCTATGAGGAGCTGGCTCTCACTGTGCAACAGGTGATCCTATTCCACTCAAACTCTGAATGCCAGGGCTCTCATGAAGTGTTTGACAGGGACAAGTGATTAGAGGGACAATAGAGCGCTTAGTACCAGGGTATTAGCGACTGGCCATTAGTAAGTTTGCTAGGCTACTAATGACCATCAGCGGCATCAGAGCGCCGTTTGGGGGAAGTCTAGTAGCCGTGACTCATCGGTCATGTCATTTGACTGCAGTCATGACTCGTGACTTCCGTTGTGGTGGCAATACGGTAAACGTGACTGTCCTAGTAATAGTACAAAAGCTGAAGAACATACGCACATCCAGCTACATCAGTCTAATGAAGACCTACGGGTCAAAACGTTGTTAAAAATAAAAATCACCTGGGAGCATGAGCAGCATTGTGCGGCGTTTTCCTTTCTGTTGTCCTAGTAATAGACCATATCATCTGATGGATGTCTAGCTTCCCTGAACAATGGATGAACATCTATTGCACTATAAACCATATGAAGAGTGAATTATACTCAATTAAACATAGATTTTCTTTCAAAATTGAGCGTTTGAATGAGCCTGCGGCCTAGAGTGCCAGATGATTTGTACTTTTGGGGCTTACATTGATTCCATTTGCCCCGGGCAAGCTCAGTCTAGCATATCTAAAATGTATGAAGCCATATCTGGTGCTATAGTGCTCAGTACTTAATACAATCTTCCTCTGTCCCTCTCCTTCCAGACATTGACCAAATGATCACCATCAGCGGCATGGTGATCAGGACCTCCCAGCTGATCCCAGAGATGCAGGAGGCCTTCTTCCAGTGCCAGGTTTGTGCCTTTTCTACCCGTGTGGAGGTGGACCGCGGCCGCATCGCAGAGCCCGCCGTGTGCCGCAACTGCAACACCACCCACAGTCTGGCCCTCATCCACAACCGCTCAGCCTTCTCCGACAAACAGATGGTGAGAGATGGGGTGAAAGCGTTTTTTTAAGTAGGTCAAGATCATGCAGGGGGCTGTTATACTTTAAGACAGTCTGCTTACTTTAAATGGAAGATACCATTTGTTTGGATGTTGCTGAACAGAAAACTGAGGGTAGTGGTTTAGTTCAGATACCCGTTAGTCCATAAAAGCTTGTCTTCCTGGGTTAGAACACAAATCCAATAGTGTATTTCCAGACACAACTCTGAAGAAGCAGAACTCCAGCTCTCACTCTGATTCCTTTTTTTTCTCCTTTTCAGATCAAAGTGCAGGAGTCTCCTGATGACATGCCTGCTGGGCAGACCCCTCACACCACCATAGTGTATGCTCACAACGACCTGGTCGACAAAGTACAGCCAGGAGACCGCATCAACATCACTGGTGAGCTGTTTTCCCCGTAGAAGAACTGGTTGTGAAGCGATAATGTATAGCTTTGCTGTTGGATATGGTATGTGGAAGAGAGCAACCCGGCTCTACGTATTTTACTGGTTTGTGACCCACTGACGCCGCCCCCGGTTAGAGGGGAATAAAGCAGCCCAAGAGTTAACACACAGGAACTTTATTTAAACACCCCGAGGAAGATGAACATGGGGATGGACCTGTAAAGGTACAGAGAGAAAATGAATATGCTATACAGGATATAAATACACTGCATAGATATGTGCAGAGTGCAATATAATGGGAGAAGCTATGTATGAAGGAATGATGATGAATACAACTGGAGCAAAGGACTATCTAATAACCATATATTACAGAATTGAGTTGGAGTTGAAGTCGAAGTTTACATACACCTTAGCCAAATACATTTAAATGCAGTTTTTCACAATTCCTGACATTTAATCTTAGTAAAAATGACCTGTTTTAGGTCAGTTAGATCACCACTTTATTTTAAGAATGTGAAATGTAACATATAGTATAGTATCTTTCATCACATTCACAGTGGGTCAGAAGTTTACAAACACTCAATTAGTATTTGGTAGCATTGCCTTTTAAATTGTTTAACTTGGGTCAAATGTTTCAGGTAGCTTCCCACAATAAGTTGGGTGAATTTTGGCCCATTCCTGCTGACAGAGCTGGTGTAACTGAGTCAGGTTTGTAGGCCTCCTTGCTCGCACACGCTTTTTCAGTTCTGCCCACAAATTTTTAATGGGATTGAGGTCAGGGCTTTGTGATGGCCACTCCAATACCTTGACTTTGTTGTTCTTAAGCCATTTTGCCACAACTTTGGAAGTATGCTTGGGGTCATTGTCCATTTGGAAGACCCATTTGCGACCAAGCTTTAACTTCCTGACTGATGTCTTGAGATGTTGCTTCAATATATCCACATATTTTTCCTGCCTCATGATGCCATCTATTTTGTGAAGTGCACCAGTCCCTCCTGCAGCAAAGCACCCCCACAACATGGTACTGCCACCCCCGTGCTTCACGGTTGGGATGGTGTTCTTCGGCTGGCTTTTTTATGGCGGTTTTGGAGCAGTGGCTTCTTCCTTGCTGAGCGGCCTTTCAGGTTATGTCGAAATAGGACTCGTTTTATGGTGGATATAGATACTTTTGTACCTGTTTCCTCCAGCATCTTCACAAGGTCCTTTTCTGCTGTTCTGGGATTGATTTGCACTTTTCGCACCAAAGTACGTTCATCTCTAGGAGACAGAACACGTCTCCTTCCTGAGCAATATGACGGCTGTGTGGTTCCATGGCGTTTGTACTTGCCTACTATTGTTTGTACAGATGAACGTGGTATCCTTCATGCATTTGGAAATTGCTCCCAAGGGTGAACCAGACTTGTGGAGGTCTCAAAAATACATTCTGAGGTCTTGGCTGATTTCTTTTGATTTTCCCATGATGTCAAGCAAAGAGGCAGGTAGGCCTTGAAATACATCCACAGGTACACCTCCAATTGACTCAAATTATGTCAATTAGCTTATCAGAAGCTTCTAATTCCATGACAATTTTCTGGAAATTTCCAAGCTGTTTAAAAGCACAGTCAATTTAGTGTATGTAGACTTCTGACCCACTGGAATTATAAGTGAAATAATCTGTCTGTAAACAATTGTTGGAAAAATTTGTGTCATGCACAAAGTAGATGTCCTAACCGACTTGCCAAAACTATAGTTTGTTAACAAGAAATTTGTGGAGTGGTTGAAAAACAAGTTTTAAGGACTCCAACCTAAGTGTATGTAAACTTCTGACTTCAACTGTAGTAACCCGAGTCACAACTAGCACTCATGCTAACAATAAACATGTTACCTAATAACATTCAATGAACACTGAAGCTATACAAATAGGCAACATAAATGTCAAGAAGAGTTCATCTCTGCTTGGAGCACATGTGGTAAACGCGTCCAACAGGCATAACACGCATCCCCATATACACCGGTCCACCCATGCTCACAGACTGGGAAACTGGGGAAAAGACCGTTCGGGTACGGGCCATATTTACTCCCTTGGGGAGTATGGGTCAGGCTGGTCAGCCAATCAGGGCTCGGAGAGACTGCATGGCTAGAGCGTGCACGGCTATTGTCTAGTTGGCTGAAGCCACGAGTTGGAGATGTTCAATCTCTCATGCGAGGGGGAGAAAAGGTGAGGATGAGTGAGAGCCAGACAGCACGGCTCCAGAAAGCAAATAAACAAATGCGCACACAATGATGTAGTGCCCTCGGCAAGAGGATTCTGTAACAGGCTATAAAGTGCTTTCAAAAAAGTGTGCTCTAGTTAAAGGGGCAATCTGAAGTTGCCACATCTGTTTTTGGACTAATAAAGAAATGATATTCAGTGATTTCTTGTAGAATATTGTAGCGGTATTTATTAGAGAGGGGTAAAGATAACGATTTTGTTCGGGCGCCAGGCAGGTATTAACCATGCCTAAAGGAAAAGAGTAGAATAGAGAGAGTACCACTACCAGACCCACACACATCAGCAGAAGAGACTGCCTAGAGTGTAGCCTGTTTACCAGATAGTCAGTAGAGAGAAAAGAGAATACACACCCTATAAAACCCATATCACAGCACAGGGGTAACCCCACCAAGAATACCTCATACAATAATGGCAGAGCAATTGAACAGCAACTTCATACAAGAAAGAACCCAGTCATCAACAGAGGATTTGCAGTAATATGTATTATCTTCCAGTGGAGGAGTGCAGAGGGTATGAATGTGGGGGGTGTTCATAGACACAACAAAGGCCTTATAAATGTCCACAATCTTCTCGGCCACATGTCCTTAGTACACCCCCCCTCAATACAGTTCAAATAATACACAACTTGCAAGCAACCTCCCTTTTAACTAAAATGTCCACCCAAATACTTCTGGCAGGGCAATAATAGTCCAGCTCTAATGAACTTCAATGGGAAGTGCATTTGAAAAATAGAAAGTCTGTTGCATGGTAAAGCACTGGAACGATAGAGGGAAGAGAAAGAGAGAAAGCAAACAAGAGATCTTAGCTGTGGTCTTCAGGCGTGCCGGTGTACTGTTTGACCGTCCGATGGTTTGTTGGTTTATATGCCAAAGCTTCGCACCAATGTTGCTACTAATCCATGCGATCCATAACCGGCGCGGTCCCAAACGAAAACAACCACGACCGGTCACACCGATGATTGAGTTAAATACTTTATAAACTACACACGCTGAAAATAAAACTTCTGCAGCATAGCACACACAATCAAACTGTCGCGCCACCCAAGAGCTCCTCCCCAAAGAGCTGA
Organism: Salvelinus namaycush; assembly: GCF_016432855.1. Classification (NCBI taxonomy): domain Eukaryota; kingdom Metazoa; phylum Chordata; class Actinopteri; order Salmoniformes; family Salmonidae; genus Salvelinus; species Salvelinus namaycush. The sequence goes on along the minus strand of NC_052331.1, from coordinate 14,446,014 downwards.
ACGAGCTGTCTTTTTTTCCTCCTTCCTTACTGCTGATGCGCTCTTAGTGGCAGCGCACGGTGAAGGCTCCGTGCAGGATTTCGCCACAATATAACTTGTAAGTGCCTCATGCACTTAGTTCAACTACGGTATCCCATGTTAGTAACAAACACTGTATAGACTTAAAATATGCTTAATTGTGATATTTTGGTGGTCAATAATGCTTTGTTTGTTTCAACTGCTGTTTGCCCCTCTTTTTTCTTTTTTTTGCCTATAACCATGGGCTTAGTTTTTCTGGTCAGGTCACGTGGTAAGGAAAAACAATTAGCTGTAGTCATGCATACTGCTGCTGTGCCTTACTAGAGTTTGAATAAGACGACATGGTTCTATGGACTCATTTCCCAGCTACGTCATGAGAAGTTGAGTGTGCAACTTCAAATGCAGCTCGTGCAAGTAAAAAAACAACAACACGTAATCAGATGGTTATCGTCAACAACGCAGATGTCAGAGGATTGATAACCTAGCAAGCCAACAAGGCAAGGGAAAATATCACAAATAAAGCTAGATAAAGCCATAAGAATAATATACTTGTTGAACATTAGAAACAAGTTGGAACCTGTTCAGGGAACCGAAAACCGGGTAAGACCGAACATTTTTTAAGAAACAGAACCGAGAATAAAAGTGATCTGGAGCAGTAAAGATAACAGGTTAAATAAAATGAGTCATGATCCAGGGCTAGCTCTGGTCCAATGTTAAGTCAACTCTCTGAAGTTCAGTTCCTTCATAGAAGTCACTCCTCCGTAGGTATAATTATGTATGTCATATCAACAAGTTGCCCAGCGCTTCATGCCCAGTGCTCTCCTCACACACAGAATTTCATTCACATGTCGCACCCTACATTTGTCTGTAGCTTGCCTGCTCCATAGCAAGCTCCCGTATCCATTGGTGAAGTAATTTAATGTCGAGTTGAATGTAAAAAGGTTTAAAATGGAATAGAAATGAACAATATAAACGTTACATTTTTTTGGTTCAAAACGGTTCAGAACTTTATTTTGCTGGTTGGAACAGTGTAACGGAACTAAAAAAATTATGGTTCTGTTCAGAACTAAACAATTGGAGAAAAATGTTGGTTCCATCCCTGCATAGCAATAGCCATCAGTCTTGTGTGTTCATGGTCATCACTCACTCACTGTTAAATTTCTCACGGTCCCGAGACTCCCGACATCAGTGTTAGCTATCCTGCTACAGAGCTTTTTGATGTTGGGATGCAAGTGCATCACTGGAATGTTGACGTTTGATGGTAAACAGAAAATTGTCCTATTGTCGTGACGAAACTCCTCAACTCTCCCACAGGTATCTATAGAGCGGTTCCTATGCGTGAGAACCCTCGCCAGAGCAACGTGAAGTCTGTGTACAAGACCCACATTGATGTCATCCATTTCCGCAAGACTGATGAGAAGCGCCTTCACGGACTGGATGAGGATTCAGACCAGAAGCTTTTCACTGAAGAGCGCGTCCAGACACTGAAGGAGCTGGCCTCCAAACCAGATGTATACGATCGTCTCTCCTCCGCCCTGGCCCCCAGCATCTATGAACACGAGGACATCAAGAAGGTCAGTGAAAGCAAAGTTGTAGCACAAAGATATTTTCTATATTGCCTGCTGTGTAATTAAGATGTTTGTGCTACGCTTTTGGGAAACTCACCACGGGACCGTTTTCTCATCAAATTAATGTGGGGTCCTCTGCTGCCAGGGATGTGGAACTGCTGTCTGTCAGATTACAGTGGATTTTGCTTTCATTCAACATCTATGAACAGTACTATAAAGTTTGTCATTCTTTTCCCAGGGCATTTTGCTGCAGCAGTTTGATTTTTGACTGAGTTTAGATTTCACTTCCATTCAAAATGCACAGTACTCTAAACTTTCTCTTCTTTTCCCAAGGGTATTCTTCTCCAGCTATTCGGGGGCACCCGTAAAGACTTCAGCCAGACAGGCCGCGGTAACTTCCGTGCCGAGGTAAACATCCTGCTCTGTGGAGACCCCGGCACCTCCAAGTCCCAGCTGCTGCAGTACGTGTTCAATCTGGTGCCCCGCGGTCAGTACACGTCTGGGAAGGGCTCCAGCGCCGTGGGCCTCACAGCCTATGTGATGAAGGACCCAGAGACCAAGCAGCTAGTGCTGCAGACGGGGGCCCTGGTGCTCAGTGATAACGGGATATGTTGTATTGATGAGTTTGACAAGATGAGCGACAGCACGCGCTCTGTGCTACATGAGGTCATGGAGCAGCAGACTCTCTCCATCGCCAAGGTGGGTTAAAAAAAAAAAGAAGAACAAAACAAGATATGGGGATAAACTTTCCTAGTTAAAGGTTAAATAAATAAAGTTTACTGATGTTTAAGTTTCAGCACTAGGTTCAAGACTATTCACAGAAACGATGCACTTCACAGAAACGTATAGGCTTATCTTGAATTTTAATGTTAAATGTGGTGTTGGTAACATCGAATGATTAAATAGTTTCACTACTGTAGAAGCATTATAATTTTGTTTTCTGTTTTTAAGTAGTCTGTTAGTAACGGTGAACTACAGGGTAGTTTCTTACAAAGCTCTCTCTCTTTATTTTTGTCCAGGCAGGAATCATTTGCCAGCTCAATGCACGCACCTCCGTCCTGGCAGCAGCCAATCCTGTGGAGTCTCAGTGGAACCCCAAGAAGACGACCATTGAGAACATCCAGCTCCCTCACACACTGCTCTCAAGGTAAATATTACCCAATAGGTCAACTGCCCTGGACACTCTTATTGATTGTCAATAATATCCTTAGGGTCACTGAACCCCAAACAATGACTTCTCCACTGTAACTAAATGCACCTTGTTGCCAAAAAATATATAAAATAACTCACTACATGCATATGACCTGCTATAAATAAAAATAGAGTATGTGAGGCATTAAACATAATATATATAAAAAAGGAAATGAAATGCTATTTTTCCCCTACAGATTTGATCTGATCTTCCTGATGCTGGATCCTCAAGACGAGGCTTATGACCGTCGCCTGGCTCACCACCTGGTAGCGCTCTACTACCAGAGCGAGGAGCAGATTGAAGAAGAGTTCCTGGACATGGCTGTGCTGAAGGACTACATTGCATACGCTCGCACTTACATCAACCCCAGATTGAACGAAGAAGCCAGCCAGGCACTCATTGAGGTACGATATAGACATATAATAATAACAAATGCTCTAAGTTGAAAGGGGTTGTGATGTAGATGTAACTTCAGGACCTGACAGCACCAAATGCTGGTAAAAAAAAGTATTAAGTGGCTGGCTAGGTTTGTTTCAGGCCCTGAATGTAACAAGTTCTGTGCTGGTTCCAGGTTTAGGCTATATTAAGCCAGCCGAAGTCCTGGTCAACACAATGCACAAAAATATCCTGCAGTAGCATTCAACAGTGTAAAGATTTTATAAATAAATTGGATTGATTGTATGGGTATCTTTCCTCCAGGCCTACGTGGACATGAGGAAGATTGGCAGCGGGCGGGGGATGGTGTCTGCCTACCCCAGGCAGCTGGAGTCTCTGATCCGCCTGGCTGAGGCCCATGCCAAGGTGCGCTTCTCTGACAAGGTGGAGACCATCGACGTGGAGGAGGCCAAGAGACTGCATCGCGAAGCCCTCAAGCAGTCCGCTACAGACCCCAGGACTGGCTTTGTCGACATCTCCATCCTCACAACCGGTATGGAGGATTTAGTCTATTTGTAGTTACTTACTATGACAGCTCTTCCGATGTCTGCCATGTTAAATATTTCAAATATGTTTTTTGATTGGTTGGATGTGCGAACCCAACCATGTTATGAATTTGTATATGTCAGTATCTTTGATAATGTGCAATATGGTGCAAGTATTATCTTTTTGTTTTTTAATCAACCCAGGAATGAGTGCCACGGCCCGTAAGCGTAAGGAGGAATTGACCCAGGCCTTGAAGAAAATGATCCAGTCCAAGGGAAAGTCCCCTGCCATGAAGTACCAGCAGCTGTTTGATGACCTCCGAGGACAGTCTGAAGCTGTAAGTAGTACCTCCCAGCTCTGCTTTTCTTTTCCTGGTGATGAGAACTATCAAGGAAAACAGTCATCACAATTACCTTAAAACATTTTAATTGGATGGTAAGCATATCAATCTTCTGAATAGTGTTTCTGTCCCCTAATGTGTTTCTTACAATTTGTTAACTTTCAGGCAATAACAAAGGACATGTTTGAAGAGGCTCTGCGAGCCCTGGCAGATGAAGACTATCTGACTGTCACTGGAAAGACTGTTCGCCTGCTGTAAAGAAACTCGCGTCTCCTCTTACCTTGTACAGTCATTGAATTTGCACTTATTTCCCTGGACCAGCAGCTTTCTCTCTACAGAATACTGATCTGTGAAGAATGTTTGACCACATTAATGTTAATGTCTCAGTCAGGACTAACATTGTATGCTTCATGATTACTGATAGTGCTTGGTGGCTTTGATGTTTTGGTGAGCAATAAAGAAATGCTTTTGTATGTCATTTGGGATGTTTCAGGTTTGGAAGAATGCTGATGCCAGGGCTACAATGCAACACTATGACAAGGTGTGCCATGATTACAGGCAGTGTGCACTTAAGACTGTGTGTTACCCAGCCTAGACCAAAAAGAGCAAGCATAGCAAAAGCATAGTAGCCAGGAAAAACTCCCTAGCAGGTAGAAACCTAAAGAGGAACAGGGGAGGAGATCTGGCTGTACCAGTTTGCGGTACTGTATGTTCATAGCATTCTCAAGCTTATTTAGTAGCTATGCAGTTGGTGTAATGTGCCCCTCCTGATTGTCCCAATGCAAGACCACCTTGTCAGCCACATTCTTGGTATGACTGTTGGCTTTAATTGAATCTTGTCCAACCCCCACCCTTAACCCCCTAAATAGTAGTATACTCGAATACATGGAAAGAACCAGCAAGTGGGAGCGGTTTCTGCAAACATGCCTGAGGCCCAACACCCCTATTTCATAGACTGCGGTCAAATAATCGTGATGTCACTGTGCTTCTGGATTTGGCTGAAGAAGATGGCGGCGGCCTCAGGTTTGTCTGCTACACAGGGAAATATGTAAAGATTCTAAATATTATTTGTAGCTGTGAGTCATAGTATGTATTTACTTGAACACAATCTGAAAGATATGCCGGGGGTCTGAAATGCTTGCAGCAAGCTAGCTATCCGCAATTATTGGCGAAGGTTAGCTAGTAACAAACTGTTTTGCTAACAGCCACCAGATTTATCTGATAAGATGTGTATTTCATTATATTAAGTTGGTCACAAACTAGCATAATGGTTTGATAGGTCAACCTAGCCTACTACCAAGTAACATAGCGTCTCTTTGATACAGTTAGTAACGTTAGTTAAATAGCTAACTTGGATCATGGATGTTACAATTAGCTTGCTAGTTAAAAGGAAACAAAATTTGCCCTATTTCAGAATAGACCACTGGTTTTCATAATTTGCTAGCTAACGTTTCTCCACACGCGCGTGCATCTACTAGCTACATAATGATAGATGTGATTGAACAAAATATTGTTGGTATCCATTATTACTGGTTAGCTGAGGAACGTTCAATTCAATCGATACTTGTAAACATATAAATTATGAAAACGCGTACCTCTACCTATGTTTGTCCTGTACAACCGTGGTCCTTTTGCTGAAATTCATACCTTTTAATAACATTTATCGAATATAACCATTGACTTTTTAATAATTTGTGTTGCTCAACTGTAGACATAGCGGCCTTGAGTATGTAAATTGAGAATCAATTGGCGCAGAGTTGAGCAACACAAATCAGGAAAAAGTCAGTGGTTGTATTCAATAAATTTTTATTTAGTCTGGATTAAAGCACTCCTCAGAAAGACCGCGGTTGTACACGACAAACGGGCTTAGCCATGGTATATTGGTCCGTTAATACAGGACTAAAGGCCCCACAGCATTACTTTTGTTTAGCTATATGCAATTTTTATTCTGATTTTTCAGAGATTGCTGCAGCACCCCTACTTCCCGCGGCTATAATCATATTGTAGGTACAGTTTTCAGAATTGACATTTTTACAAGTAACGTTATTGACTGGTGGTGACTCAATGTTGTTGATGGTGACTCAAATCGCACGACCGGTTATAAAAACTCAACTCCGCCTCAATATAAGAGAACGGAATTGAGCATTCCACTAACGGTTTGGTGTAGCACCGACAATTCTAGACCAACCTTAACTTGGCAACATTATCTTCGTTCTCGAGCTGCCAAACATGTGTCTTCTAAAATGGCCGTGTCCAGTTGCATGTGGTAGGTTTGTATTTAGAAAATGTTCCATTATTAAAATAAATATATTTCTCTTCAGGAAGTAATCCAGCAGTGTGTACTCCATCTTGTCAATTTCAAATCTTCTCTCATTGATTGAGACAGGTGGGTCTAATACAAATTCACATACACCAAATACAACATACACATTCCCGTGACTTTTATGTACAAGCCCTTAACCAACAATGCATTTTTTTTAAGCACGAAAAATGTGTTAAATAAACAAATGGAAAAATAGTAACAATAACATTGAGGCTATATGCAAGGGGTATCGGTACCGAGTAAGTGGGTACGGGTTAGTCAAGCTAATTGTGGTAATATATATAAAAAATAAACATCCTCTCACTGTCAACTGTGTCAACTTTATTTTCAGGAAACTTAACATGTGTAAATATTTGTATGAACATAAGATGCAGCAACTGAGACATAAACTGAACAAGTTCCACAGACATGTGACTAACAGAAATGGAATCATATGTCCTTGAACAAAAGTAAGTCAGTATCTGGCGTGGCCATCAGCTGCATTAAGTACTGCAGTGCATCTCTCATGGACTGCACCAAATTTGCCAGTTCTTGCTGTGAGATGTTACCCCAGTCTTGAGATATCAGCTGATGTAAGAAGGGCTATATAAATACAATTGATTTGATTCCACCAAGGCACCTGCAAGTTCCCGAACATTTGAGGGGAATGGCCCTAGACTTCACCCTCCGATCCAACAGGTCCCAGACATGCTCAATGAGATTGAGATCTTCGCTTGCCATGGCAGAACACTGACATTCCTGTCTTGCAGGAAATCACGCACAGAACGAGCAGTATGGCTGGTGGCATTGTCATGCTGGAGGGTCATGTATGGATGAGCGTGCAGGAAGGGTACCACATGAGGGAGGAGGATGTCTTCCTGTAACGCACAGCGTTGAGAATGCCTGCAATGATAACAAGCTCAGTCCGATGATGCTGTGACACACCGCCCCAGACCATGATGGACCCTCCACCTCCAAATCGATCCCGCTCCAGAGTACAGGCCTCGGTGTATCGCTCATTCCTTTTGACTATAAACGCGATTCCGACCATCACCCCTGGTGAGACAAAACCGCGACTCGTCAGTGAAGAGCACTTCTTGCCAGTCCTGTCTGGTCCAGCGACAGTGGGTTTGTGCCCATAGGCGCCGTTGTTGCCGGTGATGTCTGGTGAGGACCTGCCTTACATCAGGCCTACAAGCCCTCAGTTCAGCCTCTCTCAGCCTATTGCGGACAGTCTGAGCACTGATGGATTTTGCGTTCCTGGTGTAACTCGGGCAGTTGATGTCATCCTGTACCTGTCCCTCAAGTGTGATGTTCGGATGTACCGATCCTGTGCAGGTGTTGTTACGTGGTCTGCCACTGCAAGGACGATCAGCTGTCTGTCCTGTCTCCCTTTAGCGCTCTTAGGCTTCTCACAGTACGAACATTGCAATTTATTGCCCTGGCCACATCGGCAGTTCTCATGCCTCCTTGCAGCATGCCTTAGGCACGTTCACGCAGATAAGCAGGGACCCTGGGCATCTTTCTTTTGGTGTTTTTCAGAGTCTGTAGAAAGGCCTCTTTAGTGTCCTACGTTTTCATAACTGTGACCTTAATTGCCTACCGTCTGTAAGCTGTTAGTGTCTTAACAACCGTTCCACGTTAAACCTTTTACAATGAAGATCTGGGAAGTTATTTGGATTTTTTCGAATTATCTTTGAAAGACAGGGTCCTGAAAAAGGGACGTTTCTTTTTTTGCTGAGTTTGTGTGTGGGGCGTCAGTGTGCGTGTGTGTTGGAGTGTCAGTGTAGTATGTGCGGTTAGAGTCCAGTGAGAGTCCATTGAGCCTGTGCAAGAGAGTCGGTGCAAAAATAAGAATACAATAAGAATACAATAAGGGGGCAATGGAAATAGTCAGCGCTACGCTGACTTCGTTAACTGTTCTGAAGTCTTATGGCTTGGGGGTAAAACCTGTTAACCTCTTGGCGCACAGATCCCTTTAACGGGATCATTTTAGAGCGCCAAATTTAAAATAAACAAAAAATATATATATTTTTAAGTGCAATATACCAAAACACAGCTTAGCTTGTTGTTAATCCACCTATCGTGTCAGATTTTGAAAATATGCTTTACAGCGAAAGCAATCCAAGCGTTTTTGAGTTTATTGATCACTAGACAAAACATTACGAACAGATAGCAGCAATGTAGATTGTCACTAAAGTCAGAAAAGCAATCAAATTAATCGCTTACCTTTGATCTTCGGACTCACGAGACTCCCAGTTACACAATAAATGTTCCTTTTGTTCGATAAAGATTATTTTTATATAAAAAAAACTCAATTTGTTTGGCGCATTATGTTCAGAAATCAACAGACTCGAGCGGTCATGAAGGGCAGACGAAAATTCCAAATAGTATCCGTAAAGTTCGTAGAAACATGTCAAACGTTTTTTATAATCAATCCTCAGGTTGTTTGTAACATAAATAATCGATAATATTTCAACCGGACAGTAAACTATTCAATAAAAGAGAAAGAAAATGTCGAGCTACAAGTTTCGCGTGCATGAACTAATCGAAGGACATTCAGCTATCCACTGACGCGTTTTGATAAATCTCGCTCATTTTTCAGAATAAAGCTTGAAACTATGTCTACAGACTGTTCACACCCTGTGGAAGCCATTGGAAAATGAATCTGGTTGATATCCCTTTTAAAATGGAGGAAAGGCAGGCAATGGAACAGGGATTTTTCTAAATAAGAGGCACTTCCGGGTTGGATTTCCTCAGGTTTTCGCCTGCAAAATCAGTTCTGTTCTACTCTGTTCTACTGAAACTTTAGAGTGTTTTCTATCCTCATCTGTCAATTATATTCTAGCATCTGGGCCTGAGACATAGGCAGCTTACATTGGGAACGTTATTTTTTCCAAACATAAAAATTCTGCCCCCTAGCTTCAAGAGGTTTTAAGAAGCCTTTTGGTCCCAGACTTGCCACTCCGATACCGCTTGACGTATGGTAGCAGAGAGAACAGTCTATGACTTGGGTGGAAGGAGTCTTTGACAACTTTTAAGGCCTTCCTCTCACACGCCTGGTATAGAGGTCCTGGATGGCAGGACGCACAGCCCCAGTGATGTACTGGGCCGTACGCACTACCCTCTAGCGCCTTGCGGTCAGATGTTGAGCAGTTGCCATACCAAGCGGGGATGCAACCAGTCAGGATGCTCTCGATGGTGCAGTTGTATAAATCCTTTTGAGGATCTGCGGTCCCATGCCAAATCTTTTCAGCCTCCTGAGGGGGAATGGGTGTTGTGTCCTCTTCACGACTGTGTTGGTGTGTTTGGACCATGATAGGTCCTTAGTGATCTGGACACCAAGGAACTTGAAGCTCTCGACCCGCTCCACTAAAGCCCCTATGGTGTGAATGGGGGCATGCTCTGCCCTCCTTTTCCTGCAGTCCACGATCAGCTCCTTATGTATTGCTCACATTGAGGGTGAGGTTGTTGTCCTGGCACCACACTGCCAGGTCTGTGACCCCCCCCCCTCAATGCTGTCTCATCGGCGATCTGGCCTACCACCGCCGTGTCGCCTGCAAACTAAATGATGGTGTTAGAGTCGTGCGTTAACGGGATTGCAGCCATAAGAAGTTAACGGGATGATATGACAACAGCCAGTGAAAGTGCAGGGCGCCAAATTCAAACAACAGATCTCATAATTAAAATTCCTCAAACATACATGTATCTTATACCATTTTAAAGGTAATCTTGTTGTTAATCCCACCAAAGTGTCCGATTTCAAAAAGGCTTTACAGCGAAAGCGCCACAAACGATTATTAGGTCACTGCAAAATCACAGAAAAAGTCATTTTTCCAGCCAAAGACAGGAGTCACCAAAAGCAGAAAGAGATAAAATCACTAACCTTTGATCTTCATCAGATGACACTCATAGGACTTCATGTTACACAATAGATATATGTTTTGTTATATAATGTGCATATTTATATCCAAAAACCTCAGTTTACATTGGTGCCATGTTCATAAATGCCTCCAATATCCGAAGAAATTGCAGAGAGCCACGTCAAATAACATAAATACTCATCATAAACTTTGATGAAAGATACATGTTTTACATAGAATTAAAGATACACTTGTTCTTAATGCAACCGCTGTGTCAGATTTCAAAAAGCTTTACGGCAAAAGCACAATATTCAATAATCTGAGAACAGCGTTCAGCCACAAAAGGAAGCAATACAGTTACCCGCCAAATTGTGCAGTCAACAAAACTCATAAAAACATTATAAATCTTCACTTACCTTTGCTGATCTTCGTCGGAATGCACTCCCAGGACTCCCACAAGAAATGTTTGTTTGGTAATGTCCATCATTTATGTCCAAATAACTATTTTTGTTAGCGTGTTTGGTAAACAAATCCAAAGTCAGGAAGCACGTTCACTAAAAGCAGACGAAATGTCAAAAAGTTCCGTAACAGTCAGTAGAAACATGTCAAACGATGTATTGAATCAATCTTTAGAATGTTTTTAACATAAATCTTCAGTAACGTTTCAACCGGAGAATTACATTGACTTCAGATGTGCGATGGAACAGAGCTCCCTCATGTGAACCCGCATGGTCAGAGCATGGTCAGGTCATGATAGACCTGACTAATTCCTGTCTCCTTCGGCCCCACTTCACAGTAGAGGCATCAGACAAGGTTCTACAGACTGTTGACATCTAGTGAAAGCCGTAGGAAGTGCAAACTCATCCATATCCCACTGTGTATTCAATAGGGGCTTGGTTGAAAATCGACCAACCTCAGATTTCCCACTTCCTGTTTGAATTTTTTCTCAGGTTTTTGCCTGCCATATGAGTTCTGTTATACTCACAGACATCATTCAAACAGTTTTAGAAACTTCAGAGTGTTTTCTATCCAATCTACTAATAATATGCATATATTAGCAACTGGGACTGAGGAGCAGGCAGTTTACTATGGGCACCTCTGGGCACCTTTCATCCAAGCTACTCAATACTGCCCCTGCAGCCATAAGAAGTTAACAGGGAGTAAAGGAGGGGACTAAGCACGCACCGCTGAGGGGGGCCCTGTGTTGAGGGTCAGCGTGGCGAATGTGTTGCAGAGGGAATTGTTCAGTTCCAGGGTCCTTAACTTAGTGATGAGATTGGAAGGCACTAGGGTGATGAATGCTGAACTGTAGTGAATGAACAGCATTCTCACGTAGGTCTTCCTTTTGTCCAGGTGGGAAAGGGCAGTGTGGGGTACAATAGAGATTGTGTCATCTGTTGATCTGTTGGGGCGGTATGTGAATTGGAGTGGGTTCTGGGATGATGGTGTTGATGTGAGCCATGACCAGGCTTTCAAAGCATTTAATGGCTACATATGTGAGTGCTACAGGGTGGTAATCATTTAGGCAGGTTACCTTGGTGTTCTTGGGCAAAGGGACTACAGTGGTCTGCTTGAAACATGTAGGTATTACAGACTGGGTCAGGGAGAGGTTGAACATTTCAGTGAAGACACTTGCTCTCCGCATGCTCTGAGTAATCCTTCTGGTAATATGTCTGGCCCTGCAGGATTGTGAATGTTAACCTGTTTAAAGGTCTTATTCACATTGGCTACGAGTAGCGTGATCATGCAGTCATCCGGAACAGCTGGTGCTCTCATGCATAGTTTAGTGTTGCGAGCATAGAAAGCATTTAGCTCAAAGTTTTAGACTGATCCAATGAACCATTGCATATCTGTTCAACATTTTGTATCAAGTCTGCCCAAATGTGCCTAATTTGTATATTATAACTATTCATGTTCAAAATGGTGCACTCTCCTCAAACAATAGCATGGTATTCTTTCACTGTAATAGCTACTGTAAATTGGACAGTGCCGTTAGATTAACAAGAATTTAAGCTTTCTGCCAATATCAGATATGTCTATGTCCTGGGAAATTGCTTTTCTGTCTTGCATGGAAAACCCAACTAACTGTATATTATCCATGTCCTTGTTTAGCCACGACTCGGTGAAACATAGGATATTACAGTTTTTAATGTCCCGTTGATAGGATAGTCTTGAACGGAGCACATCCAGTTTATTCTCCAGTGATTGCATGTTCGCCAGTAGAACGGAGGGTAAAGGCAGATTATTCACACGCCGACAGTCTTGCCAGGCATCCGGCTCTTCGACCTCAGTGACAGTGTCTCCTCTTCATACGAATGACGGGGACTTGGGCCTGATCCAGGAAGTGCAGTATATCCTTCGCGTCCTAATCATTAAAGACAACATTCTCATCCAGGCGAGAGGTGAGCGATCGCCGTTCTGATGTACCGCATGTCGTGATGACATACTGCACAGCTGTTTCGATCAATGAAATAAGATTTTAAATGGACAAGATGGCAGCGTACACATTGAGTAGGTTTACATGCACAGTAATATTTCGATATTAAACTGATTAGGACAGTGGGCAGATTATGCAATAGTCATGTAAACACCTTACTCTTACCTTAAATCGGCATGAGGTCAAAATTAAAGTAAGCATACACAAATTAAAACACCCGGTTTTCTGAGAAATCTTTTGAATTAAGACATGTAAACACCTTAATCTGCGTTCCGACGTATTTGATCTGTGCCTGTGTTAGCACCAGCCAAGCGAGCCTCCCTCTTCAGCGCAAGTGAAGTGAGTTAGGAACAACTGAATGTATTCGTCTGAGAAGTCGTTTTCACATACAAACTTTACGTCCAAACTCACAATCAAATATGCTTCCCAAAAATAACAGTTGCTGTGGTTGAAAGTTTATTTTGATTGGCCATTTTCTGCATTTATCAGAGTGCCATCAGGTAGCCTGATTTCAGATGTGTCCATGTAAACAGGATTATTAGGGAAATTGTTCTTCTTGCAAAGCATGTAAACATTTTAATCAAACTATTATATTAATCTACATACACCTTAGCCAAATACATTTAAACTCAGTTTTTCACAATTCCTGACATTTAATCCTAGTAACAATTCCCTGTCTTAGGTCAGTTAGGATCACCACTTTATTTTAAGAATGTGAAATGTCAGAATAATAGTAGAGTGATTTATTTCAGCATTTATTTCTTTCATCACATTCCCAGTGGGTCAGAAGTTTACATACACTCAATTAGTATTTGGTAGCATTGCCTTTAAATTGCTAAACTTGGGTCAAATGTTTTGGGTAGCCTTCCACAAGCTTCCCACAATAAGTTGGGTGAATTTTGGCCCATTCCTCCCTGACAGAGCTGGTGTAACTGAGTCAGGTTTGTAGGCCGCCTTGCTCACACACGCTTTTTTAGTTCTGCCTACAAATTTCCTATGGGATTGAGGTCTGGGCTTTGTGATGGCCACTTCAATACCTCGACTTTGTTGTCCTTAAGCCATTTTGCCACAACTTTGGAAGTATGCTTGGGGTCATTGTCCATTTGGAAGACCCATTTGCGACCAGCTTTAACTTCCTGGCTGATGTCTTGATGTTGCTTCAATATATCCACATAATTTTCCTGCCTCGTGATGCCATCTATTTTGTGAAGTGCACCAGTCCCTCCTGCAGCAAAGCACCCCCACAGCATGATGCTGCCACCCCCGTGTTTCACGGTTGGAATGGTGTTCTTCAGCTTGCAAGCCTCCCCCTTTTTCCTCCAAACATAACGATGGTCATTGTGACCAAACAGTTCTATTTTTGTTTCATCAGACCAGAGGACATTTCTCCAAAAAGTACGATCTAGGAAATAGGACTCGTTTTACTCTGAATATAGATACTTTTGCACCCGTTTCCTCCAGCATCTTCACAAGGTCCTTTGCTGGTGTTCTGGGTTTGATTTGCACTTTTCGCACCAAAGTACGTTCATCTCTAGGAGACAGAACGCGTCTCCTTCCTGAGCGGTATGACGGCTGCGTGGTCTCATGGTGTTTATACTTGCGTACTATTGTTTGTACAGATGAACGTGGTACCTTCAGGCGTTTGGAAATTGCTCCCAAGGATGAACCTGACTTGTGGAGGTCTAAAATAAATTCTGAGGTCTTGGCTGATTTCTTTTGATTTTCCCAAGCAAAGCGGCACTGAGTTTGAAGGTAGGCCTTGCAATACATCCAGATACACATCCAATTGACTCAAATGATGTCAATTAGCCTACCAGAAGCTTCTAAAGCCATGACATAATTTTCTGGAGTTATCCAAGCTGTTTATAGGCACAGTCAATTTAGTGTATGTAGACTTCTGACCCACTGGAATTATAAGTGAAATAATCTGTCTGTAAACAATTGTTGGAAAAATGACTTGTCATGCACAAAGTAGATGTCCTACTTGTCCTACCAACTTGCCAAAACTATAGTTTGTTAACAAGAAATTTGTGGAGTGGTTGAAAAACTAGTTTTAATGACTCCATCCTAAGTGTATATAAACTTCCGACTTCAACTGTAACTGTCCACAATAATCACATTATTGTGTGCATGTAATCGTACTCATTGTTTGATTACTTCATGGACCACAAAAAAGTATTTATTTTAAAAACTGAGCATTTTCTGAATTCAAACGCACCACCAGCAACTGGACGCAGAACATTTAGAAGATACAGTATGTTTTGCCGAAAAGAGTACAAAGATAGTATCGCCAAGTTAAGATTGGTCGAAAATTCTCTGTGCTACACCAAACTGTACCTAACCTGAAACTCCCAGTAATGGATACCAAAACTGTTTGGTTCAAATCACATTATCTGGTGTAACAATCAGTGCCTTCAGAAAGTATTCACACCTCTTGACTTTTTCCACATTTTGTTGTTACATCCTGAATTAAAAATGTATTCATTTAATTTTGTCACTGGTCTACACACAATATCCCATAATGTCAAAGTGGAATGTTTTTGGAAATTATTAAAATATTAAAGTATCCTTTTGTTATGATAAGTCAAAATATAAGTTCAGAATTAAAAATGTGCTTAACGAGTCACATAATACGTTGCAAGGACTCTGTGTGCAATAACAGTGTTTAACAATAGTGTTTAACATTTTTTCCCCCTCTTCCGACTGTCTATCAACTCCTGTCTGAACCCTACGTCACAAACAATAACACATCGTAACGCAGCAGGAGATGGTTGTCGCTGTAGCACATTAATAGATTGATTTATAGCCAGTAATCTAAAATAATTAATAGATTTTAAACAAACACAATTTTCTGTTTGTCGTAGACAAACCGTACTCATTATTACATCCAGAATGTATCACATCCGGCCGTGATTGGGAGTCCCATAGGACGGTGCACAATTGGCCCAGCATCGTCCAGGTTTAGCTGGGGTAGGCCGTCATTGTAAATAAGAATTTGTTCTTAACTGACTTGCCTAGTTAAATAAAGGTTCAGTATTTTCTTAATAATAAAATGGACAGAATATTAATGAGATGAAAGGTGAGTTCCTAACGAGTTCAGGAAGCCAAGCTAGAGCTCAGTGAGATGTTCACAGCAATGAAAAGATGCAAATTTTCTCTAACACTAAATACACATGTATTTTACAGTTGTAAGGAAGTTGAAATCTTATAGTTAGTCATTTTATAAATTGATTATACTATATTTAGAACAAATATAAGTCATTTCAACCCTTATACAGTTTTGTTGAATAAGAAATACATCATAAAATTTCATATTTTAACAATTGTAATGTGTACATGAGCTTTTGTCTTCAAAAATTACCACACCTCAGCAATTTATAACTATTTTTACCAGAAAGGTTAGATTTGAACCTTTCTTGGATTATGCAGCATTACTAGTTATTGTTTATGGCCCTTTCATGATAAATAATACATTTTGGGGATTATGCAATTACATTTAAGAGGTTTAATGGCTGTGATAAGAGAACTGAGGATGGATCAACAGCATTGTAGTTACTCCACAATACTAACCTAATTGACATAATGAAAACGAAGCCTGTACAGAATTAAAACATATTCCACTAACATACAACTGCAAAAAAATCTGACAAAGCAATTCACTTTTTGTCCAGAATACAAAGTGTTAGGTTTGGGCAAATCCAATACAACACATTACTGAGTACCACACTCCATATTTTCAAGCATAGTGACTGCATCATGTTCTGGGTATGCTTGTAATCGTTAAGGACTGGGGAGTTTTTCAGGATTAAAAAGAAACGGTATGAGCTAAGCGCAGGCAAAATCCTAGAGGAAAACCTGGTTCAGTCTGCTTTCCATATTTTATCCAAAACACTCGTATCCCCCATTTGTTTTAAAGAATTTGACAGTACGTCCAACCAGCCTCACAACCGCAGACCACATGTAACTACGCCAACCCAGGACCTCCACATCCGGCTTCTTCCCCTGCGGGATAGTCTGAGACGAGGCATCCGAGATGAAACTGAAGAGTATGTCTGACTGTAATATAGCCCTTTAGTTGGGGAAAAACTAATTCTGAATGGCTGGGCCTGGCTCCCCAGTGCGTGGGACTGGCTCAAAGTGAGTGGGCCTATGCCAACCCATGGCTGTGCCCCTGCCCAGTCTTGTGAAATCCATAGATTAGGGCCTAATTAAATTATTTCAATTGACTGATTTCCTTATATGAATTGCAACTCAGTAACATTTTTGATACTGTTGCATGTTGCGTTTATATTTTTGTTCAGTATAAGCAGTGATTAGGACTGCCCAAGGAGACCAATTTATCTTGCTTTTTAGAAAGTACATTATAAAATATGTGCTTTGCCTAATGTCTCTTATGTCACATTACCATTTCAAGTGACTATACTTAGAACATTTACTCAGACATCTTATGAGCATTTTGCATGCATTTCATTGCGAGAGTTGCGAGACTCTTTCATAGGAGTAGATTTCCGTTTTTATTAGCTGGTGAGATCAGCCGTTCACAGGTGTAATTTGATGGTGCAATTACAAAGATTGGACCCCCCCTTTACTTCCAGAACAGCCTGAATTATTCAGCGCATGGAAACGTTATTCAACCCGAGATGACATTCTCTGTCATTCTGCCCCTGAGCAAGGCAGTTTGGCAGCGATGACGTGGATGTTGATTAATGCAGCCCCCCGCACCTCTCTGATTCAGAGGGGTTGGGTTAAATGCGGAAGACACGTTTCAGTTGTACAATTGACTAGGTATCCCCCTTTCCAATTTGAATGAAGGGACATAACGTGTGCCAGGAAAACATTCCCCACACCATTACATCACCAGCCTATACCGTTGACACCAGGCAGGATGTGGCTGTGGACTCATGCTGCTTACACCAAATCTTGACTCTGCCATCAGCCTGACGCAACAGGTACCGGGATTAATCAGGCCATGTTTTTCCACCCTTCAATTGTCCAGTGCTTGTGACTGTGTGCCAACTGGAGACACTTCTTGTTTTTAGCTGATAGGAGTGAAACCATGTGTGGTTGTCTGCTGCAATAGCCCATCCGTGACAAGGATCGACGAGTTGTGAGTTTCGAGATGTCGTTCTGCACACCACTGTTGTACTGCGCCGTTATTTGTCTGTTTGTAGCCAGCCTGTTCGCTTGCACGATTTCTGCCATTCTCCTTCGACTGCTCTCATCAACAAGCTGTTTTCGCCACAGGATTGCCGCTGACAGGATGTTTTTTGTTTGTTGCACCATTCTCGGTAAACCGTAGACACTGTCGTGCGTGAAGCCCAGGGGGGTGTTTGTTTCTGAGATACTAGATCTGGTACTCCTGGTACCGAACGATCATACCATACCCAAAGTCGCTTAGGTTACTCATTTTGCCCATTCGTCTAAAGTTCAATCGATCAGTAACTGAATGCCTCAATGCCTGTCTAACTGCTTTACATAGCAAGCCACGGCCACGTGACTCACTGTCTAGGAGCGATCCATTTCCGTGATAGTGTACCTAATAAACTGGCCGGTGAGTGGGGGATTTAAAAGTTAAGGTGCAATATGCAGAAGTCGCTCCGCCATTTCTTGGTTGCTAAAATTCTAATAGTTTGTCTAATTTCAATAACAGTTTGTGACAAAACAAGCAGTGTAGAGAATCATTGTACCATGTAAACCACTGAAATATATTTTCAGTAACCAGAAAATGTATTTTTTGCAGTTTGAAGCTAGTTACAAAACCGAAAGTAAAAGACACAAAAGCGAAACTTATGCACGGGAAGCATAGAAATAGTGCACAAAGAACAGATCTACCACTTCTTAGACTTGCTTTCAATGAGTGACAGATTTTGGTCGGGTCGCTCAAAAAGTTACATATTGCAGCTTTAAAATTGGCAGAATTTGAATCAGATTTTTTGGGAGTGGCAGCAATGATTGAATATAGGGGAAACACTGCTTTCACCGTTGGCTGTTTGGTTTGTGCCTGTTTTCACCATAAGCAGGTCAGAATTTGATACTTTGCCATCAGTGTACAGTTAAAATGGTAACCTACACTGACATCGCATTTACCCATTAGAAGGAAGTGTTCATTCCAGTGACTTACAGCACAAGGGATGATGACAGTGATAGTTGGTTGCCTGTTTTCAGCCACTAGCAAATACTAAGTTCAAGAAGTAGTTGCAGATAACTTGTTGAGTCAGCAGTTTTATATGGTTTTGTTGTGCAGTGTTGCGGCCTGAGCAGTTGGTAGCATGGACAAACCCGCCCCAGGATAACCTGTCTTCTAGTTTTTTATCTTGTATTGTTTTTATTTCAGGAGTTAAAGTTCCACGTAATTTTCGCTTGTTGGAAGAGCTTGAAGAGGGTCAGAAAGGTGTTGGAGATGGGACAGTCAGCTGGGGCCTTGAAGACGATGAAGATATAATGCTAACGCGGTGGACGGGCATGATCATCGGACCGGCACGAGTAAGTGTGACTGCAGCAGGAGTAAGTAAAAGTTGTCTACGCGCCACATTACTGTGTAAGTCAGCTGAGCTAAAGTAACAAAAGTCTCAGGCAAGGTTACACAGCATTTAATGTTTGATCAGATGGTGGATAAATGAAGATGTCCACTCAGACTGTTTACCTTTTGGGGGAAAAAATCCCGTCTGCTTAAAGAATGACTGTGTAACGGTTGTCATAATCTTCCTCCTCCTCGGTCGAGGAGAAGGAGTAGGGATTGGACCAAAACACAGCGTTGCATGCAGACATAAAGAATTTATTTAAACAAGACGAAAATACGAAGAACACTTGAATAGATTACAAAACAACGTAGACAGACCTGAACATGTGAACTTACAAATAAAACACGAAGAACGCACGAACAGGAAAAGACTAACCAAACGAACGAAAACGAAACAGTCCCGTGTGGTGCGACAGACACAGACACAGGAACAATCACCCACAAACAAACAGTGAGAACAGCCTACCTTAATATGGTTCTCAATCAGAGGAAACGTCAAACACCTGCCTCTAATTGAGAACCATATCAGGCAACACATTTAACCCAACATAGAAACACATAACATAGAATGCCCACCCCAACTCACACCCTGACCAACTAAACACATACAAAAACAAGGAAAACAGGTCAGGAACGTGACAGACTGCCCCTAAAAATACAACTAAACCCTTTGAAAACAGTCTGTGGCATTGAGTCAGAAATATTTATTGTAGTTTTAAAATTGACTACAAATTGTAAATATAATTTTGGGCATGAAGTCAGTTACGTCAAACAGATTTTGGAACCTGATTTTACGAGTAAATGAATGTTAGGTTTGGATTAACATTGTCAACAATTCATTCCCCCTTTTCCCAAAGTGTTCTTTGGGAAAAGAACGGGCAAGTATGCTTTGCATGGTCCGGTGCCCCGGGTGGGCGGAGACCTTTCCTTAGCAGGACCATGAGCAAACCCCGCCACCCGGGGCACCGAGTCATGCAAAACAAACTCGCACACTGGAACGTCTTCCCCAGACAGTGGTTAGTACTTGCCCATGGTCAGGAAATACCTACTCTAGGGAAAACGGGCTTCTATAAAGTTGTTCAACAATCTTGGCCGAATGCCAAGGATATGGATTAAGTCCGATGAGCTTCTGCTTGGGCTGTCAACCGTCAAACCTCAGACAGGTGTGTTGTTGGTTAGTATGTAGCTACATTTTGTTAGCTAATAGCATTATGTCATTATTTGATAGCCTAGTATCATAGCGGCATAGCCTAAATACATAGCCTCTCCCTTACATGTAATGTGAGAGGAAGATTTGCATAGCTAATGTTGCACCTGAAGACAGGTTTGATCCCTACTAACTAATGTTAGCAAGCTAGTTCTCATAATCAAGCTAACCCGACGACATGTTTGATGCAGCTTTCTTTCATTAATGTTTAAACTCAAACTGGCTAGCCACTGTCTTTGTTTGTTGTGATTGAATGGATAAGACACAACCAAGAAATGCCCACATCAAACCACACCCCCAAGACAACTCTCATTTGCCTTCTGTCATGGTGTTTGTTAATGAGCATTGATGAAAAACGAGGCCAAATCAGGAAGTGCAGTTGACCTTTAACTTCTTTGGGGTAGGGGGCAGTATTTTCACGTCCGGATGAAAAGCATGCCCAGAGTAAACGGCCTGCTACAAAGCCATAAAAGCTATAATATGCATATTATTAGTAGATTTGGATAGAAAACACTCTGAAGTTTCTAAAAACTGTTTGAATGATGTCTGTGAGTATAACATAACACATCAGGCAGGCAAAGACCTGAGAAAAAAATCCAACCAGGAAGTGGGAAATCTGAGGTTGCTTGATTTTCAACTCAGCTCCTATTGAAGATACAGTGGGATATTGGTAATGTTGCACTTCCTAAGGCTTCCACTAGATGTCAACAGTCGTTAGAACCTTGTCTGATGCCTCTACTGTTTAGTGGGGCCGAAGGAGAGAGGAATTAGTCAGGTCTGCCATGAGGTGACCATGCGCGTTCACGTGAGAGCGAGCTCTGTTCCATCGCAATTCTGAAGACACAGGAATACTCCGGTTGGAACATTATTGAAGAATGTTAAAAACATCGTAAAGATTGATTCAATACTTCGTTTGTCATGTTTTTACGGACTGTAATATAACTTTTTTAACTTTTCGTCCGTACTTTCCGCTGGACCTGCCCGCGCGTCGTGAGTTTGAAAAGTGTACTGAACGCTAGAACAACAAGGAGGAATTTGGACATAAATGACGGACATTATCGAACAAAACAAACATTTATTGTGGAACTGGGATTTCTGGGAGTGCATTCTGATGAAGATCATCATCAAAGGTAAGTGAATGTTTATAATGTTACTTCTGACTTCTGTTGACTGCATAATATGGCGGCTATATTTGTGTCTTGATTGGGCTCTGAGTGCCGACTCAGATTATTGCATAGTTTGCTTTTTTCGTAAAGCTTTTTGGAAATCTGACACAGCGGTTGCATTAAGGAGAAGTGCATCTAAAATTCCATGCATAACAGTTGTATCTTTTAGCAATGTTTATTATGAGTATTCCTGTAAATTGATGTGGCTCTCTGCAAAATCAAAGGATTTTTGTGACTTCTGAACGTAAGGCGCCAATGTAAACTCAGATTTTTGGATAGACATATGAACTTTACCAAACAAAACATACATGTATTGTGTAACATGAAGTCATATGAGTGTCATCTGATGAAGATCATCAAAGGTTAGTGATTCATTTTATCTATATTTCTGCTTTTTGTGAATCCTCTCTTTGGCTGGAAAAATGGCTGTGCTATTCTGTGAATAGGCACTCACCTAACATAATCGTTTCGTTTGCTTTCGTCGTAAAGCCTTGGCTGGATTTACACTGTGTCGGACACTGTGGCTGGATTTACAACAAGTGTATCTTTAAAATGGTGTAAAATACATGTATGTTTGAGGAATTTGAATTTGAATTATGAGTTTTCTGTTTTGAATTTGGCGCCCTGCAGTTTCACTGGCTGTTGAAGAGGTGGGACGCTACCGTCTCACTTACCCTAGAGAGGTTAATGGGTGACTGCACTTCCTTTTTTTTCCATTTCTTTTTACCCCCTTTTCTCCCCAATTTCGTGATTACAAACTTGTCTCATCGCTGCAACTCCCCAAAGGGCTCGGGAGAGGCGAAGGTCGAGTCATGCGTCCTCCTAAACATGACCCGCCAAACCGCGCTTCACCCACACACTAAACCCGGAAGCCAGCTGCACCAATGTGTCTGAGGAAACACTGTTCACCTGAAGATCAAAGTCAGCCTGCAGGCACCTGGCCTGCCACAAGGAGTCGCTAGAGTGCGATGAGCCAACTAAAGCCCCCCCCCCCCAGGCAAACCCTCCCCTAACCCGGACGACGCTGGGTGCCTGCAAGCTGATCACGGCCGGTAGTGACACAGCCTGAGATCGAACCCCAGGCTGTAGTGATGCCGCAACACTGCGATGCAGTGCTTTAGACTGCTTCTCCCTTCAGGAGGCTCTGTACTTCCTGTTTTGCCCTAATTTTAGATTTGGTTAATTAAGAAATGCTAGGGGCCAAGACTGAATTCAAACATGAGTTGGTTTCGTGGTGTGGTTTGATGTGGGTGTCTCTTGTGTATGTTTGCAGGTAGAAGAGTTATCCAAATTATTTCGCGAATTAGCTTCAGCCGGCTGGTGTCTGACCGTGGCAGTTGGTTTGACTAGTTTGGCTATTTAAGGACCGTCAATAAATTACACAATATTTTAATGTAGAACATCTTTAGGTTCTCATAATACTTTGAATATATGTATATATATTTCTACAATTTTATAGTTGTTGGAGGTTTTTAAATAGTTAAATTGGAGCTTTTGGAATTTAAACATTGTCCCATGTACATTGTGTAATTTACCAAAGATCCCTAACTAGCCCCATAGGGATATCCAAAGTCAATTCAAATTTACCACGGGCATTACTATTGGGTTGCGTGCAACTGCACTCCAAATTGATGATTACTTGTGTGCTGCCAGCTGTGGGCATGTGGGCAGGATTGAAACAAACCCAACATTTATTTAGTGATGTAGTCACGACCACAAATCTCACAAAACTCTGTTTTGGACAAGACTGACTTCATGACCAAAAGTATCCTATTTACACTTTGTAGTCAATTTTTACAGTAGAATAAATGTTTGACTCATATTGATTTTCTAAATGAGAAGTTGTTTTTTAGGGGCAGTTGCTTTTTAAGGGGGTGGCACTCCCATAGGCACCATTGCATTAGCAGCTGGGTCTGGTCTGCTTAGTTTGACTGTATATGAAACAGAAATAGCGAGTGGGATGTCTTGCTTCCTCTTTTGTCACCTCTTATGTCACCTCTGTAACATAAGCACCTCTAAATGTGTTTCCACCAGGGAAGTGGAATATGTGTGTTTAAGACCACACTGTGGCTGAATTGTGTTAAATTCTTGAAAAATAACCAGTAAGTCAAAACAGGCATTGTAATGTACATAACTGATCACCTTTACCCTGACCAAGCAATGTTTGTTTTGTTTTCCAGACTAATTATGAAAACAGGATATACAGTCTGAAAGTGGAATGTGGTCCAAAATATCCTGAATCACCACCGATCGTTAGATTTGTAACAAAAATTTGCATGAATGGGATAAATAATTCCAATGGGATGGTAAGTTACATTACATTAAAATTTTTGCTCGTACAAATGATATTGACCTAAATCTGTTAAATTATTAGTGTATATATGTTCTGGTAAATGTAGTGCTCTTCAAAGGATGTTCACTGATTTGCCGCTCTCTCTCTATCAGGTGGATACACGAAGCATACCAATTCTATCTAAATGGCAAAATTCTTATAGCATTAAAGTTGTTCTTCAAGAGTTAAGGCGTCTAATGATGTCCAAGGAGAATATGAAGCTTCCACAACCACCAGAAGGACAAACCTACAGCAATTAATTGTTCACTGATTATTTACTTTTGACCCCTATTGTCTTAAACCTTATTCTCTTATAAAATATTCCCTCCACCATTCCAAGAATTTAGACTGAGAGCAAGGTTGGATATTCCTAAAATTGGACATTCCTTCTAGTTAGCTCATTCTAGAATGTTCCCACAGTGAAATTATGTTTTTAAGAACACAGGTGAACAGTTATTTCTCTTCTATTGAAGTTAGTGTTACCATTCACTTTCTGATCAAGAGATGTATCAAGTTGGCTTCCCAAGAGAAGCATGGCACCAAGTGGATACCCAAGTCAAACAATTTATCTTTCGAATGGCAGGTCACTGAAATGAAGAATTGAGATGTGTGTATGATGGCATGCTCCAACTAAGAAAGGCACAAGTTGTAATTTGTAGGTACATTGAAATATTATGAAGATTAAAATGTGGCTGTAGGCCAGAAGTAGTGTCACCGGGTGTGAAGGATTTGTTTTATATTTTTTATTTTACACAATGCCAATGTTTCTGTTCTGCAGCTTTTTGACTTGTAACAGACCTTAAAGCCTGTTTGGTTCTGAAAAAATACCCCTTGCATTTAACTTTTAGTGAAAATGACAAGTGTATGTATGACATTGATTTTTCTGACATTAAAATCACTATCTGAAAAATGTTGCAAACTGGATACATTTTTACTCAATCTATTATGAAATATCTGTTGAATATTATACTGTAACAGTTATTTAAGCAATAAGGACTGAGGTGGTGGGGTAAATGGCCAATATACCACGGCTAAGGGCAGTTCTTAACACAACGAAACGCGGAGTGCCTGTATACAGCCCTTATTCGTGGTATATTAGCCATATACGGCAAGCGGTACCGGAGCGCCAAGTCTAGGTCCAAAAGGCTTCATAGCAGCTTCTACCCTCAAGCCATAACACTCCTGAACAGCTAATCAAATGGCTACCCAGACTATTTGCATTGTCCCCCCCCCACCCTCTTTTTTATGCTGATGCTACTCTCTGGTTATCTATGCGTAGTCACTTTAACTATACCTACATGTACATATTACCTCGACTAACCTGTGCCCCCGCACATTGACTCTGTCCCGGTACCCCCTGAATATAGCCTCGCTACTGTTATTTTACTGCTGCTCTTTAACTATTATTTTTATTTTTTACTTAACTTATTTTTCTTAACTGCATTGTTGGTTAAGCATTTCCCTGTAATACCTGTTGTATTCGGTGCATGTGACAAATAAAAATTGATTTGATATACCACAAACACCCTTATTTACTATTATAAACTGGTTTCCAACGTAATTAGAGCATTCCAAATACTTTTTGGGGTCATACCCGTGGTATCAGCATTCAGGGCTCGAACCACCCAGTTTATAAAATGAAATAAATTCTGAATGTCTTGTACTGACCTGTCTAACAGCCAGATTATCAACACTATCAACGATTCTCATAAATAAATAAAATATTTTTTAGCTTATGTCCATCTGTGATGCGATATATACACTACTGTTCAAAAGTTTGGGGTCACTTAGAAATGTTTTTGAAAGAAAAACACATTTTTTGTCCATTTAACATAACATCAAATTGATCAGAAATAGTGTAGACATTGTTAATGTTGTAATTGACTATTGTAGTTGGAAACGGCAGATTTTTTTATGGAATATCTACATAGATGTAATCGATCCCACAAATGCTGATGCTCCAGATACTCAACTAGTCTAAAGAAGGCCAGTTGTATTGCTTCTTTCATCAGAACAGTTTTCAGCTGTGCTAACATAATTGCAAAAGGGTTTTCTAATGATCAATTATTAGCCTTTCAAAACGATAAACTTGGATTAGCTAACACAACGTGCCATTGGAACACAGGAGTGATGGTTGCTGATAATGGGTCTCTGTACGCCTATGTAGATATTCCATAAATCTGCCGTTTCCAGCAACAATAGTCATTTACAACATTAACAATGTCTACACTGTATTTCTGATCAATTTGATGTTATTTTAATGGACCAAAAAAATGTGGCTTTTCTGTCAAAAACAAGAATTTCTAAGTGACCCCAAACTTTTGAACGGTAGTTTATATATAATATTTCATAGATCTTGTTAGCCTTGATATACAATTGCTTTAATGCTTTAAATGGGGTTCAGGGATTAACCACTAGCAATTGGCACCAAAACAATTACAGTGGTGATATCAGGCCATTTGGACAGTGTTTAATAGCCATTTGCCAAGCCATAGCAGATAATTAGAAAATGATCCGTTAGCTTGTTTTCAGTCCCTTTTTCTTCATACAGTTGAGTTATGTGCAAAAGGCCATTAACTTTGATGAATAATACTGATAAATCATGATTTTGGACAGTAATTATACACTTTTTTTTCCATATACTGTCTGTCAGAACTCTGGGTTGCAGGAGTCAATATCCTAGAACAGTACAGTACTGCTTTCATGTTACAGAGGATTGTGTGATGTGACACTCAGGGTGATAGACTAATGGTAAGTGACTGTAAGGCCACCATGCCAGTCCTCGGCATGGCCTGACCACCATATATCTCTCCCACTGCAGTGGCCTGACACAGAGCAGCTTGACTGTCTTGGGGCTGAGCATCACATTCACTGCAGACTAGTAGACCGCACACGTCGCTGTGGACTGGACACCACATCGCACACACACTATATAACCTCAGTATGGGAGAGCTCATTGTCAGCATAGCCACAGAAACATTTCCTTTGTTAGATGTGTTCATTCATTCTCTCTGCTGTATTTGTGTATAGATCTCATCTCAAGCTGATAGGTTTACATAAACAAAGGGTATATTCTCAACAGAAAAACACAGGATAAATGGTATCCCAAAAGACGAAAAGGACAACAAAGCCATATCCCATATCCAAATATTTTCTGTATTGTAAATAACACTGGCGTTGACCTATGCACCAGCATGGCCATCTTAATAACAGCAGAATAACTCATTAAAACAACCTAAATATACAAAGGAAGCATCTACTCGAAAGCACACAGTAAAAATATGCTTATTCATATGTACAGATGCTGGGAGGAAACCATCTTTGAAGAGAGTGGTTGTGGGAAGAGTTGGTGGAGGATATCTTCCCTGGTGGACTAAATCAAAACAGTGGTGGAAAAAGTACCCAGTTTTCATACTTGAGGAAAAGTAAAGACACCTTAATAGAAAATGTCTAAAGTAAAAGTGAGTCACCCAGTAAAATACTACTTGAGTAAAAGTCTAAAAGTATTTTGTTTTAAATATACTTAAGTATAAAAAGTAAATATAAATGCTAAAATATACTTATGTATCAAAAGTAAAAGTATATTATTTCAAATTCCTTATATTAAGCAAACCAGACGGCACAGTTCTTGTGTTTTTTGTTTTAATTTACAGATAGCCAGGGGCACACTCCAACACCCAGCCAGACATGATTTAGGGAGTACTTTTGGGTGCCAGGGAAAATGTATGGAGTAAAAAGTGATTTATTTTATTTTGGAATGTAATGAAGTAAAAGTTGTCCAAAATATAAATAGTAGAGTACAGATACTTTAAATTACTACTTAAGTAGTTTTTTGGGGTATGTTTACTTAACTTTACACCACTGAATCTAAATAGTATTTCCTTGATTCCTTGTGTCCTCTCCATCCTGGACCTCCAATGTGATTTGAGAAGGAGCTCAATGAGGAATCAACTAAATACAATTGATATTCTCCATGAGGAATCAAGGAAATAGGATTGAGATTCACCCTGTCTTGTTATCAAGCTTCAGCCATTCTATAATTAATCAGCTCTGAAATCATCCCCTAGAGGGAGCTATATGCCCGTGAGTTCACACTACTGGGTGTTCTCAGCGCTTTCTATTCTAGCTGGGGTTTCTACTCTAGGGGTCATAACTGTTCTGAAAGGCAGGGGCAGCAGTATGATGCTGCTTAGGTTTGTCTCCAGTGCCTCCATTGCTGCATGTTTACATTACTCTTTAGAAAGAGATGCTTTAGACAGAGCTGCTCACCAAAGGGAAGAATGATATGTATGATCTTGTTCCAAGATGGCAGCGCAGTAGGACGTGTATATCTGTCTTTGTCTTATCCCGTGTCCTATCCCTTGTAAATAGCCAGTCTTTTTCGGATATATCTTAATCTCACTTTCTATCTACGAATGAAATATACTTTCCTGCAACCCGCCTCACCCAATGTCGTACGGATAATTGCAATTATTTCGCCACTATGGCTTATTTATTGCCTTACCTCCCTAATCTTACTTCATTTGCACACACTGTATATAGTCTTTTCTATTGTGTTATTGGCTGTACGTTTGTTTATTCCATGTGTAACTCTGTGTTGTTGTTTGTGTCGCACTGCTTTGCTTTATCTTGGCCAGGTCGCAGTTGTAAATGAGAACTTGTTCTCAACTGGCCTTCCTGGTTAAATAATGGTAAAATAAAAAATACAAATATTTTCACTAGCTACTCGTGCTGTGCAGTGCTGCCTGTTAGCCGGCGTTCACCATGTGTCTTCATTGTGCTTTTGAATTGGTGTCCAAAGCAAAGCACCAACTATGAATGATTAATTTATGTAATTAAGGCATCATTCTGGACACCCGCAAGTGATTATTTCTCTCACAAGATGTCCTCTCTTGGAGACTTAAAAGCAACCAGATAGAGAACACAATTATTCCATCATTTGTCAGGAGCCTTTGAATGTAGTTATTGTCTGCGTGCTGATATATTTTACCAGGGTTTTGTATAAATAGATGGTTTCACCTGAAAACGAGAGAAATACAGTATGTTACAATATATTAGAAGTATGATAACATACTGGAAGTATTGCTAGTATAACTTCTGACTTGATGTGACCTGATGTGATATGGAGTTCCCTACGTGCAAAGCCCCAAGCCAGTAGCCCTGTGGGTTGGCTATTATATGCTATTGGGTGGTGTATGGGTTAATTATCACAAGAACGTGGAGTAAGGTCAATGTGCATTTTTACTAGTCAATACAACACAATCTTCTCGATAAGTTCTTGAGTCTGGTCTCAGAACATGCAATAAAGTACCTGCTGCAGAGGTTGGATGACGAGGATTTTGTTTTTTCTAAATAGGAGTGAGAGGTAACGACATCCAACATACTTTTTCATTTTGACCACAATAACCATGCATTTACTGCAAGTAATCCATTTGAAGTCTTTAGTAGAGCTCTGATTTACTTTACCCAAATTTGATGAACCTTCCCAATTCCCAGTTACACACAGAGGAAATACACTGAGTGTGCAAAACATTAGGAACACCCGCTCTCTCTATGACAGACTGAACAGGTAAATCCAGATGAATGCTATGATTCCTTATTCATGTCACCTGTTAAATCCACTTCAATCAGTGTAGATGAACGGGAGGAGACAGGCGGTTAAAGAAGGATTTTTAAGCCATTCAGAGGGTGAATTGGCAAGCCAAAAAATGTAAGTGCCCTTGAACGGGGTATGGTAGTAGGTGCGCCGGTTTAAGTGTGTCAAGAACTCAGTGTATGTCTGGAGATAATGTAGGGGCTGTTATAAAAGGTCCAATGTAGCGGTTTTCATTTAAAATGGTTAAAAATAAACTAAAATCGCTTCTTAGCAAAGAGTAATTTCTCAAGCAAGAATGGACTGTTGGGGTGGTTTGAGTGTGGAGGGGAAAATGGAAAATGTGCTGTTATTGGCAGAGAGGTTTGGAACTCTCTTAAATAGGCCGAAATTTCAGGCGGCCTTTTCAAACAGCTCTTACACTAAAAGGGCATTATCATCCGTTTCACAATTTCAGAAGTGTCAAGAATGGTCCGCCACCCAAAGGGCATCCAGCCAACTTGACACAACTGTGGAAAGAATTGGAGTCAACATGGACCAGCATTCCTGTGGAACGCTTTCAACACCCTGTAGTCCATGTCCTGACAAATTGAGGCTGTTCCGAGGGCAAAAGGGGGTGCAAATCAATATTAGGAAGGTGTTTGTAATGTTTTGTACACTCAGTGTATATTATTGCATTCTAACAGAATGTGTTTACTGAAAAGGCTGTCTTATATAGACTTCTCTCCACATAATAAAGTATTTAACCTGAGAGAGATTCATCTTAACAATAGGAGCAGCAAATCCACACCTGACTGTTTAACCTCCAGCACCGTCACGCTAATCTGAATTTCAACTCTGAACACCTCAATAAAGACTTCAATTTAATCCTTTTTCTTATTTTCTCAAGGCTCTCTCCCTCTGCAGGAAGCTCAAATGGAGGCTTATACTGACATTGTTTCACTTTTTACATCCTCTGTCCTCTCACGCTCAGCTCTCTACCCATGCAGTCAGGCAACCAGTCTCCCACCTTTCGAAAACGTGTGAAATTAGTAAATGTTGCTTTGGGTTTGAGTGACTGAGCTGAATGTAGCCTGCGAGCGTTTCAGTGATCTAAGTTGGGAAGGAATGTGGTGAGGAGGACATGATGCTAGTCTACAGACTGGCTGCTGGAGCCAGCCCTCCTTAGTGGATTCCCAGAGCTCTCACCTTCTGCCCCCCAGGGCCAAAAGGTCACGTCTTCTGTCTGTCCGTACTGTAAAAAGCTTTGTCTCTTTTTACAGCCCACAGGACAGGAGGAATGAGTGGAGAATGTGTCTATCGCAAAAACATTTTCGCATACATTTCACAGGATTTACCCCAGTGATTGTCTGAGCTTGTGCAAATTGAGAGTGAACATATACAGTGCCTAGAAAGTCTACACCCCCCTTGGATGTCTTCATATTTTATTGTGTTAAAAAGTGTGATTAAAATTGATTTAATTGTCTTTTTTTTTGTCAACGATCTACAAAACAAATACTCTTCTGTCAAGGTGGAATCAATGTACAGTTGAAGTCGGAAGTTTACATACACTTAGGTTGGAGTCATTAAAACTCGTTTTTCAACCACTCCACAAATTTCTTGTTAACAAACTATAGTTTTGGCAAGTCGGTTAGGACATCTACTTTGTGCATGACACAAGTCATTTTTCCAACAATTGTTTACAGACAGATTATTTCACTGTATCACAATTCCGGTGGGTCAGAAGTTTACATACGCTAAATTGACTGTGCCTTTAAACAGCTTGGAAAATTCCAGAAAACCATCGTTATGTTTGGAGGAAAAAGGGGGAGGCTTGCAAGCCGAAGAACACCATCCCAACCGTGAAGCATGGGGGTGGCAGCATCATGTTGTGGGGGTGCTTTGCTGCAGGAGGGACTGATGCACTTCACAAAATAGATGGCATCATGAAGCAGGAAAATTATGTGGAACTATTGAAGCAACATCTCAAGACATCAATCCTATAGAAAATGTGTGGGCAGAACTGAAAAAGCGTGTGCGAGCAAGGCGACTTTCAAACCTGACTGAGTTACACCAGCTCTGTCAGGAGGAATGGGCCAAAATTCACCCAACTTATTGTGGGAAGCTTGTGGAAGGCTACCCGAAACGTTTGAGCCAAGTTAAACAATTTAAAGGCAATACTACCAAATACTAATTGAGTGTATGTCAACTTCTGACCCACTGGGAATGTGATGAAAGAAATAAAAGCTGAAATAATCATTCTCTCTACTATTATTCTGACATTTCACATTCTTAAAATAAAGTGGTGATCCTAACTGACCTAAGACAGGGAATTGTTACTAGGATTTAATGTCAGGAATTGTGAAAAACTGAGTTTAAACGTATTTGGCTAAGGTGTATGTAAACTTCTGACTTCAACTGTATATATATATATTTTTTTTTAGATTAATGTTAAATAATGTTAGAAACTCCTTTGGCAGCAATTTCAGCTGTGAGTCTTCTTAGGGAAGTCTCATAAGAGCTTTTGCACACCTATACTATGCAATATTTTATCCATTCTTATTTTCAAGCTCTGTCTTCAAGCTCTGTCAAGGTGTTGGAGATCATGGCTAGACAGACATTTTCAAGTCTGGCCATAGATTTTCAAACAGATTTAACTCAAAACTGTAGCTTGGTCACTCAGGAACATTCACTATCTTGGTTAGCAACTCCAGTGTAGATTAGTCTTTGTATTGTAGGTCATTGTCCTGCTGAAAGATGAATTTTTCTCCCAGTGTCTGGTGTAAAGCAGACTGAAGCAGGTTTTCCTCTAGGATTTTACCTGTGCTTAGCTTCATCCTGTTTCTTGTCATCCTGTAAAACTCCACAGTCTTTGCAGATGTCAAGCATACTCATAGCATGATGCAGCCACCACCATGCTTGAAAATAAGGAGGCAGTTACTCAGTGATATGTTGTATTGGATTTGCCACAAACATATTTTTTTATTTTTTTATTTAACCTTTATTTAACTAGGCAAGTCAGTTAAGAACAAATTCTTATTTACAATGACGGTCTACACCGGCCGATGCTGGGCCAATTGTGCGCTGCCCTAAGGCACTGCATCTCAGTGCAAGAGGTGTCACTGCAGTCCCTGGTTTGAATCCAGGCTGGATCACATCCGGCTGTGATTGGGAGTCCCATAGGGCGGCGCACAATTGGCCCAGCATCATTCGGGTTTGGCCGGTGTAGACCATCATTGTAAATAAGAATTTGTTCTTAACTGACTTGCCTAGTTAAATAAAGGTTAAATAAAATATATATTATTGTGGAGTCACTACAATATTGTTGATCCATCTTCAGTTTTCTATCACAGCCATAGAACTCTTGTAGTTGCTTTAAAATCACCAATGGCCTCGTGGTAACATCCCTAAGCAGTTTCCTTCCTGTCCTGCAGCTCAGTTCAGAAGGACGACTGCATCTTTGATGTGTCTGGGTGGTTTAATACATCACCCACAGCATAATTATTAACTTGACCATGCTTAAGGATACAGTAAATTCAATGTCTGATGTTTGTTATTGTTATTATTCAATAATGTTTGTTATTGTTACCCATCTACCAATCACTGCCCTTCTTTATGAGGCTTTCGAAAAGCTCCCTGGTCTTCGTAGTTGAATCTGTGCTTGAAACTCAATACTTGACTGAGGGACCTTACTGATGTTATCATGACACAAGGTGAGACCCAGATGCACACACAAGATGCAGATGGTTGGAGTCTTATAATGTTTATTAATCCAAAAGGAGTAGGCAAGAGAATGGTCGTGGACAGGCAAAAGTTCAAAACCAGATCAGAGTCCATGAGGTACAGAGTGGCAGACAGGCTCGTGGTCAAGGCAGGCAGAATGGTCAGGCAGGCAGGTACAAAGTCCAGAAACAGGCAAGGGTCAAAACCAGGAGGACTAGAAAAAGGAGAAGAGCAAAAAGCAGGAGAACGGAAAACCACTGGTTGACTTGGAAAAACATACAAGACAAACTGGCACAGAGAGACAGGGATAAATACAGTGGGGAAAATCAGTGACACCTGGAGGGGGTGGAGACAATCGCAAGGACAGGTGAAACAGATCAGGGCGTGACAAGATGTTGTATGTATGGGGGACAGAAGAAGGGGTAGTCATTCAAAAATCCATATAACTTATTACGATTTGTTAAGCCAAATTTTACTTCTGAACTAATTTAGGCATGCCTAAACAAAGGGGTTGAATACTTATGCAATGACTATATTTTAGTTATTTACATTGTATTAATTTGTAGAAATGGGTAGAATTTTCTTTTCACTTTGACATTATGGCGTATTTTGTGTAGATCAATGACAATTTTTTTAAATTAAATATATTTCAATCCCTATTTCAATCCCAATTTGTAACGCAAAAGAAAATTAACTTTCTGTAGGCACTGTAATAGGCCTAGTTGAAGTCGATAAACAAAACAAAAAGATAAAGATAATTTACTTGTTCTGAGATTGAAGCAATTTGAGGCCCATTTTCAAAGAAAGGATGCACACACTGTATTACAACAATGGTAACCTGGAACTACAGAGAACAAGATATTTCTCACTATTAGGCTTGTTACTTATCTATAGATGAAAATTTGTTGATGTTGATGATAACAGAAAAAGGCATTGCTTTCTCCTGAAGGGGGGATTTGCTCACACATTCAAGTGCTGTATTTACAGTGGTGAGCTAGTACATGAATGGCCTCTTCTCATTGTGAGAAAAGGGACATATTGAAACCACATGTCTGCTTGCACTCTTGTTTCCCAGGGATATTGACAGGCACTTCACAGACAAAGTGCAATACTCATGCACATAGCTAGGCTTCAGTCAGCCTGTTTATACTTATGGCCCGTTGTGCTCACGGCTATTGGAATCCAAGATCCATAGAACGATATATCAGTTAGTCAAGGGGAAGTTCGCTGATATCTTATGGCTGATGTTGTATGATGATAATAAACATACTATCTGAAACATCAATTCAAATAGCCTATTTATTGCCACTTAATATGTGGCCAGTGTGATATTAAAGAGGGCCTCACATCAACTGACTGAATGTTGAGAAAGGAGGTAAAGAAAAAAATATGAACAAATAAGCTGTGTACTTATTGCATTCCAAGTTATTTATACAGAGGAGAGAAAAGTTAGTAGACTTCATGTCTCTACTCTGCGGGAACTATTAAATTACGTCTGGATGTTTCTAATTACCTCACTATAAATGTTGGAACACAACACTTCTCCAGTGTTAGAGGGCCCTTATAATGCCTCTTCGCATGTTTAGGGAAGCACTGGCCCATGGTGGTCCTTGTATATGTGTTTCTGGCATTTGGAATGTGGCTTTTAGTGAAAGAAAAGTGAGCATTCCTGCTGCTGTCGCAAGGGGAAAGGAAATGGGTAATAAACCCCCCCTCCCCCCCAAAAAAACCTCCCTCGCGCCGCAGCACGCTGGAGCCAGTGATTCTGACTGGGATCCACTTAATTGCTCTTAAATGAAAAAGATTGTTGCCTTCCCATTTTTCTGATGTTTAAGAAAGTCAAGTCAAATCCCATGTGTATGGCAGCCAAAGCAGGGACCGCTGCGGCCGGCCGGCGACTCTCATCCAGCAGTTTAATCACTAATCCTGCTCTCAGTGCGATGCCATCAGTAACATTATTATTAATATTGAGCAGAGGACTGCAAACTCTGGAGGAGTCAGAATGTCCAGCCTGCTTTGCTCTTAGCCCTACGGCCATATGGAATGTGCAACATGTTGAGGTGTTTCAGTCCATCACGTAATTTCCCCCAGTGTTATATAAGGCAGTCTATGTATAATATAACATTTGGATGATATTCTGTGTCCGTATTGACCTGTGACGAGCGCATTCTGTTCATATTCAGAGCCAAAATACACTCTATATACAAAAGCATGTGGACACCCCTTCAAATTAGTGGATTCGGCTATTTCAGCCACACCCGTTGCTGACAGCTGTATAAATACGAGCACACAGCCATGCAATCTCCATAGACAGACATTGGCAGTAGAATGGCCTTACTGAAGAGCTCAGTGACTTTCAACGTGGCACCTTCATAGGATGCCACCTTTCCAACAAGTAAGTTCATCAAATTTCTGCCCTGCTAGAGTAGCCCCGGTCAACTGTAGGTGCTGTTATTGTGAAGTGGAAACGTCTAGGAGCAACAACGGCTCAGCCACAAAGTGTTAGGCCACACAAGCTCACAGAACGAGACCCTCCAAGTGCTGAAGTGCGTAGCGCGTAAA
Organism: Salvelinus namaycush; assembly: GCF_016432855.1. Taxonomy (NCBI): domain Eukaryota; kingdom Metazoa; phylum Chordata; class Actinopteri; order Salmoniformes; family Salmonidae; genus Salvelinus; species Salvelinus namaycush. The sequence continues at coordinate 14,410,291 of NC_052331.1, read as the reverse complement.
AATCGCCTGTCCTCGGTTGCAACATTCACCAAACTGCCTCTGGAAGCAACGTCAGCACAAGAACTGTTCGTTGGGAGCTTCATGAAATGGGTTTCCATGGCAGAGCAGCCGCACACAAGCCTAAGATCACCATGCACAATCCCAAGTGTCGGCTGGAGTGGTGTCAAGCTTCCCGCCATTGAGAGCAGTGGAAATACGTTCTCTGGAGTGATGAATCACGCTTCAAGATCTGGCATTCCGACAGACGAATCTGGGTTTTCGGGGGATGTCAGGAGAACGCTACCTGCCCGAATGCATAGTGCCAACTGTAAAGTTTGGTGGAGGAGGAATAATAGTCTGGGCTGTTTTTCATGGTTTGGGATAGGCCCCTTAGTTCCAGTGAAGGGAAATCTTAACGCTACCTCATACAATGACATTCTAGACGATTCTGTGCTTCCAACTTTGTGGCAACAGTTTGGGGAAGCCCTTTCCTGTTTCAGCATAACAATGCCCCCGTGCACAAAGCGAGGTCCATACAGAAATGGTTTATCGAGATCGGTGTGGAAGAACTTGACTGGCCTGCATAGCGCCCTGACCTCAACTCCATCGAAAAGCTTTGGGATGAATTGGAACGCCGACTGCAAGCCAGTCCTAATCGGCCAACATCAGTGCCCGACCTCACTATTGCTCTTGTGGCTGAATGGAAGCAAGTCACAGCAGCACTGTTCCAACATCTAGTGGAAAGCCTTCTCAGAAGAGTGGAGACTGTTATAGCAGCAGAGGGGGGACCTCCATAACTCCATATTAATGGCCATGATTTTGCAATGAGATGTTTGACGAGCAGGTGTCCACATACTTTTGGTCATGTAGTGCATCTAACCGTATAAGTTCACTTTTACATACTGCGTGATAGATAGTAAAATAGGCCTATCACGACAAACTATCTGTCAGACAGAGTCCATCATGACTTTAATGTCACGTTAGACTTTCATGTCGTGTCAGGCGTTTTGCTTTGTAATGTAGTTAATTGTTGAGGAAAATAAGTGTGTCACATCCCCAGCAGTCATTGGTCACATCCCATAAAGCTGAGCTGACTGCTGCTGTCTGTCCCCGTTGTCACACTTCCATGCCCAGGGCCTAGGGCATTGGCTGATTAGTTGGTTGGTGCTATTGTGGCAGGCAGCGGCTACAGGACCACAGAGAGCTGGGACCCTGGCCTTGCAGGATGTCAAACAATGCTGGGAAGGAAGAGGAGGGAATCCTAGGCTTTGTGTTAGATGGAGCCTGGTGGTCATCATCAGCCCTGGTTGTCTTGAAGAGAGGAGCCTCCCCCCCATAATGACTCCTCACCAGTGGTGGCTGGTGGGAGGAGCTATGGGAGAACAGGCTCATTGTAATGGCTGGTATGGAATGAATGGAACGGTATCAAACACATCAAACATATGTAAACCAGATGTTTGACTTAGTTCCATTTATTATATTACAGCCATTACAATAAGCCCATCCTCCTATAGCTCCACCTACCAGCCTCCTCTGCTCCTCACTCACTGTCCCCCGGGTCCTCTTGAAGAGAAGAAGAAAAGAGAAGAGTGAACAGAGGATAGGAGGAGAAGGGAAAAGAGGAGAAGAGCTTTTTATTATATGAATGACTCCTCACTGTCCCCGGGGCTTGGCTTGAGTGAGCTTGGTCAGCATTCATCAGTCTCTTGTTGCATGCTCTGTGAATGATAATGAAGTCTTCTGTCTCTGGTTCGTGCCAACGTCTTTGATTAATATTTCAGCGTTTGGTTTGCTTTATTCTTTTCAAAACAGTATTTTCCAAAGCATTGACACAGAGCTGACATCATCGCATTGTTGTTGTTCTCTTCAATGGAATTCACCTGTCATTCAACAGGCCCATATCTGTCAAATCTGCAGCATTACCCGGCTTGTCACAGTACTAAGGAGATGAGACCTACACGGAGGCCTGATTTTCATGGTACTCTCATGTGCTCAGAGGAGTGGCGTGCCCGGTCAGACCAGACCCCATCTGCCACAGAAGGGGGCAAAGTGGATTACGTCAAAATAATTCTCATGCGTTGATAACCAATTATGGCTGGAGTCTCTAACCTCTAGAGCACATCAAACAAGATCAAACAGTGACCTTATACAGCTAGCTGCCAAACGGAAATCATGTTTACAATTTATAGCTCTTTACTGTTATTTCATTGTGGAACATTGTGGTATATGATGAATCAATGTTCATATTCACAGTTAAGAAAGGACATGGCATCATGATTTGGATGACATATGCGTCAGCCTTATGGGACAAACTGGGATGCTGGGTCACATTTTTCTCATGTTGAGCGGTTCAAATGCAAGAAAAACAAGAGAGGCCAAAAAAACTTCTGAACGCTCTGCCTCCCTCAAGCCACATGAAAACGTGCCTCTCAACCACAAAAAATGATGCAGTTGGTTACATCGCAGACAAGCAGAGGGAGCAAAAAAAGATTTCCAAATATTTCCATGGCTCCTGTGGCCTTCTGCTAGCATACTTCGGGCATGAGCCCATGTGTGCTGTGGCTAGTTTGTGCTCTCTCAGCACTGTTCCCTTCCTATAACTATCAGTGTCTTAGCTCAACTAGCCATCTACATTATCATCCAAGATGCTTTTCTTCCCTAGTCACTCACTCACTCACTCTCACTCACTCCCCCTGAAACACCCTTGGGAGTGTTGTTCCACTGAGAGCCCAGGGTGGGGATTGTTTTGTGAGAGGACATCATAGCCTACATAGTTATTCCATACGCTGAAACTGAACATGTGCAGCCAGAGTATAAGCTTTATCAAGATATTTATTCAAAATTAGGTTTTAAACATTGGTCCTCAGATGACAGTGGTACTCAAGGGCTTGGGAGTCCTTATGATTACTTATAAAACTCAGGAGTCAACTGTTTCAATAAACTGTCTCTACTTTTACTGCCTGTAATTGTGACTATAATTAGGGCTTATGAAAAACTTATTCTTTGAATTCTTCCTGCAGTTATTTTTGTGAGCCCTGCATGATCCAAATGGGGGAAAACGTTTAGAAAATGTGGCAGAAACCTTTTTTTTCAGGGGGTTGGGGGTTGAGCTTTTGCTTTTCAACTGGATCGAGAGCAAATCTCAATAACAAAGAGTCTCTCTGTGGTATTAACCAACCATAAATTGACATGAAATGTATTCCTGATAATGCAACCATTGGGAACAGAGGAGCCAGAAATAACTCTCTCATGCAAGATGTGGAAGAGATTAGGACTGAACCAAGCAGCAAGTGGAGGCGGGGGTTGAAAAGAAGGGTGGAGGGAGTTAGGGGTGGAGGTGGAGAGTGGCGGAGTGTCACTCTACTACTCTGTGGAGGGTTAGAGAGAGAGAGAGTGAGGGGAAGAGAGGGGGGTGGCCCTGTGAAAAAGAACTCATAAAAGTCCCATTTGTTGGTGATGCATGAGGAAGTGAAGCCAGCTTTTACACATGTGTCTGTGGTGCTAAATTAACTGTTAACACAAATAATCAAAGTGCAGGGCCCATTGAGAGCTGGCGCCAGTGAAATGAGGGGGAGAGGCTGGCTTTGGAGGCGCCTCCATCCCTCCTTCCCTCTCTCTCCCTCCCTCTCTCCTTCCCTCCCTCCCTGGGCTAACTAGCAGGTGGAGGTCTACCAGGGGCTTTCACAGGATGGAAGTGCTTACAAAACAGGCTGGCGGCCCACTGACAGAGGAAAGCACCGCAGCACTCCTGCTTTCCAGCTATTGTGTAGAAGTGTGCTTCTCTTTTTAGAACCTCACCTTTGTACAGTTAAGCACCGACACAGCTCTGAGAGCCGGAAGAGACATGGCACTGATAACTACCTCACCTACTGTAGCTACATGCCTGCCTTAAGTTAATTACCATGTCACTATTAGACCTTGACTTTATTATTTTTAACATGGTACAGTACAATTACTGCCCTAGCTCACTGGAGCAGAACGCTTTTCTGTAATATCACAGTGAGAATTAGGTAACACTTTATTTGAAGGGTACCTACATGAAGACCTAACTTATACATAACACATCCATAAGCTGTATATAAGCATTTCATAAACGCTTATGTCGACAACCTCAATGTAGGTGAAAGGGGGAGGACTGTTGTCTGATGGAGATAGTAGGGGGGCAAACTGTGGTCACAGAGCTGCTTCCTGTGTCGAAATGCTTCTCCAGACTCCTGTTGCCAATGGGCTGGAGAGAGGCTCCACAAACACAGATTCAAAAAATAAATCCTACTGAAGCCTTCAGGGTCTGTTAATATCTCAAAGTTTGTTGCCCATGATCCTAGAAAATATATAGCTGCTAGTATAATTATATTACTTAATATTATTATGCACATTTTTAAAAAGAATATTCACAAAATTAGTATTGAAATAGGTGATGATATGTTGGCAAAAATGGAGATTAAACTGTAAAACAAAAGTAATCTTAGTTAATGGTTTTATTAGAATTTCGACCCTATGACACCATTGCCGTTTTTTCACATACTGTCTGGATTTGGGTTGGAAAATAAACAGATAAAGGGAAGATGTGTCATCAGATAAGCTGTGATACTTATGCTATGTATTACAGCTTTAGAAAGCTTTTCTATCAGATTGAATAAACAAAAGTATTATGCTGCTGCTACAAGACCATTTCAGTTGTGCTGAGCTCTGTACTCTTCCAAAAACAATCCAAGTCGCGAGGGGAAAATAAATATAACAATTTGGAAAAAGTAATACCCTGCAGTCTTGTAGCCTCGATGCTATGTGACATCAGCATAAAGGAAGCACGGCCCTGGCCGATGATCCCCACTTCCCATGCAGCCCAGGCAGCAGCCCACAACTTCTGGCTGCAACCTGGACTCAAGGTAAGACGTAACATAGTAAAAGTGAATCCGGAACACTCCAATTAGTATGATATGTTACGTATCGTATGGGTATGGATTAATTTGTGGATGTCCATCATTCATTTCGTATGATATGTTACACATTTCAATTCGTATGATATGTTATGAATTGCAATTCTTACAATATGTTACGAACTTGCAAAACGTATGAATGCTCCGAATTCCAATTTGTTGTGGCTAACATTAGCTAGATGGCTAATGCTAACGTTAGCTGGGTTAGGGGTTAGGGTTAGAAGTTAGGCTAAAGGGTTTAGGGTTAGGGGAAGGGTTAGCTAACATGTTAAGTAGTTGCAAAGTTGCTAAAATTATACAGTTTTCCGCGATGAGATTCGAACATGCAACCTTTGTGCTGCTAGATGTTCGCATTAACTGCCCACCCATCCACCCTTTTGCCTTAAGTAACCTTCTGTCTTATGTAACCATATCAAATGTAACATATCACACTCATTTGAGTATCTCGGATTTACTTTTATTATGTTACTTCTAGTCTATGAGACCAGGCTGCACAACTGGGCCCTAGACCTAGGTTCCCTGGCGCCACAGTCATCATGTGTGTCAGTCACTTGCAAAATGCTCTGTTTTCCTTAGAGGATGAGCTAAGCTCCTCCTTTAGCCCTAACGATTTATTTTAGATTCAGAGTCCAGAGACCCACTTTCTTGAAAATCTTTCGTTTATCTTGGCCATGTTGTTTCAATATGAACCAATCAGCTTAGCTTTCACTGGAATGTCCCGTGAGACCCGCCTTTGGTTTCCCAATAGGCCCATTCATTTTGAGGACACAAGTTTAACATCTGGTTCGTATTAGCAGCTCTTACAATAGCTCTCATCTAGGGGCTCCCTCCTCCGGCGTTGCTCACTGGGACAAGAGGGCAATCAGTCCCTCAAAAAACATTTTTTGATAGTAAATCTTAAAGCAGAAATGATTGACTATTCCCTTTTTATGCTGAGTCTGTGTTTTTGTTTTACTTGTTAACTGTTGCAGCTTATCAAGGTATGAATTTTGAGAACTTTGTAAAGTGGACTAATTTGACATCTATATAGATATTTGCAATTTGCTACAGTATGTGTTGAAATACTTAGATAAGGTGGACAGAAGATAGATCATGCCAATGTTGTGATGAAGCTGTCACATAGGGGAAATAAACCAATGAATAGATACACAAACAGTAAAATGTTCAACATGTTCAAATACCATTGAACCGCAGTGACAGCATTTGAGTCAATATCTTTGAAAAGTCCTATAACATGAGCATTTAAGTACCCGAATGATCGCCATTTAATATTAATGAAAAGGAGGTATCAAATCCCTGGTATGATGTGACCTAAATCCAACTTCTCTGTGTATTTATGATGTATTTACATGGTGAGTGCTTTGTAATCACTCTTTTCACTCCTAGTGTTATTGTCATTCAAGATGCCTTGTTGGGTTGCACTTGTGTTTCAGGTAATCTCTGCTCCCAGCCACTGATATGAGCTGTGTTCATCCTCCCCTTCTCTATCTTTTGCTCCCGCCCCCCCCCTCTCTCCTCTCTCTCTTTCCCTCTCTCTCTCCTCTCTCTTCCTCGCCCCCTCTTTCTGTCTCTCTCGCCCTCTCTCTGTCTCTCTCTCCCTCTCCATCTCGTCATCTCTCCCCACGTCACTCTGGCAGCCAAAGTCTGGGCTTGATGTTCATTTACTCTGTTGCTAGATCATTATATTCCCTTTCTTATCCTCCGGACAACACTGGAGAGAGAGGTACACTGAGGTGCTTGCCAGAGTACGTTGCTCGCCAAATGATTCAAAAGAAAGTTCAGAGGAAAAGGTTGTTAAGTTCCTTATCGATGCCTTTGTCTGGAATGTATTTTTTTAAATGAATATAGGGAACGTCAGATGAATGTATTGATTTCATTTGGGCATTGATCAGAAAATGTGTTTGAAAAACCATTGTGATAATAGTCTACTGACTTTTTCAAACACATTTTCAAAAGCGCTTTCTCTTATCAAGTATGAATCTCAGACACACAGAGTGGCTATTGTGCTTTTCATTATTTGAAATTGGCCTTTCAACCTCTCTCTGTCTGCTGTAGTTCCTGTTGAAGTCTTAGATTTTTTTTGGGGGGGGCTGGACATTTCTGGAAATTGTTATTGGCCTAATTTTAGAACAAATCGAGACTGTGATTGCTACAATACAGTAAGCCTACAGGCTCTAGAATACAGCATCTCGTTTTACCATTAGCTACGTTCAACACCTACCGTGGATGGGCCTGCAGCCTCCCTTAACTGGCTCTACAGGGTTCTACCTGAGTTATCCTCCACCTATCTCACATCACCAGACTCACTAATCTACCATCTGCTTTGGGGAATACTTATACATCAAATCGGATGTATTACCTTTTTCTCACAGCAATTTCACAAGTTCTGGACTTAATATACGTGGTCCCAACCAAGCAAGCACATGACGAAATGGACAACCATTAACTAAGTTGAGTTCACATACAGTATGTGAAACACAATGCGATGAGGGGTGGCAAAAGGGTATTGATTGGAATTAAATTGATACCCCAGGTTTTTATAAATAGAGAATGTCAACACAAACATCACAGATTACATACATTCAAACATCACTACTGTGCTGTTACATAACATTTAATCACATAGCTAACTAACCTAGCTAGCAACTAGTATTCTTTTGCAGCCCTTTCAGTGGTCATGGTTTTACATTTCATGACTAAATGAGCTTGTTATTATCATTACATAAGTTTGATTTAGTCTGCCAACAACAATCCACATCTGTGTGTGTGTGTGTGTGTGTGTGTGTGTGTGTGTGTGTGTGTGTGTGTGTGTGTGTGTGTGTGTGTGTGTGTGTGTGTGTGTGTGTGTGTGTGTGTGTGTGTGTGTGTGTGTGTGTGTGCGTGTGTGTGCTCCCTGAGAATGGAGCTCCCTGATGGCCAAAGTTGGGGCTGGGGAGAGGTCATTGATTCAAGGGCTGTAACTGTGTGACAGACTTCATTGTAAATCCTTGCCATGCTTCACCCATTGGCGTCTCTCTGAAGCCCAAACATTTCAACCTTTGACCCCCAGGGAAGTTTGGTTTACAGCCGGCGTTAACAACCTTGATAGCCTGCTGAGAACCTGCCCATTTGATCCGAGGAACAGAGCCCCTATTTACAATGAATATCATTGGACACGGGGACCATTTTGTCGACCAAATTGTTGATCTCGTGCATTTCTTTTCTTAACATTAATGACTTGACTGATGTTTTTAGATGCATTTAGGCTGTATTGTTTTGGTAAATGCACCTTTTAGCAGTAAAACAGAACACACCTCTACACAATTACCAGCTTTACTATAGTGACAGGTCACAATAATGCACAATAATGGTGTTGAACAACCTTTGCGTTGTGTAGTGTTTAATTAGTAACATTTCAAAAAAAGGGCAAAAACATTGTCTATGGCTATCCTGAAAAAACAAAATACCTTTTTCTACCGAACAATGACTCTGTGAAAAACACAATGAACAGTAAGTGGCCATTTAAGGGCCCCACATTAAAACCACCTACTCCCCGACTATTTATCACACACATTTATTTCCCAATTAGCAGCACCTACTCTTCTGAATGGCTGGCAGAGAGAGAGAGAACGAGCTGGCCACTTGGAGTTATAGCTACGATTAGGTTAGCATTGTGAAGTCTTTAGGGCCAGCCAGCTCCTGTGGGGGATAGTGTTTTATTTGTCACCTGGGACCACTGCTCAGAGGGCCAGGTCACAGTTCCACACAGCAGGGACCTTGTAAAATGCCTGTTGCTGCCGCCTAGGCTGACATGCAACAGGGCTGCCATTCAACCGCCCTGCTGTAGGAATATCTCCCGCACCAGTGGGGGTGTCGGGGGAGAGTAAGGGAGGGTCGGACGGAAGTCAGATCTGGTTTAAAGAGAAGAGAGAGAAGGATGGGATGAGCTTTGTGTGCAGACAGTGGTTGCTTTGAAAGAGCACTCAAAGCATCCATTGACAGGATCCCTCCCTGTGTTGGTCAGCTGATTGCTGAAGTCTTTTAAGTAACACTTTCATCTGATGGTTAGCTGAAATACGTTTAACTGGAAAAGTCCCAAGCGCCCACCATGCAAGATCATCTGTGTTGTTAATTTGGTCAACCTCATTCTGTTGTGGATTATCTGCAAAAGGAGACAAATGCTGAATACACACAGTATCAGTCAAAAGTTTGGACACAGCTGCTCATTCAAGGGTTTTTCTTTATTTTTTACTATTTTCTACATTCTACATCAAAACTATGAAATAGCACATATGGAATCATGTAGTAACCTAAAAAGTGTTAAACAAATCAAAATATATTTTATATTTGAGATTCTTCAAAGGAGCCTCCCTTTGCCTTGATGACAGCTTTGCACACTCTTGGCATTCTCTCAACCAGCTTCATGAGGAATTATTTTCCAACAGTTGAAGGAGTTCCTACATATGCTGAGCACTTGTTGGCTGCTTTTCCTTCACTCTGCGGTCCAACTCATCCCAAACCATCTCATTTGGATGGGGTCCGGGTGATTATGGAGACCAGGTCATCTGATGCAGCACCCTCACTCTCCCTCTTGGTCAAATAGCCCTTACACAGCCTGGAGATGTGTTTTGGGTCATTGTCCTGTTGAAAAACAAACGATAGTCCCACTAAGCGCAAACCAGATGGGATGGCGTATCGCTGCAGAATGCTGTGGTAGCCATGCTGGTTAAGTGTGCCTTGAATTCTAAATAAATCACAGACAGTGTCACCAGAAGAGCACCATCACACCTCCTCCTCCATGCTTCATGGTGGGAACCACACAAGCGGGGATCATCCGTTCACCTACTCTGCGTCTCACAAAAACACGGCGGTTGGAATCAAAAATCTCAAATTTGAACTCATCAGACCAAAGGACAGATTTACACCGGTCTAATGTCCATTGCTCGTGTTTCTTGTCTCAAGCAAGTCTCTTCTTCTTATTGGTGTCCTTTAGTAATGGTTTCTTTGCAGCAATTCTACCATGAAGGCCTGATTCACGCCGTCTCTTCTGAACAGTTGATGTTGAGATGTGTCTGTTACTTGAACTATGTGAAGCATTTATTTGGGATGCAATCTGAGGTGCAGTTACTCTAATGAACTTATCCTCTGCAGCAGAGATAATTCTGGCTCTTCCTTTCCTGTGGCGGTCCTCATGACAGCCAGTTTCATCATAGCGCTTTATGGTTTTTGTGACTGGACTTGAAGAAACTTTAAAAGTTCTTGAAATGTTCCAAAATGACTGACCTTCATGTTTTAAAGTAATGATGGACTGTCGTTTCTCTTTGCTTATTTGAGCTGTTCTTGCCATAATATGGACTTGGTCTTTTACCAAATAGGGCTATCTTCTGTATATCACTCCAACCTTGTCACAACACAACTGATTGGCTCAAACGCATTAAGAAGGAAAGAAATTCAAGGCACACCTGTTAATTGAATTGCATTCCAGGTGACTACCTCATGAAGCTAGTTGAGAGAATGCCAAGAGTGTGCAAAGCTGTCATCAAGGCAAAGGGTGGCTACTTTGAAGAATCTCAAATATAAAATATATTTTGATTTGTTTACCACTTTTTTGGTTACTACATGATTCCATATGTGTTGTTTCATAGTTTTGATGTCTTCATTATTATTCTACAGTGTAGAAAATAGTAAAAAATTGAGAAAAACCCTTGAATGAGTAGTTGTGTCCATACTTTTGACTGGGACTGTAAATAGGGAACTGTTACATTTCTGCTTTGATTTCTTGCTATTGAAATCGTGCACAATCAAAGCTAGTGCAAAAAATAGCACCAACAATATACATGTAACTGCCAAAATAAAGTAAACACTTGAGTAAATGAGGGATACAAAGTATATTGAAAGCAGGTGCTTCCACACAGGTGTGATTCCGGAGTTAATTAAGCAATTAACATCCCATCATGCTTAGGGTGATGTATAAAAAATGCCCAGTTGCATATTATTTTGTCTATCATGGCTAGAACAAGAGATCCCAGTAACTTTGAAAGAGAGGTCTCAAAGGACCATAGTGGGTTTAAAGGGTGTGTGTCTCTGATTCACCAGATCCAAACCCAATTGTACACTTATGGGAGATTCTGGAGCGGTGCCTGAAACAGCGTTTTCCTCCACCATTAGCAACCAACCAAATTATGGAATTAGGGAACACATCCCTCCAATAGAGTTCCAGACACTTATAGAATCTATGCCAAGGCACATTGAAGCTGTTCTGGTGGCTCATGGTGGCCCAACACCCTTTCAGGACACTATATGTTGGTGTTTCCTTTATTTGGGCAGTTACCTGTACATGCATATGTAGTTAGCTAATACACAAAATCATGTTGACTAGATGTTTGTGGGATGAATTGCCCCCAAGGAATAATAAAGACTCTACACCTACTCTATACTGCTACTAGAAATGCCCCATAAATGCTCATGGTTCTCAATAAGGCATATGAAATTTGTGCTGAGGGAATGTCTCTGAGAGTTAGAAGCTGCGGGTCACTCCAGAGTAGACTCTTGGCTGATCATATCCATGGAAAAGGGGTGAGACACACACAGCCCAACTCCTGCCAACAGCACCAAGATTTGTGCGTCATCAAATTACCAAAAAAGTGTTGCCAATCGCAATTGCTGGGTAACATAATGACTGTGCTTTCACTGTAATAGGGAATGATTACATTTCTAATGGTGTGGCATGTTTTTCTGAACTGTACAGCATCTCGTTAATTTATCTTTGGTTTCACCACTGACACACAACACTTGAATATACTGTCTAGCTTGTTTTTTTTATTGGGGTGGAGCCTTCATAAACCTTGCAGATTTATGAGGAATGTATTGCCATGCAACATTGATGCTGAGTGACATGGTTACCTTCAGGTGGCCTCTATAGAATTTTTATAACATGAATGCTATTTACAATTTTCAATAATCCAGCAAAAAACATACAATTTAAAAGTATTACAATTACAAAGTCTATATACTGTATCAATGATCTAATAACAGTGTTGTTGCCTACCCTTACCATCAGCCCGTCAAGAAGTCTAGGATCCAGTTGCAGAGAGAGGTATTTGTCACAGGGTCCTTAGTTTAGTGATGAGCTTTGTGGGCAATATGGTGTTGAATGCTGAGCTGTAGTCAATGAACAGCATTCTCACATAGGTGTTCCTTTTGTCCATGTGGGAAAGGGCAGTGTGGAGTGCGATTGAGATTGCGTCATCTATAGATCTGTTGGGGCGGTATGCTAATTGGAGTGGGTCTAGGGTTTCCGGGATGATGGCGTTGATGTGAGCCATGACCAGCCTTTCAAAGCACTTCACGGCTACCGACGTGAGTGCTACGGGGCGGTAGTCACTTAGGTAGGTTACATTCGCTTTCTTGGCCACAGGGACTATGGTGGTCTGCTTGAAACATGTACAGTTGAAGTCTGAAGTTTACATGCACCTTAGCCAAATACGTTTAAACTTAGTTTTTCACAATTCCTGACATTTAATCCCAGTAAAAATTCCCTGTTTTAGGTCAGTTAGGATCACCACTTTATTTTAAGAAGGTGAAATGTCAGAATAATAGTAGAGAGAATGATTTATTTCAGCTTTAAATTCTTTAATCACATTCCCAGTGGGTCATAAGTTGACATACACTCAATTAGTATTTGGTAGCAATGCCTTTAATTGTTTAACTTGGGTCAAACGTTTCGGGTAGCCTTCCACAAGCTTTCCACAATAAGTTGGGTGAATTTTGGCCCATTCCTCCTGACAGAGCTGGTGTAACTGAGTCAGGGTTGTAGGCCTCCTTGCTCGCACACGCTTTTTCAGTTCTGCCCACACATTTTCTATAGGATTGAGTCAGGCCTTTGTGATGAACACTCCAATACCTTGACTTTGTTGTCCTTAAGCCATTTTGGAAGTATGCTTGGGATCATTGTCCATTTGGAAGACCCATTTGCGACCAAGCTTTAACTTCCTGACTGATGTCTTGAGATGTTGCTTCAATATATCCACATATTTTTCCTGCCTCATGATGCCATCTATTTTGTGAAGTGCACCAGTCCCTCCTGAAGCAAAACACCCCCACAACATGATGCTGCCACCCCCGTGTCTCACGGTTAGGATGGTGTTCTTCGGCTTGCAAGCATCCGCCTTTTTCCTCCAAACATAACGATGGTCATTATGGCCAGACAAGTGTATTTTTGTTTCATCAGACCAGAGGACATTTCTCCAAAAAGTACAATCTTTGTCCCCATGTGCAGTTGCAAACCGTAGTCTGGCTTTTTTAATGGCGGTTTTGGAGCAGTGGCTTCTTCCTTGCTGAGCGGCCTTTCAGGTTATGTCGATATAGGACTCGTTTTACTGTGGATATAGATACTTTTGTACCTGTTTCCTCCAGCATCTTCACAAGGTCCTTTGCTGTTGTTCTGGGATTGATTTGCACTTTTCGCACCAAAGTACGTTCATCTCTAGGAGACAGAACGCGTCTCCTTCTTGAGCGGTATGACGGATGCGTGGTTCCATGGTGTTTATACTTGCGTACTATTGTTTGTACAGATGAAAGTGGTACCTTCAGGCGTTTGGAAATTGCTCCCAAGGATGAACCAGACTTGTGGAGGTCTACACATTTTTTTTCTGAGTTCTTGGCTGATTTCTTTTGATTTTCCCATGATGTCAAGCAAAGAGGCACTGAGTTTGAAGGTAGGCCTTGAAACACATCCACAGGTACACCTCCAATTGACTCAAATGATGTCAATTAGCCTATCAGAAGCTTCTAAAGCCATGACATCATTTTCTGGAATTTTCCAAGCTGTTTGAAGGCACAGTCAACTTAGTGTATGTAAACTTCTGACCAACTGGAATTGTGATAAAGTGAATTGTAAGTGAAATAATCTGTCTGTAAACAATTGTTGGAAAAATTACTTGTGTCATGCACAAAATAGATGTCCTAACCGACTTGCCAAAACTATAGTTTGTTAGTTAACAAGAAATTTGTGGAGTGGTTGAAAAACGAGTTTTAAATACTCCAACCTAAGTGTATGTAAACTTCCAACTTCAACTGTAGGTATTACAGACTCGGTCAGAGAGAGTTTAAAAATGTCAGTGAAGACACTTGCCAGTTGGTCCGCGCATGCTCAGAGTACACACCCTGGCAATCCGTCTGGCCCAGCGGCCTTGTGAATGTTGACCTGTTTTAAAGGTCTTGCTCACATCGGCTGCGGAGAGTCTGATCACACAGTCATCCGGAACAGCTGATACTCTCATGGTGTTTTAGTGTTGCTCGCCTCAAAGCCAGCATAAAAGGCATTTAGCTCGTCTGGTAGGCTCGCGTCACTGGGCAACTCGCGGCTGGATTTCTTTGTAGTTCGTAATTGTTTGCAAGCCCTGCCACATCCGACGAGCGTCAGAGCCGGTGTAGTAGGATTCAATCTTAGTCCTGTATTGATGCTTTGCCTGTTTGATGGTTCGTCTGAGGGCGTAGGGGGATTTCTTTTAAGCGTCCAGATTAGTGTCCCATTCCTAGAAAGCGGAAGCTCTAGCCTTTAGCTCGGTGCGGATGAGGCCTGTAAACCATGGGTTCTGGTTGGGATATGTACATACAGTCACTGTGGGGACAATGTTGTCGATGCACTTATTGATGAAGCCGGTGACTGATGTGGTGTACTCCTCAATTCCATTGGATGAATCCCGGAACATATTCCAGTCTGTGCTAGCAAAACAGTCTTCTAGCTTAGCATCCGTGTCATCTTACCACTTCCATATTGAGCGAGTCAGCAGGAATCAGGAGGATAGACTTATGGTCAGATTTGCCAAATGGAGGATAAGGGAGAGCTTTGTACACGTCTCTGTGTGTGGAGTAAAGGTGGTCCAGAGTTTTTTTTCCTCAGGTTGCACATGTGACATGTTGGTAGAAATGAGGTTAAACGGATTTAAGTTTGGCTGCATTAAAGTCCCTGACCACTTGTAGAGTCGCTTCTGGCTGAGCATTTTCTTGTTTGCCTAAGGCCTTATACAGCTCCTTGAGTACGGTCTTAGTGCCAGCGTCGGTTTGTGGTGGTAAATAGATGGCTACGAAAAATATGGATGAAATCTCTCTCAGTATATAGTGTGGTCTACAGCTTATCATGAGGTACTCTACCTCAGGCGCGCAATACCTCGAGACTACTGCGCACCAGCTGTTATTGACAAATAGACACACACCACCACCCCTCATCTTACCGGACGTAGCTGTTCTGTCCTGCCAGTTGACGGAAAACTCAGCCAACTGTATATTATTCGTGTCGTCGTTCAGCCACGACTCGGTTAAACATGGGACATTGTTGGTAGGATTGTCTCGAACGGAGCTCATCCAGTTTATTCTCCAGTGATTGCACGTTGGCCAATAGAACGGATGATACAGGCAGGTTACCCACTCACCGACAACTTCTCACAAGGCACCCTGATCTGCGCCCCCTGTATTTTCATATTTTCTTGCTGCGAATGATGGGGATTTGGGCCTTGTCTGGGAGCAACATTATATCCTTCACGTCACTCATTAAATAAAATCTTTGTCCAGTTCGAGGTGAGTAATCGCTGTTCTGATATCCAGAAGCTCTTTTGGTTATAAGAGACGGTAGCATCAACAATATATACAAAATAAGTTACAAAGAATGTGAAAAAACACGTAAAATAGCACAATTGGTTAGGAGCCCGTAAAATGGCAGCCATCCCCTACGGCACCATTGTACGGTCTCTTTTCTTTATTTTTTTTACCTCTTTTTCTCAGTATCCAATTGGTAGTTACAGTCTTGTCCCATTGCTGCAACTCCCGTACAGACTCAGGAGAGGCAAAAGTCAAGAGCCGTGCATCCTCCGAAACACAACCCAGCCAAGCCGCACTGCTTCTTGACACAATGCCCGCTTAACCTGGAAGCCAGCCGCACCAATGTGTCAGAGGAAACACCATACACCTGGCGACTGTGTCAGCGTGCACTGTGCCTGGCCCACCACAGGAGTCACTAGTGCGCAATGGGACAAGAACATCCCTTCCGGCCAAGCCCTCCCCTAACCCGGATGACGCTGGACCAATTGGCTGGGACAGAGCCTGGACTCTAACCAGGATCTCTAGTGGTGCAGCTAGCACTGTGATGCAGTGCCTTAGACTAGTGCGCCACTCGGGAGGCCCGTACACTGTCTACTTAAAAGCATCAAGTTTGTGATGATGACATGCAAGAAATCTGTCATTCATTCATTGCTATGATCACTGATCTCTCTTATGAATGTAAAATGTGCCTTCCCAATCCGCAATAGGATGACAAAAATGTTGCGCCGGTAATATGGGTCAGATATTTATTACGGACTAATTCAATCTCTCTCTATCCCAGTCTGCTGTTCCCACTTACTTCAAGAAGTCCACCATTGTTCCTGTACCCAAGAAAGAAAAGTTAACTGAACTCAATGACTGTAGCATTCACTTCTGTCATCATAAAGTACTTTGAGAGGCTAGTTAAGGATCATATCACCTCTACCTTACCTGATACCCTAGAACCACGTCACTTTGCATATCGCCCCAATAGATCCACAGATGATGTAATCGCAGTTGCACTTCACACTGCCCTATCCTATCTGGACAAGAGGAATATCTATGTGAGAATTCCTTCAACACCATAGTACCCTCCAAGCTCATCATTAAGCTTGGGGTCCTGGGTCTGAACCCCGCCCTGTGCAACTGGGTCCTGGACTTCTTTATGGGCTGCCCCCAGGTGGTGAAGGTTGGAAACAATACCTCCACTTCGCTGATCTGCAAAACAGGGGCCCCACAAAAATGTGTGCTCAGCCCCCTCATGTACTCCATGACTGCGTGGCAACATAGGCCTCCAACTCAATCATCAAGTTTGCAGATGACACAAAAGTAGTAAGCCTGATTACCAACAATGACGAGACAGCCTACAGGGAGGAGGTGAGGGCCCTGGAAGAGTGGTGCCAGGAAAATAACCTCTCCGTCAACATCAACAAAATTAAGGCGCTGGTCGTGGACTTCAGGAAACAGCAGAGGGAGTACACCCCTATCCACATCGACAGAACCGCAGTGGAGAAGGTGAAAAGCTTCAAGTACACATCACCGACAATCTGAAATGGTACACCCACACAGACAGTGTGGTGAAGAAGGCGCAATAGCTAATGAATCTGCACTCTGCAAACAACGGTACAGCGAAATCTTATCATGACAACAATTATTATCTGGGTGATTTCTTTTCTAGGTGCCCTGGTGCTCCCATATTTGTATTTGTATTTGTATTTATTAAAGATCCCCATTAACTGGTGCCATTAAAAATCCAGTTGACACATCAAAATATTTAGGAGCATATGTGACCAAAATGGTAGCACTTTAGAGTCCTTTTCACAAAGTATGTCATCACTATTGTGTTGATTGATAAATTCCAGTCAATAATTTTGGATTGAAAAGTTCTGGGTCGCCTAGCTAAACCAAAATTGTCTTGTGGTTGTTAGCTGTGGTTGTTATCAGTAGACAGAAGTACAGATTAATTGTGAGTTGACAAATCACGAGTTAAATTAATCTAAACAACAGTACTTTGTCCCTCTTTTCAAAGCTTTGTGTCAATTTTTTAATTAAATATTAAACCAAATCAAAAGTGCTGCGGCAAATGCCAGCTTGCCACACATTTTCCGGGGGAACCCTGCTGATCTCTGGATAGATGGAAATCACCACACAATGCTACAAATGAAGAAACACATGCTATGTTTATGATCTACAATCTCAAATATTTTAGATCGTATCTCACCATTTTTAGATACAATCTAAAAAAATATATAAAATGGTATCGGGAATGGGCTTGCATAAATCAACAGCAACATGGCGCCGACAGAGATGGTCGCCTCGCTTCGCGTTCTAAGGAAACTATGCAGTATTTAGTTTTTTTATGTATTGTTTCTTACATTGTTATCCCAGGAAATCTTAAGTCTTATTACATACAACCGGGAAGAACTATTGGATATAAGAGCAATGTCAATTTACCAACATTACGACCAGGAATACAACTTTCCCGAAGTGGATCCTCTGTTTGGACATCCACCCAGGACAATGGATCGGATCCCAGTTGGCGACCCAAAACAATGGCGCCGCAGAAGGGGCAGACGGAGCGGTCTTCTGGTCAGGCTCCGTAGACGGGCACATCGCTCACCGCTCCCGAGTATACTATGTGCCAATGTCCAGTCTCTTGACAACAAGGTAGACGAAATTCGAGCAAGGGTTGCCTTCCAGAGAGACATCAGAGATTGTAACATTCTCTGTTTCACGGAAACATGGCTCACTCGGGATACGTTATCAGAGTCGATACAGCCACCCGGTTTCTTCATGCATCGCGCCGACAGAAACAAACATCTCTCTGGTAAGAAAAAGGGCGGGGGTGTATGCCTTATGATTAACGAGTCGTGGTGTGATCATAACAACATACAGGAACTCAAGTCCTTTTGTTCCTGTCACGCCCTGACCATAGAGAGCTTTTTATGTCTCTATTTTGGTTTGGTCAGGGTGTGATTTGGGTGGGCATTCTATGTTCTTTTTTCTATGTTTTTGTATTTTGGACGGGTATGGTTCTCAATCAGGGACAGCTGTCTATCGTTGTCTCTGATTGGGAACCATACTTAGGTAGATTTTTCCCACATGGTTTTTGTGGGTAGTTATTTTCTGTTTTGTGTGTCTGCACCAGACAGAACTGTTTCATTTGTTCCGCTTTGTTATTTTTTGTTCTAGTGTTCAGCTGTAAATCATGAACACGTACCACGCTGCACCTTGGTCCTCTTCTTCAAACAGCCGTTACAGTTCCCCTGACCTAGAATTCCTTACAATCAAATGCCGACCACATTATCTACCAAGAGAATTCTCTTCGATTAGAATCACAGCCGTGTATATCCCCCCCACAAGCAGACACCTCGACGGCCATGAAAGAACTTCATTGGACTCTATGTAAACTGGAAACCACATATACTGAGGCTGCATTTATTGTAGCTGGGGAGTTTAACAAAGCTAATCTGAAAACAAGGCTCCCTAAATTTTATCAGCATATCGAATCCGCGACCCGAGCTGGCAGCATTCTGGATCATTGCTACTCTAACTTCCGCGACGCATACAAAGTACTCCCTCGCCCTTCTTTCGGCAAATCTGACCACGACTCCATTTTGTTGCTCCCAGCCTGTAGACAGAAACTAAAATAGTAAATGCCCAATGCTCAGGTCTGTTCAACGCTGGTCTGACCAATCTGATTCCACGCTTCAAGATTGCTTCGATCACGTGGACTGGGATATGTTCCGGATAGCCTCAAACGACAACATTGATGTATACGTTGATTTGGTGAGCGAGTTTATTAGCAAGTGTTTTGGTGATGTTGTACCCACGGTGACTATTAAAACATTCCCCAACTAGAAACCGTGGATTGATGGCAGCATTCGCACAAAACTGAAAGCGCGAACCACTGCTTTTAATCATGGCAAGGTGACCAGAAACATGACCGAATACAAACAGTGTAGCTATTCCCTCCGCAAGGCAATCAATCAAGCTAAGCGTCAGTATAGATACAAAGTAGAGTTGCAATTCAACGGCTCGGACACGAGACGTATGTGACAGAGTCAACAGTCAGTCACGGATTACAAAAAGAAAACCAGCCCCATTGCGGACACAGACGTCTTGCTCCCAGATAAACGAAGCATCTTCTTTGCTCGCTTTGAGGACAATACAGTGCCACTGACACGGCCCGCTACCAAAAACTGCGGGCTCTGCCTCTCCTTCACAGCAGCCAATGTGAGAAAAACATTTAAACATGTTAACCCTCACAAGGCATCCCTAGCCGCTTCCTCAGAGCATGCGCAGACCAGCTGGCTGGTGTGTTTACGGACATATTCAATCAATCCCTATCCCAGTCTGCTGTTCCCACATGCTTCAAGAGGGCCACCATTGTTCCTGTTCCCAAGAAAGCTAAGGTAACTGAGCTAAATGACTATCGCCCCGTAGCACTCACTTCTGTCATCATGAAGTGCTTTGAGAGACTAGTCAAGGATCATATCACCTCCACCCTACCTGATACCCTAGACCCACTACAATTTGCTTACCGCCCCAATAGGTCCACAGACGACGCAATCGCAATCACACTGCCCTAACCCATCTGGACAAGAGGAATACCTATGTAAGAATACTGTTCATCGATTACAGCTCAGCATTTAACACCATAGTACCCTCCAAACTCGTCATTAAGCTCGAGACCCTGGGTCTCGACCCCGCCCTGTGCAACTGGGTCCTGGACTTTCTGATGGGCCGGCCCCAGGTGGTGAGGGTAGGAAACAACATCTCCACCCTGCTGATCCTCAACACTGGGGCCCCACAAGGGTGCGTTCTGTGTTCTCTGTTCACCCATGACTGCGTGGCCCTGCACGCCTCCAACTCAATCATCAAGTTTGCAGACAACACTACAGTGGTAGGTTTGATTACCAACAACAACGAGACGGCCTACAGGGAGGAGGTGAGGGCCCTCGGAGTGTGGTGTCAGGAAAATAACCTCACACTCAACGTCAACAAAACAAAGGAGATGATCGTGAACTTCAGGAAATAGCAGAGGGAGCACCACCCTATCCACATCGACGGGACAGTATTGGAGAAGGTGGAAAGTTTTAAGTTCCTCGGCGTACACATCATGGACAAACTAAAATGGTCCACCCACACAGACAGCGTGGTGAAGAAGGCGCAACAGCGCCTCTTCAACCTCAGGAGGCTGAAGAAATGTGGCTTGTCACCGAAAGCACATTCGAGAGCATCCTGTCGGGCTCTATCACCGCTTGGTACGGAAAATGCTCCGCCCACAACCGTAAGGCTCTCCAGAGGGTAGTGAGGTCTGCACAACGCATCACCGGGGGCAAACTACCTGCCCTCCAGGACACCTACAGCACCCGATGTCACAGGAAAGCCAAAAAGATAATCAAGGACAACAACCACCCGAGCCACTGCCTGTTCACCCCGCTATCATCCAGAAGACGAGGTCAGTACAGGTGCATCAAAGCTGGGACCAAGAGACTGAAAAACAGCTTCTATCTCAAGGCCATCAGACTGTTAAACAACCATCACTAACATTGAGTGGCTGCTGCCAACATACTGACTCAAATCTCTAGCCACTTTAATAATTACAAATTGAATGTAATAAATGTATCACTAGTCACTTTAAACAATGCCACTTTATATAATATTTACATACCCTACATTACTCATCTCATATGTATATACTGTACTCTATACCATCTACTGCATCTTGCCTTTGCCGCACGGCCATCGCTCATCCATATATTTATATTTACATATTCTTATTCATTCCTTTACACTTGTGTCTATAAGGTAGTTGTTGTGAAATTGTTAGATTTCTTGTTAGATATTACTGCACGGTCGTAACTACCTGTAGAAGCACAAGCATTTCGCTACATCCAAAGATCATCCAACTTGAATAAAAGCTTGGAGGTAAGGATAACAGCAGTGGTGTAGTCGGCGATACAGATCTACGGTACAAAGTACATTGATGTGAATCACACTGCTGCGCTCTCATTTAGCTATTTGCGCCTTACGGATTGTGGTTGTTGTGGATGGCTGTTGACAAATCGAAATGTGTCTTTTGAACCCAATAACGGTTGAGTTCAAGATGTTTAAGCTGCCTATCAATCATTGTTTTTGAAACCAGTGGACAGCCAGTGAAAATGCTCTCTTGCAACAGCTGCATCCCACCCTACGGAATAGAAGTGGGGCTTTTATCGCTCAATTTAATTCATGCTGATAAAATGTTTTCTTCCATAGGCCTAATGGAGACACGCTCAAACTTTTGATAGACTTAAATAATTTTGATAGACTTAAAGCGTCAATCTGTAGTTGCTACATCCATTTTTGGAGTTATAAATTATATATATTAATGTAAAGATATAATTTAATCGTATTATTGTGTAGAAAGCGATGGGTTAGAAGAAGTCTACACAACCAACCCATAAAGTAACATTTAACATCCATATATGGACTGCTATGTAAACGTTAACATTGATTTATCCTGCAATAGATGTCGTTCACTTGGTAACATACATTTTTGTCTTCTTCTAATGCCTCTTAAAGGGAAAATAATCGAAAAGTAACTGAATGAAATTAGATTACGTTACTGAGTTTGGGTAATCCAAAAGTTACGTTACTGATTACAGTTTTGGACAGGTAACTCGTAACTGTAACAGATTACATTTAGAAAGTAACCTACCCAACCCTGACTGTCATCTATATCTTAGCTTCCCCATTTTTTCCTGTGTGTGCATTACTTCCTTAGCATTTTGTCATCAATTTCCCTTTTTTGTAGTCAGGTGCAAAGTGTAATCTCTGCCATATAGCCCACTGATACACTGTTTACTTTTGGAGGATGTTGTTATTTACTATAAATATTCTGGAGATTTCTTTGCTCTTCGTAATTGATAGAACATTTCATTTCTATCTCAGAATCTGCCAATATGACATGTCAGGTGTAGGTAGGATGGATTTATCTTGCAAACATTTAGCTTTGACATTGAGAACATTAGCATCATAGCAACCTGCCAATACAATCTAGGTTACAATCTGGGTATCCTGTCTTCCTGTCCAGTATGCCAGTTGATGGTGGGCCTAGCCCTTAGCCTAGGCTCTGTGTGTCTGTCCAGTATGCCAGTTTGTGATGGGCAGAGCCCTTAGCCAAGCCAGTGTTTGTCGCTTTGCTAGAATCAGGCCAGTTGGACCGTGAAAGGGTTGAAAGGGAGGTGGCGGTAGAGGTGGTGGTGGGGTGCTTTACTGCTGCTCTGTGGACGGAGCAAAGGTATGGAGGATAGACCCTCAGTGTTTGTGGAGGGACGCCGGCCAGCCAGCTCTGCTTTGGGGAGGTGAGGCTGGGGGCTCTACGGGGCTCGGTAAGGGAGGGAGTTAGGGGAGGGAGGGGAGAGGGCTATAGCCCAGAGACTGTAACTCATTGTAGCCTGACTCCGCTGGCTTGTGTGGCAAAGATCGTGAAGTCCTGGACATTCATCAATGAGGGCCGCCTGACTGGAGCCAGGGCCTGTTTTCTTCCCCCCTTCCTCTCCTTTCCTCCCTCTCGCTCTCGCTCCCGCTCTCTCTTCCCCCTTCCTCCCCTCTCTCGCTCCCTCCTTCCCTTTCCCTCACTCTGTGTCAATGTGATCCAATGCAACTGTGCCGGCCGAGGCTAGCCGCCTGGCCCTGAGGAGACAGACCTGGGTCAGTGCAAATAATCAGGTCTCTGATGCCTTGGCTCGTTACTGGCAGGGAGAGGGTGGAGGGGGATACCCAGCGGGCTGCAGAGCATAGGGGATCCCACAGGAAACGCTGGACAGGGCTCTCCCAGTGGTAGCCTGTCAGCCAGGGGACGAGAAGGTTAAGATGTGGCTGGGCCGACTGGCCATCCACGCTAGGAAAAACAAGCACACATCAGAAGAACTCCAGAGCAGGAATCCTCCCTAACCCTAAACTATCATTACAGTAAGGATGTAGCTAAAATGTACATTTACAGCTGACCCACATCTAGAGGTGACTTATGTGATAGTTTACTTTATAATACATCTAAGAAGATTTTATCAGCCATTTTTTCATGGCTGATCTTTGATATAAAAAAAAAATCCTTGATTGAAAAATCCAACGAAAAGATCAAAGCTTGTAGACTAGTACTGAGTAAAGCTGGCTCTAACGTCAGTTTTGGCTTCACACTGTAAGTCATCAGTGGCTTGTTTCCTATGACATGGTCTCAGTTATAGCCTAACCATGCTGAGTCAGGCCCTTTGCAGTAAGCATGGGAAAATCCGTAGGCTTGGAATGTGTGGGGGAAAGTCTGTCTGAACTGAAGACACTCCAGAGTCTGCTCAGAATCCTTTTATAAATCAGAGCTCATCTCTCTTTTTTTATGACTTTTAGTTTTTAAGGGCTTTCACAATAATGTTTCAAGGGATGTCGCATCCTCATCACCGCTCTTTAGATTAGTTGATATTAGCACCAATTATCAGTCGGTATTAATTGCAGTGGATAATAAGGTCAACTATGCATTTGATAAGTTGAGTTTTATTTCATATGAGTTGAGTTTTACTTCAGTATACATGGCAGCTAAAAGCTGAATTTGTCACACCCTGATCAGTTTCACCTGTTCTCATTATTGTCTCCACCCCCTCCAGGTGTTGCTTGTTTTCCCCAGTGTATTTATCCCTGTGTTTCCTGTTTCTCTGTGCCATTTCGTCTTGTATGTTAGTCAAGCCAACCAGCGTGTTTTTCCGTGCTCCTTTTGCTATTCTCTTTTTGCCAGTCCTCCCGGTTTTGACCCCTGCCTGACTCTGAACTTCTTTCCCGCCTGTCTGATCATCCTGCCTGGCCTGACCTTGATTCTGCCTGCCCTTCGGTACCTTTTGGACTCTGAACTGGTTTTGACCTTTTTGCCTGTCCACGACCATTCTCTTGCCTTCCCCTATTGGATTAATAAATATTGTAGGACTCCAACCATCTGCCTCCTGTGTCGGCATCTTGGTCTCGCCTTGTGTCATGATAGAATTACATATACAGGAAATTCAAGATAGTAAATTGGGCTATTTCAACTGCAAAAAATATTGGTTTTGTTTCAATTGTATTTACTGCTTGTCAGATCATTGTGGCAGTGAGCCAACATACTCATATAATGTTATTTTGCTTTCTTGGGAGGGAGGCCAATGAGATTGAGTATCATGTTATGTGTTTTATTGTGTTTGAAAGCTGAATTGATTTAAAGCATGTTACAAATGGTCCAACAAAGCTCCACTTCCGCAGCTTCACTTTACAGTTCAATAATGAATCAATTTGCCTGTGAAATCCGTCACTGTATTGGCTTCTCCTTCGTCGGCCTAATTTTTCTACTATTTTAACACTGTGAGAGCGAGCCAATGGATATCATCCCACCCCCCTTGTAAAATAATTTCCTGACATTTTGTAGCAGCATCTATTGTAGAATGTTCACAATCCCATGTCCCTCGGTGATCATCAGGTTCTTCTCAGATTGGATTTCTTCTCACATCCCCCAAATCCCTCCCTCCCTCCCTCCCTCCCTCCCTCCCTCCCTCCCTCCCTCCCTCCCTCCCTCCCTCCCTCCCTCCCTCCCTCCCTCCCCTCCCCCGACACACCTCCCCCAAGCCTCATGGGACCTCGGCAGTACAAATTTCCATTTATGCCAGTGGCTGGGGCTGACGACACCGCAGCGCTCTATCCCACAGATTGACGAGGCCTCAGATGCCGATTTACTGTACATGGCAGCCACTCTGGAGCCGCCGCACATCTGGAGTGGAGTACGCTTACTGAAAAACAGGGGCCAGCCTTGGCTCGAGCAAGTGTAGCAGAGCACAACCGATGAAAGGCCCCCCCCCCCCCCTCCCCCTCCTACCGGCTCCTAACTCACCAAGCTCTCTCTCCTCACTCTAGTCTCAAGCCATTACAAAGACACTGGGAGGACTTCGTTCTGTAAGCAAAAAGTTGAGAGCTAAACATTTTAGAAAGCAGGCTGCAAGCTAATGATGTGATTGTGCTGCTGGGAATGTCTTCAGAGGGCTTGCTGCTGCTACAGTCTTAACTGTAAACTTGTGTATGTGTGTGTGTCATGGTAAATGCTATCCAGGATTGTAACAGTAGACTCACATCTATGGAAAAAAAACTTCTCAGCAGCAAATATTTTAACTTGAAATATTAATAGAGGTCGAATGTAGTCCACTGAATATATTCTAATCATGTATTTAAAAAATCTGACTACATATCCTCTGCATTAAAATCGTATAATAACTCTAAAACATGGATAAGTAAATATGTTTTGAGATTTGATTGAGAAAGCTGATGTCCAAGAAGAAGTCCATAATAATTTTATCAGAAGAATAGCAAAGTAGTGTTGCAACGTAGATTAGGTTCCCAAAAACTCTAGGTGTTTCTGTATCTGGCTTTCTGATATGAAAGATACAATTATATTTAGTTGATAACTTAATATCTGGCTTTCTGATATGAAAGATACAATTATATTTAGTTGATAACTTAAATGATAAAAAAGTTAATTAAAATGTGATTAGTTTAACTCAGTTGGGGTTCTCATTTGGTCCTTATGCATGATTCAATTATTGAAGTATTTTAAAATCCCAAGTTAAAGGTATAATCCATTGGTTGATAGTCAGTTGGTTGCAACTTCATCATGGAAATACACATTGACACACTCTAATATATACTGCATTTAGAGTGAAAAGTCTTCAATCAGAATTAGCTAAATTGGTTTTAGAAGGATATGCATTAAATGTCTGATCTATGCTTTCATGTTTTAAAAGCCGTTTGGACAAAATCTCCTCGGAGCTGCTCTTCATTCCTCAATTTAAAGTTCACTGTAAATCCTACCAGTGTTAGTGTTAGTTCTGGTTGTCGATGAGAAGAAGGAAAAAAGAAGTGTTCTTTAAGTGTGTCAAATGTGTGTGTTGGTTGGAGAGAGAGAGAGTGTGAATAAGTACGCTTGCTTAGTGTGTGTATGTGTGTGCATGAGGAGGTAAACAGTGTCAAGGAATTCATTGACTGTCCTCCACCTGTTATTATTCTGGTCCCAATCAACCTGCTAGCCAGTCTGGAGCCAGTGGCCATCTGGAAACACTGCTCTGTTTATAAACTTGGCAAGGATCAGCACTCCGGGACCCTGACCTCCCACACAAATCTGGAAACAATTAGAGCAAGACAGTCTGGCTGATTACTGCAAACGGGCCCAGTGTGGATCTCACTGACGGCTATGGGGACCACAGGATCTTGTTAGAGAAAACGCTGACTCAGTTTTTGTTACATACACAGATTACACACATACACATATTATTCACACACACACACACACACACTAGAAGTTAGAGCGTTGGGTCAGTAACCGAAAGGTCACTGGTTCGAATACATCTGCCGTTGTGCCCTTTGCTCTAGGGGCAGCGTACTACTATGGCTGACCCTGTAAAACAACAGTTCACCATCATCTACCACCCTCTGACCAGCTCCATCCGTTCAAGCCATGAACTGACCCTCTCTCTGCTGCAGTTTTCTATTTCCATTTAATATACATTTTATTAGTCTCTAACCAACCAATCATTATTCATGGGAGATTTTTATTTTATTTTTATAATGTCAAAAATGCTCATGTTGACTATTTAAAGAAGCAGACCCCTATAACCTCTATCCACACGATGAATCACACTAGACTCATTGCCTAGTGCCTACATGCCACACATCCTACAGTCTACATTTAGGAACTTAGGAAAATTCTTGAATTTTTTCCATAAATTAGTTGGAATAATCCTTTCCATGTATTGAATCGGTATACAATACATACACAGTAATATGACTTACTCTGAACAGAGCTTTTGAACATATTTCAGTTACGTCACACATCACACCTCCGTGGCCTTGTCACCATCTGTTTAATAGCAATATTTTGGATCCAGTACTTGGGAGAGTTTCAGAAGAGAACACATAGGTGAACACTTCCATGGAGCAGAGTTAAAGGGATCTTTGAGAAGGGTTTGCCCCTCATGACTGAGCAGCCAGAGAGGTGTATGAAGGGAATTTAGCTTCCCAATCAATAATTACAGTAATCCCGTTATCTAACTGGCCTGCCTGGCTGCCTGCTCTCTGGATTTTGAGAAGTTCCTACTGAGATTATGTGATTAATACTTGGCCAAAAGTCATCAGGAGTTCAATCAACCATTTGATTAATTTGTGATTTACACGGGTTTCATTTAATGTGTTTAATTTTCAGTGTAATTTGTGGGTCTTAATTATAAAATAATTCAACGTTTATGGCTAACAGAAATAAACACAAACTATTGAAAACATTTTTCTCAAAGCCAAATTATTCCCAAACACTGCTATAATGAATGGGTCTGACTGTGCTCTGATCCATTTACTAAATCAATGCCCATATCCCTAGGAATGAATACACTAGGCATCTTTGGTGGCGCTTGTTTCTCATGGAGCAATGAGACTGATCCTAACCCATCAGAAAACCCATTTCATCAACCTGGATTGAGTAACAATATGATTGTTATGATTAATAATATACCCATATAATACTGCCGAATATGGACATATGCAGTGTCTTCTGTGCCACACCCCTCGACTTTTTCCACATTTTGTTGTTTTTCAGCCTGCATTTGAAATGGATTAAATTGACATTTTCTGTCACTAGCCTACACACAATACCCCATAATGTCAAAGTGGAATTATGCTTTCAGAAATGTTTACAAATAATACAAAATGAAAAGCTGAAATGTTGTGAGTCTAAGTGTTCAAACCCTTTGTTATGGCAAGCCTAAAAAAGTTCAAGAATAAAGATTTGCTTAACAAGTCACAAATTCCATTGACTCACTCTGTGTGCAATGGTGTTTAACATGATTTTTTGAACGACTACTTAATCTCTGTACCCTACACATACAAACACAGATTCTACCACAAAGACCAAGGAGGTTTTTTGCAGAGGTAGATGGGTAAAAAAAAAAAGAAGCAGACATTGAATATCCCTTTGAGCATGGTGAAGATATTATTTACACTTTGGATAAATCACTACAAAGATACAGGTGTCCTTCCTAACTCAGTTGCCGGAGAGGAAGGAAACCGCTCAGTCATTTCACCATGAGGCCAATGGTGACTTTAAAACAGTTACAGAGTTTAATGGCCATGATAGGAGAAAACTGATGATGGATCAACAATATTGTAGTTACTCTACAGTACTAACCTAATTGACAGAGGGAAAAGGAGATCTGAACAGAATAAAAATATTCCAAAACATTCATCCTGTTTGCAACAAGCCACTAAAGTAATACTGCAAAAAATATGGCAAAGCAATTAACTTTTTGTCCTGAATACAAAGTGTTATGTTTGGTGCAAATCCAATACAACACATGACTGAGTACCACTCTCCATATTTTCAAGCATAGTGGTGGCTGTATCATGTTATGAGTATGCTTGTTAAGGACTGGGGAGTTTTTTTAGGATAAAAAAGAAACCGAATGGAGCTAAGCACAGGCAAATTCCTGGTGGGAAACCTGGTTCAGTCTACTTTCCACTAGACACTAGGAAATGAATTCACCTGTCAGCAGGACAATAACCTAAAAGAAAGGCCAAATCTACATTGGAATTTCTTACCAAGAAGACAGTGAATGTTCCTGAGTGGCCGAGTTACAGTTGATTTAAATCTGCTAGAAAATATATGGCAAGACATTAAAATGATCAACAACCAATTTGACAGAGCTTGAAGAATTTTGAATAGAATAATGGGCAAACATTGCACATTCCAGGTGTGGGAAGCTCTTAAGCCTTGTTCCTACTGCAGACCTTAATGTTCAAATAATTTTTGTTTTTCAAATCTGTTTTGAAATACTGACTGTCAAAACAGCAAGTTACAAATGACAAAATCAAAATTGTGTTGTTGCGTTTACGCACTGAAGGTAGGTGAGGAGTCAAACGCAGGAGAGCAGAGATGTCAGTGTAGCGTATATTTTAATAAGTGCAAGTCCAAAAACACGGTACAGTACAATACCCCAAAACAACGCCCAAGACAATGGGAACTAACAGTACTCCCGTAAGGCGCAAAAACACAACGCACCTTACTATAATAACCACACACGAAATACACTGAGGAAAGCCTCCACAAGCAACAAGAAAAATAATCCTGCACAAACCTAAGCGGGGAAACGGGTAAATATACACACAGAAATTAAAGCAAATGAAAACCAGGTGTGAATGAACCAAAGACAAAACAAACAGAAAAGGAAACATGGATCGGTGATGGCTAGTAGGCCGGCGACGCCGACTGCCGAGCACCGCCCGAACAGGGAGAGGAACCACCTTCGGTGGAAGTCGTGACGTGTGTATTCAGACAACAGTCATTCGCTAACATGGCTACGCTATGTTAGCCATGTTGGGCTTGTGCACGGTGGTGTAGGCTGATTGGTGGTGGTGCTCGTGGTTCCTATCACTCAGAAGTTATGTAGCAAGCTAAGGTGACAACAATGACTGCCTTGGACATTTTCCAGTTGCTTTGAATGTTCAAAATCATAGTGGAAGAACACTTTTAAAGGCTCAAAGGATAAGATGATCCCACTTTCAAAATGAGTCCTTTTTGGCTAGCCACAGCAGTCAACTAGCTAGCTAGGTAGCTGTTTATCTTTCTAGTACATTCACTAATGTGTTTGTAAACAATTGACAAGCCAGTTAGCTACCACATGTTCTTGTCAAACTGTCAACAGAGTAGCTAGCAAGCAACAATATATGCCAAATAACAGTCAAAAACCACTTCAGGGCAGGTAAATCAGATTTGACTGTTCAGACACACGTCACATGGCCAGGAATCAGATTTGTATCTGACTTCAAAGCACCTATAAAGGTTGTGAAATGTGGCTTGAAATATCCGATTCCATGTGCTGTTCAGACTGCAGGAAAAATACCAGATTCTATTCAGATAAGCAAAAAAATAGGATTTGAGTAATTTCAAACTGTCAATGCGAACAAGGCTTTAGAGACTTACCAAGAAAGACTCACAGCTGTAATCGCTGCCAAAGGTGATTCTAACATGTATTGGCTCAGGGGCTTGAATACTTACAGTATCTAATGAAGATACAACAATAACATGTGTAAAAAGTCAAGGGGTGTGAATACTTTTTGAAGGCACTATCAATGAAATATTTTTGTATTTCATTTTCAATAAATTTGCAAACATTTCTAAAAACATGTTCTCACTGTCATTATGGAGTATTGTGTGTAGATGGGTGAGAGAAAACATATATTTAATACATTTTGAATGCAGGCTGTAACACAACAACATGTGGAATAAGTCAATGGGTGTGTATAATTTCTGAAGGCACTGTATCTTGTCGATTGCAATATTATACACCCAACCTGTAAATGGAAAGTACAGTACAGTAACATGGTAAACAACATGATGGTTTGTGAATATCCAATTCCTTGGCTGTGTATCCTGTAAGCCTACAACTACTACATTAAATATTTATATTATGATTATTACATACATCATTACAACTTGGCTACTGGTGAACAACCACTGCTACCTTACTGCTACTTTTTACAACACATACAGTGCCTTCAGAAAGTATTCAGACCCCTTGACTTTTTACACATTTTGTTAAGTTACAGCCTTATTTTAAAAATTATTAAATAGTTTTTCCCCTCATCAATCTACACACAATACCCCATAATGACAAAGCAAAAACAGGTTTTCAGAAAATAAATGAAATATCACATTTACATAAGTATTCAGACCCTTTACTCAGTACTTTGTTGAAGCACCTTTGGCAGTGATTACAGCCCCGAGTCTATGACGCTACAAGCTTGGCACACCTGTATTTGGGGAGTTTCTCCCATTCTTCTCTGCAAATCCTCTTAAGCTCTGTCAGGTTGGATGGGGAGTGTTGCTGCACAGCTATTTTCAGGTCTCTCCAGAGATGTTCGATCAGGTTCAAGTCCGGGCTCTGGCTGGGCCACTCAAGGCCATTCAGACACTTTTCCCGAAGCCACTCCTGCGTTGTCTTGGCTGTGTGCTTAGGGTCGTTGTCCTATTGGAAGGTGTGCTCTGGAGCAGGTTTTCATCAAGGATCTCTCTTTACTTTGTTTTGTTCATATTTGCCTCGATTCTGACTAGTTTCCCAGTCCCTGCCACTGAAAAACATCCTCACAGCATGATTCTGCCACCACCATGCTTCACCGTAGGGATGGTGCCAGGTTTCCTCCAGACGTGACACTTGGCATTCAGGCCAAAGTGTTCAATCTTGGTTTCATCACCCAAGAGAGTCTTTAAGTGCCTTTTGGCAAACTCCAAGTGGGCTGTCATGTGCCTTTTACTGAGGAGTGGCTTCCGTCTGGTCACTCTACCGTAAAATATCACGTTTCAGGAGAAAACCCAGATGCAGACAGTGTCGAAGTAACAAAAGTTTATTACTAGAACAGGGGCAGGCAAAACAACAGGTCAAGGGCAGACAGAGGTCAGTAATCCAGATCAGAGTCCATAAGGTACAGAGCGGCAGGCAGTCTGGGGGTCAGGGCAGGCAGAGGTCAATAATCCATGGTGGGATAACAAGGTACAGAACGGCAGGCAGGCTCAGGGTCAGGGCAGGCAGAAATGGTCAAAACTTGAAAATTAGAAAACAGGAACTAGAAAAAGACAGGAGCAAGGGGAAAACCGTTGGTAGGCTTGACGAACAAAACGAACTGGCAACAGACAGAGAACGCAGGTATAAATACACTGGGGATAATGGGGAAGATGGGCGACACCTGGAGGGGGGTGGAGACAAGCATAAAGACAGGTGAAACAGATCAGGGTGTGACAATAAAGGCCTGATTGGTGGAGTACTGCAGAGATGGTTTTCCTTCTGGAAGGTTCCACAGAGGCACTCTAGAGCTCTGTCAGAGTGACCATCGGGTTCTTGGTCACCTCCCTGACCAAGACCCTCTCCCCCGATTGCTCAGTCAGCTGTAGGAAAAGTCTTGGTGGTTCCAAACTTCACTGTGTTCTTGGGGACCTTCAATGCTGCAGAAATGTTTTGGTACCCTTCCCCAGATCTGTGCCTTTCATAGCAAAGGGTCTGAATACTTATGTAAATAAGGTATTTCTGTTTTTTTCTTTGTAAAAAATTTGCAAAAATGTAAAAAAAAACTGTTTTCGCTTTGTCGCATTATCGGCTATTGTGTGTAGATTGCGAAGGATTTGTTTTATTTAATCCATTTTAGAATAAGGCCGTAACGTAAGAAAATGTGGAAAAAGTAAAGGGGTCTGAATACTTTCTGAAGGCAATGTACTTATCCCAATGCTTCTAATGCTAAACTACTATCATTAGAAAATGTTAAGATTGCATCAGGACCATAATAAGGATGATTTTTTTTGTTTGTACCAGCTATTATAGTCTCCCTTATATAAGGCCTTGTGGTGCGTTGTGCAATGCATGTGAATGACTGAGGATGGGCTGTTTTTAATAAGCAAAGATTGTAGGAAATGGAACCAAAGCCCAATAGAACATTTCCAGCTGGAAGTCCGTCCGCCCAGCTCAAAGTAGAGCAGAAAACCAGCTCATAGGGCTCAGCCCAAGAGAGAGTGTTACTGCATTCACTCAAGATATACTGTATCATAATGGGGACTTTCCCCCAATGCTACATTGCAGCCTGGCCATATAGACCAGACGTAACATATTAAACATACATTTATGCCCCTCAAATTAGTATGATATGTTACATTTTGTATGGTTACATAGGACAGTAGGTTACTTAAGCCAAAAACGAAAGTAGGGAGGTTGGTCGCGGAGGATCGGTGGGCGTATAACACGGGGAGAATGGGTGGCGTATAACACGAGGAGGATATGTGGGTGTATAACACCACCATATAGCAACCCAAAGGTTGCGTGTTTGAATCACATCACTGACAATTTTTCCAACTTTGCAACTACTTACTACTTTTGAACTACTTTTGAACTACTTACCATGTTAGCTAACCCTTCCTAAGTTCAGGTTGTGCATTTCTACAGAAACATAAAGTGGTGCATAACATATAAATTCTTATTGCTATCTGAGAGTGCACAGATTATTCTGCTTTTTCATAAAATGGTGTATCAAATCAAACCAAATGTTATTAGTCACATGTGTCGAATACAACAGGTGTAGACCTTACAGTGAAATATGCTTACTTATGAGCCCCTAACCAACAATTCAGTTTGAAAAATAAGAATAAGAGATAAAAGTAACAAGTAATTAAAGAGCAACAGTAAAAAATAACAATATATACAGGGGGGTGCCGTTACACAGTCAATGTGTGGGGGCACCGGTTAGTTGAGGTAATATGTACATGTAGGTAGAGTTATTAAAGAGACTACGCATAGATGACAACAGAGTGGCAGTGGTGTGGAGAGGGGAGGGGTGGCAATGCAAATAGTCTGGGTAGCCATTTGACGAGATGTTCAAGAGTCTTATGGCTTGGGGGTAGAAGCTGTTTAGAAGCCTCATGGACCTAGACTTGGTGCGCCGGTACCACTTGCCGTGCGGTAGCAGAGAGAACAGTCTATGACTAGGGTGGCTGGAGTCTTTGACAATTTTTAGGGCCTTCCTCTGACAATGCCTGGTATAGAGGTCCTGGATGGCAGAAAGCTTGGCCCCCGTGATGTACTGGGCCATTCACACTACCCTCTGTAGTGCGTTGTGGTTGGAGGCCGAGCAGTTGCCATACCAGGCAGTGATGCAAGTAGGCAGGATGCTCTCGATGGTGCAGCTGTGGAACCTTTTGCGGATCTGAGGACCTATGCCAAATCTTTTCAGTCTCCTGAGGGGGAATAGGTTTTGTCGTGCCCACTTCACGACAGTCTTGGTGTGCTTGGACCATGTTAGTTTGTTGGTGATGTGGACACCAAGGAACTTGAAGCTCTCTCCACTGCACCCCCATCGATGAGAACGGGGGCATGCTCGGTCCTCTTTTTCCTGTAGTCCAAAATCATCTCCTTTGTCTTGATCACGTTGAGGGAGAGGTTGTTGTCCTGGCACCTCCCTATAGGCTGTCTCGTTGTTGTCGGTGATCAGGCCTACCACTGTTGTGTCATCGGCAAATTTAATGATGGTGTTGGAGTCGTGCCTGGCCGTGCAGTTATGAGTGAACAAGGAGTACAGGAGGGGGCTGAGCACGCATCCATGAGGGGCCCCTGTGTTCAGGATCAGCGTGGCGGATGTGTTGTTACCTCCCCTTACCACCTGGGGGCGGCCATCAGGAAGTACAGGATCCAGTTGCAGAGGGAGGTGTTTAGTCCCAGGGTTCTTAGCTTATTGATGAGCTTTGAGGGATCTATGGTGTTGAACGCTGAGTTGTAGTCAATGAATAGCATTCTCACATAGGTGTTCCTTTTGTCCAGGTGTGAAAGGGCAGTGTGGAGTGCAATAGAGATTGCATCATCTGTGGATCTGTTTGGGCGGTATGCAAATTGTGGGTCTAGGGTTTCTGGGATGATGGCGTTGATGTGAGCCATGACCAGCCTTTGAAAGCACTTCATGGCTACAGGCGTGAGTGCTACGGGTCGGTAGTCATTTAGGCTGGTTACCTTAATGTTCTTGGGCACAGTCACTATGGTGGTCTGCTTGAAACATGTTGGTATTACAGACTCGGACAGGGAAAGGTTGAAAATATCAGTGAAGACACTTGCTAGTCGGTCAGCGCATGCTCGCAGTACACTTCCTGGTAATCCGTCTGGCCCTGCGGCCTTGTGAACGTTGACCTGTCTAAAGGTCTTTCTCACATTGGCTGCGGAGAGCATGATCACACATTCTTCTGGTGCAGCTGGTGCTCTCATGCATGTTTCAGTGTTATTTGCCTCGAGGCGAGCATACAAGTAGTTTAACTCTCTGGTAGGTTTGTGTCACTGGGCAACTCTCGGCTGTGCTTCTGTTTGTAGTCTGTAATGGTTTGCAAGCCCTGTCACATCCGACGAGCGTCAGAGCCGGTGTAGTACGACTCGATCTTTGTCCTGTATTGATGCTTTGCCTGTTTGATGGTTCGTCGGAGGGCATAGCGGGATTTCTTATAAGCTTCCGGGTTAGAGTCCCGCTCCTTGAATGCAGGAGCTCTAGTCTTTAGCTCAGTGCGGATTCTGCCTGTAATCCATGACTTCTGGTTGGAGTATGTACATACGGTCACTGTGGAGACCATGTCATCGATGCACTCATTGATGAAGCCAATGACAGATGTGGTGTACTACTCAATGCCATTGGTGGAATCCCGGAACATATTCCTGTCTGTGCTAGCAAAACAGTCCTGCAGCTTAGCATTTGCTTCATCTGACCACTTTTTTATTGATCTACTCACTGGTGCTTCCTGCTTTAATTTTTGCTTTGTAGCAGGAATCAGGAGGATTGAATTATGGTCAGATTTGCCAAATGGAGGGCGAGCGAGAGCTTTGTATGTGTCTCTGTGTGTGGAGTACAGGTGGTCCAGAGTTCTTTTCCCTCTGGTTGCACATTTAACATGCTGGGAGAAATTTTGTCAAACTGATTTAAGTTTCCTTTCACTAAAGTCCCCGGCTACTAGGAGCGCCGCCTCTGGGTCAGCGTTTTCTTGTTTGCTTATGGAGGAATACAACTCACTCAATGCTATCTTAGTGCCAACCTCTGAATGAGGTGGTACAGTTGAAGTCGGAAGTTTACATACACTTAGGTTGGAGTCATCAAAACTTGTTTTTCAAACACTCCACAAATTTCTTGTTAACAAACTATAGTTTTGGCAAGTCGGTTAGGACATCTACTTTGTGCATGACACAAGTAATTTTTCCAACAATTGTTTACACACAGATTATTTCACTTAGAATTCACTGTATCACAATTCCAGTGGGTCAGAAGTTTGCATACGCTAAGTTGACTGTGCCTTTAAACAGCTTGGATAATTTCATAAAATGATGTCATGGCTTTAGAAGCTTCTGATAGGCTAATTTACATAATTTGAGTCAATTGGAGGTGTACCTGTGGATGTGTTTCAAGGCCTACCTTCAAACTCAGTGCCTCTTTGCTTGACATCATGGGAAAATCAAAAGAAATCAGCCAAGACCTCAGAAAAAGAATTGTAGACCTCCACAAGTCTGGTTCATCCTTGGGAGCAATTTCCAAACGCCTGAAGGTACCACGTTCTTCTGTACAAACAATAGTACGCAAGTATAAACACCATGGGACCACGCATCCGTCATACCGCTCAGGAAGGAGACGTGTTCTGTCTCCTAGAGATGAACGTACTTTGGTGCAAAAAGTGCAAATCAACCCCAGAACAACAGCAAAGGACCGTGTGAAGATGCTGGAGGAAACAGGTACAAAAGTATCTATATCCAGAGTAAAACGAGTCCTATTTCCTAGATCATACTTTTTGGAGAAATGTCCTCTGGTCTGATGAAACAAAAATATAACTGTTTGGCCATAATGACCATCATTATGTTTGGAGGAAAAAGGGGAGGCTTGCAAGCCGAAGAATACCATCCCAACCGTGAAACACGGGGGTGGCAGCATCATGCTGTGGGGGTGCTTTGCTGCAGGAGGGACTGGTGCGCTTCACAAAATAGATGGCATCATCAGAAGGAAAATTATGTGGATTTATTGAAGCAACATCTCAAGACATCAGTCAGGAAGTTAAAGCTTGGTCGCAAATGGGTCTTCCAAATGGACAATGAACCCAAGCATACATCCAAAGTTGTGGCAAAAGGGCTTAAGGACAACAAAGTCAAGGTATTGGAGTGGCCATCACAAAGCCCTGACCTCAATCCCATAGGAAATTTGTGGGCAGAACTGAAAAACTGTGTGCGAGCAAGGAGGCCTACAAACCTGACTCAGTTACACAGCTCGTTCAGAAGGAATGGGCCAAAATTCACCCAACTTTATGTGGGACGCTTGTGGAAGGTTAACCGAAACGTTTGACCCAAGTTAAACAATTTAAAGGCAATGCTACCAAATACTAATTGAGTGTATGTCAACTTCTGACCCACTTGGAATGTAATGAAAGCTGAAATAATAATTTTCTCTACTATTAATCTGACATTTCACATTCTTAAAGTGAAGTGGTGATCCTAACTGACCTAAGACAGGGAATTTTTACTAGGATTAAATGTCAGGAATTGTGAAAAACTGAGTTTAACGTATTTGGCTAAGGTGTATGTAAACTTCCGACTTCAACTGTATGTAAACAGCTTTGAAGAATACAGATGAGAACTCTCTCGGTAGGTAGTGTGGTCTACAGCTTATCATGGTATACTCAACCTCAGGTGAGCAATAGCTCGAGACTTCCTTAGATATAATGCGTCAGCTTTTATTTACAAAAAATACGTAGACTGCCGCCCCTTGTCTTACCAGACGCCGCTGTTCTATCCTGCTGGTACATCGTATATCCAGCCAGCTGTATGTTGATATTGTCATCGTTCAGCCACGACTCTGTGAAGCATAAGATGTTACAGTTTTTAGTAGTTTAATCTTCCCCGTAACTCGTCGATTTTATTGTCCAAAGATTGCACGTTTGCTAGCAGAATTGAGGGAAGTGGGGGTTTATTCGTTCGCCTTCGAATTCTCAGAAGGCATTCCGCTCTCCGGCCTCTCTTTCTCCGCCTCCTCTTCACTCAGATCACAGGGGTCGGGGACTGTTCCCGAGGGAGCTGTATATCCTCCGCCTCGGGCTCGTCAGAGTCGTGAAAGAAGAGAAAGGATTCTGCTAGTGAGTAATTGCAATCCTGATGTCTAGAAGTTACTTTTGGTCGTAAGAGACGGTAGCGGCAACATTATGTACAAAATGAGTAAAAAAATAAGTTACAAACAACGCAGATAAACAAACAAAATAACACTATTGGTTGGGGGCACGTAAAACTTCTGCCTTCTGCTTCGGCGCCATCTTGGTAGACCTGTGTTCAAATAGTATTTGTTGTCTCTCATTACTTTCAGTGTTTGAGCCTGCCTGAAGTCCAAGATGAACGGGGCTGGCACTTTTTGGACGATTCTATTTGTCTAATCAATGGGTACTCGCTCCAAAACTGTATTTCTATACCACACAGTTATTACAGGTACTATATTACCTTGAGTTATCCCTACAGGCCTTGCAGTGGTCTCACAAGATGCCCTTGCCTGAGTTATGACGAGATAGCTATCACTGATTCCAATTACACTGGAAAGACGTTGCGAAAGGTACTGATCGTTGAGTCAAGTGACTTGATGACACGTGACTTTGATGCAGCATGCGTACATACTGCAGCTATTGAAGTTTAATGTTACTGGTAGGAGATGAAACCTGGGTTGATAAACTGTGAACAACATGATTATTACTTTACACTCAGAAAATAACAATAAAATCTCATGTTGTTGCTAACTATGAAAACATAACAAGAAACATGAACACAAACAACTGAAACCATGTCATTGGTTATAGACATTATCGTGTAGTAGTCATATTTGTAATGAAATACTTCAATCCATTCCATAATGTTCCACACCAGTCTTTCAGAGTTGCGCAAACCAACCTACATGGAACAGCCAGTGACAGGGAGTGAAAACAGGATCTTGTTCAGAACAGAGTACTTTTTAAAAAGCTGCTGCCTGGTGGGCAAGGCAAGGCTGATGTATTTTTGAAGTGGCAGCAGAGGAAGAGCATAGGGCAGTGTCTTTCCTGGTTCCTGGCTTGCTTCCTGTTGGGTCGTGTGAGTCCCTGATGTGGAATTTTATTCAAACAAAGGCACTTGTTACGATTCATGCTCCTGCCTCATGTATTCAATGCCTTCTATGCCATTGTTTCAACTGCTCATTGATCTTTATCTTCGTCTGACTTGACAACCCAACCCTGTTGACTAACTTAGGGGCTTAGTCCTCCCTAGAGATGTGTTACTAACAACCAAGTGAATCACTGGCATCTACTGTAGCATGCCCCCCATTTAGGATTCTCCCAGCCTCCCCACTCCGCACCCCCTCTGTGTAACATCCCCCTCAGAGTTACACCTGCTTGACTCCCAGTAACATAGGAAACACTCCTCAGTCAATCCATTACACATAGCATGAGTAGGCTAGGCTGCCATGACCAATATCCTGTAGGCCTGAGTAAAAGGAAAACCCAGACAATAAGTCAATGTTCTCGGAGGGATTTTGACACAGGCACATATGTTAGAGTCCGCTATTTTGAACTTTGTGTGTACTTTGTGAGACAGCATTTTCCAGTGTACTGTTAGTAATAAGTAATACATATAGGGTGACCTCTGAGAGATATACCACATTTTCCCATACAACCATCTAATGGTCCCTAAAATAAGAACCATGATGGAGTTCTCTTTTCTCATTCAGAAAGTCCTTCAACACATATTCTCCTCAGGTGAAAAGTGTACTACAGCACAGCTCCAGGTGGTGGCAATAAGACCTTATCTATCCAGGTACATCCCACACCCCCCACCTAATCCCTGGGGAGCTCTCCTGTTGGTCGTCTTAGTTTACTGACTAGTTGTTTTGACCGGGTTTGAGCACTGTTTGGTGGAGTTAATAACATGCTAAATATATTTTCTTAACTTCCCCATACGGAAAACGCAAGTATTATAATATTATGACATTGTGACATTCCATTATGACATTCCATGACATTCTGTAGAATGACCAGGTGAATCCAAAAGCTATGATCGCTTATTGATATCACCTGTTAAATTGACTTTAATCAACGTAGATGAAGGGGAGGGGACAGGTTAAGGAAGGATTTTTAAGCCTTGAGACAATTGAGACATGGATTGTGTATGTGTACCATTCAGACGGTGAATGGGCAAGACAAAGCTTTGTGTCAAGAACTGCAACGCTTCTGGGTTTTTCAAGCTCAACAGCTTCCCGTATGTATCAAGAATGGTCCACGACCCAAAGGACATCCAGCCAACTTCACACAATTGTGGGAAGCATTGGAGTCAACATGGGCCAGCATCCCTGTGGAACGCTTTCGACACCTTGTAGAGTCCATTCACCGACGAAGTGAGGCTGTTCTGAGGGAAAAAGGTGGGCGCAACTCAATATTAGGAAAGTGTTCCAAATGTTTTGTGCACTCAGTGTATGTACATGTATGCGGGTGTAAGGGTCCTGTGTATAGCTGGTGTAGAGAATCAGGCGCAGGACGGCAAATATGAGTAATCAAGGTGCTTTTACTCAAAATGACAAATGTACAAAGTAACATCACAAGCACACAATGCCGGACTGAAAATATAATAAACAATCACTCACAAATACAACATGGGGAACAGAGGGTTAAATAATAAACAAGTAATTGATTGAGTGAAGCCAGGTGTGATAAGACAAAGACAGAACAAATGGAACATGAAAAGTGGATCGGCGGTGACTAGAAAGCCGGTGACGTCGACCACCGAACGCCACCCGAACAAGGAGAGGGACCGACTTCGGCGGAAGTCGTGACAGCGGGGAAATTCTAAATATATTTACACATACAGTATTAGTCAAAAGTTGTGACACACCTTCTCATTCCAGGGTTTTTTCTTTATTTTTACTATTTTCTACATTGTAGAATAATAGTTAAGACATAAAAACTATGAAATAACACATATAGAATCATGTAGTAACCAAAAAAGTGTTAAACAAATCAAAATTGATTTTAGATTCTTCAAAGTAGCCACCCTTTGCCTTGATGACAGCTTTGCACACTCTTGGCATTCTCTCAACCAGCTACACCTGGAATGCTTTTCCAACATATGCTGAGCACTTGCTGGCTGCTTTTCCTTCACTCTGCGGTCCAACTCATCCCAAAGCATCCAATGGGCTCCTGAGTGGTGCAGCGGTCTAAGGCACTGCATCTCAGTGCTAGAGGCGTCACTACAGACCCTGGTTTGATTCCAGGCTGTATCACAACTGGCCGTGATTGGGAGTCCCATAAGGCGGTGCACAATTGGCCCAGCGTGGTCTGGGTTTGGCCAGGGTAGGCCGTCATTGTAAATAAGAATTTGTTCTTGCCTACTTAAATAAAAAAATAAAAAAATATGGGTTGAGGTTGTGTGATTGTGGAGGCTAGGTCATCTGATGCAGCACTCCATCACTCTCCTTCTTGGTCAAATAGCCATTCAGTCTGTTACCAACCCTTAGTAAACTTTTGGAAAAAATTATGTTTGACTAGCTACAATGCTATTTTACTGGAAACAAATTGACAACAGACTTTTAGCATGCTTATAGGGAAGGACTGTCACACCCTGTAACGAGTGCGCTGAGAGTCGGGAAGCAAGTACAGGGAGTGAGTGTTTTAATAAATAAACAAAACACGAAACACAAACAACTCACCGACATGAAACAAAGTCAGTAACACCCGAGGAAAGAACCAAGGGGAGTGACAGATATAGGGAAGATAATCAAGGAGGTGATGGAGTCCAGGTGAGTGTCATGAAGCTTGACGATGGTGACAGGTGTGTGGGATAATCAGCAGCCTGATGACCTAGAGGCTGGAGAGGGAGTATACGTGACACACCCTGATCTGTTTCACCTGTCTTCGTGCTTGTCTCAACCCCTTTCCAGGTGTCTTCCATCGGCCCCATTATCCCCTATGTATTTATACCTGTGTTCTCTGTTTGAGGGTCAGGGCAGGCAGAGGTCAGTAATCCAGAGCAGAGTCCGAAAGGTACAGAACGGCACCAGCTGTTGCACCAGCTGTTGTTTACAAATATGCACAGACAGCCCCGAATATGCACAGACAGCCCCCCCTCGTCTTACCGGAGTGTGCTATTGTCTATCTTGCCGGTGCAGCGTAAGATAGACTTAAAGTCCTCCAGGAGATGTTTTGTCAAAGCCGAAAAATGTGAGTTCCATCGCTCCACCATATACCTTGGATACATTATCCACAGGGTAACTGTCAACTTGTGAGTCTGAAAATGGACACTGGGGGTTAATAAGGAATCTGCATTGCAAGTATCAATTTGATGTTCATGAACATTTGTCATGACCTGTGCATTCGGAAAATATACAGACCCCTTGACTTTTTACACATTTTGTTACGTTACAGCCTTTTTCTCAAAGGGATTAAATTCATGTTTTTCCTCATCAATATAAACACAATACCTCATAATGACAAAGAGAAAACAGGTTTTTAGAAATGTTTGTAAATGCATTAAAAATAAAAAACTGAAATATCACATTTACATAAGTATTCAGACCCTTTGCTAGGAGACTTGAAATTGAGCTCAGGTGCATCTTGTTTCCATTGATCATCCTTGAGATGATCCACCTGTGGTAAGTTCAATTGATTGGACATAATTTGGAAAGGCACTCACCTGTCTATATCAGGTCCCACAGTTGGCAGTGCATGTCAGAGCAAAAACCAAGCCATGAAGTCGAAGGAATTGTCAGTAGAGCTCCGAGACAGGATTGTGTCAAGGCACAGATCTGGGGAAGAGTATGAAAAAAATGTCTGCAGCATTGTAGGTCCCCAAGAACAAAGTGGCCTCCATCATTCTTAAATGGAAGAAGTTTGGAACCATCAAGACT
Organism: Salvelinus namaycush; assembly: GCF_016432855.1. Classification (NCBI taxonomy): domain Eukaryota; kingdom Metazoa; phylum Chordata; class Actinopteri; order Salmoniformes; family Salmonidae; genus Salvelinus; species Salvelinus namaycush. The sequence continues at coordinate 14,367,335 of NC_052331.1, read as the reverse complement.
CTTCCTAGAGCTGGCTGTCCGGCCAAACTGAGCAATTGGGGGAGAAGGGCCTTGGTCAGGGAGGTGACCAAGAACCCGATGGTCACTCAGACAGAGCTCCAGAGTTCCTCTGTGGAGATGGGAGAATCTTCCAGAAGGGCAATCAATCAAATGTATTTCTGAAGCTCTTTTTACATCTGCCGATGTCACAAAGTGCTGTACAGACTCCCAGCCTAAAACCCCAAACAGCAAGCAATGCAGATGTAGAAGCACGGTGGCTAGGAAAAACTCCATAGAAAGGCCGGAACCTAGGAAGAAACCTAGAGAGGAACCAGGCTCTGAGGGGTGGCCAGTCCTCTTCTGGCTGTGCCGGGTGGAGATTATAACAGAACATGGCCAAGATGTTCAAATGTTCATAGATGACCAGCAGGGTCAGATAATAATAATCACAGTGGTTATAGAGGGTGCAATAGGTCAGCACCTCAGGAGTAAATGTCTGTTGGCTTTTCATAGCTGATCATTCAGAGTTAGAGACAGGTGAATTGGTTTCTGGGATGATGGTGTTGATGTGAACCATGACCCGCCTTTCAAAGCACTTCATGGCTACAGACGTGAGTGCTATGGGTCGGTGGTCATTTAGGCAGGTTATCTTGGCGTTCTTGGGCACAGGGACTATGGTGGTCTGCTTGAAACATGTAGGTATTACAGACTCGGTCAGGGACAGGTTGAAAATGTCAGTGAAGACACTTGCCAGTTTGTCAGCGCATGCTCTGAGTACATGTCTTGGTAATCTGTCTGGCCCTGCGGCCTTTTGAATGTTGACCTGTTTAAAGGTCTTTCTCACATCGGCTATGGAGAGTGTGATCACACATTTGTCCGCAACAGCTGGTGCTCTCTTGCATGCTTCAGTGTTGCTTGCCTTGAAGCTTGCATTTAAATAATTTAGCTCATCTGGTTGACTCGTGTCACATGGCAGCTCGCGGCTGGGCTTCCCTTTGTAGTCCGTAATAGTTTGCAAGCCCTGCCACATCCGACGAGCGTCAGAACAAGTTTAGCAGGATTCAATCTTAGTCCTGTTTTGACGCTTTGCCTGTTTGGTGGTTCGTCGAATGGCATTGCGGGACTTCTTATAAGCTCTCCTTGATAGTGGCAGCTTCACCCTTTAGCACAGTGCGGATGTTGCCTGTAATCCATGACTTCTGGTTGGGATATGTACGTACTGTCACTGTGGGGACAACATTATTGATGCACTTATTGTTGAAGCCGGTGACTGATGTGGTATATTTCTCAATATCATCGGATGAATACCTAAACATATTCCAGTCTGTGCTAGCGAAACAGTCATGTAGCTTAGTATCCGCTTCATCTGACCACTTACATATTGAGCGAGTCACTGGTACTTCCTGCTTTAGTTTTTGCTTGTAAGCAGGAACCAGGAGGATAGAATAATAGTCATATTTGCGAAATGGAGGGCGATGGAGAGCTTTGTATGCATCTCTGTGTGTGGAGTAAAGGTGGTCTAGAGTTTTTTTACCTCTGGTTGCTCATGTTACATGCTGGTAGAAATTAGGTAAAATCTATATAAATTTGCCTGCATTAAAGTCCCCGGACCGCCACCTCTGGATGAGCATTTTCTCGTTTGCGTATGGCCTTATGCAGTTTGTTGAGTGCGGTCTTAGTGCCAGCATCGGGTTGTGGTGGTAAATAGATGACCAAGAAACATTTAGATAAAATCTCATGGTAAATAGTGTCGTCTACAGCTTATCATGAGGTACTCTACCTCAGGCAAGCAAAATCTTGAGTCTTCTTTAATATTAGATTTTGCGCACCAGCTGTTATTAACAAATAGACACAGACCACCACCCCTCGTCTTACCGGAGGTAGCTGTACTGTTTTAATTTTTAATTTCACCTTTATTTAACCAGGTAGGCTAGTTGAGAACAAGTTCTCATTTACAGCTGCGACCTGGCCAAGATAAAGTAAAGCAGTTCGACACATACAACAACACAGAGTTACACATGGAATAAACAAACATACAATCAATAATACAGTAGAAAAAGTATATATACAGTGTGTGCAAATGAGGTAAGATAAGGGAGGTAAGGCAATAAATAGGCAGTGGTGGCGACATAATTACAATATAGCTACTAAACACTGGAGTGACAGATGTGCAGAAGATGAATGTGCAAGTAGAGATACTAGGGGTGCAAAGGAGCAAAATAAATAAATAAATACAGTATGGGGATGAGGTAGTTGGATGGTCTATTTACAGATGGGCTATGTACAGGTGCAGTGATCTGTGAGCTGCTCTGACAGCTCTGACAGTGGTGCTTAAAGATATGAGTCTCCAGCTTCAGTGATTTCTGCAGTTCGTTCCAGTCATTGGCAGCAGAGAACTGGAAGGAAAGGCGGCCAAAGGACGAATTGGCTTTGGGGGTGACCAGTGAAATATACCTGCTGGAACGTGTGCTACGGGTTGGTGCTACTATGGTGACCAGTGAGCTGAGATAAGGCGGGGCTTTACCAAGCAAAGACTTGTAGATGACCTGGAGCCAGTGGGTTTGGCAAGGGCCAGCCAACGAGGGCGTACAGGTCACAGTGGTGGGTAGTATATGGGGCTTTGGTGACAAAACCTCTGATTGCACATTGGCCAGTAGGACGGGTTACCCACTTGCCTTCAAATTCTCACAAGGCACCCGGATCTGTGTCCCTCGTATCGGCGTGGTCTCTTCATGCGAATGACGGGGATTTGGGCCTGGTCCAGTAGCAGCAGTAAATCCTTTGCGTCCGACTCATTAAAGAAAAAATCTTTGTCCAGTTCGAGGTGAGTAATTGCTGTTCTGATATCTGGAAGCTCTATTCGGTCATATGAGACGGTGGCAGAAACATTATGTACAAAATAAGTAAAAAATTACGCGAAAAAAACACACAAAATAGCACAATTGGTTCGGAGCCCGTAAAATGGCAGCCATCCCCTCCGGTGCCATTATTTACGTATCTCAGTCCTCAGTTTCATCAGCTGTCCGGGTGGCTGGTTTCAGATGATCCTGCATATGAAAAAGCCAGATGTATTGTTCCTGGGCTGGTGTTACACCAGGTCTGCGGTTGTGAGGTCGGTTGGACGTGCTGCCAAATTCTCTAAAATGACATTGGAGGCAGCTTATGGTAGAGAAATGAACATTCAATTCTCTGGCAACAGCTCTGGTGAACATTCCAATTGCATGCTACCTCAAAACTTAAGACATCTGTGGCGTTGTGTATTTGTATTTATTATGAATCTTGCACATCTTCCTGGGGTCCAGCAAAATTAAAGCAGTTTATATAATTTAAAAAGAATTACAATACATTCACAGATTTCACAACACACTGTGTGCCCTCAGGCCCCTACTCCACCACTACCACATATCTACAATACTAAATGCATGTGTATGTGTGTGTATAGTGCATATGTTATCGTGTGTGTGTGTATGCATGTGTCTGTGCCTATGTTTGTGTTGCTTCACAGTCCCCGCTGTTCCATATAGTGTTTTTTTAATATGTTTTTTAAGTCTAATTTTACTGCTTGCATTAGTTACTTGATGTGGAATAGAGTTCCATGTAGTCATTGCTCTATGTAGTACTGTGCTCCTCCCGTAGTCTGTTCTGGACTTGGGGACCGTGAAGAGACCTCTTGTGGCATGTCTTATGGGGTATGCATGGGTGTCCGAGCTGTGTGCCAGTAGTTTAGACAGACAGCTCGGTGCATTCAGCATGTCAATACCTCTCATAAATACAAGTAGTGATGAAGGCAATCTCTCCTCCACTTTGAGCCAGGAGAGATTGACATGCATATTATTAAAATTAGCTCTCTGTGTACATCCAAGGGCCAGCCGTGCTGTCCTCTTCTGAGCCAACTGCAATTTTCCTAAGTCCTTTTTTGTTGCACCTGACCATACAACTGAACAGTAGTCAAGGTGCGACAAAACTAGAGCCTGTAGGACCTGCCTTGTTGATAGTGTTGTTAACTTCTCTGGGATATGTGGGACAGTAGCGTCCCACTTGGCCAAAAGCCAGAAAAAATGTAGCGAGCCAAATTCAAATATATTACTATAAAAATCTATCTTTCATGAAATCACACATGAAAGACACATGAAAGACACCAAATTAAAGCTACACATGTTGTGAATCCAGCCAACATGTCTGATTTCAAAAAGGATTTACGGCGAAAGCACACCAAACGATTATGTTAGCTCAGTACATAGCCACAGAAAAACGTCTCTGAACATTCGAGACGTGTAGTCCACTTGTCATTCCAATCTCCTTTGCATTAGTGTAGCCTCTTCTGTAGCCTGTCAACTATGTGTCTATCTATCCCTGTTCTCTCCTCTCTGCACAGACCATACAAACACTTTACACCGCGTGGCCGCTGCCACTCTAACCTGGTGGTCCCAGCGCGCACGACCCACGTGGAGTTCCAGGTCTCCGGTAGCCTCTGGAACTGCCGATCTGCGGCCAACAAGGCAGAGTTCATCCCAGCCTATGCTTCCCTCCAGTCCCTCGACTTCCTGGCACTGACGGAAACATGGATTACCACAGATAACACTGCTACTCCTACTGCTCTCTCCTCGTCTGCCCACGTGTTCTCGCACACCCCGAGAGCTTCTGGTCAGCGGGGTGGTGGCACTGGGATCCTCATCTCTCCCAAGTGGACATTCTCTCTTTCTCCCCTGACCCATCTGTCTATCGCCTCCTTTGAATTCCATGCTGTCACAGTTACCAGCCCTTTCATGCTTAACATCCTTATCATTTATCGCCCTCCAGGTTCCCTTGGAGAGTTCATCAATGAGCTTGACGCCTTGATAAGTTCCTTTCCTGAGGATGGCTCACCTCTCACAGTTCTGGGTGACTTTAACCTCCCCTCGTCTACCTTTGACTCATTCCTCTCTGCCTCCTTCTTTCCACTCCTCTCCTCTTTTGACCTCACCCTCTCACCTTCCCCCCCTACTCACAAGGCAGGCAATACGCTTGACCTCATCTTTACTAGATGCTGTTCTTCCACTAATCTCATTGCAACTCCCCTCCAAGTCTCCGACCACTACCTTGTATCCTTTTCCCTCTCGCTCTCATCCAACACTTCCCACTCTGCCCCTACTCGGATGGTATCGCGCCGTCCCAACCTTCGCTCTCTCTCCCCCGCAACTCTCTCCTCTTCCATCCTATCATCTCTTCCCTCTGCTCAAACCTTCTCCAACCTATCTCCTGATTCTGCCTCCTCAACCCTCCTCTCCTCCCTTTCTGCATCCTTTGACTTTCTATGTCCCCTATCCTCCAGGCCGGCTCGGTCCTCCCCTCCTGCTCCGTGGCTCGACGACTCATTGCGAGCTCACAGAACAGGGCTCCGGGCAGCCGAGCGGAAATGGAGGAGAACTCGCCTCCCTGCGGACCTGGCATCCTTTCACTCCCTCCTCTCTACATTTTCCTCTTCTGTCTCTGCTGCTAAAGCCACTTTCTACCACTCTAAATTCCAAGCATCTGCCTCTAACCCTAGGAAGCTCTTTGCCACCTTCTCCTCCCTCCTGAATCCTCCTCCCCCTCCCCCCCCCCCCTCCTCCCTCTCTGCGGATGACTTCGTCAACCATTTTGAAAAGAAGGTCGACGACGTCCGATCCTCGTTTGCTAAGTCAAACGACACCGCTGGTTCTGCTCACACTGCCCTACCCTGTGCTTTGACCTCTTTCTCCCCTCTCTCTCCAGATGAAATCTCGCGTCTTGTGACGGCCGGCCGCCCAACAACCTGCCCGCTTGACCCTATCCCCTCCTCTCTTCTCCAGACCATTTCCGGAGACCTTCTCCCTTACCTCACCTCGCTCATCAACTCATCCTTGACCGCTGGCTACGTCCCTTCCGTCTTCAAGAGAGCGAGAGTTGCACCCCTTCTGAAAAAACCTACACTCGATCCCTCCGATGTCAACAACTACAGACCGGTATCCCTTCTTTCTTTTCTCTCCAAAACTCTTGAACGTGCCGTCCTTGGCCAGCTCTCCTGCTATCTCTCTCAGAATGACCTTCTTGATCCAAATCAGTCAGGTTTCAAGACTAGTCATTCAACTGAGACTGCTCTTCTCTGTGTCACGGAGGCGCTCCGCACTGCTAAAGCTAACTCTCTCTCCTCTGCTCTCATCCTTCTAGACCTATCGGCTGCCTTTGATACTGTGAACCATCAGATCCTCCTCTCCACCCTCTCCGAGTTGGGCATCTCCGGCGCGGCCCACGCTTGGATTGCGTCCTACCTGACAGGTCGCTCCTACCAGGTGGCGTAGCGAGAATCTGTCTCCGCACCACATGCTCTCACCACTGGTGTCCCCCAGGGCTCTGTTCTAGGCCCTCTCCTATTCTCGCTATACACCAAGTCACTTGGCTCTGTCATATCCTCACATGGTCTCTCCTATCATTGCTATGCAGACGACACAATTAATCTTCTCCTTTCCCCCTTCTGATAACCAGGTGGCGAATCGCATCTCTGCATGTCTGGCAGACATATCAGTGTGGATGACGGATCACCACCTCAAGCTGAAGACGGAGCTGCTCTTCCTCCCGGGGAAGGACTGCCCGTTCCATGATCTCGCCATCACGGTTGACAACTCCATTGTGTCCTCCTCCCAGAGCGCTAAGAACCTTGGCGTGATCCTGGACAACACCCTGTCGTTCTCAACTAACATCAAGGCGGTGGCCCGTTCCTGTAGGTTCATGCTCTACAACATTCGCAGAGTACGACCCTGCCTCACACAGGAAGCGGCGCAGGTCCTAATCCAGGCACTTGTCATCTCCCGTCTGGATTACTGCAACTCGCTGTTGGCTGGGCTCCCTGCCTGTGCCATTAAACCTCTACAACTCATCCAGAACGCCGCAGCCCGTCTGGTGTTCAATCTTCCGAAGTTCTCTCACGTCACCCCGCTCCTCCGCTCTCTCCACTGGCTTCCAGTTGAAGCTCGCATCCGCTACAAGACCATGGTGCTTGCCTACGGAGCTGTGAGGGGAACGGCACCTCCGTACCTTCAGGCTCTGATCAGGCCCTACACCCAAACAAGGGCACTGCGTTCATCCACCTCTGGCCTGCTCGCCTCCCTACCTCTGAGGAAGTACAGTTCCCGCTCAGCCCAGTCAAAACTGTTCGCTGCTCTGGCACCCCAATGGTGGAACAAACTCCCTCACGACGCCAGGTCAGCGGAGTCAATCACCACCTTCCGGAGACACCTGAAACACCACCTCTTTAAGGAATACCTAGGATAGGATAAAGTAATCCTTCTAACCCCCCCCCCCCTTAAAAGATTTAGATGCACTATTGTAAAGTGGTTGTTCCACTGGATATCTTAAGGTGAATGCACCAATCTGTAAGTCGCTCTGGATAAGAGCGTCTGCTAAATGACTTAAATGTAAATGTAAATGTAAAAACACAGCCATTTTCCCAGCAAAAGATAGTAGTCACAAAAAGCAGAAATAGAGATAAAATTAATCACTAACCTTTGATGATCTTCATCAGATGACACTCATAGGACATCATGTTACACAATACATTTATGTTTTGTTCGATAATGTGCATATTTATATCCACAAATCTCGGTTTACATTGGCGCCATGTTCAGAAATGCCTCCAAAATATCCGGAGAAATTGCAGAGAGCCATGTCAAATAACAGAAATACTCATCATAAACTTTGATGAAAGATACATGTTTTACATAGAATTAAAGATACACTTGTTCTTAATGCAACCGCTGTGTTAGATTTCAAAAAAACTTTACGTCAAAAGCACACCATGCAATAATCTGAGACGGCGCTAAAAAATAACAACATTTCTCCGCCATGTTGGAGTCAACAGAAATACGAAATGACATCATAAATATTCCCTTACCTTTGATCATCTTCGTCAGAATGCACTCCCAGGAATCCTAGTTCCACAATAAATTGTTGTTTTGTTCGATAATGTCCATTACTTATGTCTAAGTAGCTACTTTTGCTAGCATGTTTAGTGCACATGTCCAAACGCTCGCGCAGATGCAGGCGAACTCGGACGAAAACTTCAAAAAGTTATATAACAGGTCGAATAAACTGGTCAAACTAAGTAGAGAATCAATCTTCAGGATGTTGTTATCATATATATCCAATAAGGTTCCAACCGGAGCATTCCTTCGTGTCTGTATAAGTTATGGAACGCAAGGCGATATCATGAGGAAAGCGCATGACCAGGACCTGGCAATCTGCCAGACCACTGACTCATTCCCCTCTCATCCGGCAAATAAAATGCAAATGAATTACTTAAAAATCATACAATGTGATTTTCTGGATTTTTGTTTTAGATTCCGTCTCTCACAGTTGAAGTGTACCTATGATAAAAATTACAGACCTCTACATGCTTTGTAAGTAGGAAAACCTGCAAAATCGGCAGTGTATCAAATACTTGTTCTCCCCACTGTACATATGAGATGAGTAATGTAGGATATGTAGACATTATTAAAGTGGCGTTATTTAAAGTGACAAGTGATACCTTTATTAATCTGGATTGGTGTCCCTTCCACGGGACGGTTGAGCTAACATAGGCTAATGCGATTAGCATGAGGTCGTAAGTAACAAGAGAATATCCCAGGGCATAGACATATCTGATATTGGCAGAAAGCTTAAATTCTTGTTAATCTAACTGCACTGTCCAATTTACAGTAGCTATTACAGGGAAATAATACCATGTTATTGTTTGAGGAGAGTGCACAATGTTGAACATAAAGTTATTAATAAACAAATTAGGCATATTTGGGCAATCTTGATACAACATTTTGAACAGAAATGCAATGGTTCATTGGATCAGTCTAAAACTTTGTACATACACTGCTGCCATCTAGTGGCCAACATGTATATTGCACCTGGGCTAGAATAATACATTATGGCCTTTCTCTTGCATACAAAGATGATGATACAAAAAAATACAAAAGAACGGTTGGTTTTTACTTTGTATTATCTTCTACCAGAAGTGTTATATTCTCCTACATTCCCCTTCACAGTTCCACAAACTTCAAAGTGTTTCCTTTCAAATGGTACCAAGAATATACATGTCCTTGTTTCAGGGCCTGAGCTACAGGCAGTTAGATTTGAGTATGTCATTTCAGGGGGGGGGAAAGGGGCGGATCCTTAAGAGGATATTATCTTCTTACGGCTGAAATCCCGTTAACGGGATCGATTTGACAACAGCCAGTGAAAGTGCAGGGCGCCAAATTCAAACAACAGAAATCTCATAATTTTAATTCCTCAAACATACAAGTATTATACACCATTTTAAAGATAAACCAATTTCAAAAAGGCTTTACGACGAAAGCATACCATGCGATTATGTTAGGTCAGCGCCTAGTCACAAAAAACACAGCCATTTTCCAGCCAAAGAGAGGAGTCACAAAAAGCAGAAATAGAGATAAAATTAATCACTAACCTTTGATGATCTTCATCAGATGGCACTCATAGGACTTCATGTTACACAATACAAGTATGTTTTGTTCGATAAAGTTCATATTTATATCCAAAAATCTGAGTTTACATTGGCGCGTTATGTTCAGTAATGTTTTGCCTCCAAAACATCCGGAGATTTTGCAGAGAGCCACATCAATTTACAGGAATACTCATCATAAATGTTGATGAAAGATACAAGTGTTATGCATAGAATTAAAGATATACTTCTCCTTAATGCAACCGCTGTGTCAGATTTCAAAAAAGCTTTACGGCAAAAGCACACCATGTGATAATCTGAGTACAGCGCTCAGCCACAAAACAGATACCCGCCATGTTGTGGAGTCAACAAAAGTCAGAAATAGCATTATAAATATTCACTTACCTTTGATGATCTTCATCGGAATGCACTCCCAGGAATCCCAGTTCCACAATAAATGTTTGTTTTGTTCGATAAAGTCCATCATTTATGTCCAAATACCTCCTTTTTGTTCGCGCGTTTAGTCCAGTAATCCAAATGCACAAGGCGCAGGGACTAGGTCCAGACGAAAAGTCAAGAAAGTTATATTACAGTTCGTAGAAACATGTCAAACGATGTATAGAATCAATCTTTAGGATGTTTTTATCATAAATCTTCAATAATGTTTCAACCGGACAATTCCTTTGTCTTTAGAAATGAAAAGGAACAGAGCTCGTGCTCACGGCTGCAAGTGTGACTCAACTAATGGCTTTCTGCCAGAGCCCTGGTTCAAACAGCTCTTAACCTCTACTTCCTCAGAAACCCGGGTCCGGGAGCACCCCCACCAGTAAAAAAGCTGACTAGCATAGCCTAGCATAGCGTCACAAGTAAATAGTAGCATCTAAATATCATTAAATCACAAGTCCAAGACACCAGATGAAAGATACACATCTTGGTAATCAAGCCATCATTTCTGATTTTTAAAATGTTTTACAGGGAAGACACAATATGTAAATCTATTAGCTAACCACGTTAGCAAAAGACACCATTTTTCTTACTCCACCATTTTTAACTCCATCAGTAGCTATCACCAATTCGACCAAATAAATATATAAATAGCCACTAACCAAGAAAAAACTTCATCAGATGACAGTCTGATAACATATTTATTGTATAGCATATGTTTTGTTAGAAAAATGTGCATATTTCAGGTATAAATCATAGTTTACCATTGCAGCCACCATTACAACTCTCCCCAAAGCGACTAGAATAACTACAGAGAGCAACGTGTATTACCTAATTACTCATCATAAAACATTTCTTAAAAATACACAGCGTACAGCAATTGAAAGACACAGATCTTGTGAATCCAGACCATATTTCAGATTTTCATAGTGTTTTACAGCGAAAACACAATATAGCGTTATATTAGCTTAGCACAGTAGCAAACCACACAACAGCATTGATTCCAGCCAAACATAGCGATAACGTATTCACCACCAAAAATATTAATTTTCACTAACCTTCTCAGAATTCTTCAGATGACAGTCCTGTAACATCATATTACACAATGCATATAGAGTTTGTTCGAAAATGTGCATATTTAGCGGCACAAATCGTGCTTATACAATGAGAAAAGTTGCCAAGCTGCCCAGAAAATGTCGGGCGCCATCTTGGAGAGTCACCTAGTCTAATCAATAAATAATCATAAACTTGACTAAAAAATACAGGGTGGACAGCAATTGAAAGACAAATTAGTTCTTAATGCAATCGCTGAATTACATTTTTAAAATTAACCTTACTGCGCAATACAGGGTGCAATACAGGGTGAGATAACGCAAGGCTACACTGCAAATAATGGCGTCTTATACATTTTACTTTTTTCAACAGAACAACGAATTATCAGCATAAATAGTTCTTACTTTTAGCTGAGCTTCCATCAGAATCTTGGGATGGGTGTCCTTGTCCAAAAGAATTGTTGCTGGGTTGGAGAACGTCCTCTTCCATGTTGCAATTAGCAGTAAACAATGGCATGCGAAAGAGAGATACCCAATTTTCTACAACGTCACAAAATGAAATACCCGAAAATCGCAATATACTGACATAAACTGATATAAATCGGTTTAAAATAACAAGATTATGATGTCTTTAAAGCCTATATCGAATAAAAACAGAGCCGGATATATATAGGAGCTAAAACCAGAGCTTCTAAAAAGACTTGCCAAGACCCTCTCTGCGTCAGCGCGAGGATCCAAAAGGGTGGACACCTCGATTCCAATCAATTTATAGACTTTCTGAACTGCGTAGAAACTCCATTTCAAGTCTCCCTATTCGCTAACAACCAGGGGAAGGCGTATGCAGTGCATCTCAACCAATAGAGGACAGGCAAATTAATACACAGGTCTCAGAATAGCCAGTAAAATTCTGCATTATTACATACACATAGGAAAATTGCTCTAAGTCGAGTTCTGTTTCACCCACAGATATAATTCAAACGGTTTTAGAAACTAGAGAGTGTTTTCTATCCAATAGTAATAATAATATGCATATTGTACGAGCAAGAATTGAGTACGAGGCAGTTTAATTTGGAAACACCAAGAAAAAAATAATGCTAACAGCTCCCCCTATTGACAAGAAGTTAATCGCTCCCCCTACACAGTAGAAGCCTGAAACAAAGTTCTAAAGACTGTTGACATCTAGTGGAAGCCTTAGGAAGTGCAATCGGACCAAATTTTACACTGTATATTGGATAGGCAATCACTTGAAAAACTACAAACCTCAGATTTCCCACTTCCTGGTTGGATTTTTCTCAGGTTTTCGCCTGCCATATGAGTTCTGTTATACTCACAGACATCATTCAAACAGTTTTAGAAACTTCAGAGTGTTTTCTATCAAATCTACTAATAATATGGATATCTTCGCTTCTGGGCCTGAGTAGCAGGCTGTTTACTCTGGGCGCGCTTTTCATCCGAATGTGAAAATAGCGCCCCCAACCATAAGAAGTTAAGGGGGCTTTACTATTATTGGGTAGCGGAATTACTTTAGCTTCCCTCCAGGCCTGAGGGCACAGACTTTGTAGTAGGCTTAAATGTTTAATTTTATTTATTTTATTTCACCTTTATTTAACCAGGTAGGCCAGTTGAGAACAAGTTCTCATTTACAACTGCGACCTAGCCAAGATAAAGCAAAGCAGTGCGACAAAAACAACAACACAGAGTTACACATGGGATAAACAAAACGTACAGTCAATAACACAATATAAAATCTATGTACAGTGTGTGCAAATGTAGTAAGATTACGGAGGTAAGGCAATAAATAGGCCATAGTGGAGAAATAATTACAATTTAGCATTAACGCTGGAGTGATAGATGTGCAGATGATGATGTGCAAGTAGAGATACTAGGGGTGCAAAAAATAACAATATGGGGATGAGGTAGTTGGGTGGGCTATTTACAGATGGGCTGTGTACAGGTGCAGTGATCGGTAAGCTGCTCTGACAGCTGATGCTTAAAGTTAGTGAGGGAGATATGAGTCTCCAGCTTCAGGGATTTTTGCAATTCGTTCCAGTCATTGGTAGCAGAGAACTGGAAGGAAAGGCGGCCAAAGGAGATGTTGGCTTTGGGGATGACCAGTGAAATATACCTGCTGGAGCGTGTGCTACGGGTGGGTGTTGCTATGGTGACCAGTGAGCTGAGATACGGGCTACAGTTTTAGTACTCGTCATTACATTCTCTACTAGAAAGTTGCTTGGCCGTCTTTGATGTCACGTAGGTTGATAAATACATTGCTATATTCTGATTTATAAAGCCCTTTTGCAAAAACTCCCACTGTACCTAACATCATTAGAAAACTTCAGACATATGAGTTACCACACCCGGTTTCAGGGATGGTTAACTCTGGAAATTCCTTTGGTGTCTACTGAGTTAGGTAAATCAGCTGTTAGTTTTCTTGCACCTTATTTGTGGAACAATCTTCAACATGTTCTTAAATGTGATGTTCTGGTGCCTCTAGGGCAATTCAGAAAGCGGATTGAGGACCTTATTACTGATTAATGTCTTTGTTTTTTATGACCATATTTTTCTATGTGCTTGCATTTTGTATTTATATTTTGAAGTGTGTATTTTCTGTAATTTAGGGCTGATCTGTAAAATAAACATTGGTCTCAGTATGACTCTCTGATAAAATAAGAAACAATAAAATATTCTACTCAACAATATATAGTCTGTCATATATAGTATAAACCTCTAGGTCAGGATTTCCCAAACTCGGTCCTTTCCCCAAAGGGTGCACGTTTGGTTTCCCCCCTAGCTCTACACAGCTGATTAAAATAACCATCAAGCTTTGGTAATTTGAATCAGCTGTGTAGTGTTAGGGCAAAAACCTCCATGGATGTTTGGAATGTCCAGGCCGGAAAACATTTCCACACACAGAGAGAATTGGTCAGTATTGTGAACCATTATTCCCTGGAACTGGAAGACACGGACTGACCAATCATATGTCAGTCATCTGTCTTAATGGTGCTCTCTCTCTCTCTCTCTCTCTCTGAATATTACATGTAAAAAATCTAATCTGTCATTGAAATGCATGTCACAGAGAAACGGCTAGAGGAGGAGCTAAGTAAATCTAAATTGACCCTGGAAGAAGGTGGAATTGGATACATTCTTACTATGATTATTGGATATGAGTTGAGGAAATCCTTGTGGGATTAATATTCAGTTGGCCCACAGCTCAACACAGCCTTGAACAGAACAGCTGCATTGAACATGAAAAATGGAGCACAGCTTGGCAAGGGAAAGCAACTCTCAAATTGGGGAAATATTAGGAGGTATGTAAGATACTATAAACATTTATACTAGTAGGTGTTTCGCATCAGTTCAGTGGGAATGTGTAATGTTAGTTTTGGTTTGAGTCAGCTAAATATATTTTTTCTTCTTCAGCTCAGCCAGCTGACGATGGGCACCCTTGAGGAAGCAGGTGTTTTTGAATTTGAATGACAGGTGGTAACTAGTGTGCTTGCTGTGGCATGGTTGGTGTAGCTGGGCTGTCTGTAATGTCTCTGTATCCTGCCAGTCCATTTTGAAGCCAAACTTTTGAGCTAATACAGCAATAGAAGATTTAGATGATGACCTAACAGAAGGAAAACAATTTTCTTTACACTATTCAAAGAACTGTTCATGTTTTCTTTGTCATTGAATCGAACTTACAATAACATAATCACCTATCCGAAAGCATAGTGCTCAAATTGAAATAGCACTAAACTGCAGCCACATTTTTGTATAACTAATAAACATAGACTTCACTTTATTAACGATGCTATGAAAGATCTTTAGCAGGTGTACCACTTTTCAATTCCCATCCCCCAATAGAAGTTGAACTGAATTAACCCTTTACACTCGTGGTAATTGGCCTATAGGGATAGGGCTAAATTGAAATGTTTCTTACAGACAAAATATGAAAAGTATATGCATAACCATGGTAGGAAATTAAAGGAAATGATGGGAAATTATTAGGCCAAAGGTGAGGACACAAGAGTTCACCGTGACACAAGACTGAATCCATAAAAAATAAAGAAGAGCCGCACACTCTAGGATCTCAGATGCAAAATATTTATGTCCAACGTTTCGACAGACAAACTGTCTTCATCAGGGTATAATGACAAACACTGCGGGGTGACTCGTTGATATAGTGTCAAAAGACAAACACAGGTGTCTGTAATCATGGCCGGGTGTGGCCTGATATCATTGGTTAATTCTCATATATTAAAATAGCATACAAAAAACATAAATGGATAGCGTACGATCATAGATACAATTTGGCTACATAAGCCCACAAACATTTACAATAGCAAAATCACAATAATCACAAGAATGGCTTCAGATCAAAGTCTACGTTGAGACCGAAGGGAGAAAGGGTCTTTAAATTAAAGACCAGGCAGCCGCTCGTGTCAACAATAAATTGTCGAGGTCACCCCCTCTCCTAGGGAGGGTGACATGTTCGATGCCAATATAACGTAGAGACAAAATTGAGTGGTTTGCTTCCAAAAAGTGGGCCGCAACTGGGTAAGTCGAGTTTTTGCACCTACTGGTGCTACGAGGCTCCGAGATTCGTACCTTTAATTTGCGTTTTGTTTTACCCACATAAGTACTGTTGTTGTTCACGCAATCCAAAAATGGTCCATTATAAATCTCAATCTGGGTCAAGTGGGCATCATTTGAAGGCTTGTTCTATTGCCAACATTACTAGCTCATTTATAAAATACGATATTACAGTGTTAGGCTTTCACAATGCAATTCAGGTAAACAGATCGTAATTTTGATGGGCATAGAAAGGAGTCATGACTACATTCAGGTGCATGCCGCGGCTCATTTTCTTCACAGTAGACAAACAGGCTCATTCTGTTCAGAATAACCCAGGGTACGACGTCATGTCATCTTGTAACTAACTGTACATCAAACATAGTGATTATAAACGTTGACACTGTACAGTGCCTTCGGAAAGTATTCAGACCCCATGACTTTTTCCACATTTTGTTACGTTACAGCCTCATTCTAAAATTGATTAAATAGTTTTTTCCCCTCATTGATCTACACACAATACACCATAATAACAAGCAAAAACTTTTTTTTCAACATTTTGCTAATTAAAAGAAAAAAGATAAAAAATATCACATTTACATAAGTATTCAGACCCTTTACTCAGGACTTTGTTGAAGCACCTTTGGCAGTGATTACAGCCTTGATTCTTATTGGGTATGATGCTACAAGCTTGGCACACATGTATTTGGGGAGATTCTCCCACGAACATTCAGAGACTTGTCCCGAAGCCACTCCTGCATTGTCTTGGCTGTGTGCTTAGGGATGTTGTCCTGTTGGAAGGTGAACCTCGGCCCAGTTTGAGATCCTGAGCACTCTGGAGCAGGTTTTCATTGAGGATCTCTCTGTACTTTGCTCCGTTCATCTTTCCCTCGATCCTGACTAGTCTGCCAGTCCCTGCCGCTGAAAAACTTCCCCACAGCATGGTGCTGCCACCACCATGCTTCACTGTAGGGATGGTGCCAGGTTTCCTCCAGACGTGACACTTGTCATTCAGGCCAAAGAGTTCAATCTTGGTTTCATCAGACCAGAGAATCTTATTTCTCATGGTATGAGAGTCCTTTAGGTGCCTTTTGGCAAACAGGCTGTCATGTGCTTTTTACTGAAGAGTGGCTTCCGTCTGGCCACTCTACCATAAAGACCTGATTGGTGGTGCTGCAGAGATGGTTGTCCTTCTGGAAGGTTCTCCCATCTCCACTGAGGAACTCTAGAGGTCTGTCAGAGTGACCATCGGATTCTTGGTCACCTCCCTGACCAAGGTACTTCTCCCCCGATTGCTCAGTTTGGCTGGGGGTGGCCAGCTCTAGGAACAGTCTTGGTGGTTCCAAACTTCTTCCATTTAAGAATGATGGAGGCCACTGTGTGCTTGGGGACCTTCCCCAGATCTGTGCCTCGACACAATCCTGTCTCTGAGCTCTACGGACATGCTCTGTCAACTGTGGAACCTTATATAGACAGGTGTGTTCCTTTCCAAATCATGTCCAATAAATTGAATTTACCACAGGTGGACTCCAACCAAGTTGTAGAAACATCTCAAGGATGATAAATGGAAACAGGATGCACCTGAGCTCAATTTTGAGTCTCATAGCAAAGGATCTGAATACTTACAGTTGAAGTCGGAAGTTTACATACACCTTAGCCAAATACATTTAAACTCAGTTTTTCACAATTCCTGACATTTAATCCCAGTAAAAATTCCCTGTCTTAGGTCAGTTAGGATCACCACTTTATTTTAAGAATGTGAAATGGCATATTAATAGTAGAGAATTATTTCTTTCAGCTTTCATTTCTTTCATCACATTCCCAGTGGGTCAGAAGTTTACATACACTCAATTAGTATTTGGTAACATTGCCTTTAAATGGTTTAACTTGGGTCAAATGTTTCAGGTAGCCTTCCACAAGCTTCCCACAATAAGTTGGGTGAATTTTGGCCCATTCCACCTGACAGAGCTGGTGTAACTGAGTCAGGTTTGTAGGCCTCCTTGCTTGCACACGCTTTTTCAGTTCTGCCCACACATTTTCTATGGGATTGAGGTCAGGGCTTTATGCTGGCCACTCCAATACCTTGACTTTGTTGTCCTTAAGCCATTTTGCCACAACTTTGGAAGTATACCCTTGCTTCACGGTTGGGATGGTGTTCTTCGGCTTGCAAGCCTCCCCCTTTTTCCTCCAAACATAATGATGGTCATTATGGCCAAACAGTTCTATTTTTTTTTCGTCAGACCAGAGGACATTTCTCCAAAATGCACAATCTTTGTCCCCATGTGCAGATGCAAACCATAGTCTGGCTTTTTTATGGCGGTTTTGGAGCAGTGGCTTCTTCCTTGCTGAGCGGCCTTTCAGGTTATGTCGACATAAGACTCGTTTTATTGTGGATATAGATACTTTTGTACCTGTTTCCTCCATCATCTTCATAAGGTCCTTTGCTGTTGTTCTGGGATTGATTTGCACTTTTCGCACCAAAGTACGTTCATCTCTAGGAGACAGAACGCTTCTCCTTCCTGAGCGTTATGACAGCTGCGTGGTCCCATGGTGTTTATACTTGTGTACTATTGTTTGTACAGAAGAACGTGGTACCTTCAGGCGTTTGGAAATTGCTCCCAATGATGAACCAGACTTGTGGAGGTCTACACATTTTTTTTGAGGTCTTGGCTGATTTCTTTTGATTTTCCCATGATGTCAAGTAAAGAGGCACTGAGTTTGAAGGTAGGCCTTGAAATACATCCACAGGTACACCTCCAATTGACTCAAATGATGTCATTCAGCCTATCAGAAGCTTCTAAAGCCATGACATCATTTTCTGGAATTATCCCAGCTGTTTAAACGCACAGTCAACTTAGTGTATGTAAACTTCTGACCCACTGGAATTGTGACACAGTGAATTATAAGTGAAATAATCTGTCGGTAAACAATTGTTGGAAAAATTACTTGTGTCATGCACAAGGTAGATGTCCTAACCGACTTGCCAAAACTATAGTTTGTTAACAAGAAATACATTTCAAATCAAATGTATTTATAAAGCCCTTCTTACATCAGCTGATATCTCAAAGTGCTGTACAAAAACCCAGCCTTAATGACTCCAACCTAAGTGTATGTAAACTTCTGACTTCAACTGTATGTAAATAAGGTATTTAATTTTTTTTTTTTTTATACATTTGCAAACATCTCTAACAACCTGTTTTCGCTTTGTCATTATGGGGTATTGTGTGTAGATTGCTGAGGAATTGTATTTTTTAAATTCATTTTAAAATGAGGCTGTAACGTAAGAAAATGAATTCACAGGTGTTTGGCTCGCTTGTATGACTTCAAATCAGTATATATTATAATCCTCAACGTATAATCTTTCATAATATATTGAGTCCTATTAATTTACTGCTTTTCCCTCACTCAGACCTCCAAAAACATGTTGTCCCGTGAGGTGCTCAAGTTCAGAACGTCTGTCAGTCAAAACCCATAAAGCGCTGTGAAGCGCAGAGCCTGATGTCTGACGTCATGTATAGCATGTTACTGTACACCCACTGCATTCCAATTTAGACGTTTATCGGTGTTTACAGGGCAACAAAACTTCTGGGAAACCAAACCCACCATTGTGTCCTAAAGCAATGACTCCAGTCCCAAACACCACTAGCTGTAAAATGATTTACTAAAACAGTGATGGTGCTGTGAGCAGCGTGTTTTAACTTGCTGTGGGTGTTACTCAGATTTACAGCACACTGCCCTGGAATGTAGGGCTTTCCATCTGGTTGGAGGTGGTGCTACCTGCCTCTCCTCCTCTCCTGGCTGTCAGTCTATTATTATGACTACAGTAGTCACACAGTTAAGTGAATGAAGTACTTGGACAGATTTCCTACTCATGATGACAAAGTTACAGTAGTCTACCTCAAACCACACACCTGTGCTTACAATAAGCTCTGAGATCACCCTGTGATACAATATATGAAAAGTATTTAATCATGATAAATCAGGACTCATGATGTTTTATACTGTCAAAAGAGGTAATCAACGCATTACAGTAATCAAAATGTGGGGGAATGTATTCTGAAGAACTGAACAAGAGCACTTTATTCTAGCAAGTCGAAAGCTGACCTCAAAAGCTGACCACATGCATGCATTTGTGTGTGATCAAGTGTGTAAAGCCTTGACATGATCATTTTGACTGAAGAGGATCTGCTTTGCGGGACGTCAGGTGGGGTGACAGGGGCTAGCACCATTCTTCCTCCAGGACAGGTAATCCCAGGTTCAGGTCACCACCCCTTGCTTTAAACCACTTCTCGAGAGGAGCTACCTGGCAGTTTAGACATCCTCCCATCTCTCCTTCCATTCCCCATCTAGGAAGCACTTAACATTACAGCAGGGAATAAAGTGGTAATAATATGGTAATAGTAGAGCAGTAATATAAAGTGCTAACCTCTGTATAAAGTAGGAAGACTGGAGACTGGAGACAGGGTATGAGGGGATAATATACTTAATAATTCTCATAAATGGCATAAATGGCATAAGTGAATCAGAACATAGCCAGGGGGGTAGTCAGGGTACTGCAGCTAGATATGGGTTATATGGGCCTATCCATGTTTTGGGGCACATTACAATATGCCCACAAGGACAAGGTACTATTCATGTCATACATACACTACCTGCCCGAATGCATAGTGCCAACTGTAAAGTTTGGTGAAGGAGGAATAATGGTCTGGGGCTGTTTTTCATGGTTCGGGCTAGGCCCCTTAGCTCCAGTGAAGGGAAATCTTAACGCTACAGCATACAATGACATTCTAGACGATGCTGTGGTTTCAACTTTGTGGCAAAAGCTTGAAGAAGGCCCTTTCCTGTTTCAGCATGACAATGTCCCCATGCACAAAGCGAGGTCCATACAGAAATGGTTTGTCGAGATCGGTGTGAAAGAACTTGACTGGCCTGCTCTTTTGGCTAAATGGAAGCAAGTACCTGCAGCAATGTTCCAGCATCTAGTGGAAAGCCTTCCCAGAAGAGTGGAGGCTGTTATAGCATCAAAGGGGGGACCAACTCCATATTAATGGCCATGAATTTGGAATGAGATGTTTCGACGAGCAGGTTTTCACATACTTTTGGTCATGTAGTGTAGTTTACAAAATTACTTCCTGTTGTTGTCTTTGTCACAAATCAAATCAAATCAAATGTATTTATATAGCCCTTCGTACATCAGCTGATATCTCAAAGTGCTGTACAGAAACCCAGCCTAAAACACCAAACAGCAAGCAATGCAGGTGTAGAAGCACGGTGGCTAGGAAAAACTCCCTAGAAAGGCCAAAACCTAGGAAGAAACCTAGAGAGGAACCAGGCTATGAGGGGTGGCCAGTCCTCTTCTGGCTGTGCCTTGTGGAGATTATAACAGAACATGGCCAAGATGTTCAAATGTCACACTGGTTGAAAATTCTTTAAGGATTTTGAAAATAAGCCACCCTTTCTCTCTCCGCCACAGGCTTTGATTCTAAAACGCTAACGCTAGATAGCCGGAGGTTACAATGAGATGACTTGAAGATAAGAGCTGGTTCAACCTGTCTATACTCAACACTGCACAGCTTTCTACAACAGAGGACAAGACAACATTAGATAATTATTTGATCAAATAGGGTATGTAAGGCACTTGTATGGCAGTATGGCTTTGGAAAGCACCACAGTATAGCTGAGAGGAAACCATGTGCATTGAATTATTAATGGTACGCTATGTAATTGTGTTAGCTAGGCTAAGGGTTAAGGTTAGGGTTAGGATTTAGGTTAAAGGGTTAAGGTTAGGGTTAGGGTTAGGGGAAGGGTCGGCTAACATGTAAAGTAGTTGCAAAGTAGCTAAAAAGCGGTAAGTAGTCGCTATTTGAACACGCAACCATTGGGTTGCTAGATGTTCACATTATACAGCTTGCGAATGTCTAGCAACCCAAAGGTTGCGTTATTGACTCTCATCACGGACAACGTTAGCTTTTTATCTAATTACCATCTACTAACTACTTTTTAGCTACTGCAACTACTTAGCACCTTCTGTGTTATGTAACCATAGCAAATGTAACATATCAGTCTACATATAATATAGTCTATGAGACCAGGCTGTTCAAGGAAACATGCATTTTCAATGGGGTTACAAGTTATTAGTCAGGCTAAACATGTTTGACAAATGCCTTTAAAATTGAAAGTTAATTAGACTGAATAATATGTGTATTAGTAGAGAGCAGAGCTTTTACTGCAATTGCTAATATCCTGTTTCACAAGAAAAGTGTCTTAGATTTTAATGATAAACTAAAGGGGGGTTAAATATTTCTGTTCTATGAGGGGATATGTTGCAATTACAACACACTTATAAACATCACTTCAAAATCAAAATGGCCTTTTTCCAAGAAACTTTCAAGAGATTATTTTCATTTCCAGTTAGTGGTCACAATCTCGACTGTCATAAATAATGTCATTGCTGCATTCCTGGGCCTACCACAACCTTTGAGGATTTGAGATGGCCTGGTCTGGTCTGCTGTCTCTGCACCACTGCCCTGATCTGAAGGGTAATTGATCAAATTGTGTCACGAGCTGCAGAAAAAACTGCTGCTGATAACGGATATGGGGAAGACACTGATTGATGTATGATAAGCTGTGGCTTTAAAGCCAACAACAAGTGCCATTTGGAATGTATTAGGAGATAAGGTTAATGACTTTCTGATTAATACTCATTTAGGCCTCTTAACTGAGCCTGTTCATTTCCCTGTCTGTAACCAGGGATCATTGGAGATCTTTATCAATAAGATGTGATTTTTCTTTGACTGTGTCACTCTACACTGAGTTCAGAAGTGGAGATGATAGCTACACTAGGGCTTGTAGAACGCAGAGACACATCATCATCCCACAACAGTCGCGGTACTTGTCACAGATAACAGGAATGTTCCACTAGGATGACAGAGGGAGTGGCCGGGCAGGCCGAACACAGAAGAGGATGCACGCACGCACACACACATACACACACACATTCACCTCCTCTCCTGACTCGTCCATGCTTCTCTACTGAGTCCTTTCACTAATCCCAGGTCTGGGCTATCTTCTCTGGTCAGCCAAAACAAATGGCTGGGTTTTCTGCTGCTGCTGTTGGGGAAGCAGCAGGTGCTGTGGCTGTCAAAAGTCACTTTACACCTCCCCTCCCGTCCTCTCTCTCTGCTCACACCCCGTGTGTCTATCCTAGCCACCAGCCACACTCACTGCAGGAGGGAGAGTAGAGACAGAGAAGGGGGTGGAGAGGGACTCTCCAGGCCTCTGCTTTGTTATCAGCATGCTCCAGCTTTGAAGTGAGCGAGCGGCCAGAATCTGGACTGTGTTCACTTGAAGGCAAGCATAGCAGGCAGTGAAGGCATCCCCTTGTTGTTGTGTGTGAGGTAATCATGGCAGAGTGGTAAAGTTGCCCTGGCTGTGGCTGTCTGTAGTGATGATAATGACATGCTGAGGTAGGACAGGAGAGAGAGGGGAGAGACCAGGGCCCGTATTCATAAAGCGTCACAAAATAGGAATATTGATCTAGGACCAGTTTCGTCTTTTAGGTCATAATGAATAAGATTAGCTGGGCAGCAGAGACGTGATCATAGATCAGCACTCTTACTTTGAGACACTTTGTGAATACGGGCCCTGGACCAGGCAGGGCCATGATAAGTACTGTCTGGAGCACCTCTTACTCACTAGGATGTGGTGTAGACAGAAAGACAGTCAGGGGAGCTCACAGGGGGGAGTATTGCCTACGTGGACAGGATTGATAAAAATCATGCAAACTACAAGGTGGTGTTGTATACAGGGATCTGGGTTAAGCTGCTGATTGTCTTATGATTCAAGAGTTAACGATGTACTCTAATAAGTCTTATGTGTCTAAGTCAGGGTGGACCGAATGTGGCCCGTGAGCTTATTTAATGCAGCCAAGAAATCAAACAATACTTTTTTTCACAGTACAGTAGTAGGTATTTGTCAGTCAAACATGTCATATTTACTCATCCAATACAATATTGATAATACTCATGGTAAATAGATTTAGAATTTGTAACATTCTGTTTAATGAGGGGGATATGATAAAAATATGATTATATCCACTACATTCCAAAAGCAGAAGGCACAAGGGCCCTAGTGATGGTTTATAATGCGATTTTTTCCCCTCTGCTCAGCAGCCAAAATGTAGTATTTTTGTTGTCGCTTGGGGAGTGCATGAGACATGCAGCCTTGAGGCTGCAAAAAAAAATATGTTTTAATCAAAGAATGTCAGTGCTTCATCTTTACAACATTGCAATAATTCCATTGTTATCAATAATTACAAGCTACTCACTGTTGTAACATGGAACGAGACACTTACACTGTTGTAACATGGAACGAGACACTTACATTTTTCGAATAGCTGCAGTTCAGACATAGTCACAGCTTGATGATGTCAGACAGCTAGTCTGAGGTTAAGGGTCAAATTTCACATCATTCCATCCTGGTCATTAGGACTTGTGAATGCACAACCTCCCCCAGATACCAGCGCAACGCATGGACCCTGTAACCTAAAGTGATGTCATCTAGGGGTCTGGAGGTTGTTGCACTGCAAAGGCCAGATAGAACCATAGAAGCCATCCAGGCCTTGTTCACTTCAGCTGCTTCTGCAGATGTGCTGCAAGTCTTCAGCAAGTTGGGTGCCAAGAGTGAGGAGGCCAAGTTTGCCTATAGGAAGGCCTGTGTTATGTGTCTGAACTGGTGAAGCAATTCTAGATCCTGAGTGATATCTCATCTGATTGTATATTTCAGTCATTTAGGCTAACATCAAGCTTTAATTTTCCATTTGTTGATGCTGTATATATTCATGTCAGTAATTTTCGTGTTTAGTTTTTTTTGCAGTGCTGCGGTAAATAAAAGCAATCTAGTTTCACTAAGCTTTACTAACTACATTTTAATTGGCATCTAAATGCTTGAGTATTCTTATTTAGTTCTTTAGGTAATGTGCTGCAAAATAAAAAATGATGTTCATTTTATAACACACAGTAGATCATACATTTTAAATTGAAAATGAAGTACTGTCAAGACAATCTGACAATATACTTTTTTGCCATTAGGAAAAGAACAAAGGATTGGGAATTTCCTTCAAATGATGCCTGATGAAAAACAATATAACCCAGAGCTTGTAAAAGTGACAGTGAAGAGGATTTCAAAGGGAGAGCTCATCAAAGCTCTAATGTCAGTCTGATAAGACTGGTGCTGTTTTCATTTGTGAGTGCTTCTGCTTTTATCTCCCACAAATGTTAGCCTCCCTTATCACCTGCAACACATCTGGAATTCCAACAGCTGATGAATGTCTTCATTAGTAGTGATATGAGGAAAGAGTTAAACAAACAGACAGAAACGTGTGGAGTATAAAATATTTACTGCAAGAAAAGCGATGTGGGCATACACCTGTAGTTTGCTGAAGTTCGTTGAAAACGGTTAACTTAGCAGAATTTGATAATGCAGCACTTTAAAAAAAAAACATTTTGATGAGTTTGTTTTTCATTAGGATTTATACATTTCATAATGAAAGCAAAAGTATTAACCTATAAATAAACACAACTTTAGCTATTTGACTTTTATAGTCAGGTAAATCTCCTGTGTGTTCATGTCAAGAGAAAGTAGCTGCAGCAGAAAGGCAATAGTTGACCTTGTCCTTCTCTGCTGTGGGTCTGTGGGTTTTGGTCCAGAGACAGGAACTCCCATTACAGACACGGTGTCTGCGATCAACTCCACTACACACTAGAATGCTTTGTTCCCTGCCACCAACGAAAACCTTAGACAACAAAAACACACACATTCTGGAAAAAGGAAAATGTAAAAATTTGAGAAGGGCCCGTTTCTCCTCAAAAAGCGTGCTTTAGTTTGGTTTTCAGTGGTAAATATTATTCCCCCATTAGAAAGAGAAAAATGTGGGAGTTTCAGAGAAATACACTGAATATACAAAATATTAAGAACACCTTCTCTTTCCAGGACATAGACTGACCAGGTGAATCCAGGTAAAAAAATATGATCCATTATGGATGTCACTTGTTAAATCCACTTCATTCAGTGTAGATGAACAGGAGGAGACAGTTTCAAAACGTTTTTTTTTAAGGCTAAAGACAATTAACACGTGGATTGTGTATGTGTGCCATTCAGAGGGTGAATGGGCAAGACAAAATATTTAAGTGCCTTTGAATGGGGCGCACCGGTTTGTGTCAAGAACTGCAACGCTGCTGGGTTTTTCACGCTCAACAGTTTCCTGTGTATATCAAGAATGGTCCACCACCCAAAGGACATTCAGCCAACTTGACACAACTGTGAGAAGCATTGGAGTCAACATGGGCCAGCATCCCTGTGGAACGCTTTCGACACCTTGTAGAGTCCATGCCCCGACGAATTTAGGCGGGGGGTGTAACTCAATATTAGGAAGCTGTTAGGAAGGTGTTACTCAGTGTACAGTATGTCTGGAGAGGCTGCTGAGGGGAGGACGTCTCATAATAATGGCTGGAATGGAGCGAATGGAATGGCATCAAACACATGGAAACCACTCATTCCGCTCCACCCATTACCATGAGTCCGTTCTCCCCAATTAAGGGGCCACCAACCTCCTGTGCTGGAGATAACATAGGGGCTGTTGTTAAAGGTCCAATGCAGCTGTTTTTATCTCAATATCAAATCAAATCAATTACGTACCTTACTGTGATTGTTTTAAATTAAAATGGTCAAAAGGAAACAAAAATAGCTTCTTAGCAGTCATTTCTCAAACAAGAATTCTGCTATGACTGTCTGGAAGTGGTTTGAGTGTGGAGGGGAAAACTGAAAATGTGCTGTTATTGGCAGAGACGTTTGGAACTCTCTTAAACAGGCTGAAATTTCAGGTGGTCTTTGCAACTACTCTAACACTAAAAGAGCATTATCATCCTTTTCACAATTTCACAGCATGATTCCAACCTCATAGTGTGGAAATATATATTAAACACAGGACAATTACGTTTTTTGAATGCACTGGGCCTTTAAAAACCCATTAATCAAGGTTCACGGCCAGGGATAATTGGTTCTGATGTCATGGCATGCCTTGAGAAAATGAAATGTTTTGGTATTGCGGAAGGATCCACCTAACCACATAGTGACCCCAGACATACAGTACCAGTCAAAAGATTGGACACACCCACTCATTCAAGGGTTTTGATTTATTTTTACCACGAGTGTACAAAGCTGTCATCAAGGCAAAGGGTGGCTACTTTGAAGAATCTCAAATATACAATATATTTGAATTTGTTTAATACTTTTTTGCTTACTACATGATTCCATATGTGTTATTTCATAGTTTTGATGTATTCACTTTTATTCTACAATGTAGAAAATAGTAAAAATATAGAAAAACCCTGGAATGAGTAGGTGTGTCCAAATTTCTGACTGGGACTGTAAGTGCTTTAACTATGGGGGTTAGCTAGCTACTGCTTGCTTGAAGAAATACCAATTGGAGACCACAACACACAGTCAAATAATAGAATGTGAGCATGTCACTAGAACAACAATTCTAAGAGAATTGTAAGAAAATTGAGAAGTAGAATTGTACAGAGGAAAATATAAAGTAAAATGTATTCAACATTTTGGAAAGGTTAATTTTGGTGTGTTGTGGAAACCAAAAAGGTGGCTGTGCAATAACCAACCAACAAAAAAAATGTGTTATCCAATCATGTGTGTTGATGCTGTGCCTGTTTCCTGTTAAGCAGAGACATTGCTCATGACCTTTTTTGTCAATAGCAATGAATTTTTCATCCGCTCAAGCTAAACAAAATCTCCTCAAACTCCACCCTATTCTCAATGACAGGGTGAGTCACTCTAGCCTAGACACACTAGTTTACAAAAAAATATGTTATGAAGTCACCCCCTTCGCAAGTGTCACCTGCACTGATTTCAGCATTAACATGTCTTCTCTGAGTTTGCATAACGAGTTGATTGGGGCGATTAAATAGAGTTGGTTTATGAATCATCTGGCACTCCCTCCCTCCCTACCTCCCCACCCGTGTCTAAGAGCAGTTATCTCCTCCAGCAGCAAGCTGCCACGCGCCTCCTGCACCTGATTGTCTCATCGGCGCATTCCAGACGAGAGGGCCAAACAAGCCGAAACCAAGCACCTACAGACAGTGATACACTTGTTCAGTCAGCCATCCGCAGGTGTAGCTGCCCTCCTTTCTCTGACTCTATCCTAGAGGTAGGCGACTGGGCGCGGCATCGTAGAGTCGAGGAGCACTATGGCTAATCACAGAGAAGAAAGGAGAGAAATAAAGAAGTCCATGACAAATGGCCTTTCCGCCTCAAGGAGCAATGTGGAAAAGAACAGCCAGAGGAGATTATAATTTTTTTTGCTTCTATGTTAATGACTTTTTTCCCCCCATTTGTTTTTCATCACAGGAGTGCTCATTCAAGATTTATATTGTATGCGTGGTACACAGTGCGTTGAGCATTGTGGTTAAGCTACATTGGAGTCTGCCATCCTATCACATTTTAAGTGAATCCACAATTGCCCTATACACTAGTATGCAGTCTCACTTCCCTGGTTAGGGCTTTCAAGTCAAAATGTTAAATGCATACCACAATACAGTGCCTGCACATATATACAGTGTGTAAGACTGACATATATTTGAAGTCTCCAATGGGATTTTGAGGACAGGCATGAAAGTATACAATATGTGTCATTTTAAAAGGGAACATTTTACCCAATCCCTTGTATAGATCTGGCTTTAATTTAATCAACTTCCTCCCAAGCGAAATAATGTTCTCTCGCTTGCTCAGATGACTAGTAGATGAGAAAAAAGAAGGGCTCATAACTTCCAGGCAGAAATCTGCCTCTCTTAATTTTTTTTGCTTAGTTCATTCATACATCATACACCTCCTCCTCCATTTCTGCCTCAATAGATTCAAGAATTTCCTCGCCATGCTGTGTACTCAGCCATTGAAGGAGGAAATCGCAGGAACTGGAGCATTTTGATGACGTAATTGGCAGTAGATGGAGAGAAAGATGGAGATAAAGGAAAAGGAATGCAAAATATATATCTGTTTGCGCATGTACCGTGGGGCTGTCAGGGCAGGAGCGGCAAGGGGACTCTTCTCTGACTTCCGTCTCTAAAATTCACTACCCCAAAAATGTATACAATATATTACACAGTGGCCTAGGGTGTGTTGTGGAAATGAAAGTAACTCGGTTCTAGTATGGAGGCTTGCTATAAAAAATAATATGATGGCTTTTGAGAAAGATTTATCTCCACCTGATCGTGGCTCACACAAGGTATTTAGAAAAGAAGAGTTTCATTCTGAAACTCTATATATCCATTTTAAGAAATGTTGGTAAATTAGCTTTCATTGTTTAAAGAAATTATGAAAAGAATTGGTGTGCTTTTTCACTATCTAATCATGGCATGGGGTTGTTCAATGACAGATATGTATTTGTTTAAAATCTATCACTGGTTTCATTTCAGAGAGACAAATCATATTTTTGTTGGTTGCAAAATGCTATATATTCGCCTCACTCTCAGAGAAATATGTAGTACTGCTAGGTTTTACAACGTTGAATGTAACAAATAACTACATTTTTATAAAGAACTGTACAAATGATACATTTGAAATGTCAATATTTTTTTTAAATGAACAAATAATTAAATACAGTAATATGAGATCTGATCTTACATTTGAGTCATTTACCAGATGCTCTTATCCAGAGTGACTTAAGTGCATTCATCTTAAGATAGCTAGGTGAGACAACCTATCAGGTATGCAGGTAAGACCCAGATGCAGACAACGTCAAATTGACAATGGTTTAATAATCCAACAGGGGCAGGCAATAGACAGGTCAAGGCAGGCAGGGGTCAGTAAACCAGAGGTGAGGCAACGATACCGGACGGCAGGCAGGCAGGGTCAGGGTAGGCAGAGGTCAATAATCCAGAGGTGGGGCAACGGTACCGGACGGCAGGCAGGCAGGGTCAGGGTAGGCAGAGGTCAGTAAACCAGAGGTGGGGCAACGGTACCGGACGGCAGGCAGGCAGGGTCAGGGTAGGCAGGGGTCAGTAAACCAGAGGTGGGGCAACGGTACCGGACGGCAGGCAGGCAGGGTCAGGGTAGGCAGAGGTCAGTAAACCAGAGGTGGGGCAACGGTACCGGACGGCAGGCAGGCAGGGTCAGGGTAGGCAGGGGTCAATAATCCAGAGGTGGGGCAACGGTACCGGACGGCAGGCAGGCAGGGTCAGGGTAGGCAGGGGTCAATAATCCAGAGGTGGGGCAACGGTACCGGACGGCAGGCAGGCAGGCAGGGTCAGGGTAGGCAGAGGTCAATAATCCAGAGGTGGGGCAACGGTACCGGACGGCAGGCAGGCAGGATCAGGGTAGGCAGAGGTCAATAATCCAGAGGAGGGGCAAAGGTACAGGTACAAAGGTACAAGACAAACAGCAGTGGGGCTAATGACTCTAGAGATGGGGAACGGGCCGATGAAACGTTTATGGGACTCCACCCGGAGGATGTAAAAAATTGGTAGGTATAGTGTTTTGGAAATAAACTCTTTAAACGCTACTACAGCAGAAACACTATGTACTGGTCATAGACTGCATTATCTGCCATATTTAATTCACTCTGTAGCACCAGCTGAGATACGAGAATAACTTCTCAACCAACCGAGTCCTCCTGGAAAAGCTCCATGTCTTCCAGTCCAGGGGCAATCTACATATTCCCCTGAAAGCTATTGCAATACCATATAAACGCTCCCAAAAGAGGGTCAAGTAGGCTCTTTTCTATACCCTAGCCTGTTGACAATGGGACATTCAAGGAACAATAAGTAAGAGGATGGAATGACTGAGGATGCAAGCTGAGACCTGTACCGGCATTAAGTTATGCCTTTGTAAAGGCTAAGGCACTTGCCTGTGGCAGGTGCAGGGAGCAGACGTGATGAAGCTGAGGCGCTGAGCTGTTCCTATTAAGAGGTACCCAACCTGTCGAATTGTCAGGACAAGTTAGAGACTGCAACCACCCTGTTAAAAAAAGGCCATAGATTCAGCACATTGTGACGTGTACTTTCAAGCTTCAGCAATAAGAATGGGAAAATCCTAGGACGTTTAACTTCACCTTGAAGATTTTTCTTATTTGATATTCGTCATGTAATGTGAATAAATAACACATCATAATAGTAATTACATTGTCTGAAAATGCTTTTATAATGAGCTCCTCAACAGTGAGGAAAAGCCAACATATACGCCCACTAGAAAGTAACATCTTACTTATTTTGTGTCATGTACTCATTTGGCTCAATTAACAATCCTATGATACAACTTTTAGATACAAAACAAATTAACAGGAGACAAAAGTCCAACAGGAAAGCCGAAAGAGCATCTTAGACGTCCTCCGGGGATTCTTGAACTTGTCCTGTTGAAAGTGATATGCTAAATATAAATACAGTAGAGTACACACACTAAAGGGTAAAAATATATATGTTTTTGGGAAAAATAGGGTTCTTTAGACACCACTGCAAACTTCAAGGAGTAGGGTATTCAAGGAGTAGGGTATTCAAGGAGTAGGATATTCAAGGAGTAGGGTATTCAAGGAGTAGGGTATTCAAGGAGTAGGATATTCAAGGAGTAGGATATTCAAGGAGTAGGGTATTCAAGGAGAACAAAAGAGGAAAGGCCAACCTCCAAACATGTGCCATGTCACGAGGTTACCTGGACCACCTATTGAGATGTGCCTTTTGTTAAGTAAATCAGATGTTAAATGAGGTGAAAAGGAGACGAGTAGGACTTTAATGACCTTCACTGATCCAGTTCACAAAAGGGCCATTGCAGCTAAGTTGGTCCACTGTATCTCAAACCACATGTTGTTACCAGTGGTCACATACAGTACAGTATATCCATTATATTTTCGTTAATCTAATATATTCATTCAGCTTTGAATACCCAACATATAATAAAGAAATTATTAAAATAATGCTGCCATCTCTGACTGTGGTTACTGTGCTTTGAAAGGCAGGCACCTGTACCTGTTGGGACGCGGGCAGTGCACTAAACCTCACAGCTATGTAAGCAAGCATGTCCCGTCATGTTGGGAGGGATTCCTGTAGTCACAGTCTGACAGTAATGATCTGTATGGAGCTGACTCTCTGAGGGGGGAAACAAAGTGAAAAGGTTAAACGAGGAATGTTTGTAATCTTTTTGAAGAAGCAAGGATGTGATTCATAAGGTGTTACTGTACACTCACAGCTCATAATACTGTCTTATTTTATATGAGCTGTGGGATGGTCTTTGGGTTATGAAGCTATTGTCGACCAGTTTTTGCCAGGCACGTAGGCTAGTTATTTTTGGGTTAGGGTTAGGTTTAGGGTTATGTCTAGGGTTGAGCCGAAGTCAGGGCATGAAGCTACGGTCATGGTGGGACTTTCTTTTTTTATTTTAATGGAAAGTCATCAATGTCGTGACTAATATTTATTTTTCGAAATGTGTTTTAACTTTGTTACAAATACTTTGTTGGCAGTTTTGATTCAGTTCAAACTTCCTCTAGTCTGTTTGCACAGGTAGTTTCCAGCTGTCAAAGTGCTTCAGTCATTCGTACATGTGCTTCAGTTCTTCAGTCATCCGTACACGTCCTGAGAGACTGAGTGACATCTCCTGCTTTTAACAGTGATTTATTTTGTGAAGCCCGGGAGATGGACCGTGCTGCTAATCTGTTCTGACTACATAATGTTGGTGGATCTAATTTTCATTGAGCCTAAGTCAACAGAACAGAAGAAGGGAAGGGAAGGGAAGGGAAGGGAAGGGAAGGGAAGGGAAGGGAAGGGAAGGGAAGGGAAGGGAAGGGAAGGGAAAGGAAAGGAAGGGAAGGGAAGGGAAGGGAAGGGAAGGGAAGGGAAGGGAAGGGAAGGGAAGGGAAGGGAAGGGAAGGGAAGGGAAGGGAAGGGAAGGGAAGGGAAGGGAGAGTAGTGGGCACTGGCTTCAGTCTTTAAGATTCCTTTTCTTTTGGAGTCTTTATTTAACAACAAGTTTACATTTACAGTATGTGTGAACTTTTTTAGCTATTTCAGTTTTTTAAGAATAGGGCTGTAAGACAACAATGATAGGTCTACTAATTAAATCCAACAAGTTCTCCACAGGTGCCCCGAGGGAAGATAAAATAATGTGGCTTAAAAGTTCATTTATATTCATGTGATTTCATGTCGGTTGGTTTTCACTTTATCTTTGAATTTCAAAACCAGCATGCGGGTTAGAAATCTCCCAGTTAATCTCTCAGGTCTTATCATCACATGCTCAAACAAAAATGTACCATCGTACTCTTTATCCACACTAGAACCCTGCATGGGCATGCATTTAAAGCACTACCCATGCCCGCAACGTTCAGGCCCTACCCTACTCTACCCAGGCATGATTGCTCCTGCCAAATTTAAGGCCCCGCCCTGCCAAACCCGAAATCAGAAATAAATTCCTCCTTTAGTATAAATTAGCTGCTCATCTGTCTGTTCTGCGCTGCTCTGTGCATGGCTCTGCTTGTGTGAATATCCATAGCAACGCCTCTGCTTGCTGTTCAGCTCAATGACGAGACAGAGAGCAGTTAGCTATAAACTAGTTACTTTTTGTCACTTTAAACTCTGACAAAACTCAAAGAACATTATTATTTTCAGTAAAATAATCTCTCCTGTGGACTCGGACAATGTTCTGGTCTTATTTTTGGAGGGTCAGTGTGGATGATTGTGTTGTTGCCTTCCCTCACTACCTGGGGACGGCCTGTCAGGAAGTCCAGAATCCAGTTGCAGCGGGAGGTGTTCAGTCCCTTAGTTATGAGCTTCAAGAGCACTATGGTGTTGAACGCTGTGCTGTAGTCAATGAACAGCATTCGCTCGTAGGTGTTCCTTTGTCCACGTGTGAAAGGGCAGTGTGGAGTGCAATAAAGATTGCGTCATCTGTGGATCTGTTGGGGTGGTATGCAAATTGCAGTGGGTCCAGGGTGTCTGGGATGATGCTGTTGATGTGAGCCGTGACCAGTTTTTCAAGGCATTTCAAATCAAATCAAATTGTATTTGTCACATGTGCCGAATACAACAAGTGTAGACCTTACAGTGAAATACTTACTTACAAGCCCTTAACCAACAATGCAGTTTTAAGAAAATACCCCCAAAAAGTAAGAGATAAGAATAACAAATGATTAATGAGCAGCAGTAAATAACAGTAGCGGGGCTATATACAGGGGGTACCGTTACAGAGTCAATGTGCGGAGGCTTGCAGTGCAGTAGCAGGGAGAACAGTCCATGACTAGCTGGAGTCTTTGACAATTTTTAGGGCCTTCCTCTGACACCGCCTGGAATAGAGGTCCTGGATGGCAGGAAGCTTGGCCCCGGTGATGTACTGGGCCGTACGCACTACGCGCTGTCGTGCCTTGCGGTTGGAGGCTGTCTCATCGTTGTCGGTGATCGTTGTCGGTGACCACTGTTGTGTCATCAGCAAACTTAATGATGGTGTTGGAGTCTTGCAGGCTGTGCAGTCATGAGTGAACAGGGAGTAGAGGAGGGGACTGACAACGCACCCCTGAGGGGCGCCATGTTGAGGATCAGCGTGGCGGATGTGTTGTTACCTACCCTTACAACCTGGGGGCAACCTGTCAGGAAGTCCAGGACCCAGTTGCAGAGGGAGGTGTTTAGTCCCAGGGTCCTTAGTTTAGTGATGAGCTTTGAGGGCACAATGGTGTTGAACGCTGAGCTGTAGTCAATGAATAGCATTCTCACATAGGTGTTCCTTTTGTCCAGGTGTGAAAGGGCAGTGTGGAGTGCAATAGAGATTGCATCATCTGTGGATCTGTTGATGCGGTATGCAAATTGGAGTGGTTCTAGGGTTTCTGGGATAATGGTGTTGATGTGAGCCATGACCAGCCTTTCAAAGCATTTCATGGCTACAGACATGAGTGCTACGGGTCGGTAGTCCTTTAGGCAGGTCATCTTAGTGTTCTTGGGTACAGCAACTATGGTGGTCTGCTTGAAACATGCTGGTATTACAGACTCAGACAGGGAGAGGTTGAAAATGTCAGTGAAGACACTTGCCAGCTGCACAGCGCATGCTCGGAGTACACATCCTGGTAATCCATCTGGCCCTGCGGCCTTGTGAATGTTGACCTGTTTAAAGGTCTTACTCACATCGGCTGCGGAGAGCGTGATCACACAGTCGTCCGGAACAGCTGATGCTCTCATGCACGTTTCAGTGTAACTTGCCTCGAAGCGAGCATAGAAGTTATTTAGCTCGTCTGGTAGGCTCGTGTCACTGGGCAGCTCTCGGCTGTGCTTCCCTTTGTAGTCTTTAATAGTTTGCAGGCCCTGCCACATCCGACGAGCGTCGGAGCCGGCGTAGTACGTTTCAATCTTAGTCGTGTACTGAAGCCTTGCCTTATTGATGGTTCGATGGAGGGCGTTAGTAGCAGGTTAGTGTCCCGCTCCTTGAAAGCAGCAGCTCTATCCTTAAGCTCACTGCAGATGTTGCCTGTAATCAATGGCTTCTGGTTGGGATTTGTACAGTACGTATGGTCACTGTGGGACGACGTCGTCAATGCACTTATTAATTAAGCTGGTGACTGATTTGGTAAACTCCTCAATGTCATCGGATGAATAGTGATACCCAAACCCTACCCGTACCCTACTTATTGATGAAAAAACAGGCCCTACCCTGCCCTGACTCGATGTATAATGTTGGGGCGCATCGGACTCGAGTCGGGTAGCAGAGCTCTAATCTGCACATGTGCCCTAAAAGTTACCAAACAGTACCATGTGAAATCATATGTGTACCTCTGAAGGTACATTGTGTATTTTTATATTTTTGTATCCAAAGGAACAATACTGTACCTTTATTTCTAATAGTGTAGCTTTAACCTTAATCTTAATAAACTCTAGCCCTAACCCTAACACCAACCCTAACACTTAACATTATCCACAAAATATTGGAATTTGTAACATATCATACGTATCGCAAATATGTAACATGTACGAATTGCAATTCTTAACATATCATTTGAGTTGTAATTCATAACATATCATACGAAATGGATGATGGACATACCATACAAAACATAACATACCATACAAAACCTAACATATCATACTAAATGGAGGGAGACAGATTTACAGAGGGAGACAGATTGACATTTACTGTTTCGTCTACCTCTGGTTGCCTTGAATGTGGAAACACACAGGTGCTACAATTAATGCTATACTATGTGCACTATCCTATAGCATCGAAGCATACAGTATAGATATTACTGTCCTAATTACAATGGCCATGAATGCTTGATGATATACATTACTTGTGACTTAGTTGTTCCTGAAGAAGCATGGGCATCTGGTTCATGGTGCATGAGTCCTGCCATGCCAAGCCCT
This sequence comes from Salvelinus namaycush, assembly GCF_016432855.1. NCBI lineage: Eukaryota > Metazoa > Chordata > Actinopteri > Salmoniformes > Salmonidae > Salvelinus > Salvelinus namaycush. Next base: position 14,331,468 of record NC_052331.1, on the reverse strand, counting down.
ACTAGAGGCATCTCCTCTGAAGGTCTCTGTCCTGTTGGGGCTTGTCTGCTCAACACAATACCCAGAGTCTGTATAATGTGGCCGGGAGCTAGTTTATTCAAGCACCTTTTGTTTGCTCACCCAAATCACGTTTTCCCTCCGACATGGCGACACCACTGATGATCAGATAACCACTGAACAGACAGACTGACAAACTGGGGAAAAATCCATTTAAGACAAAAGCCAGGCTATAGGACAGGTTCTATCTCAGACAGGTCCTAGGCCAGGTCGTAACTGTTAGTGGACGACAGACAGACAGACAGACAGACAGACAGACAGACAGACAGACAGACAGACAGACAGACAGACAGACAGACAGACAGACAGACAGACAGACAGACAGACAGACAGACAGACAGACAGACAGACAGACAGACAGACAGACAGGAGGGGGGAAATACCAATAATAATAAAAAAATCCATGTTATAGGACAGGTCAGGTACGTGCACAGATAGGGCTCTACTTGTGCAGAGCGCAAGGCCCTTTGCCCTTCCGGTCTCATTTGGTCCAGTTTTGCCTGTCAAAAACAGAGTATGTCTACGTTTATCATCCTTATAAAACACAGTTTAGGAATCTACTACTGACTCATCTTTGACAGAACAATAGGCTATCTGACGATTTGATTGATCATTTTCATATTTCAGATAGGCCTAGGGTGGCTACTGGCAACATGTCAAAATATATGCAGCTGTAACATCGCACTGAGTTTAATATTATGGGAAGAAGATGTAACATAGTCTGGCAAATTTATTACGATATTTGTCAGGAAGAACAGGGCTACCAAGCTGGCAACGAGCACTCTGCAGGCAGGTTGCACTCCAAAGTGATGGCTCCGTGCAGAGAGAACATGCTTTCCTTCCGACTGTATGATTTTGCTTGCTCTGGACTCCAGAAAAGTGACATGGTATACAGTACATTCGGAAAGTTTTCAGACCCCTTCATTTTTTCCACATTTTGTTACATTACAGCCTTATTCTAAAATGGATTTGGTCCTAAGAAGTTGTTTAAATCGTTTTTTACACTCATCAATATACACACAATACCGCATAATGACAAAGAAATGTTTACAAATGTATTTAAAAAAATAAATAACTGAAATATGACATTTACATACTGTAAGTATTCAGACCCTTTACTCAGTATTTTGTTGAAGCACCTTTGGCAGCGATTACAGCCTCGAGTCTTCTTGGGTATGACGCTACAAGCTTGGCACACCTGTATTTGGGAAGCTTCTCCCATCCTTCTCTGCAGATCCACTCAAGCTCTGTCAGGTTGGATGAGGAGCATCGCTGTCCTCGTGCTCATAGACCTTAGTGGTGCTTTTGACACCATCGATCACCACATTCTTTTGGAGAGATTGGAAACCCTAATTGGTCTACATGGAAAAGTTCTGGCCTGGTTTAGATCTTATCTGTTGGAAAGATATCAGTTTGTCTCTGTGGATGGTTTGTCCTCTGACAAATGAATTGTAAATTTTGAGTGTTCTTCAAGGTTCCGTTTTAGGACCCCTATTGTTTTCACTATATATTTTACCTCTTGGTGATGTCATTGGAAACATAATGTTAACTTTCACTGCTATGCGGATGATACACAGCTGTACATTTCAATGAAACATGGTGAAGCCCTAAAATTGCCCTCCCTGGAAGCCTGTGTTTCAGACATAAGGAAGTGGATGGCAGCAAATGTTTTACTTTTAAACTCGGACAAAACAGAGACACTTGTTCTAAGTCTCAACAAATAATGAGATCTTCTGTTGGATCTGACAATTAATCTTGATGGTTGTACAGTCGTCTCAAATAAAACTGTCAAGGACCTCGGCGTTACTCTGGACCATGATCTCTCTTTTGACGAACATATCAAGAATATTTCAAGGACAGCTTTCTTCTTAACATTGCAAAAATCAGAAACTTTTTGACCAAAAATGATGCAGAAAGCTAATCCATGCTTTTGTCACTTCTAGATTAGACTACTGCAATGTTCTACTTTCTGGCTACCCGGATAAAGCACTAAATAAACGTTAGTTAGTGCTAAACACGGCTGCTAGAATCTGTGATCCTATTGCTCCAGTGCTAGCCTCTCTACACTGGCTTTCTGTTAAGGCTAGGGCGGATTTCAATGTTTTACTGCTAACTTACAAAGCATTACATGGGCTTGCTCCTTCCTATCACTCCGATTTGGCATACCTGCACGTACGCTACGGTCACAAGATGCAGGCCTCCTTATTGGCCCTAGAATTTCTAAGCAAACAGCTGGAGGCAGGGCTTTCCCCTATAGAGCTCCATTTTTATGGTAAGGTCTGCCGATACATGTCCACTGTCTCGACCTTTAAGTCTTTATTGAAGACATCTCTTTAGTAGGTCCTATGATTGAGTGTAGTCTGGCCCAGGGGTGTGAAGGTGAACGGAAAAGCACTGGAGCGACGAACCACCCTTGCTGTCTCTGCCTGGCCGGTTCTCCACTCTCCACTGCGATTCTCTGCCTCTGACCCTATTACGGGGGCTGAGTCACTGGCTTACTAGTGCTCTTCCTGCCGTCCTTAGGAGGGGTGCGCCCCTTGAGTGGGTTGAGTCACTGACGTGATCTTCCTGTCCGGGTTGGCGCCCCCTTGGGTTCGTGCCGTGGGGGAAATCTTTGTGGGCCATACTCAGCCTTGTCTCGGGGTAGTAATTTGGTAGTTTGCAGATATCCCACTAGTGGTGTGGGGGCTGTGCTTTGGCAAAGTGGGTGGGGTTATATCCTGCCTTGTTGGCCCTTTTCGGGGGTATAGTCGGACAGGGCCACAGTGTCTCCCGACCCCTCCTGTATCAGCCTCCAGTATCTATGCTGTAGTAGTTTACGTGTTGGGGGCTAGGGCCAGGCTGTTATATCTGGTGTAATTCTCCTGTCTTATCCGGTGTCCTGTGTGAATTTAAGTATTCTCCCTCTTATTCTCTCGCTCTTCCTCTCCATCCCCTCCTGGAGGACCTGAGCCCAAGGATCATGCCTCAGGGCTGCCTGGTCTGATGACTCCTTGCTGTCCCCAGTCCACCTGGTCGTGCTGCTGCTCCAGTTTCAACTGTTTTGCCTGCAGCAGTGGAACCCTGACCTGTTCACCGGACGTGCTACCTTGTCCCGGACCTGCTGTTTTTGACTCTCTCTCTACCGCACCTGCTGTCTCGAACTCTGAATGCTCTGCTATGAAAAGCCAACTGACATTTATCCCTGAGGTGCTGACCTGTTGCAACCTCTACAACCACTGTGATTATTATTATTTGACCCTGCTGGTCATCTATGAACGTTTGAACATTACATTTGACATTTTAGTCATTTAGCAGACGCTCTTATCCAGAGCGACTTACAGTAGAGTGCATACATTTTATTACATTTTTTTACATTTCATTACATTTTACATACTGAGACAAGGATATCCCTACCGGCCAAACCCTCCCTAACCCGGACGACGCTATGCCAATTGTGCGTCGCCCCACGGACCTCCCGGTTGCGGCCGGCTGCGACAGAGCCTGGGCGTGAACCCAGCCCAGCCTGGGCGCGAACCCAGAGACTCTGGTGGCGCAGCTAGCACTGCGATGCAGTGCCCTAGACCACTGCGCCACCCGGGAGGCTGGGGAACATCTTGGACATGTATGGTGGCTTGCGAAAGTATTCACCCCCTTGGCATTTTTCCAATTATTTTGCCTTACAACCTGGAATTAAAATTGATTTCTTGGAGGTTTGTATCATTTGATTTACACAACATGCCTACCACTTTGAAGATGCAAAATGTTTTTTATTGTGAAACAAATAAGACAAAAGACAGAAAAACAGAAAACTTGAGCGTGCATAACTATTCACCCCCGCAAAGTCAACACTTTGTAGAGCCATCTTTTGCAGCAATTACAGCTGCAAGTCTCTTCGGTTATGTCTCTATAAGCTTGGCACATCTAGCCACTGGGATTTTTGTCCATTCTTCAAGGCAAAACTGCTCAAGCTCCTTCAAGTTGGATGGGTTCCGCTGGTGTACAGCAATCTTTAAGTCATACCACAGATTCTCAATTGGATTGCGGTCTGGGCTTTGAAAAGGCCATTCCAAGACATTTAAATGTTTCCCCTTGAACCACTTGAGTGTTGCTTTAGCAGTATGCTTAGGGTCATTGTCCTGCTGGAAGGTGAACCTCCGTCCCAGTCTCAAATCTCTGGAAGACTGAAACACGTTTCCCTCAAGAATTTCCCTGTATTTAGCCCCATCATTCCTTCAATTCTGACCCGTTTCCCAGTCCCTGCCAATGAAAAACATCCCCACAGCATGATGCTGCCACCACCATGCTTCACTGGGGGGATGTTGTCTCGGGGTGATGAGAGATGTTGGGTTTGCGCCAGACATAGCGTTTTCCTTGATTGTCAAAAAGCTCAATTTTAGTCTCATCTGACCAGAGTACCTTCTTCCATATGCTTGGGGAGTCTCCCACATGCCTTATGGCGAACACCAAACGTGTTTTCTTATTTCTTTCTTAAGCAATGGCTTTTTCTGGCCACTCTTCCGCAATGCCCAGCTCTGTGGAGTGTACGGCTTAAGGTGGTCCTATGGACAGATACTCCAATCTCTACTGTGGAGCTTTGCAGCTCCTTCAGGGTTATCTTTGGTCTCCTTGTTGCCTCTCTGATTAATGCCCTCCTTGCATTAAGTTTTGGTCGGCGGCCCTCTCTTAGCAGGTTTGCTGTGGTGCCATATTCTTTCCATTTTTTAATAATGGATGTAATGGTGCTCCGTGGGATGTCCAAAGTTTCTGATATTTTTTATAACCCAACCCTGATCTGTACTTCTCCACAACTTTTTCCCTGACCTGTTTGGAGAGCTCCTTGGTCTTCATGGTGCCGCTTGCTTGGTGGTGTCCCTTGCTTAGTAGTGTTGCAGACTCTGGGGCCTTTCAGAACATGTGTATATATACTGAGATCATGTGACAGATCATGTGACACTTAGATTGCACACAGGTGGACTTTATTTAACTAATAATGTGACTTCTGAAGGTAATTGGTTGCACCAGATCTTATTTAGGGGCTTCATAGCAAAGGGGGTGAATATACACTGCTCAAAAAAATAAAGGGAACACTTAAACAACACAATGTAACTCCAAGTCAATCACACTTCTGTGAAATCAAACTGTCCACTTAGGAAGCAACACTGATTGACAATAAATTTCACATGCTGTTGTGCAAATGGAATAGACAAAAGGTGGAAATTATAGGCAATTAGCAAGACACCCCCAATAAAGGACTGGTTCTGCAGGTGGTGACCACAGACCACTTCTCAGTTCCTATGCTTCCTGGCTGATGTTTTGGTCACTTTTGAATGCTGGCGGTGCTTTCACTCTAGTGGTAGCATGAGACAGAGTCTACAACCCACACAAGTGGCTCAGGTAGTGCAGCTCATCCAGGATGGCACATCAATGCGAGCTGTGGCAAGAAGGTTTGCTGTGTCTGTCAGCGTAGTGTCCAGAGCATGGAGGCGCTACCAGGAGACAGGCCAGTACATCAGGAGACGTGGAGGAGGCCGTAGGAGGGCAACAACCCAGCAGCAGGACCGCTACCTCCGCCTTTGTGCAAGGAGGAGCACTGCCAGAGTCCTGCAAAATGACCTCCAGCAGGCCACAAATGTGCATGTGTCAGCATATGGTCTCACAAGGGGTCTGAGGATCTCATCTTGGTACCTAATAGCAGTCAGGCTACCTCTGGCGAGCACATGGAGGGCTGTGCGGCCCCACAAAGAAATGCCACCCCACACCATGACTGACCCACCGCCAAACCGGTCATGCTGGAGGATGTTGCAGGCAGCAGAACGTTCTCCACGGCGTCTCCAGACTCTGTCACGTCTGTCACAGGTGCTCATGTGCTCAGTGTGAACCTGCTTTCATCTGTGAAGAGCACAGGGTGCCAGTGGTGAATTTGCCAATCTTGGTGTTCTCTGGCAAATGCCAAACGTCCTGCACGGTGTTGGGCTGTAAGCACAACCCCCACCTGTGGACGTCGGGCCCTCATACCACCCTCATGGAGTCTGTTTCTGACCGTTTGAGCAGACACATGCACATGTGTGGCCTGCTGGAGGTCATTTTGCAGGGCTCTGGCAGTGCTCCACCTGCTCCTCCTTGCACAAAGGCGGAGGTAGCGGTCCTGCTGCTGGGTTGTTGCCCTCCTACGGCCTCCTCCACGTCTCCTGATGTACTGGCCTGTCTCCTGGTAGCGCCTCCATGCTCTGGACACTACGCTGACAGACACAGCAAACCTTCTTGCCACAGCTCGCATTGATGTGCCATCCTGGATGAGCTGCACTACCTGAGCCACTTGTGTGGGTTGTAGACTCCGTCTCATGCTACCACTAGAGTGAAAGCACCGCCAGCATTCAAAAGTGACCAAAACATCAGCCAGGAAGCATAGGAACTGAGAAGTGGTCTGTGGTCACCACCTGCAGAACCAGTCCTTTATTGGGGGTGTCTTTCTAATTGCCTATAATTTCCACCTTTTGTCTATTCCATTTGCACAACAGCATGTGAAATTTATTGTCAATCAGTGTTGCTTCCTAAGTGGACAGTTTGATTTCACAGAAGTGTGATTGACTTGGAGTTACATTGTGTTGTTTAAGTGTTCCCTTTATTTTTTTGAGCAGTGTATATGCACATACCACTTTTCCATTTATTTATTTTTTAAACAAGTAATTTTTTTCATTCCACTTCACCAATATGGACTATTTTGTGTACGTCGATTACATGAAATCCAAATAAAAATCCATTTAAATTACAGGTTGTAATGCAACAAAATAGGAAAAACGCCAAGGGGGATGAGAACTTTTGCAAGAAACTGCTTTTATAATCTTTACCTGGTACAGCCAGAAGAGGACTGGCCACCCCTCAGAGCCTGGCTCCTCTCTAGGTTTCTTCCTACCTTTCTAGGGAGTTTTTCCTAGCTACCATGCTTCTACATCTGCATTGCTTGCTGTTTAGGGTTTTAGGCTGGGTTTCTGTTTAGCACTTTGTGACATCGGCTGATTTAAAAAGGGATATATAAATAAGTATGATTGATCGATTGAATAAAGACCCATACATTTAGCTAGATGTGTCTGGGGGTGGTTTGATTTGATTTGATATATAGTGTGTTTACCAGAGACAATGTGAAGAACTCCAAGCAGGCTGTCATGTGCCTTTTACTAAGGAGTGGCTTCCGTCTGGCCACTCTACCATAAAGGCCTGATTGGTGGTGTGCTGCAAAGATGGGTGTCCTTCTGGAAGGCTCTCCCCTCTCCACAGAGGAACTCTGAAGCTCTGTCAGAGTGACCAATGGGTTCTTGGTCACCTCCCTGACCAAGGCCCTTCTCCCCCGATTGCTTAGTTTGGCCGGGTGGCCAAGTACAGCATTTATTCCAGTTCAAAATAGTTTTCAAAAATACTTTTGTTGTCAGATTGTTCTGCTTTCCCCTCTTCATGTAATAATTGCTCAAGGAGCACCCTTTTTTTTGTAAGAGCATAAAGGTCTGTGCACGGCCCTGGGACAGGTGAATGTAGACCGTTTGACTGGACATTTACAGTCCATGACCAGACATAATCTCTTCTAGGAAACTCACATGTCCAGCTAACAAAATGGACAGCCAAGATAACTTCATAAATGGTCAATGTGAAACAACCAATGTTAAAAACATCCAGGAACATGCATGATTTTTTTTATCTAAAAAATATGCTATGTAAGAATCACAATCCAAAGCTCTTGGCACCTGATACAATTCTGAGGTCCAATGATTTCATGCTGGTCTCCAGGGCTGGCAATTCTCGAGCTCCCACACTATTCTGTTTCACTATTTACCCATTAAGTCAAGAGAGGTTATGCTGTAACATGTGTGTCTCTGAACAGCTGTTCTTTGATGTTGGTACCTGGGACTTGGCCGGGGAGCCGGGGACTGGGACCTATCCCCAGGGGACCTCCACAGGGTTTTGATCCTGCTATTTCTATAGAATAGCAAGAGTCACTCTGCATTTACATTTCATCCATATCCACATTTATACTTAAACAATGATAAATTGCCTACCGCCCATATGCTATGTTGTGTTTGGAAAGCTTTAGTAACTGTTTAGCCTACGTCTGATAGGCTATGACATTCATACACCTTTTTAAAATGAATATCTCTAGGTATCTCTAGGTAACATTAGCTCATTGTGAATCTAAATCTAAACACATTCCCAGCTGCCCAATGTTTTGCTGTAGTGTAGCTGTGCATGCTGTTGCTGTGGAATGGAGTGGAGCACCACTTATCAAGTGGTTAGTGGCCAGGCAGCAAGGCAGTCAGGCATTCAGGCAGTTCTCCCTAGCCCTGATTCATCATAATTAGGTCACTGGCTTGTCCTCCCTCCCCTCCCTCCCTAGGGAAGCTCTCACATACTCCACAGTGCCCCAGCCCCACCCCTGTGCCCCTGAAAATGTACGGTCAGGTTTGTGTTCAAGCAGTTACCCACATAATCACCGCTTGAAAATAATGATGATGGACCCAGAGACGTGCTCAGAAATCATGTCTATTGCTTCACCGCAGCAGCAGACGGATGTAAACACCTCAAGAATAATTTGTTTCACAAAATGACCTGACATATTTTCCTGGGAAACAGCCGAACTACTCTATAAACAACATAACTACTCTATAAACAACATAGCAGATGTATTGAGAGTAAGATTGTCTATTTCTCACAATTAGTTTTCATTTTACATTTGGAAATGAGCTGATGCAATTATAGTGGTAAAAGTCACAACAGCTGGTGGTGTCGTCCCCTGTGGGTACTGAACTAGCATACATACATACATTTAGCAGGCATACTGTATCACCTACCTGTGGAGAATACATCATTGTGAAGCAACATTTACTCTAGCCTGTCTAATGGCTCTGTTGGTCAGTATTTAAATAGTGTATAGGCATACTGTGGAATGGCCTACCAAAAACATTGATTGGAGTTGGAGGAAGTTCACCTTGGAAGATCCCAGAATAAAAATGATTGTGTGCCCTTTGATCTAAAAGTTAACTTTATCAACTAAACACAATGAATACTAATGAATCAGCTGCTCTTGGGTATTTTGTGCAATTCAGGATTTACCATTGAGAGGGGATGGTATATCCTACAGGAGAAGATACTGGGGGAATATCAATTGCATACTCCTCGCATCCTCTCTCCTCGCCTCCTTCTCTGAGAGGAGAGAGGAAACGCGAGGCGTATGCAATTGAGAGAATCCCGTGTCATTCTGATGATATTAATTCTAATTGATTGAGCGGCATGTGATTCAGGTTGTCACAGTCACATGATCACATGATGATCAGACCAATTTGGCAAGGCTGGGGGGGGGGGGGGTTACGGATGTTTTGCAAGTCTGTCTCACTGTAAAATATCAGACTGGGCACAGAAACACTGCAGTTTACAAGACGGAAGAGATAAGAACTTTTGTCACAACCAAACATTTTAACAGTATTGTCAGATACCTTATCGTCATCACACTGACCCTTTTATTACCCTTTATACAGCCCAACATTTGCTTATGAATTATTTCTGAATAATCTATACAGGTCTCATAAAGGGGTTTATGAAGGCTTCATTAAGCCTTAGTAGTTGTAATTTGTCATTCGACCCATTTAACATTTAGAACCTAAAATAGATATGAGAATCCATCGCACAAGATCCTCATCGAAACACCACTACCCATATAATCTATAGCTATAACATTGAAGAATAAGTGTTGGTTAACTTAGGGCATGTTTCAGCTCTGTCAAATACTCCAAGGTCACAAAGGAACATGTTGTTTACTGAAATGTTGTCTTATCTTGCTGTAGTCATGAGATGTTACGAGGAAATACAATCAACTAGCTAAGTATGATCACAAGATCTTTTGACAGCTGACCTCTGTTCGACTCAACTGCAACTTGGAAATACCAGAGTAGACGACCATTGATTTGAACAGCCTTGCTTTTCATCGCTTCCAAGTGTTCCCTTAGCGCTTCTCTAATGACATGTTGACCCAAATTATTCCTTGACCTGGTTGTAAGGTGCATCACTCTCCTTTCACAATCAGGGATGTGCACATGCAGGTCAAATTTGTTTGTCCTTTTGTTTCTTAAGTGTTTATACACCAAAAAAATACATGGCTAATACAGCCAAAATACAGAATGTTTCAAAAGTTTTCACCTATTTCACAGCGCTAACTTGATGTGTATGTCCACATTGAATCAAACTCATGACCACCTAGCCTACTACATTTCTGGTGGTCGAACAGTCTAAGGAACCAAGACATGTGGACCACTTTAAGCAGAAAGAACTCAAATGTAGCACAACAAGTCATCCATCCAGTCATTTGGAGAAGATAGTGGAATTTGAAATGACAGAGGGGGGGGGGGGGGGGGGGGGGTAGAGAATCATCTTTAACAAGATGTGTGAGGTCTATAAACAGGCCAGGGAGGCATCCCTGCAGGCGGTCATAGGGATCCGAGGAAACACAATCAGGCCATTCTCCTGAGCCAGGGTTTGGAGAGGAGCTGGTAGATCACGCTGTGGCTGGCGGGACAATCAGGCCTCAGAGGACACCCTTAACTTTATTTGTTCCACTTGACAGTCATAGAGGAACCATACTCCCCATTCACTGTTAAGTCAGCAGGTTTCAAAGAATGTGCCCCCTCACATCTACATGTATTTGACTATCCCCAGCAGTCAGTGCTCTACATTATGTGTATGTCCGTGGCAATACTAAAGACAGTGAATACAGTTTCTAGTTCTTGTGTGGTGTCAGATATTTTGTGTTTTTTGTGTACAATAAGTGTTATGTTTAAGAAAATGACATTAATTTTTTATTGTATAACCTACCTACCAGAACAAACAAATAATATACCGTAGATGGATGTCCAAACTAACAATATTTTAATTACTTGAATGTTAGTTCAGAAGTTATTTAGAAAACACCTAATATCAAATGGATTCAAACTTATCATTCAGAGAGCATGAATAGTCAATTTTCTTCACTATTGTCTGTTAGAAAAGATACATAAAGCACTCCTGCTTTTTACATCTTCAGGTTTGGTAATTATACACAACGGGATAACGATTAACAGTTGCCACCTCACACAAATATTTGATTTCACAAGTTCCCATAATACAGTAGCCATATGAAGCCAAACAAAGGAGACACCTCTTCTTCTCCTCCTCTTACTACCACCATCACTGCTAAATAAAATATTCATGCCAGGATGAAAATCATTGCATGTTCTTTTCAAATCGGATAAATCAGCCAGGCTTTTAATAATCATTGTAATAAAAATAAATGGAAGGCACTATTTCACAAGAGAAGGAGATGGCAAGTTATGGAAATTCAACATTGGCATTGCGTTAAGTAGAAAGAAACCTCATGAATCTCTGAAAGAAACGAACAATGTTCTTATCTTATGGGTGCATTTCGAGTATAACCAAAAGCAGCTGATTCATGAAAATTCCTTGGGGACACACCTTCCTCCAAACCTTTCATATACAGTACATTAGTGATATTTTAACATGAAATCATGACTATATGGTTCACATAGCTATAAGAGAGTCATATGTGGTTTATGTATGTGCCTGCACCTGCCTCTCTCATGGTGAGGTCTGACAGAAAAAGCCTGGAGCCACCTGGTCCAATCAGAAGTCCAGGAGAGAGCACCTGGAATAGCTTGACGATGACTCATATGTACGGATCAAGAATCTACCTACAGGGAAGATCAGCTCAGGAGCCCTTCAGAATGAGCCAGGAAGGAACACAAGTGTCTGTTTGTCAAGTCAGATCACTCAGGTCAGCAGCTTTTGGGCATTACGGAATATTCTCTCTAGTCTAGATTATACCACACTGGCGTCTGTCTGTTTTTTAGAAATAGTTTGCCTTCTACTGTATCCTTTTAGGCATTGCACTTTTTGGAGTGATTTAAAAAACAACATTTAAGCCTATTGTACAACATACTATAAAAGACAACAAGATGTAGCCTGAGGAAGTCAGTTTTAATTCTTGATGGCACACATCCCAGAATCCTTGCAGGTTGTCAAAGCAATGCAAATCCGGGGATTGGGTGGAAACATATTAGAGGGTAGAACTATAACTTATTCCAGTGCCTCTGCAGTGATTGCTGAATTAACCATTCAGTATCAGACCTCAATTTATGCATTAGAAGGAAGACAGATTTAATCAGTTTACTGCCTGGAAGCATTCACCACACGTACAGAAGCCCTGTTTATACCTGCCATTAACATGCATCCTTCATCCTGATCTTGTCCTGCTCTTGCACTTCTAAGATCTGATCAAAATCGGTTCACAATGTGTATTTTAATCATCTACACCTGTCTAAAAATGTGGGCACAATCAGAATTGTGGACAAGATATGGATGAAGGACGCATGTTAGAACCAGGTATAAACAGGGCTAGAGAGAAAGACAGACAGACCTCTGAGGGATTGGTCGATTAGGATTACAATAGATAGCTGTCCACAAGAAATAAGCTCTTCCATTTCAAAAGTAAGATTGGCTGCAGGCAGGCAAATAAAGGGCTGTGCTCCCTCAAAGGGTGTAACAAGTGAGTGCTGATCAATATAGCCAGCATGTGTTAAATTTCAAGTTTGTTTGATGTCTGGACAGGTTCACAAGGAGCAGGTTCAGCCTTGAGTCTGGGTTGAGTCATCCTTCATTCTTTCTACACCTCTACCATGGAATGAAAGCAAGAAAGCGGACTGGAGCAGGAACCTGACTTCTGCTGTGTTGTATGTTTAACTTTGAAGCAATTTGAAAGTTACTATATGAAGTTGACAGACTACAACTCCACAGACAGGTTGTTATCATAGTAATGTCAGGCAAGTAGTTTCAAGAGAAAGTAGTAAAAACATTGCAGCTTGTATAATGATACATGTAAAGTCTGCACATGATACATGATGTGATGGATTTTAGTATATTTATTGGATTACTAATCTCATAAAGTTGAATTAAGAAGATGTTTCATGACACCTTTTCTAGAGCACCCAGCGAGCGTACGTCATCATGCCATACCCTGATATTCACAGTCCTTGCACAGAAAAATGAAGTCAAGCATTTTACAAACATTTTATGAATCTTTATTTTAAAAGCATCTCAAAAATATTAAAATCATTTATTCAGTATCACAATTCACACTGTCAAAAATACAATCATCTCAGTCACACTTACATTCAAATATATAAAAATATAAATGAAAACAATTGTTTTAGAAAAATAGTTAATTGCCAAGTCAAAGTGAGGCACTTGGTAAAAGTATTGTTATCTGCTGGCAAAACAGTTACTGTGTGATTGAGTTGTAATACTGTCACCATAAAAATTGTCTTTCCACTTGTTCCTTAAGTTATGATGGCTTTAAATATTCCATTGACTGTGCACAGTCCGTCTCTATCGTTTGTTACCATACACCATGTGGAATACCTATGTGGTTTCTTAGAAAAAATAAAAATATTATGACATAACCGGAAATATATCCTCTGAGAGAGATTGGTCAGAACATCAAAATGTTTGAGAAGGCACATTATTTAAAATCTCTCCACTTCTCAAAAGTACATGAAAAGCAATGACTGTAAGGTACATGGTATAACAAACATAAAGTTCAACACTGGTTGCAATGGCAGAAAGATACTGCTTAAAATGAAAAGCACATGACAGACAGAGCATTTGTTTTTACACTGAAATGAAATGGATTGTTGGTCAGTCAGTAAAAGAGTGTCTTGCATATTTGGTTACAAAGCCTCATTATGCAATATCCCCTGAACAGTTCTTGAGGACTGGAAAGTACCAGAGGTCTCTGGTGGTGGCACTGTCTCCCAGCCCAGCAGTCTCAATGTACTACACAACAACCAGATTCCTCATGCTTGTGCAGAAGAGACATTCTGGAGAAGGTTTTGGAACAGTTCTTGCATTGGTATTTTTTCACATCCGAATGGGTTTGTAGGTGAGCCCTGAGGTTGGACCTGTCCGCAAAAGCCCTACTGCAATGGGGGCAGGAGAAGGGCTTTTCTCCTGTAAGAGGGGAAAGGGAAAGAAATGTGTCAGTATTCACAGGCGGATAAAAGATACAAACTGACATAGGCCTAATAATGTAGGGCTATTTGCTCCATAATCAACTGTAATAACTTAACTAGCGCATGGACTGATAGTTACTCTTATGTTGCACTGTAAAGGTTAGGAAACACTAGAGCCAAAATCGTTCTTCCCTGACATTATGTCAAGCATGAGATATGGCTTGACATAAAAGTCCAAATCTTTTACTTTTGTGAAAAGTTTAAACCAGAACATAAAATGTTGTACATCATGGAACTTCATAGTCTGAAAACCACACCTTTAACATAAGTTACCACATAACATATAACTGTTTTACACAGGCATTGCAATGCACTTTGCAATATGTATATGATACATACATTTAATAAAAACAGTTCAAACCAGTTATCATAAATGATATATTCCATAAACTGTTGCACATAGTTATCCTAAAACGAAATAGCTGCATGGTGGGCTATCTTCAATATTTCCAAGTAGACTACTGTACAGTAACGGCACTCCAAACCTTTATAGCTACTCACCAGTGTGCGTTCTGATGTGTCCCTGAAGCAACCACGGTCTTGAGAAAGCTTTGCCACATATTTTACAGACACAAGGCAAAGTGTGAGTTCTAATGTGCATTTTTAACGCTCCAAGACTGACGTACTCCTTTTCGCAATATTTACAACTGAAAGATTTCCTCGTCTGAGCGTCGCAGTGCAGTTGCTTATGCTTAAGCAGTCCAGAATACGTGGAATAGGATTTGTTACACAAACTACATTGGAATTTCTCTGCCTCCACTCCATGAGGATCTGTAAGTTTGGTAAGCATCCGGTCGTCTTCATCGCTCCTGGGGCTCTCGGAGCCGCTGTGGTCTTTGGATGAGGTGTCAGAGAGCGACGAGGGGTATCCAGAAATGGGAGAGAGGTCACTTGGAAGCGGAGATAACGGAAAACTGCTTGTAGTCCATACTGTAATAGGGTTGTATGCGACCGAGCTAAGGATCTCCGGTTGAGGAATGACAGGCAATGGGAGGCCTTTGTAAAGATACGGTGAAATAAATACTGAAAATAGAAACAAAATCATACATTTAGGTGATTAAAAATAACTTCACTGTATAGTAATAATAGGCCTATATATGTCCATGTATTATTTATTTTAAAAAGAGCTGAATAACATCCCCTCATTGAAGAGCACAGATTAGAAAGTTACAAAGTAGCAATAACTTTGACATGGAGATGCAATGAAAGTATGAATCCGGATACATTTCAACTATGTATTCGGAAAATAGCCTGGCCGCTGTCAATTTGTAAACTTGTAACAATTTAGTTGCATGTCAGTGTAATCCACGCATCTGTTGAGCGATGGATTTAGAAAACGTATTTGCTTTACCTGTAGGGCTTTCCAGCTCGCTATAATTTGGCTTCTTAGAGGAGTTAATATGTTTCTTGACAAGAAACGAACGTGGCATCTTGGAAAATAAATGTGACTGAAACTTTGGTATAAAACTTTTTTTGGTAAATATAACGGTCCCCTCAGGGCGCGACAAATCACTGCAGAGACGGAAATCCTTAGTGCATACGCCAGTGAAGTGTCATTGTAGTGCAGAGAGCGCTGTTGTAACAGTACAGCAGGCAGCAGTAAAGAGCTGTAAATACTCCCTATCAGGTGCATGGGAGGAGTCTCCCAAGACTCCTTTACATGTCAGGCGTCTTCAAACCAATTAAAACCACGTACATTTGTAATGGGCGGAGTCAAGACCCACCCTCTTGGTAGACAGGTGTATTTGTGTGTGGAGTGGGGAGATTTGTGGACTAGTGGTGGTGGTGGTGGTGATGGTGTTTGGGCTTGTAGCTGGAGACAGCTGTGATATAAGGATACATACCAGTGCAATCGTCGGAATGTGCAGGTTGTTGGTAATGAGCGTTGTGTGTTGCATAGCTCAGAAGGCATGACAATCGATAGCCTGTTCAATGGCATGGAGGACTAATTTAATGAGGGATATCATTGTAAAAACACATCTGCATGGTATTAAATGATATTGCTTCCTATGTGCTACACAGCATACACACATGGTTGATTATTTATTGATGTATACCCTTTCCCCAATCCAGTGACATGTAATTTATGCACAAACAGGGGATAGTGGAAACCAACTCCATTAATGTTCACATTGTCATTGAATGGGATTGTCCTCAACGAAGCTTCCTCTGATGTCAGTGTGAATGCAGGTAGTAAATCATACATTTCCTTGTCAATAATCCAATAAAGTATTCTTCCTTCAAATGTCAATCTAACTAGTTGGCTTTCAAGGTCAGTCTGAACAGCATAATTACATTTACCTCTGTCTGCTGAGCCTGCTGAGCGGAGCCTGCAAAGGAGAAGGAAATGTATCACTCTACGCCCCCTTGTGTCCAGTTAACTCTTCGCAATGGCATTATTTGGCCAAATGAATGAAACAAAGGATGAATTTGAATAGTTCCCATATCAAATAAGATTGGCAAATTCAGCAATTTTTTTGAATCTTATTGCGTTGCTAACTTAAAGTTAATTGTGAACTGGTTATCTTATCTTCAAAACCTAATTGGAGACAATAAATAATGTCTTTCTTTCCTGGCTAAATTATAAGGGTAGGAGGGGTTATCTGTGTATAATTAGTTGGATGGCTCCATTTTTGATGGGTGAGACCTAATAAACTGTCTTGACTGACCATGTGTGTATTTGTCTGACAACACACTGTGGAATGGATGTGCAGCTCATATGTTTGTTAATATTTGTATTTTTGCATGTTTGAATGTTAGTGTTGTGTTGTACTTTCTGTTATATTGGTTTTTCGAAATAAACAAAAAAACACAAAGTAAATGTGCGTAAGTTTTCCATGGTGAGAAGGCATCAATGTTTCACAAAGATAGTCTGTGTGCACTAACTGAAATTTTGGATGAGCCATACCGCACTTAAAACACACCTTTATTGTGAAAACACAAGTCAATACTGCAGCTTTCCGCATCTAAATCAACATGGATACCTAATATATAGGGGTTACTCACAAGGTACAGTGCCTTGCAAAACGATTCATCCCCCTTTGGCGTTAATTCCACGTTGTAAGGCAGCAGAATAGGAAAAATGCCAAGGGGGTGAATACTTTCGCAAGCCACTGTAGTACTGTATAGGGATTTGATGCTAAAACAGATGGGTGTGCATCGTCTTCAATCTAATCAGGTCATGTCCAGGGCAGCAAAGTGTTAATTTGATGAAATGTTCTATAAATAAGATCAACAATCATTAGAAAATCACCTGAAACGACAATAACTAATTTTTGAAAAGAGAATAAAATGCCAGTGAGATGAATTCATGACTAAGAAACCTTATGTGGTGCAAGTGATAATAGCATTCAAATTCAAAAAAATTTTTAAATTACATTTTGTTATTTAACCTTTATTTAACTCTTTTATAAGGGCCATTTTATCTCTCAGGTCTATGATGCTCAAATTGGTCTCACTTTAATCAACTGTGTATAAAATTGGTAGTTAAGATGGTAATTCAATGCACTTACAAAGGGGAACGCAATTATTAAAGTCCTATGTAACAACTTAATGTTATTACAATGTCATGACAGAGTTATTACACAGGTATACGAGCAACTTCATGTAAAGTGTTAGACTTTGGGACAGTGTGTTGTGTAGAAAAAAACAGAGACACTATTGCAATCATATACATATGTAGACCTACTCTCTTTATGGCTATACATAGCTCTGATTGCAATACACCTGCAACTGGAAAACCTGCACAGCTGCTCACCCAATAAGGGCTGCAGGGTAGAGGATCTTACGGCACTGAACCCAGCTGTCTGTTAATGTATTGAGGAGTTGAAACTGAGTTTCCTGATCTGATGTGAGATACACATTGAATTGGCTCCTTTGTATCTGCTTTTGCGGTAATTTTCTTCAGGACGCATTCCCTAACCAAACCATACCGCAGTGCTCGCCGATAATTGCCTTTTAAAGCGCTCCTTGGACCGGAGACATTTTGCTTGTACTTATCTTAGGCTATGTGCATAATTGATTAATCAACGGTGAACGTACATTCACAGTAATTTCCTCATTGGGAGAAATGTGAGTGGTCCGTGAGTAAAATTAACAACTGAGGCGATTGACGTGAGTTTAAACAAATCGCATATGATTTTTAGCCAGTCATTTTGGCACCAGGGCGCACGGTAAGGGAAAATGTGAAACTGTATCTATCCCATGCCTTGCTGGCGTCGACTGTCGAAGGAAAGGATGCCCTGTCTCGTTTCTGCTGGAGAAATATGGAGAGAAAAATTACACGTTTCTCGTGTAGCCTAGACTAAGTGTGGGATGCTTAACGGTTTCGCACACTGCCTCAGTGTGTGGATATCGTGGGCGACGGTGGCACAAGTATAGGTAGGCTATGATTTCACATAGATTTTTTAGAATCTGCAGCCTTGACTGAATAAATAAAGACATTTCAGCAGGGATTGATGTAAGGGGCCGACTGGATCCAATATCATCACCACCTGTTACCAGAAAATCAGGTAAGCTATATATAAATATTCCAAGTCAACTTCTCGATTTATATTGTATAATACAATGTAATTTGCATTTAAGATGGTAATTCACTGTAGTGGGATATAGCCCACTAGTATATGAGACAATATAATGTATTAATTGTACCTTTAAAAACGTTCACTTTTATTTATACGCCATTTGTAGACTATCACTTTCATAAAGCCTAATTCAGAAGCCAGTAGGCTATGCTCTTCATGATCTATCTAATATCTAATAAGTAGCCTAACAATCTATAATCATTGGCTCTCACATATGCATAATGTAGCCTACGAAAGGGAACAGTTCATTCAGATTATGATAGAGAACCCATTAAGTGTAAAATATGAAAGGAATTTAGGTTGCAACATGCAGTAGCCTCTTTTGCCGTCTGACGTGTCCAAATGTATAGGCACACGCAGTTCCTTCAGCTAGTGCCGTGTCAGTCCTCTTTCTATCCACAATGATGTAAAACAAGGTTGAAGTGCAAGGCACTGCCCATATTATCGACATGGTCATTTTGTATGATATAGACTTGTAGATGATGGAATTCTGCTGCCACGGTAAGGCAGTTGCTGGTATTAATCGTATTCCAGTTATTTACATGGTTGTACAGCCTACTGATTGTTAGTCTTCTGGAGCTAATAATGTGGAATACATGCAATACCAGCCTGGCCTAATATATCACCAGCCCCATGGCAACCAAACTATAGTCTCTATTCTGGTTTTAATACCTTTTAGGAAGGTATATAGATTTACTTGAAAGCCCCTCCTGAATATTTATTATCTATTATGAATATATATTTAACATTTCCACACTTCTTACAGTAATGTTTGTTAAAGTAAAGACAAATCAACTCAATAACTTGAGGGGTCAGTTGGTGTATATCTTATAATCATTTGGTGGGTGCTTATATTTGTGCTATTTCACACATGTAGAAGTGCATATGAATACATACAGCATGTGTGATTTAGAAATGTATTATTAATTCTCTTTGAGACACCCTCAGAAAGTGGGGTAACAGCCAGGGATAGCCATTATCAACAGTGATCCTGGAGCAATTAGGGTTAAGTGCCTTGCTTATCTACAGATTTGTCACCTTGTCAGCTCAGGGATTTGAACTAGTGACCTTTTGGCTACTGGCCCAAAACTCTAACTGCTAGGCTACCCGATGCCCATTGTGCTACCATCCATTGGCTTTAAGATGGAGGTTAAAACCTAGCTAGATTTGATGGACACACTCTTAATTTGTATTCAATGTAAGCTGCTTGCTGAGCTCAATGAAACCATAGGATAGGCTATACCTGTTAGGTCTGTATCATGGCCTTATCATCAATATGCTGTAATTCTTACAAATTCTTCAGAAAGGATTACTGAGCAGTGTAGGTCAATGGTCAAAGGTAGCAATTTGGTTGATGTACAGTATAGTGACAGATCCTAGTTCCTATGGAATGAAAAGGTAGTGACATGTCATTGACATGTTTATGTTCCGACTATACCCCCTCTCCCCATACAGCTCATACTATAAATCAAAGATCTCTGTCAAGAACATCAGGCTTGAGGGAAATTGGCCAATAGGGTACTGTGACCAGGTGTCAACCAGGCATGACTCTCCTATCTACAGTGTCACATTGTAATTCCATTAAGTACACTCATAGAAAAATAGATGCCAAATAGAACCCAATAGGGTTCTTCAGCTTGTCCCCATAGGGGAAGCCTTTTTGGTGCTAGGTAGAACCCTCTGTAAGTGGTTCTTCATAGAATCCTCAAAGAAGGGTTCTATACCTAGAACCCTCCATGAATGGTTCTAATGTGCTATAACACTTTTATCAGATGTTGTTATCTTTCAAATTAAACTATTTTTGACAATACATAACGTATATCATAAAGCATTTCTTTGAGAGCCTAGTTATACCCTAACACTGTGGTCTGAAACTCCTGGTTTACTGGCCACATCAGGCCTGCAAGTCACATTATGCTTGCTTGCAAAGTGATGTGTAATTCCTATTGGAATCCAGACAAAGTAAGGATATCTAACAATTGTAACGTTTAGTCAACTGCAACCTGCATTCAGAATGACTGCCAGGGTAGGGAAAATTAATTCATTAAAGAGACTACATAAATCATATAAACCGGAACAACCATCTCAGTAACAGGTGCAATAAATCAAACTATTAACTAATTTAAATTATTTATCTTTGTGTAGCATAATCAACCAATCAAAAAGTACCTTCAGAAAGTATTCACACCCGAGGCCTCCCGAGTGGCACTGCATCGCAGTGCTTGAGGCATCACAACATACCTGGGTTCAATCGCTGGCTGTGACTGGGACACCCATGAGGCGGTGCACAATGGTTAGGGGAGGGTTTGTCCTGCTGGGATTTCCTTGTCCCATTGTGCTCTTCAGCTGGATGGTGTTTCCTCTGACACATTGGTGCGGCTGGCTTCCAGGTTGTGTGGTTTGGCAGGGTCGTGTTTTGGTGTAAACATGACCTTTGCCTCTCCTGAGTCCGTAGGACAAGACTGTAACTACCAATTGGATATCACCAAAAAGTTTTTTTTCCACATTTTGTTGTGTTACAGCCTGATTTTAATATTGATTAAATGGAGATTTTTTTTATCACTAGCCCACATTTGTATTTGGTCTTGACTCGGTCTCGGAGAGTGAGGACTCATAATTTCTTCCCGACACCAGCGGAGTACAAAAGTCATAATTATCCGTTTCCATTCAGCCAGCCCACAAAACCGCTTAGCAAGGCCAAATATATACACTCCTATCTTGAAACATGAATATCTTAACAGCCTTTATAACTATTATACACATGTTTGCACAGTGGTGAACCTATAGGTCTTCAGTGTGTGACAGGTTGGGGATTCTGAAAGGACAGCAACCGTAATACCAGCGCACTCATGTAGGAGAGTGCACCTTTTGTAAAACACAAAGGGCCAGTTGTGTAGTGTAGGGTATACGCAGGTAAGCCATATACCCCTCAAAAAATTCAGTGGGCATTGCTTACACTCACTTCTTAATCCCTACTGATGCATATCAAAGTAGTCTAGTGGAGGTATACGACTTATCAATTAATAGAGAAATCATGCAAAAAGTAGCCTACACAATCGCAAAGCACGTGAAATATATGCACATGCGTGCCGCACACATAGTCTAGTTTCAGCGGGCAGCAAGAGTGTGCAGTTCTCAACTGGTTTTGGCATGGAGTAGCTCACAGAAGAATGACATCGGTAGCCGGTAGGGTAGGAAAGACATTTCAACAGTAAATGCTAACTAAGGCAACAATGGGTATGCAAACCAGGTATTGAAAAGGTTTAGTCCGAAGTGTTGGTTAGTCGGCTATTGTGATGCACAATTGTCATCATATGTTGTTTGCATCAGGGGCATAGACATGGATGGGCCTGGGTGGACAGAGGCCCACCCACCGGGGAGCCAATCAGATTGATGTGGTTTAAGCATTGTTGTGGACTTAAGACCATCACATTGTATTCTATAAAAAAAGGGTGATTTGAGAGTGAAAATCTGAAACATTTCTAGGAAAACAGATTTTTCACACAGGGAGCCTTTCCTTCGCTGGGCGGGTTGTTTGGGAACTTTTGGGCAAAATTAGAGTATACCCACTTCTCCAGCCACCACTACACCACTGTATAGGGCCCATGGAAAGACAGCAGCCACACACAGCATGATGTTAAAGGATAAGCAGTTCATCAACTCTGACATAATAATCCAGTAAGTAGGTCCTAATCATAAGAATACAAAAACAGAACCATTAAGTATTACCCAGACTAAATGTACAACTATTACTTCCCATTGTAAAAAAACATTTCACGTTTAGCACACAAAGTAAATGGTGACCTAAAGTTTAAAGTGGAACTGACAGCGTTTTAACTACTTTGCCACCACAAACCGATGCTGGCACTAAGACTGCACTCAATGCTCAATGAGCTGTATTGATCAGCTATGAAAAGCCAACTGACATTTACTCCTGAGGTGCTGACCTGTTGCACCCTCTACAACCACTGTGAATATTATTATTTGACCCTGCTGGTCATCTTTGAACGTTTGAACATCTTGGCCATGTACTGTTATAATCTCCACCCAGTACAGCCAGAAGAGGACTGGCCTCCCTTCAGAGCCTGGTCCCGCTCTAGGTTTCTTCCTAGGTTCTGGCCTTTCTATGGAGTTTTTCCTAGCCACTGTGCTTCTACATCTGCATTGCTTGCTGTTTGGGGTTGTAGGCTGGGTTTCTGTACAACACTTTGTGACATCAGCTGAGGTAAAAAGGGCTTTATAAATACATTTGATTGATATAAGGCCATAAGCAAACAGGAAAATGCTCATCCAGAGGCAGTGCTCCTAGTGGCCGGGGACTTTAATGTAGGGAAACTTAAATCCGTTTTACCTCATTTCTACCAGCACTAAGTTCAACGATGACGTCGTCCTGACAGTGACCGTACATACATACCCCAACCAGAAGCCATGGATTACAGGCAACATCCACACTGAGCTAAAGGGTAGAGCTGCCACTTTCAAGGAGCGGGACTCTAACCCGGACGCTTATAAGAACTCCCGCTATGCCCTCAGATGAACCAACAAACAGGCAAAGTGTCAATACAGGACTAAGATTGAATCGTACTACACTGGCTCCGATGCTCATCGGATGTGGCAGGGCTTGCAAACTATTAGAGACTACAAAGGGAAGCACAGCCGCGAGCTGCCCAGTGACACAAGCCTACCAGACGAGCTTAAATACTTCTATGCTCGTTTTGAGGCAAGCAACACTGAAGCACATGAGAACATCAGCTGTTCCGGACGACTGTGTGATCACGCTCTCCGTAGCCGATGTGAGTAAGACCTTTAAACAGGTCAATATTCACAAGGCCGCAGGGCCAGACGGATTACCAGGACATGTACTCCGAGCATGAACTGACCAACTGGCAAGTGTCTTCACTGACATTTTTAACCTGTTCCTGACTGAGTGTGTAATACCAACATGTTTCAAGCAGACCACCATAGTCCCTGTGCCCAAGAACACTAAGGTAACCTGTCTAAATGACCACCGACCCGTAGCACTCATGTCTGTAGCCATGAAGTGCTTTGAAAGGCTGGTCATAGCTCACATCAAAACCATTATCCTAGAAACCCTAGACCCACTCCAATTTGCATACCGCCCCAACAGATCCACAGATGATGCAATCTCTTTTGCACTCTACACTGCCCTTTCCCACCTGGACAAAAGGAACACCTATGTGAGAATGCTATTCATTGACGACAGCTCAGCGTTCAACACCATAGTGCCCTCTAAGCTCATCACTAAGCTAAGGACCCTGGGACTGAACACCTCCCTCTGCAACTGGATCCTAGACTTCCTGACGGACCATCCCCAGGTGGTAAGGGGAGGTAACAACACATATGCACGCTTATCCTCAACACAGGGGCCCCTAAGGGGTGCGTGCCTTGTCCCCTCCTGTACTCTCTGTTCACCCATGACTGCATGGCCAGGAACGACTCCAACACCATCATTAAGTTTGTCGACAACACAATAGTAGTATGCCTGATCACCGACAACAGCCTATAGGGCCGTGTGGTGCCAGGATAACAACCTCTCCCTCAACGTGATCAAGACAAAGGAGATGATTGTGGACTACAGGAATAGGAGGACCAAGAACGCCCCCATTCTCATCGTCAGGGCTGTAGTGGAGCAAGTTAAGAACTTCAAGTTCCTTGGCGTCCACATCACCAACAAACTATCATGGTCCAAACACATCAAGACAGTCGTGAAGAAGCAACGACAAAGCCTATTCCACCTCAGGAGACGGAAAAGATTTGGCATGGGTCCTCAGATCCTCAAAAGATTTTACAGCTGCACCATCGAGAGCATCCTGACTGGTTGCATCACTGCCTGGTATGGCAACTGCTCGTCCTCTGACCGCAAGGCACTACAGAGGGTAGTGCGTACAGCCCGGTACATCACTGGGGCCAAGCTTCCTGCCATCCAGGACCTCTATACCAGGCGGTATCAGAGGAAGGCCCTAAAAATTGTTAATGACTCCAGCCACCCTAGTCATAGACTGTTCTCTCTGCTACCGCACGGCAAGCGGACATGGAGCGCCAAGTCTAGGTCCAAAAGGCTTCTTATCAGCCTCTACCCCCAAGCTATAAGACTCCTGAACAGCTAATCAAATGGCTACCCAGACAATTTACATTTCCCCCCCACCCCCTCTTTTATGCTGCTGCTACTCTCTGTTTGTTATCTATGCATAGTCACTTTACCTCTACCTACCTGTACATATTACCTCAATTACCTCGTCCAACCTGTGCCCCCACACATTGCCTCTGTACCGGTACCCCCTGTATATAGCCCCGCTTCTGTTATTTTAATGCTGCTCTTTAAATATTTGTTGTTTTCCAAAACCCAACAATGCACTTTGCACTTGCAATTTGATGAATGGAAAGAGACATCTGTTACAAAACACCTACGTGTAGTGTAATGACATTCTGAGATTGTCATTAGGCCTACACTTAGCCTGAATTGATGCATCATCCACTGTCGTCCACGTGCGCCTCGATCTCAGCAACTTATCTCCGCCTTGTCGCAAGCGTCTCACCCACTCAATATGTAAGTGTTCTCCTTAAACCACAACGCAATTTGGAGTGTATACCACCCGTTTTCCAGTCAATTCACAAATTGTTAGTGTGTCTGATATGCAGTAATGTTAACTAATAGGGTACTAGCCTATAGTTTTTTTGGGCATGTTGTATTAATTGTGATAGGCTCATGTTTTACTGGTAAGGTGTACCCCCACTATTTATTTTACTGGGACGATGTACCGGACCATACTGCCTTACTACTACTAGTAGTAGGCCTAGTAGTAGTAGTAGTAGTAGTAGTAGTAATAGCTTACCTGTTGATTAACTGGGAAGTTTCTGTTTATCTTCTTCACCTGTAAAATCAAACATTAAACTCATTGCAACATAATACACAAAGATTACATTTGGTAGCAATTGATTTTATAGTCCAGAGACTATTATTTATGTTGCGTATTTATTACTACGGAAATAATAAGTTATTACTCACTGGTTTGTGTCACTGAAACACCATTTGTTGGCTGTATAACATTTCATTAAGTATCATCATACCAGTATAATATGCTCCTCTTTGAGAAGCACACACACTCAGTCTAGCATGGGCCCACCAAAACCAACGGCTAACTCTCTATTTACAACATTCTTATGTTATCCCCACAGACATAAAAGAACACTGTTGAAGTGAAACTACTTAATGTATTCAATGTATGTAAATTGCTAAATGGATAGAGTCATTTCTGCAAGGACCTGAAGCTGTTCCAAAAAAGTCTGTCTGTCTGTCTGTCTGTCTGTCTGTCTGTCTGTCTGTCTGTCTGTCTGTCTGTCTGTCTGTCTGTCTGTCTGTCTGTCTGTCTGTCTGTCTGTCTGTCTGTCTGTCTGTCTGTCTGTCTGTCTGTCTGTCTGTCTGTCTGTCTGTCTGTCTGTCTGTCTGTCTGTGTGTGTGTGTGTGTGTGTGTGTGTGTGTACGGTCGCTTTGCACATCACACTTTTTTTAATGAGTTGTCCACCAGTTGGTCCCACATCTCTTTAAGATTCAATTAATACGTTTGTTTTCGATTTCATTTTGATGCAACAATGTAACCGTTGAAAGTTTGAGAAAAAAAGTCTGTAGAGCTAGAAAGCTAATAATTGATGTGGGGAAGAGGATACCTCGTCAGTTGCACAAATGAATGCATTTAACCAAACCCCTATGACTCAAAGGGGTGCAGGTGGCTGCCTTAATGGATATCATCTGTGCCTGGGGAACAATTGTTAGGGGTTAACTTCCTTGCTCAAGAGCAGAATGGCAAATTTTTCCACTTTACTGGCTCGGGGGATTTGAAGCGGCAACCTTTCAGTTACTGGCCCAATGCTCTTAACTGCTAGGCTACAATGTGGACATAGCGTTGGAGAAAATGCATGACTTTGTAGACCAAGATTATTTGATAATGTCAAATATTTATTCATGCTGATTTGCAAACTACTGATGTTTTCATGTCTGCTAAATTGTGCCAAATGAAAGCCAATTCCACTGTGAAAAGACAAATGAGAAGCACTGATCCTGATGTTGCCCTTTAGCTATGGCTGCTGCGCTGAAGAGGGTATAGAAAGGCTGGATGTCATGGTTGTGGCTATGGACATCTTCATCCCAATTTACTGTAGTCCCAGAGCTGAGCGGGGGAAAGAGGAAGACTATATCACACCTCATATTTCTGTACACTCTGGAGAGGGACTGTTTGGTCGTCCATCCATCTGTATGAATTGTCCCAGATGTTGACTGGATTTCACTGTGGAGGTATGCTATAAGGGTTTGTGTGATGAGTACACAGTAGCGCAAAGAGATTTTACTGTAGATGCTTCAGTCAATCATTCAGTCAGTGTACCTCAGAGTGTTATCTCTCTGTTTTCTGCAGAGTCACTGTTGTGCAAAAATAAAATATAGTTGCTGTAGTCGTCTGGCCCAGGCAGTGCAGAGCGATGAGTAATCAAGTCAATCCTCACCAACGCTCATAACACAAAACACACCACTCATTTAATATGCTTAACTGATGTAGTGGTCTCTGACTCAGAATAATCTGGAAGAAATTATACTATTGTTGTTGATTCTGAGTCATCTAAAATGTCAGTACCATGGCTGGTCTAAGGGCTGGGCGGTATACCGTATTTTACTATATACCGTTCCCCTAGGAAACACCCACCAAGACTTTGGTTCCTACCATGTCAAAATAACTCCTCCCTGGCATTTTCATGTCAAACACTGTATTCAAGGTGCCCACTACTTTATTCTAACTATAGAATTCGAATAATCATTCTATTTCCATGATTCCAACATGGAAGTCAATTGCTAGTCAAATCGCAATTGTAACATTTGGTTAAAAATAAGGCCTAGATTTTTTTGCCCATATTGTGCAGCCCTACGTGGCAGTGTGTAAATGATCTCAAATGAGTGCAGGAAATGCTTAAATTGATGAAAATGTAGAAAATGTTTTGGGGTTGAAGTTTAATTCAACAGTATAAAACAATCAGTTAGATGGAGAAAGACCAATGAAGAAAGACCCATTGAAATCAGTTAGAATTTGTGTGTTGCCACCCTAGGGTCACGCACTAGTTCTAATGCAAATGTAGAATTTGTAATATTCAAATACATAAAATAACGTAAATTACCATACTGTCAAAAAAAGTTAAATAAGATATTTTGGCCATATTGCCAAGCCCTAGCGGGTTTGCAATCTCTCTGTCAACCCTCTCATTGGCTAGAGTGGTCCCACCTGATCTTGCCTCCTCCTGACTGCTTTCCATTTTTAAGACATTCATTTTCATTGTTAGAGCGGCCACTGGAGTATTTGGTCAATATAATGGATCATCTGTGGTCACACACGATAACTGAAATTTGTTAGTCACACACAATATCTCAATTGGCCCAAGCGGGGTCGCTGCATCATTCGTGGGGGACAAAATGTTTACTGTTGGTCCTCATGATGAAGTTGGGGAGGGTACTATGGATCTGTCTCGGTCTGTATGTTTGTTTGTATGTTAGTCACATGCTATATGGGCTCCCGAGTGGTGCAGAGGTCTAAGGCACGCATCTCAGTGCTAAAGGCCTCACTATAGACACCCTGGTTTGAATCCAGGCTGTAAACCAGCCGTGATTAGGAGTCCCATAGGGTGGCGCACAATTGGCCCAGCGTCGTCCGGGTTTGGCCTGTGTAGGCCATCATTGTTAATAAGAATTTGTTCTTAACTGACTTTCAGAGTTAAATAAAAAAAATATATCTTAGAACTGGCCCAATTTGACGAAACTTGGGTGAATGATGCGTCTTGCCATAGAGTTCCGGAATTTACAAACAAGAGATTGAAAATGAAAACTTTGAAAGGTCATGCCCCTCACCCCGTTTGACCTAAAGTCATGAAATCTGGTACACAGGTCCCTCTCCTCACAAGGAACACATTTCCCTCAAGGACGGATAAGGTTTGCCATGATTAATTTTCTGTCATTTTGAATTTTGTCAAAAACATTTAAAAGGCTACTCTTCTGGCACCGAATGAGCGATCTGCACCAAACTTGATAAGTCGCATTTATGGACAAAGGTTTCTCAACACAATATTTTCCAGACTAGCACCTAAAACATGGCTGCACTGACCAATAAACATTGACCAATAAACATTCAGGTAGGTGTGGTCTGGCACATAAATGCATATAAATCAGTAAAGGATATTCGTATTCTATTGCAATCTGGTACACATGTTGCAAACCGTGTCAAGACTCAACATATGCAAGAACATTCATATCAACCACACAGTGGTGCTATAATGGGCACATGTTTATATCTCTTGATCTGTTTGAAATTTGGCACACATGCTCAGGGATATGAGTCTAACTAACCCACGCGGTATCTCAGACACCACTGCCCTGATTTTGACTAAACTTTGGTGAATGATGTGTCTTGCCATAGAGATCCGGCATTTACAACATTACATGGATTGGCCTAAGGAGGCCACTATAGTAATCAACTGCACGTACGTTAGTCACACGCAATATATCAGACACAGCTAGCCCGATTTTGACGAAACTTGGGTGAATGCATCATTGGCATAGAGATCCGTCATTTACAAAATGACACTAATTGGCCCAAAGGGGGGCGATGCATCATTTGTTGGTGACGACATGTTTACTCTTGTCTTGTTTCTTAATGACTTTTGTGCTGTATTGCAACTTAAAAATATAAATAGATTTCAGCTGTGTTTTGTCAATGTGGGAATGAGTTAAAATGCACAATGTTTGGTTAGAGCTCAAATTGGTCATTTATTTTAGACAATACAAGTTCTAATGTTTGCTTATTACAGACAGTAAGTAATGACTTTATCATTTGCCTTAGAAGGGCAATTTTGTCAGTTATATATTAGACGCCAGGTAAATGCCATACAGGGTCTTGAATCATTGTTTGGTGACTGTTAATTGCTGCAGATGTGAAATATGTTTTCCAATTTGTCATGAAATTGCAAAATCTCTAGGAGTAGCCAACTATTTAGGAACAACTCCACATAATTACACAATTCATCTGGTATAAATGTACAAAAGGAGAGTTCTGTCAGATTTTTCTCAAACTGAAGTGAGGAGTTTCTTACTTTCTCCTTTGACGTACATGAAATGAAGGCTAAATACTATTATTTATTGTAATATATATATTATTTTGGTGCATTATTTCTGGTGCTATTTATCCTTCAGACACTATACCACCAGTCTTCGAATTGCTTTACAGTACAACCATTACCCTTAGCATTTCAAGTCTTTTGATGATTTCACCCTCCCCCCCATAGATACAGTCTGTTTTAGAAAAATAATAGGCAATGTCCTCTGACAGTGGAAAGCTGTTTCTATCAGGCCGATGCTTACTGCAATACACTTGGGTTATTTATCTTTCATGTCTGTGTATCCTCACAGCATGGTATTATATCCACCCCCCAAAGCTGCCTCCTGTAGGACTAGCTTGTTACACTGCTAAATATGACTGCTACTTGATTCTTATGTTGTACTTCATGTTATTTTTCTCAGAAATTAACAATTCATTATACGAGGCACTGTAATGTACATGGATAACTATGAGTTAAATGAATGCATTAATGCTAATTGAGACAACCATGTCCGATTATCTGCTTCACTTCACTCAAGCCATTAACTTAATAATTGGTATATTATCCTCTGTTCTTAACAGAACACAATCATTTCATTTCAATTAAGAAACTCACTGGAGAAAAAAATACGAAACCCACCAGGGGGTGAACAGTTGACCTCTAAACAATCAGTTACACCTCTTTAAAACCACAATCCAGAGTTAGTGTTTAAGTCCAGCCACTTGGTTAGGTATAAATCTGAGGATTGGGGCTGGGGAAACGTAAGCAGAACTCTCAAATTCATTAACAGAGCCATGGACGCAAGGACCGACAGTCCATGAGTTTGTCATAAAAGCTTTTAAAAACATGTTGAAGCTATAAATTGTATGTTTACACAACTGTATATCCCCACAACACAATATTTGGTCATAATTAACAATTCCTGGATATTCCGTGCTTTAATGGGGCAGCACCAGTTTGTGAAATGCTCCTGTTGGACTTAAGTTGACACCCACCGGATAGTTCTAGGCTGTGCCATGCCAAATACCATTCATCACAATCAAGAAGGTCAGGAAGCGGGTCCATAAATGTGTCCGTCACTAATTTACCTCTGCTCCCTCACTCTTACTGCTGAATGGACCTGGCCTGAATGGACCAGGTATAAATGGTACAGTGAAATGCTTACTTGCAAGCTCTCCTCAACAATGCAGTACAAATATCAATATCAATAATATTCAAAGTCAAATAAAGAATATAACAAGTAATTAAAAAATGGTATATATAGTTGTATACACAATATAGTATACACGTAGTAGTATACACAATAGGATATACAGTATAAAGTATGAAGTTATAAAGTCAATAGTGTCTTGGTTGAGCAGTTGAATAAAAAGTATATCAATTGTACAGCAGCGTTGACAGTGTGTGTGTGTGTGTGTGTGTGTGTGTGTGTGTGTGTGTGTGTGTGTGTGTGTGTGTGTGTGTGTGTGTGTGTGTGTGTGTGTGTGTGTGTGTGTGTGTGTGTGTGTGTGTGTGTGTGTGTGTGTGTGTGTGTGTGTAATGTAGGCTTGAATGTGTGAAGAGTCAATGCCAATAGTCTCTAAGGTGCAGGTCTGAGCAGTCATTTAAAAACAATTTTTTTCATTTAGCAGACGATCTAATCCAGAGCGATTTACAGTTAGTAAGATCAGATGATGTGAGAGAATGTGTTCAACTCACAATCACTCAGCATCAACATGGAAAAAGGGCCAGCACTCACACAGACTGTTGTGGCTCAGGTATTAGCTAACTTCTAATCTCAAGAAGTAATGACAATGTCCTCCTCTTTCCTATCCACTCCTTATAAGATTGACAGAATAAGGAAAGCTACCGGGGTTAATGCTGGGAGAGGTTTGACAGTCCCTTTTTACAAATGACAAGAACTCAGGACCTAGCAGAATATACAAAACCATCACACACTCACAGCCAAGCATAGACCTACTGTAAGTAGTATTTGAAAACAGTATACGAATTAAGATGCTCTTGAATCTGAGAGCTTATCTGTAAATACTGAGCAAATGATTGGTTGCTTCCCGAGGTTAGCCTTTGGAAATCAGTGCGAAGATCAAGCGCTGTTTTTCTTAGAGAAAGAATGTGTAGAAATCGAGCCCGTACAAGATAAGAACATAACTGTTTATTATAATCAAACTGTATGGCAAGGGCTATGCAATGAGATAAGTTTGTGCATTTGGTTATTATTCCATTTACCTGATGACTGTGTAGGTTTGGCCATGAGGCTATACAATAGCCATGGTTTAGACTATGAAAATACTGTAGTTACTTTGGTTTGGATATGGCCTCTGGTCGGTTTGGCTCCTGGTCAAAGACTGAGCTAGATAAGAACCCATAGAGATAGATCTGGTAGTTTCATATCATATATCTCAATGGAAGAATCCACCCGGAGAGAGGAAGGAATGGAGATGGGCGGTGGGGAAGGTGGGATGCAGAAATCAGCCAGCACACCATTGTGACATTTGTCGCTGTTTATATAACGTGTAGGTGGAAGGGTAGGCAGAATTGAAAATGTTTTGTCATCTGATTGAGTGAAGCTTTTTTACTGAACCTACAGTGAGCTCCAAAAGTATTGGGACAGTGACAATTTTTTTTAACTTTCTCACTCATCATTATTCACGGTTCATTCAGAACTATCTGTGATCATGGTAGCATCCACATTAATTTAGAAGTGTTTGGAAACATATTCTATTCTTATTTACAATAAAAATGACTCCAAAATGACACAATTCATTATTTACCATTCATTTCTATTGGGTACAACATAATCTGAAACACAACCAAAACAAACAGTAAATGCATCCAACAAGTTTGGAGAGTCACAAGCTTGGTGTAGTCATTGCGTGCTAGGAATATGGGACCAAATATTAAATGTTTGACTACTTTAATACACATCTAAGTTAATTTGTTCCAATACATTTTGTCCCCTTAAATGGGGGGACTATGTACAAAAAGTGCTGTAATTTCTAAACGGTTCACTCGATATGGATGAAAATACCATCAAATTAAAGCTGACAGTCTGCACTTTAACCTCATAGTCATGTTATTATTTCCATACAGAGCCAAAACAAGCGAAAACGTGTCACTGTCCCAATACTTTTGGAGCCTACTGTATTTGTTAATTTCAACTAATGAGCGAGAATGGATCTCTCACCTGGGTCATTAGTGTGTTGTATCCAAAACAGAGCTGTACTTGCTAAAAGCTTTAATCTCACATGTCAGATTTGACAGATATGTCTAAATAAACAGTATGTCAGAGTATATGCCATATCCAGAGACATACTTGTCTGCTTCCATAAGACTACTAAAGCTTAAGCCTACAGCTATTATATCCACCTCCCTTAGATTAAGGTCACTTCACCAATGTAGCCAGTAGGCTAAATGGCTGCTCTATTCCTCGAGGAGCGACACCGGCTGTCTTCAGGTCCTAGGCAAGGCGATGTCTCCATCAGCCAACACCTTCCAAGCGAATTAAGCGTTTAACTCCTCTCTACTCTATGCAAACTTTCCCCTGCTATTGTTTCAAAGCCAAGAGTGCTATTCGAGAGAAACACTGTGCAATAAATTGGTTTCGGGGGAAATATCTGATAGCGTGCCTGTGAGATGCGCTGACTCAACTTAAATTGTACAAAAGGTTCAGCTCAGTGTATCTTACTCGGATTCACGCAGTGAAGTCAACTGCTTGCCCTTGTCAGTATGTTCTTGAGGGCACCTGCTGGAAGCAGGCCTGCATTTGTCTTCAAACATACAATACATACGGTATGTAAAACAATTCCTATTTTAGATGAACATTTTAGGACTTAGAAGTTCAGATGTAGACATTCATTGTTAAAGACGATCTAAAATGGTGTCAGTAGACATCACTCAATGTGTTGGCAGGCTCCAGATGAAATGCCACAGTATTGAGAGACATTCCAAAGTCTATGTTTTAAATAAAGGTTTTTAAATGGTTCATTTAGTATAGTCTTGGATGCAGAGGGAAAAGATTTACATAACATAATGAGGTATAGTTTCATATGTGAATGAAAAGCGAGTGAAAAAGTCTTAAAACAATGATCACAGAGGCAGCTTGCCACTACAGCTCAGTGATATCGTGTCAAGAAAGGCACGCTAATGAGCAGAATTTCTCCTGAGGTTTCGATTGCAACACAACAAAACACCTCTGCAGAAATGTTTGTGCTTGGCATACAAATGACAAGGACACAGAAGAACATGAATTAATGAATGGTACTTGCAAAGCAAGTATATCATGTTGTCGTTTCTACTGTAGGCGCATAAAGTATGTATAGTTGAAGTCGAAGTTTACATACAATTAGGTTGTAATTTCTTGTTAACAAACTATAGTTTTGGCAAGTCGGTTAGGACATCTACTTTGTGCATGACACAAGTAATTTTTCCAATAATTGTTTACAGACAGATTATTTCACTTATAATTCACTGTATCACAATTCCAGTTGGTCAGAAGTTAACATACACTAAGTTCACTGTGCCTTTAAAGAGCTTTGGAAATGCCAGAAAATTATGTCATGGCTTTAGAAGCTTCTGATAGACTAATTGACATCATTGAGTCAATTGGAGGTGTACCTGTGGATGTGTTTCAAGGCCTACCTTCAAACTCTTTGCCTCTTTGCTTGACATCATGGGAAAATCTAAAGAAATCAGCCAAGACCTCAGAAAAAATTTGTAGTCCTCCACAAGTCTGGTTCATCCTTCCAAATGACTGAAGGTACCACATTCATCTGTACAAACAATAGTACGCAAGTATAAATACCATGGGACCACGCAGCCATCATACCGCTCAGGAAGGAGACGCGTTCTGTCTGCTAGAGATGAACGTACTTTGGTGCGAAAAGTGCAAATCAATCCCAGAACAACAGCAAAGGACCTTGTGAAGATGCTGGAGGAAACATGTACAAAAGTATCTATATCCACAGTAAAACGAGTCCTATATCGACATAACCTGAAAGGCCGCTCAGCAAGGAAGAAGCCACTGCTCCAAAACCGCCATAAAAAAGCCAGACTACGGTTTGCAACTGCACATGGGGACAAAGATCGTACTTCTTGGAGAAATGTCCTCTGGTCTGATGAAACAAAAATAGAACTGTTTGGCCATAATGACCATCGTTATGTTTGGAGGAAAAAGGGGAAGGCTTGGAAGCCGAAGAACACCATGCCAACCGATTATCCCAATTATCCCAATTATGTGGATATATTGAAGCAACATCTCAAGACATCAGTCAGGAAGTTAAAGCTTGGTCGCAAATGGGTCTTCCAAATGGACAATGACCCCAAGCATACTTCCAAAGTTGTGTCAAAATGGCTTAAGGACAACAAAGTCAAGGTATTGGAGTAGCCATCACAAAGCCCTGACCTCAATCCCATAGAAAATTTGTGGGCAGAACTGAAAAAGCGTGTGCAAGCAAGGAGGCCTACAAACCTGACTCGGTTACACCAGCTCTGTCAGGAGGAATGGGCCAAAATTCACCCAACTTATTGTGGGAAGCTTGTGGAAGGCTACCCGAAACGTTTGACCCAAGTTAAACAATTTAAAAGGCAATGCTACCAAATACTTATTGAGTGTATGTAAACTTCTGACCCACTGGGAATGTGATGAAAGAAATAAAAGCTGAAATAAATCATTCTCTCTACTATTATTCTGCCATTTCACATTCTTAAAATAAAGTGGTGATCCTAACTGACCTAAGACAGGGAATTTTTTTAAATGTCAGGAATTGTGAAAAAATTTGTTTAATCTATTTGGCTAAGGTGTATGTAAACTTCCGACCTCAACTGTATACGTATGCATGTATGTATGGAGCATAATGTATTTACAGTTTTTTTCACGTTTTCAATTACTGGTGACAAATAATGCATTCCGATTATTGCATATATTGTAATGGACACCTATGATGTTTGTAAAATACTTTTTTGAAGGTTGTACTGATTATAATGAGTTAAGCTATTTGCCAGCTATGTGTGGCGCCATGTTTGTTGACATTATACAATGTATTCTGGGTGTCACATAATCTGCCAGACCAAAGATGTTATAATGAGGTGAATGAATGGCTCACTCATCTTTCGGGTAAACTTTCGGAAGTGATGGAAGTGAAGTGGATGATCGTAGACGACACCCCCCCCCCCCTTCAACATGCAAACTATAAACAGACCAAACTCATCTTGTCTCCTCTTATTATCTTTGGTTGACGCGGAAAAAAACAAGCATGGCGGCGCGCACAAACTACCCATCGTTGAATTACAGTTGCGATTTCTAGAAAGTGTTTTACTCAATTAATGTGATTAATTATAACTAGTAATTGCTATTAGCTAATTAATATAGTCGTTTCTGTCAGCCGGGAGTTATAAAAGTATGACCGCTTGTGTTATGTCGATCTTTCCTCAGTTAGCGCTAGGACAAATGTATTCTACATTTTTCCGGATTGGATGATTGTGTTATGCTGTAGCTACTTCTGTGAATGTCTGAACATTGAATCCAAAAATAAACTGCTCACATGCTGGACATAACTTTGTAAGGACTGTGTTTGTGCAAAATGTTTCTGAAAAAACAGTGTGGCCTCCTCAAATGCTGATTGTTGCATCATTCGAAACTGGATGTCCTAAATACGCGTTCTAATCACACCGGTTTGATCGTACACTACAGGGACCACTGTAGAATGATCACACCTGGTGTGTTGGTATGTGTGAAAATGTTAAACCGATTTCATAAATATGCCAAAAAGGAAAGGAAATCAACTAAATGTGTTTGCCCTAGTTAATCATAAGACAGTTATATGTATTTTCCTTCAACTTTCTTGAAACAGCACAGGAATGCCCCTGTGTGTGTGAGTGTAATTGGTGCGTATGTCTACACTTTGTGTAGCTGTTAGCGATTATGCTAATGGTGACCTTCTGGTAGAGATTCAAAGGCTTTCCCCCCCAAAATGTAAGCTATGCCTACCTGGCAGAATGATATCATGATTATTTGCATCAATCCAGTGGCCATTTGTTTTGCAAACTCTGCAACCACATGAGCTCTACAGAAACATTGCTAAACAAACAATGGTCTCTTGCTGGTGCACACTTGCATTAAAGGGTAACTACACCATAAATCCACATGCCTTCTATTTTTCACAGACCTCAAGAGTGGTCTCCTGATGTGGTTTAACCATTTACACTTGTAGTGGCCTGTATGTTATAGTGCTAGATGAAAATGTTTCTTACAGAAGAAATGTTAAAAACATATGCATAACCATGGTAGCAATTGAAAGGGAACAGTTTGGATATGATTGTAAATTGATTAGACCAAAGTGAGGACACAACACTTCACTGTGACACAAGACTGAATCCAAACATTACACTATGTCATTCATGTGCGTTTTACATTTATTGTACTTTTCGCTGCATTTCTTGATAACAAAATCTGAATATATTCTGGATACATTCAGTAACATGATAAGAATATTCCTGTAAAATGTGTTGTAGTTGCAACATAAGACAAAAAAAAGACTGAGAGGACTAACTGTTGTCTCCAAAGTGTGCACAGTTCCTAAGTAATTTCAATGCACTTTTATGACTCAAAAAAGAGTCTTCAACTATAAGGTGCTTTTTTTGAGCTCTCCTAGATGTGCCATTGAGGAACTAGAGCAAGCACACTTGTAGTTGTTTTGTTTGGAACACAACCAACGGCGGTCGCTGATTGACTGAATACCCAGGACGAGAGGTGGTTGGAGATGTCAACAAAGCAGCATGACAGAAATATGATGGGACGTTTTTGAACTACCCATGGTTTCTTTGAGAAGATATATAAACCGATCTGTGCATTTGAACAACAGCGTAAATACACCTCAAATCAAATTGTAGTGGTCACATACACACGGTTAGCAGATGTTATTGGAGTGTAGAGAAATGCTTGTGCTTCTAGTTCCGACAGTACAGCAATATCTAACAATTCCACAAAAACTACCTAATACAAACAAATCTAAATAAATGAATGGGATAAGAATATATACACTACCGTTCAAAAGTTTGGGGTCACTTAGAAATGTCCTTGTTTTTGAAAGAAAAGCACATTTTTTGTCCATTAATCTAACATCAAATTGATCCGAAATACAGTGTAGACATTCTTAATGTTGTAAATGACCATTGTAGCTGGAAATGTCTGTTATTTTATGGAATATCTACATAGGCGTACAGAGGCCCATTATCAGCAACCATCACTCCTGTGTTTCAATGGCACGTTGTGTTAGCTAATCTAAGTTTATCATTTTAAAAGGATAATAATTGATAATTAGAAAACCCTTTTGCAATTATGTTAGCACAGCTGAAAACTGCTGTTCTGATGAAAGAAGCAATTACACTGGCCTTCTTTAGACTAGTTGAGTATCTGGAGCATCAGCTTTTGTGGGTTCGATTACAGGCTCAAAATGGCCAGAAACAAAGAACTTTCTTCTGAAACTCGTCAGTCTATTCTTGTTTTGAGAAATTAAGGCTATTCCATGCCGAGAAATTTCCAAGAAACTGAAGATCTCGTACAACGCTGTGTACTACTCCCTTCACAGAACAGCGCAAACTGTCTCTAACCAGAATAGAAAGAGGAGTGGGCGGCCCCGGTGCACAACTGAGCAAGTGGACAAGTACATTAGAGTGTCTAGTTTGAGAAACAGACGCCTCACAAGTCCTCAACTGGCAGCTTCATTAAATAGTACCCACAAAACACCAGTCTCAACGTCGACAGTGAAGAGGCGACTCCGGGATGCTGACCTTCTAGGCAGATATGTAGATATTCCATTAAAAAATCAGCCGTTTCAAGCTACAATAGTCATTTACAACATTAACAATGTCTACACTGTTTTTCTGATCAATTTGATGTTATTTTAATGGACAAAAAAATTGCTTTTCTTTCAAAAACAAGGACATTTCTAAGTGACCCCAAACTTTTGAATGGTAGTGTACATTGCAAAGTTTCCTAAGGACTGGAAGCGAGGCAGCCCTCTCTGTCGGAGCCATCTCATTTGCTTTACTTTACCACCTATTTTACTTTTCATGTCAAAAACCAAATGACCACTGCTGCACATGCTGCCACTGTTTTTGACAGATTAGATTGTACTATTTAGAATGAGTAGCCAGCTCACGAAAGAACTAGTGCATAGCTAGCTAACATAATGTCACAAAGCACGATACGCTAGCCAGTTAACTTTCATTCTGAAATAGCTTCATATTTCCGAGTTAGTCAGATATTAGTTTAGAAACACTTTGGCATGGGAGCTAACTAGCTAGCAAGCCACCAGCTAGCTATAGCTAGCTAGCTGCTTATCAAAGGTAGACAGCTAACTTATTAATTTGATCAAATAAATCTACAGACCACATATGTAGGCTACTGTAGACTATATCATTAAAAATCAAAAGCTATTTCCATGTGAAAATGTTATGGGATTTGCTCCATTGGCTTTGTTGGTAGGCCATTCTGATAGGCCTACATTATGCTCAAATAGACACAATAGCCTATTGGCTACAGTCTAAAACTGTTAATGTGAGCTGGAAGTTGCACAGAATTCTCACAATGTTCAAGTTTCTGCTCACAAGACCTGAAATTTGCTCAGTGTCCAAATAAATTTGAGGGGATATTGGTTGAATCCCAGACGAAACTTTAACGTTCTTATAGCTTTAATGAAAAGACAATATACAGTATCCCATTGAGCCCTTTTCAGCCATTGCCGAGATGTGTTGGACAGGTCTTTACAAACATTTCCATGGTCAAAACATTAACAGGAAAAAACGACAGTAACAAGAAAGAGTATGAAAGAGTCGCAGGAGTAAAATGAAAGCAATCAATCCAGGGAGATTTAAGTGACAATTGGATTTTGCACACCTCAAACACAGGAAATAGATGGTTGAAAAAGACAGATCCTCAGGTGGGAGGGGCATGCATGTTGCTAGCTCTATTGCCAACATGACTAGCTAAGTTATAAAATACGATGCAATTCAGGGAAGCAATTCAGGGAAACAGATCATCATTTTGGTGCGCATAGAAAGGAGTCATGAGTGCATTCAGGTGCGTGTGCTGCCGTGAATTTTCTTCACAGTTGACAAACACATGCTCATTCCGTTCAGAATAACCCAGGGTATGAAGCCAAAGTGAGCTTTATGATATGGAAATGTGAAGTGCACATTTGGACTCACAAGTGTGTGGCTTGCTTGTATGACATCAAAGCTGTATTTACAATAATCTTCAACGTCTCATCTATAGAAATACATAGAGTACTTTTCATTTACAGCATTTCCCTCACTCGGTCAATAAAAATGTGCAAAAGTTGCCCAATTAATGGGAGGGATGGGGCCAACTTCTCAGGTTCAGAACAACTGTACGTTAAAATCCATTGAGTTTAGCGCTGTGAAGCGCAGAGCCTAAGGTCTGAAGTCCTATAGCATGTTATTGTACAGCCACTGCGTTCCAATTTAGGTTTTTATCAGTGTCTAAATCTGCCATTTTCAACCTGTATACGTGTAAGGGTGATTTTGACTGCTAAAACCTGAGAAAACAGGGGCAAACTGAAACATGTAAAAACAAAAAGGGGTATTGTGTGTAGATTGATGAGGATTTTTATTTATTTATTCCATTTTAGAATAAGGCTGTAACGTAACAAAATGTGGAAAATGTCAAGGGGTCTGAATACTTTTGAATGCACCGTATGCTATGCTCAGTTAACTTGTGTGTCCCTCCTTGGGGCAGAGGTGCTCCGAGGGAAGGAGTTCCCCCTTTCTGGTCAGTGGGTCCCTCTTCCCACGGATCCCCCTCAAGCCCAGAGAGGACTTCATGAACATCCCGCTGTCATCCAAATACGTTGTGAAAAACTATTTCATTTATTTAAAACTTTGACAATGCATATGCTGTGGTATTCTAGTAGGAGAGTGTATAACAGTGTAGTAGTCCGAGTGTTGTTATTTCTGATGAAATGTGTGATCTAACTGCCCCACAATCCAAAGTAATAAGGTTGATATAGTAGTATATCAAAGTAATCTGACCAATTATTTAATTACATTTAACTTTGACTATATTTTTGACTGCTTTAAGTTTTTCTTTTACTTTGACTACTTAAAACAAAAACAAATGTCCTTTTTCAACTACCACAAAAATCATTTTAAAACAGGTAAAGCAAGTCCCACAATTCTACTTCATGTAAAATTGCCATCTAGTTGCTGCAAGGTATTTATATTAGACCCACAGGTGCCTACAACCTGCAGTAGTTGAGACTTCTCACCGCTTTGTAGCGAACTGTTTTCTGAAATTCAACCTCTGCGTTTGTCAAACAAATTCTCTCTGTGATTTCTTACCCCTTACCCATAAACTGGTATGGAATACAAATCATTAGATCACACTGAGAATTTGTCGTCATCGGTATTTTTGCGCTGTAAAGTGTTTTTGTGCCATGATTGGGGGCTCTCTAAATATGAAATATAATTTTTATTTGTATTTATTATGGATCCCCATTAGCTGCTGCCAAGTCAGCAGCTACTCTTCCTGGGGTCCAGTAGAATTAATCCAGTTATACAATTTTAAAAACATTACAATACATTCATTACAGAATTCACAACACACTAAGTGTGTTCCCTTGGGCCCATACTCCACTACCACATACCTACAACGCAAAATCCATGTGTCCGTGTGTGTACAATGTGTATGTTATCATGTGTTTGTATGCCTATGTTTGTGTTACTTCACAATCCCCGCTGTTCCATACGGTGTATTTTTACCTGCTTTTTAAATCTGATTCTACTGCTTGCATCAGTTACCTGATGTGGAACAAAGTTCCATGTAGTACTGTGCGCCTCCCATAGTCTGTTCTGGACTTGGCGACTATGAAGAGACCTCTGGTGCCATGTCTTGTGGGGTATGCATGGGTGTCCGTTCAGCATGTCAACATCTCTTACAAAAACAAGTAATGAGGAAGTCAATCTCTCTTCCACTTTGAGCCATGAGAGATTGACATGCATGTCATTTATGTTAGCTGTCCATGTACTTTTAAGGGCCAGCCATGCTGCCCTGTTCTGAGGCAACTACAATTTTCCCAAGTCCCTCTTTGTGGCACCTGACCATACGACTGAACAGTAGTCTAGGTGCGACAAAACCAAGGCCTGTAGTACCTGCCTTGTTGATAGTGCTGTTAAGAAGGTAGAAACCAGGGCCTGTAGTACCTGCCTTGTTGATAGTGCTGTTAAGAAGGTAGAAACCAGGGCCTGTAGTACCTGCCTTGTTGATAGTGTTGTTAAGAAGGTAGAAACCAGGGCCTGTAGTACCTGCCTTGTTGATAGTGTTGTTAAGAAGGTAGAAACCAGGGCCTGTAGTACCTGCCTTGTTGATAGTGCTGTTAAGAAGGTAGAGCTTTATTATGGACAGACTTCTCCCCATTTTAGCTACTATCAATATGTTTTGACCATGATAGTTTACAATCCAGGGTTATTCCAAGTAGTTTAGTCACCTCAACTTGCTCAATTTCCACATTATTCATTACAAGATGTAGTTGAGGTTTAGGGTTTAGTGAATGATTTGTCTCAAATA
Organism: Salvelinus namaycush; assembly: GCF_016432855.1. Classification (NCBI taxonomy): domain Eukaryota; kingdom Metazoa; phylum Chordata; class Actinopteri; order Salmoniformes; family Salmonidae; genus Salvelinus; species Salvelinus namaycush. Next base: position 14,289,016 of record NC_052331.1, on the reverse strand, counting down.
CAATGCTTTTACTTTTGGAAATATTTAGGTCTAACTTATTCCTTGCTACCTATTCCGAAACTAACTGCAACTCTTTGTTAAGTGTTTCAGTCATTTCAGTTGCTGTAGTAGTGTAACGGACGTCTAAGTCGTTCTCCTCCTCGGACGAGGAGGAGCAAGGATCGGACCAAAATGCAGCGGGTGATGAATACATGATGAATTTATTTAGACAAGACGAAACACGAAGTACACTTGAATAAATTACAAAATAACAAAAACGACGTAGACCGACCTGAACATGAGAACTTACATAAAACGAAGAACGCACGAACAGGAACAGACTAGACAAAACGAAACAGTCCCGTGTGGCACAAACACTGACACGGAAGACAATCACCCACAAAACAAACAGTGAGAACAGCCTACCTTAATATGGTTCTCAATCAGAGGAAACGTCAAACACCTGCCCCTAATTGAGAACCATATCAGGCAACACATTGAACCCAACATAGAAACACATAACTTAGACTACCCACCCAGCTCACGCCCTGACCATACTAAACAAATACAAAAAACAACGGAAAACAGGTCAGGAACGTGACAAGTAGCTGACGTGTATAGTGTTGAGTCATCCGCATACATAGACACACTGGCCTTACCCAAAGCCAGTGGCATGTCGTTAGTAAATATTGAGGCGCCTAAACAGATACCCTGGGGAATTCCTGCTTCTACCTGGATTATGTTTGAGAGGCTTCCATTAAAGAACACCCTCTGTGTTGCACCAGGCACAAACCATATGGGTTATTACTGTGATATACTTTTGGGGGATTAGCCATTTATAGCCTCATGGTCTAGTTTCCCACTACTTCGCAGACTGACTCAAATGTTATGTCTTTTTCTAATCTCAGCTCTTGTGGTCCTTTGAGTCTGGATCTGAGTGGAACTGCTCCTGAGTCCGCCATCAGACACCCTCCCTAACCACCATAAGGATTGGGACAGCACCTTGGCCACAACAACCTGGCCATAACAACAGCCCATACACCAGGCCAGCCAGTGGCCAGAGTGGTCCAAAACCAAGCCCACCGTAGGCCAGGCTCCACCACCAGCTCCAGGTGAGAGCCTACGTCACCCCACGGCCATGCCCAGGGAAGCTCCTCTGCCACAGGTAGAATCAGTGCTCACCTGCCTGATTCATGGCTAGACCTCTACAGACAAAGAGCCGGGGGCCTTTCTACTGAGGTGAGACTAAAAGCACAAGCACAATGTTGTTTTAGTATAATTCATTCATTTCAAGGACAGCAGTTTGTTTACTACAAGGTTGAGGACAAGGGAAGCATATGTTTATATTTATCCTCATCCCAAACCATAGCCATTTATTTATGGCTCTGTCTCAAACCACCTCTATTACTACTAAAGAACAGAACTGTACTACGCCTTCATCTGTGACTTGTCTTCAACAGCTTCAGCTGTAGCATGTTTTAATACTGCAGTACTACTGGGCTACTCCAGAGACATGTGTCCATCAGCTTTGGTTGTTGCGTGTCTCACTGTTTTAATTATTAGTCCTGCTGTAACACAGTAACAGATATGGTAACACAGTCAGTCAGGAGCAATGGATTCCATATTAAAACATTAATCATGGTACAGATTAAGATCTTAATTTGAGCCAGTTTTCTACAGCAGGAAAATAATCATGCAGCAGCAGGAAATGTGAATTATTATGTGGATTTTAATGAATGGACATTTTTTTGGCAGTTGATACATTGTTCCTAAGGGGAAATCAAGTCTGAAATGTCAAATTACAAACTTCAGAAGACTTTTTAAACCTCAAATACATAACATTTCTTGCGTTGATGGACAGTTCTCCTGCAACAGGGTAATCAAATTAAGATTTTACATCTGTAGATACTTAGGTTCTCACCTTCAGCTTATGAATTATTCATAGACATTTAATGGTCTTTGGTTTCCTCCCTGATTAATCCATGGGGTCCTGCACAGGATTCTGCTAGAAAGAAGTGAAATTGCAATGCAAATCTATTACTCTGGATTCAAATTGTTCAATCCTATGACATGACAGTAATGAAAATAGGCAGACCATGCCGGTGGGTTTTGTGTTTATATTAAGTGTAAAGGAATACACCATCACGAAGAGCTTGGTCAATCTGTGTTATTACTAGAAATGAGAAGAACCATGTCCCTAACTAACTGCTAGGTATTTTGTTCAGGAAGCTAATTCAATTTCCTTTCCTCTTCTTTCTTTTCTCCAGGGCAGATCCCCTCACTGTGCCGTAGCACATGGATTTCAAGACTTCAAATGAAGAGGTAGCTACATTTTGAGTTGAATAGCTTTCAATCCCTCAGCATTTTGCAAAGATAATTGGAGCAAATTGGTCTGCCATGGCGACTAGTGTTATGTATTTTTTCTTGATATCTTACTCAACTGATGACACGTGTTGACCTTTGGAACACAACAAGTGTCATTGAGTTATCATATCACAATGCATCTCTGGCTTAGGTAGATGCAAGTGTGACTGTCCTTGTTGCATGTCTGGTGCCTGGTGCCTACCGCCTGCAGTGTAAATTGTAAATGTACACAGACGACAGCATCTGATTGGAGTTGATGATGTAGATAATGATGGACAGGATTAGGATGGGAGGGCAATGATGACACACAAGATGGGATCAGAGATAAGGGTAATTACTGTACATACATGCTGTACAGCAGCCCAAACAATGCTCAGCCGAGCAACGCAGAGAGAGGCTCCTGACCTACCCAGCGATACAGCAGCATCACAGCACTGATTCAGCTAGGCTAATGAGAATGACTCTGCCTCCAACACATACATACCTCTCTCTCGCTCTCTCTCTCTCTCTCTCTCTCGCTCTCTCTCTCTCGCTCTCTCTCTCTCTCGCTCTCTCTCGCTCTCTCTCGTTCTCTCTCGCTCTCTCTCGCTCTCTCTCGCTCTCTCTCGCTCTCTCTAATTCAAGGGGCTTTATTGGCATGGGTAACATATAACATTGCCAAAACAAGTGAAGTAGATAATATACAAAAGTGAAATAAACAATAAAAATGAACAGTAAACATTACACTCACTGAAGTTCCAAAAGAATAAAGACATTACAAATGTCATATTATGTATATATACAGTGTTGTAACGATGTGCAAATGGTTCAAGTACGAAAGGGAAAATAAATAAACATAAATATGGGTTGTATTTACAATGGTGTTTGTTCTTCACTGGTTGCCCTTTTCTTGTGGCAACAGGTCACAAATCTTGCTGCTGTGATGGCACACTGTGGTATTTCACCCAGTAGATGGGAGTTTATCAAATCAGGTTTCTTTTCAAATTCTTTGTGGATCTGTGTAATCTGAGGGAAATATGTGTCTCTAATATGGTCATACATTTGGCAGGAGGTTAGGAAGTGCAGCTCAGTTTCCACCTGTTTTTTGTGGGCAGTGTACACATAGCCTGTCTTCTCTTGAGAGCCAGGTTTGCCTACGGCGGCCTTTCTCAATTGCAAGGCAATGCTCACAGAGTCTGTACATAGTCAAAGCTTTCCTTAAGTTTGGGCGCTGATGTTTAGGTCAAGGTATGTATAGTCCAGTGGGTTCTGGTAGTCTTTAATAGTTGATTCTAAGATTTGTATTCGATCATGTATATGTTTTTGCTGTTTGTTCTTTGTTATAGAGCCAAAAAGATTAGAGAAGTGGTTTACCCATACATCTCCATTTTGGATAGATAATTCTTCGTGTTGTTGTTTGTTTAGTGTTTTCCAATTTTCCCAGAAGTGGTTAGAGTATATGGATTCTTCAGTTACATTGAGCTGATTTCTGACATGCTGTTCCTTCTTTTTCCATAGTGTATTTCTGTATTGTTTTAGTGATGAACCATAGTGACGGTGTAGACTCAGGTTTTCTGGGTCTCTATGTTTTTGGTTGGACAGGTTTCTCAATTTCTTTCTTAGGTATTTGCCTAATGACCATTTGTCATTGTTGTTGACTTTCTTCGGTTTTCTGTTTGAAATATTTAGATTTGATAGGGAAGCTGAGAGATTTTCTACTGCCAAGTTTACACCTTCACTATTACAGTGGAACGTTTTGTCCAGGAAGTTGTCTAAAAGGGATTGAATTTGTTGTTGCCTAATTGTTTTTTGGTAGGTTTCTACACTACATTCCTTCCATCTATAGCATTTCTTAATACTACTCAGTTCCTTTGGCTTTGATGCCTCGTAATTGAATATTTCTCTGTTCAAGTAGACTGTGATTTTGCTGTGATCTGATAGGGGTGTCAGTGGGCTGACTGTGAATGCTCTGGGAGACTCTTGGTTGAGGTCAGTGATAAAATAGTCTACAGTGCTACTGCCAAGAGATGAGCTATAGGTGTACCTACCATAGGAGTCCCCTCGAAGCCTACCATTGACTATGTACAGTCGTGGCCAAAAGTTTTGAGAATGACACAAATATACATTTTCACAAAGTCTGCTGCCTCAGTTTGTATGATGGCAATTTGCATATACTCCAGAATGTTACGAAGAGTGATCAGATGAATTGCAATTAATTGCAAAGTTCCTCTTTGCCATGCAAATGAACTGAATCCCCCAAAAACATTTCCACTGCATTTCAGCCCTGCCACAAAAGCACCAGCTGACATCATGTCAGTGATTCTCTCGTTAACACAGGTGTGAGTGTTGACGAGGACAAGGCTGGAGATCACTCTGCCATCATTGCTTTGCACAAAAATGGCTTCACAGGCAAGGATATTGCTGCCAGTAAGATTGCACCTAAATCCACCATTTATCGGATCATCAAGAACTTCAAGGAGAGCGGTTCAATTGTTGTGAAGAAGGCTTCAGGGCGAAAGTCCAGCAAGCGCCAGGACCGTCTCCTAAAGTTGATTCAGCTGCGTGATCGGGGCACCACCAGTACAGAGCTTGCTCAGGAATGGCAGCAGGCAGGTGTGAGTGCATCTGCACGCACAGTGAGGTGAATACTTTTGGAGGATGGCCTGGTGTCAAGAAGGGCAGCAAAGAAGCCACTTCTCTCCAGGAAAAACATCAGGGACAGACTGATATTCTGCAAAAGGTACAGAGATTGGACTGCTGAGGACTGGGGTAAAGTCATTTTCTCTGATGAATCCCCTTTCCGATTGTTTGGGGCATCTGGTAAAAAGCTTGTCCGGAGAAGACAAGGTAAGCGCTACCATCAGTCCTGTGTCATGCCAACAGTAAAGCATCCTGAGACCATTCATGTGTGGGGTTGCTTCTCAGCCAAGGGAGTGGGCTCACTCACAATTTTGCCTAAGAACACAGCTATGAATAAAGAATGGTACCAACACATCCTCCGAGAGCAACTTCTCCCAACCATCCAGGAACAGTTTGGTGACGAACAATGCCTTTTCCATCATGATGGAGCACCTTGCCATAAGGCAAAAGTGATAACTAAGTGGCTCGGGGAACAAAACATCGATATTTTGGGTCCATGGCCAGGAAACTCCCCAGACCTTAATCTCATTGAGAATTTGTGGTCAACCCTCAAGAGGCGGGTGGACAAACAAAAACCCACAAAATCTGACAAACTCCAAGCATTGATTATGCAAGAATGGGCTGCCATCAGTTAGGATGTGGCCCAGAAGTTAATTGACAGCATGCCAGGGCGGATTGCAGAGGTCTTGAAAAAGAAGGGTAAACACTGCAAATATTGACTCTTTGCATCAACTTCATGTAATTGTCAATAAACGCCTTTGACACTTATGAAATGCTTGTAATTATACTTCAGTATTCCATAGTAACATCTGCCAAAAATTTCTAAAGTCACTGAAGCAGCAAACTTTGTGAAAATGTATATTTGTATCATTCTCAAAATCTTTGGCCATGACTGTACATACCCAGAGTGTGACAGAGCTGCAGGAGATGTGACCCGTTTTTGTTGGTTATGTTGTCATAGTTGTGCCTAGGGGGGCATATGAGGGAGGGAATGCTGTCACCTCCAGGCAGGTGTTTGTCCCCCTGTGTGCTGAGGGTGTCAGGTTCTTGTCCGGTTCTGGCATTTAGGTCGCCACAGATTAGTACATGTCCCTGGGCCTGGAAATGATTGATTTCCCCCTCCAGGATGGAGAAGCTGTCTTCATTAAAGTATGGTGATTCTAGTGGGGTGATATAGGTAGCACACAGGAGGACATTTTCCTTTGTTAATATAATTTCCTTTTGAATGTTCCTGTTTTGATTAATTTCATGGGGTGAGTTAGGTCTGCTCTATACCAAATTAGCATACCCCCTGAGTCCCTTCCCTGTTACACATCTGGTAGTTTGGTGGATGGAACTACCAGCTCTCTGTAACCCAGAGGGCAACCAGTGGGTCCATCTCCTCTATACTATGTTTCTTGTAGGATGACAATGTCTGTATTTACAATTTCTTTGATGAAATCCAATGGCAGATGACCTTTAGGCCAATGGCAGATGACCTCAGACCTTGGATATTCCAGGATGAGATAGTGAAGGCTTTGTGTTCCATAAAGTGTCCAATGTTGTTGGTCATGTGGTTTGAACTCAGGCCAGTCAGTGTGAGCAGAGCCTGCTGAGCATCTTTTGTTTTATTTATTTTATTTCACCATTATTTAACCAGGTAGGCTAGTTGAGAACAAGTTCTCATTTACAACTGCGACCTGGCCAAGATAAAGCAAAGCAGTGCGACAGAAACAACAACACAGAGTTGCACATGGAATAAACAAGCGTAGAGTCAATAACACAATAGAAAAAAAAGAAAGTCTATATACAGTGTGTGCAAATGGCATGAGGAGGTAAGGCAATAAATAGGCCATAGTAGCAAAGTAATTACAATTTAGCAGATTAACACTGGAGTGATAGATGAGCAGATGATGATGAGCAGATGATGGTGTGTAAGTAGTGATACTGGTGTGCAAAAGAGCAGCAAAGTAAATAAAAACAATATGGGGATGAGGTAGGTAGATTGGGTGGTCTATTTACAGATGGACTATGTACAGCTGCAGCGATCGGTTAGCTGCTCAGATAGCTGATGTTTAAAGTTAGTGAGGGAAATGTAAGTCTCCAGCGATTTTTGCAATTCGTTCCAGTCACTGGCAGCAGAGAACTGGAAGGAAAGGCGGCCAAAGGAGGTGTTGGCTTTGGGGATGACCAGTGAGATATACCTGCTGGAGCACGTGCTACGGGTGGGTCTTGTTATCGTGACCAGTCAGTTGAGATAAGGCGGAGCTTTACCTAGCATAGACTTATAGCCCACCCAATTTACCTACCTCACCCCCCATACTGCTTTTATTTATTTACTTTTCTGCTCTTTTGCACACCAGTATGTCTACTTGCACATGATCATCTGATGATTTATCACTCCAGTGTTAATCTGCTAAATTGTAATTATTCGATTTATTGCCTACCTCCTCATGCCTTTTGCACACATTGTATATAGATTCTCTTTTTTTCTACCATGTTATTGACTTGTTTATTGTTTACTCCATGTGTAACTCTGTGTTGTTGTCTGTTCACACTGCTATGCTTTATCTTGGCCAGGTCGCAGTTGCAAATGAGAACTTGTTCTCAACTAGCCTACCTGGTTAAATAAAGGTGAAATAAAAAATAAAAAAAATAAATAGATGACCTGGAGCGAGTGGGTCTGGCGACGAATAGGTAGCGAGGGCCAGCCGACTAGAGCATACAGGTCGCAGTGGTGGGTGGTATATGGGGCTTTGGTGACAAAACGGATGGCACTGTGATAGACTGCATCCAGTTTTCTGAGTAGAGTGTTGGAGGCTATTTTGTAAATGACATCCCCGAAGTCGAGGATCGGTAGGATAGTCAGTTTTACTAGGGTAAGTTTGGCGCCGTGAGTGAAGGAGGCTTTGTTGCGAAATAGAAAGCTGATTCTAGATTGGGGATGTTTTATATGAGTCTGGAAGGAGAGTTTACAGTCTAGCCAGACATCTAGGTATTTGTAGTTGTCTACGTATTCTAGGTCAGAACCGTCCAGAGTAGTGAAGCTAGTCGGGCGGGCAGGTGCGGGCAGCGAACGGTTGAAAAGCATGCATTTGGTTTTGCTAGTGTTTAAGAGCAGTTGGAGGCCACGGAAGGAGTGTTGTATGGCATTGAAGCTCGTTTGGAGGTTAGTTAACACAGTGTCCAAAGAAGGGCCAGATGTATACAGAATGGCGTCGTCTGCGTAGAGGTGGATCAGGGAATCACCCGCAGCAAGAGCGACATCGTTGATATATACAGAGAAAAGAGTCGGCCCGAGAATTGAACCCTGTGGTACCCCCATAGAGACTGCCAGAGGTCCGGACAACAGGCCCTCCAATTTAACACACTGAACTCTGTCTGCGAAGTAGTTGGTGAACCAGGCGAGGCAGTCATTCGAGAAACCAAGGCTGTTGAGTCTGCCGATAAGAATACGGTGATTGACAGAGTCGAAAGCCTTGGCCAGGTCGATGAAGACGGCTGCACAGTACTGTCTTTTATTGATGGCGGTTATGATATCGTATAGTGCCTTGAGCATGGCTAAGGTGCACCCATGACCAGCTCGGAAACCGGATTGCACAGCGGAGAAGTTACGGTGGGATTCGAAATGGTCAGTGATCTGTTTATTAACTTGACTTTCAAAGACTTTAGCTTGGGCTAGTGTAAGAGTGGGGTTTGGGCCTGTTTGTCTGCTCACAGTCTGGGCGTATGTGTGACTTCCGTGTTGAGGTCCTCTTTGCGGGGGTGGGGTGCATTGGGTGGGCAGGAGGGGTATAGGTCTGATCTGAGGGGGCCTAAATGGGTGTGGGCATGGTTGACTTGGGGGGAGGGGGGGGGGGGGGGGGGGAGGGGGGGGGGGGGGGGGGGGGGGTGTTGATGGGTTGGGGTGGTGGTGGTGTGGTCTGGATGTAGGTCCTCTCGGCCTGGGTCCTCTATGCGTAGGTCCGGGGGGGGGAGGGTCCTTTAGGGTCCAGGCGAAGGTGGGCAATGCTGCCTTGTTTAGGTAGACCTGATCATGAAGGCTGTTCAAGTCCATGGTGGAGTGGTTTTGAGGCACAGTCACAGGAAATACTTGAGTTTACCCGCTGTGTGGTAGCAGGGTGGATATAACCACTTGTGCATTGGGGAAAGTAGAAGAAGCTCTCTCTCTCTCTCTCTCTCTCTCTCTCTCTCTCTCTCTCTCTCTCTCTCTCTCTCTCTCTCTCTCTCTCTCTCTCTCTCTCTCTCTCTCTCTCTCTCTCTCTCTCTCTCTCTCTCTCTCTCTCTCTCTCTCTCTCTCTCTCTCTCTCTCTCTCTCTCTCTCTCTCTCTCTCTCTCTCTCTCTCTCTCTCTCTCTCTCTCTCTCTCTCTCTCTCTCTCTCTCTCTCTCTCTCTCTCTCTCTCTCTCTCTCTATTTTAATTGTGAGTTTGAACCAGTTGTGGATATGGTGTCCAAGGCAACACACTGTAAAAACACGTTCACATTGAAATGCTGCTGTTGATATTATGCAAACTGGTGACTAATGTGTCCTTCGGTGACACTACTGCGTGTGTTGTCAAGGATGCTCAGTCACATTGGCCCACTTGGCTTTACATTAGTAATCATGTCAGGTGAAGGTGCTTCTGTTATTTAGATATTTAGACTTAACCATAGTCTCAAGGACAGGGCAGGCATTCCAAATAGCTGGTGGGGAATTGGCTATGCAGAATACAAATGTATGCAGATCATCATGTTTAAAATGGATCACGGGATATGATGATGATTTCTCTCATCCATTTATTTTGCGCAACACTGAGAAATGCATATCTGGTGACTGAGCATTATTCTAGAATCTTAGATGGATAGACGAAATGATGCTGAATTATTTCATTGGAGATTTATTAAATTAGACGATTGTAACTAATTGTTTCCTTTGTCTGTTATTAAGAGGCATATCATTGCAGTTACCTGGTTTAATTTTCAGGGCCTAGACGACAATATATTTAGCTGAGATTAATGTTATAGAACAGTGCATAAAACATTTATGCAATTTACACTAATTAGTGAAACTGAATCCAGGCCTAAAATAAAGTTCAACACTAACCTTAATCAGTGAGTCTATATTTATCCTGTCTTCTTTTAACGGAATTGCAACATAATATGGAAGATGTATGCAGAACATTAGTGAGTAAAAAAAGATTTCCCTGAATTGATCATGAATTATGATAGATCTTTTCCTAACCCATTGTAAAATGTCCATAGGGCATTCTCTGTGTCACTCTGCCAAACGTCTCTACAATGTCTTTCCAATGTCTTTCCAATTCGATGACATTTATTTCATTTCATTTCATGGCCAGTTAATTCAGACATAGAAGAATGAGAAATGATTTTTCCACTGATTTACTTTGCAGACGAAGACTGGGGTTTATCTGCTGCATGATGGTAACGAGGAGCCTTTCAATATTCGACTGCACTTGGCTAAAGACATTCTGACAATTCAAGAGCAAGATGTCATCTGCGTGTCAGGAGAACCATTTTATTCGAGTGTAAGTAACCTGCTGTGCCTGTCACATAAAATACCACGCATTGACATCATACTGCTCTTTTACAGACACTCCAAAGGGCTAGGGCCGGCATTGACTGCATGTGTGGGTATGGATGTGGATACGCAGACCTGTGAGCCTCTGCAGCCCCTCATGATGAGTTCAGATTTTTTTGTGGCCCCCACCCCTATCAAAGTTGCCCATACCCTCTGTAGATGGTGACACACACACACACACACACACTATATCTGGGGTAACAATATAAAGATATTGACAATGTACTGACTGAATGACCATATGCGCATGGAAGAGCTACTTCAGTCAATTGTAAAACCATAAATCAATATTCATATTAAAGGGTGTTTCAATTACAAGAAGAACATGTCATGTCATGCAAGAATTACTGTATATTTGGAACCATGAGAGTGAGGTGTGAGCATGACTGATGAGATCATACAATAAACAGGACGAGCCAGATACTCAACCTCATTGGTCCATGCCTAAGCATGTCTCAACCTCATTGGTCCATGCCTAAGCATGTCTCAACCTCATTGGTCCAGCATACACACCCTGTACCTGGTTGTACTCAAACATGCTCTGACCCTTACAGTAATTTGATGTACTTACATTAAGTGTGTAATAAGTGTGTAGTGATACGTACTGTATGCACAGAAACAGGAGAGACACCCATGTCTCATATCAAGCACCATTTAAAAGGGACCTTTCCGTTATTACTTTCCTTGTATATCAGTCAGCTCTGTTATTCTTTCATTTGCATCTACGGTAAAACTTCAACTCTAAGTAAAGTCAAATGAAACTCTTATTATCTCCATAATAAACACGGTCTCTTTAATCTATCTGATTCCTTGCAGGAGAGAACTGTAACAATCAGAAGACAGACGATTGGAGGTTTTGGCTTGAGCATCAAGGTAATTTAGATTGCCATTGATTAGTTGTTTTCTGCCATTGATTAGTTGTTTTCTCCCTATTCTATCTTTTAATTTACTTTCACCTAATGCAATTGATCTTTTACAACCACAATTGATTCATATCAACAGTAGACTATTGGAGTAGCCTATTGGAGTAGACTATTGGAGTAGCCTATTGGAGTAGACTATTGGAGTAGCCTATTGGAGTAGACTATTGGAGTAGACTATTGGAGTAGACTATTGGAGGAGACTATTGGAGTAGCATATTGGAGTAGACTATTGGAGGAGACTATTGGAGTAGACTATTGGAGGAGACTATTGGAGTAGCATATTGGAGTAGACTATTGGAGGAGACTATTGTAGGAGACTATTGGAGTAGCATATTGGAGTAGACTATTGGAGTAGACTATTGGAGGAGACTATTGGAGGAGACTATTGGAGTAGCATATTGGAGTAGACTATTGGAGTAGACTATTGGAGTAGACTATTGGAGTAGACTATTGGAGTAGACTATTGGAGTAGACTATTGGAGGAGACTATTGGAGTAGACTATTGGAGTAGACTATTGGAGGAGACTATTGGAGTACACTATTGGAGTAGCCTATTGGAGTAGCCTATTGGAGTAGACTATTGGAGTAGACTATGCGGGAAGACACAATAGTTTCTCTCTTTTTTCCTCTGTTTCTTTCTTTTCCGTTATTTGTTTGTGCAACAAACTACATAACTATGTAATCACCCCCCTAGGGAGGCGCAGAACACAAAATCCCTGTTGTGATATCAAAAATATCAAAAGAGCAAAAAGGTAAGCTCTTTTTTAGTTCTTTGTATCCATTTCATTATGCCTTACGAATTATTATTTCTTCACCCAAACATAATATATAATATATTGTCTGCAGCTGAACTGTCTGGGTTGCTGTTTATCGGAGATGGAATCCTCCAGGTAAGCGATGATGATGAGTATTGTGACAGTTTCTTCTGCCTGGTGTCGTTCAGTGTTTGTACTACAGGTCTGGTTGAATTCCAACCCCTTCAACCTCTGCTGATGGATCACTATGCGATATATGAGTGCACTGAGCTATGTGTTGGCATGGCCAGGAAGAACGTAGTGTACAATTGCAATAGAGATCTTCGTTGCAACTGTCACTGTCAGCTTTCATTGTTTTGCAGCAATGCTATTTTTGAGCACGGACGACAGAAATATATAACGCACTTGATTGCTGTTTTACGAATCAAGGACCACATTTTCAAACACACTTCAATGATGTAAAATAAAGCATATTATGCTTATCATCAGTTTAATGGATCTGATATCATTGTTACTAACCATAAGACTGTTTGTTTTTAGATAAATGGAATAAATGTTCGAAGCTATCGCCACGAGGAAGTGGTAAGAAGCTGACAACTTAATGTCTCATATTTCACTGAAGCTGCAACACTTGCAACGCCACCTTATCTAGTTTCACTTATTCGACCTTATCTGTGGGACCCGTAAGATCTGTTTTACACCTTTTTCCAATTTGTATGTTTCAACCTCCCAAATGCGTGAGGCCGCATAAATCTCAGAGGTTTTCAACCAATATCTAATCTACTTGTTCTAAGAAGGGAATTTGCACTACATCCATCATCCAAGTACGTGGTTGAAATGAGTTTAAGACTTAGAAGTCCAATGGCAGTATTGACAATTCTCCTAATTTTCCTTTCCAGGTGCAGGTTTTGCGAAATGCCGGAGAGGATGTCACTCTGACTGTTTCTTTCTTGAAGAAGACACCAGCTTTTCTGAAACTGCCCCTCTGTGAAGACTGCACATGTACGCGCGCGTATCTTAGAAAGCTCCACAGAAATATCAGAGCTGAAATTGTGTTATTTTCACCAAGGATATGATGAGAGGAAATAAGAACAAGATTAGAGAAAGAACCTTCTCCATCTACACATAGAGCTGGAAATAAAAGTTGTTTTGAATATTGATATTACCTGAAATAAAGCAAGATGGAAAAGTTCCAGTGAATATTGTACCAAGGCTGAAGAAGCGATAATATGACTTTTTTTTATAACTTCTTAATGTCATTCTACTCCCAGGTGTTCCAAGTGATCAGAGCAGTGGAACGTCCTCCCCTCTATGCGACAGTGGCTTACACTTGAACTACCATCCTAACAACACGGTACAGTTCAACATTCTCATTTCTATATAACTTTCAGCCATATCTCTTCTCTCTGCAACTCCTGAAACATGGCCAGTAGGCTGTTATTCCATAGTGGTATTCACAGGCAGACGGTGACAGTCCGGGTGCTCTAACTCTTTCTCACTCTTTCTCTGGGCCAGAGGAAAAAAACACATTATTCAGTAGTTCCACAATGGCTTGTACTTATACAGCCTCTGCTGCAGCTACGTCTACCCGTATGAATCATGAACAGGCCTGGGCTGTTGACATCTTAGTGTGCCATGGGAGATACTATATGAAGTGCCAAACGATGAGTTGTTCCATTCTCTGTGTGTATAAACTCCTGCAGGACACACTGTCCTGCTCATCTTGGCCCACGTCCCCTGGGCTCCGATGGGAGAAGAGATGGGTGGACCTGCGCCTTATTCCTCTCCTCCACTCTCGTCTGTCACAGCACGTCCCCGGCTCTGACGTCTGCAGGTACAGTAAGCTGAGTGCTGTGCTGCAGCAGGGGGACCGGAGACCGCTCGTTGTCAAAATGCAGTCATGGGCCATTTTCTGGCACACTGTCACTGCTGCTGAAGGTTCAGTGACCCCGGTGCCTCTGCTATTTGAGAGGGGTCCCCTGGTAAGGGACCTTGGTGACTTTGTGTTAAAATGACTTGTCTCCTGTAAATACCTTGAGATTATTCAAATGAAGAAGTCAGTCACTGGCAGTTTTGCTGCAAAGCTTGCTTGACTGTTACTTATTTCTCTTGAATGTACAGTAATAGAATTGTGAGTTCATGGGTCATCATAATATACGGACAGATAAAAAACGATATTGGGATATACCTCGCTCATATTGATATTGATGTCAATATCACATTGAATTTGTTCCAACCAGTGCTAAATACTACATTGTCTGATTTTGATTTCTATAGGAAAAATGCATTTCACGTCATAGCTGTGGATGGGGTTTGCAGCGGGGTTATCACGTGCCCCGCTGCTGAAGACTGCCTAGATTGGCTCCAAGCAATCGCAACTAACATATCAGCTCTCACCAAGCACAATGTGAGTATAATCAAACTGAAGGCAAAAACATGAGTAAGATAGGTAGATTTTCCATAGCCTTCAATATCCACAGGTTTGGTTTTGAAAAATACAATAGAGCACTGTATTACTACAGTAATATAGGTTGCATGTGGCTGTACAAGTGATTTAGTGGTCATGTTTCGGAGGATGCATGACTCGACCTTCACTTCTCCCGAGCTTGTTGGGGAGTTGCAGCAATGAGATAAGATTGTAATTGGGGAAAAACAGCTAACTGTATCAATAAATGTGTCAGATGTATCATATAAGTCACATACTCTATATATGAATGTCTTTTCATGCTATGAAACATCCACTTATTTTTAGAGCCGTAGGTCACAATATCAGAGTTGGCTCTTGGAGACAGCTACGGCATACACTTATAACCCCAAGATAACTAGGCATTTGTATCATCTATAATTCAGAATGATGCATTATGCAATAATAATAATGCCGAGAGGTGGCAAGCAAATTAAAAAGAACTCCGGAGATGGCAACTGTGTCCTATGCTCCATTTCTCTGTTTGAACATCTTGGAAAAAGCTTTCTCTCGCTGGGTGTGTGGGGAACAAGTTAGTGCTTTGTTTTACTTCCAGATGGATAGTGCTCAACAAACAGGGTCAGGAAAGTGTGTGTACCAGTCAGCTCTGTATCTTCGTGGTTGGACCGTCCTCACTTTGTATCCAACTGACAGAAAGCAAATTAGAGGTTTTATTTTTTAGTGTTGCTATCTCTGAGCACCAAAGTAGATTTTTCCAAATTAATACCATGTCGTCCATTACTGTTTAATGAGTAAGTGGACCTGGTAAAGATCAGGCGAGGAAGTACAAAACTACAGAGTTTATTTTCTTTCCATTCGCTCTCGAAGATGCTTCTTTGAAGATAGGCTAGCCAGCCGTGTCGATGGTTCCAAGTGGTGTGATGAGAGTCGCGTAATACGATGGTTTGAGCAGAGTAGTAGAATGGCCCCACTTAAATTAGCTTTTGAAGATACTTTACTTGGGACAGCTAATCAGCCGTACCAGTGATTGTCCGTGAGGTGAGTTTATCGTCTCTACCTCGTATTGAGATTCACTGTTCAAACCACTTAAAACGTGCAGCTGCAGTTTGACACTTTTGTGGTCTAGTATGTCAATTTCTTAACCCATCATGTTATACATGTTGTTCGAAATGGACAGTTTCATCAGGCTGACACGCTCTCTGAACTCACTCAGGGGCGGTGACTACTTACTCTGCACAGTTATAACAAACATATATCTCAAATCACATCCCTTTCTTAACAAAACACTTTCACAATTGTTCATATTACATGCACAACGCATAGTATGGAAACTTCGTACATGTAGTTTATATACTTTCTAAGTTACAGTATTTCATTTTTAACATTTTTAATGACATCACAAAATAACAAATAAAATTACATTAGTTTTCTATAGATCGCCTCTGACCATTCCCCACGTTCTATGTTAGAAATATTGTTTCAGTAGTTGCTTTTGAACGTGTTAGAGTTTCAGCAGGAAAAAGGTCTGTTGAGACAAAGCACATTCTTTTGGTGAATTTGGAGAGGGATACCTGCATCTTCTCCCCTTGATTTACAACAAGACATGAGTTGTCAGTCACCATTAGTTCTTTCCTCCCCCCTCTGCAGGTGAGAGGGGGTCTGATTGAAGTTATTCATTGCAAACCTGATCTGATCTATTTGGATTCTTGTGGACAGTCCTGACACTGGCTAATGCTAACTCCCACTCAGATAAAATCCTCATTCTGGCCTGGGTGGGTGGTTGGAGTACTGCTGAGAGTGTGATTCGGAATGTAGTAAAGAGCATCTCAACACCTAGCATAGTATTAGCAACCTCTAAGAAATGTAATTATAATGTAGCCTAGGGGCAGTGTTAGGGAGAATAAAGCCTCTAGGGGGCTAATGGGGAATGGGCTAATGTGGAGTGGACTAAGTGAGGGGTCACACTGAGCATAATAATATGAGTCACTGTCACTACTGTACAGTGTGGAACAGAGGGTTTTCTGGCTGCCACCAATTTGCTCCCCACCCACTTCTTACTGTACCAAGATGCATGGAAGAGGTTGTCACCTGGATATGATTATATCAGTCTCTCTAAAAATGGAAGCTTGGTTGGTAAGTGAGAAATGAAGAATTATTTACAGTGGCTGATCTGCTCATTGTGTGCAACACTAACAGAATAGTTAGGAGACATATCTGTGGCAGACTTCCAACGCCTTTCTAAGGCACTGGACAGGTCTAGTACTGCATAGGGTTTTCCGTCCCAGAATAAAAGGCAAATCTCTCCATAACATTGAAAAATAAACATTGGCTCCTCTCATGGATCACTATTGAAATGTACCAGTTTGGAAATGAGATGTTGTGAAAATGTAATAGCTACCCTCCTCCATAGGAAGACTTTGTGGGGAGGCCGGCAAGGTATAATTTGGTGCTCTCTCTGTTCCTGCGAGAGGGTTCTATTGATAGCGTGGCGTGGATTAGGAGATACTTGGGTTCAAATACTATTTGACATCATTACAAATAATTTCTGTGCTTGATTGAGCTTGCCTGGTTTAAAGGACCAATAGAATAGTCCCAAAACGGGCACTCTAGGTATGCTAGAGAAAACACTGAAAGTATTGGAAAGATTTTAGATAGTATTTGAACCCCAGTCAGAGCTGCTAATACCGTTATCTAACAGAATGTTTTTATTTCTCTCTCTATTTCTCTCTCTCTCTGTAGCTCCCTAGCTTTTACTTCTCACAGACGGCGAGAGCGAGAAAGAAAGAAAGAAAGAAAGAAAGAGAGAGAGAGAGAGAGAAAGAAAGAAAGGGAGCGAGGGGGAGAAGGAGAGGGAGAGAAAGAAAGAGGGAGCGAGAGGGAGAGGGAGAGAGAGGGAGAGAATTTTTTGGAACAGCTTCAGGTCCTTGTTGAAATGACTCTATCCATTTAGCAATTTACATACATTGAATACATTAAGTAGTTTCACTTCAACAGTGTTCTTTTATGTCTGTGGGGATAACATAAGAATGTTGTAAATAGAGAGTTAGCCGTTGGTTTTGGTGGGCCCATGCTAGACTGAGTGTGTGTGCTTCTCAAAGAGGAGCATATTATACTGGTATGATGATACTTAATGAAATGTTATACAGCCAACAAATGGTGTTTCAGTGACACAAACCAGTGAGTAATAACTTATTATTTCCGTAGTAATAAATACGCAACATAAATAATAGTCTCTGGACTATAAAATCAATTGCTACCAAATGTAATCTTTGTGTATTATGTTGCAATGAGTTTAATGTTTGATTTTACAGGTGAAGAAGATAAACAGAAACTTCCCAGTTAATCAACAGGTAAGCTATTACTACTACTACTACTACTACTACTAGGCCTACTACTAGTAGTAGTAAGGCAGTATGGTCCGGTACATCGTCCCAGTAAAATAAATAGTGGGGGTACACCTTACCAGTAAAACATGAGCCTATCACAATTAATACAACATGCCCAAAAAAACTATAGGCTAGTACCCTATTAGTTAACATTACTGCATATCAGACACACTAACAATGTGTGAATTGACTGGAAAACGGGTGGTATACACTCCAAATTGCGTTGTGGTTTAAGGAGAACACTTACATATTGAGTGGCTGAGACGCTTGCGACAAGGCGGAGATAAGTTGCTGAGATCGAGGCGCACGTGGACGACAGTGGATGATGCATCAATTCAGGCTAAGTGTAGGCCTAATGACAATCTCAGAATGTCATTACACTACACGTAGGTGTTTTGTAACAGATGTCTCTTTCCATTCATCAAATTGCAAGTGCAAAGTGCATTGTTGGGTTTTGGATGCTGTAATTATTTTGTGAGTGAACGAATGTGCACGGGTAGCTTACATGAGTGCCTTTGTTAAGTGACTGGCTATGTTTAAGCCACGTTAAAAGGCATACAGTAGGCGTTGTGTCCATAAGGCTAGGGGAAGCTAAGCTTTAAATTAAATTGCCCAAATTGTATAGCCTGGGGCCTCCCGGGTGGCGCAGTGGTCTAGGGCACTGCATCGCAGTGCTAACTGCGCCACCAGAGTCTCTGGGTTCGCGCCCAGGCTCTGTCGCAGCCGGCCGCGACCGGGAGGTCCGTGGGGCGACGCACAATTGGCATAGCGTCGTCCGGGTTAGGGAGGGTTTGGCCGGTAGGGATATCCTTGTCTCATCGCGCTCCAGCGACTCCTGTGGCGGGCCGGGCGCAGTGCGCGCTAACCAAGGGGGCCAGGTACACGGTGTTTCCTCCGACACATTGGTGCGGCTGGCTTCCGGGTTGGAGGCGCGCTGTGTTAAGAAGCAGTGCGGCTTGGTTGGGTTGTGCTTCGGAGGACGCATGGCTTTCAACCTTCGTCTCTCCCGAGCCCGTACGGGAGTTGTAGCGATGAGACAAGATAGTAATTACTAGCGATTGGATACCACGAAAATTGGGGAGAAAATGGGATAAAAAAAAAATAATAATAAAATAAAATAAAAATTGTATAGCCTAATTAGCTTACTCCTTTCTATACAGAAATTAATATCACATTATTCAAAATGGGCAACTATACCAGAAAGCATGATTTTGCCACAGAGAATCATTCGCTTAAAAAAAAGAAAAAAGAGCTGTTGATTGTTTTAAATCGCATAGCCTACAGTTGGAAGGGCCCACAATTTGGCCAAGTGTGCACTGCGACTGTCAGTGAAGAGCAGAGAGACCCAGCCAGGAATATTGCAATATTTAAAAATACAATTGCGGAACAACTGTTTGGAAAGCAAATGGCTATTGCTGTAAAGAGATCCAATCTGTCTTTTAGTTATCAAAATTAATTTAATTGAGCAAACAGTAGCCTATCTTACTGGCACCAGAGGAGAACATCGGCCATATCCTCAGTGTGTGCATATTCAATGTCTTTATCATTGGGTCAGAGCCACTTTTGTTTTTTGGGGACAATAATTTCCTCCTCCAGGTTAGATGGGAATCATATTGTATTTATGTCTCCCCTTTTCGTAGGCTGATTATATGGATCAGACATCATTTTTATTGATCAGTGTCAGCAGAGTAGGCTACCCTGTAATTTTTGTGGTACACTTGGGTGTTCGGTACCGGTAAGAAATTAAATATACTTTCACCCCTGCTACTAATACTACTATGTATACCTTACAAAATAATCCTCACCATTGATATGAAATTGTCATGACATGGTCTTTTATTCAATGCATTCTTTTAAAGCACAGTTCCAAGGTTTAAAAAAATGACAGACTATGCCCAAAAGATGCTTCATCCACTCTACACGGTTTAATGTACTAGAACGCTCTCTGAATGTCAATCCAACCTGAATGCACAGGGCACTGGAAGAATTATCACTTTGTAAGTAATGTTTGTCAATTAATCCAGTAAGGTATCGGTTGCCAACTGGCGATTTGACATGAAAATAAAATGTCATTCATTCATTCATTCCAACCAGGTTTAATAGTCCATAGAAAGGCCATGGTTGACTGGCAGTGCCAGTGGCAACTATTGCAGACGGAGGGAGAACGTTTTGCATCATAAAGTCAAAGCAAAGAGAAATCATCAGTAAGAGAGGACAACACAAGTTCCCTTGGTCCTCACTTCAGCAACAATCCCTCCATCAGCCTAGACATGGATAGTGAATTAACTGTTTTTATAATTAATCCATCTCCAGCCCCAAAATGACAAAAGCATGAAATCATTCAACATCCCGTATCGTCATGGCAATTAAAGTACATTAGAAGAGACCGACTGCTCATGCTGCTCCTGAATCTTTCACTCAGTGTTTTCATCCATCAAGATGTCCATAGAGAGAGGGAAATGCAAGCAAACATTTCCACTGTGGCTCGCTGCAATCCTCCTGACTGAGATGAGTGCAGAAAGACTTGATGCCTGCTGCCTTCCCTTTTCTCTAAAAAGTGTTTTTCTCCCTCTCCCTCTCCATTTCCATTTCTTCCACTCCTTCTCTCTCTTTCTCTCCCTCTTCCTCTCTCTCTCCCTCCATCTCTCTCTTTCTCCCCTCTATATCCCCCCCTCTCTCTGATAGATTATCTACATGGGCTGGGTAGATGAGAAGGAGCAGGACTCCGTTCAGGACCGAATGTATTCATCACAGTTCCTTGCCTTGAGGGGTTCCTCACTCTTCAAGTTCTCAGCACCTCCTGTACGTTTATATCCTAAATTCCCTTTAGTAGCAACGGTAACACTTTATTTTACAGTCTGTTTTAAGCTGGTACTTACCAGTGGCGTAAAGTAACAATTAAAAATAAAAATACTTTAAAGTACTACTTAGGTCATTTTTTTAGGTATCTGTACTTTACTATTGATATTTTTGACAACTTCACTACATTCCAAAAGAAAATAATGTACTTGTTACTTCATACATTTTCCCTGATACCCAAAAGTACCAAAAGTTATATTTTGGATGCTTAGCAGGACAAGAAAATAGTCCCATTCAGGCCCTTATCAAGAGAACATCCCTGTTCATCCCTACGTCCTCTGATCTGGCGAACTCACTAAACACAATTGCTTTGTTTGTAAATGATGTCTGAGTGTTGGAGTGTGACCTTGGCTATCCATAAATTTAAAAAACAAGAACATCTTGCCATCTGGTTTGCTTAATATAAGAAGTTTGAAATGATTTATACTTTTACATTTAACCTTAATTTAACTAGGCAAGCCAGTTAGGAACACATTCTTATTTATAATGATGGCCTAGGAACAGTGGGTTAACTGCCTTGTTCAGGGGCAGAATGACAGATTTTTACCTTGTCAGCTTGGGGATTCGATCTAGCAACTTTTTGGTTATTGGCTCAACTCTCTAACCACTAGGCTACCTGCCGCACTTTTGATACTTAAGTATATTTCAAACGAAATACTTTTAGACTTTTACTCAAGTGGTATTTTATTCAGTGACGTTCTCTTTTACTTGAGTCATTTTTTATTAAGGTATCTTTACTTTTACTCAAGTAGGACAATTGGTATTTTTTCCACCACTGGTACTTACCTGATATTTCACTAAGAAACTATGTGTCAACAATGGATACTTTCTGGTACTTACAGTACCTGCTAAATACCAGGCTGTAAAAAAAAAGGTTACCACATAAATGTATCGAAACTAGTTTCTGAAAATATGTGACAAATGTTTTTGAAAATGTGTACATTGTTGTCCAGCCTATAATGAGTCCTTACACACATTTTCCACCTTTGTTATTGTCTATTAAACCGTACATGTATACAGCTGGACGACAATTATAATACCACACCTGATTGATGACCGTCTGTGGCCCATCGCTTTTCATTTGATTGATCATTATTACCACATCAGTATTATTATGTTATGCCAACCATATCAGTACTTGTGTTTATATCCACAACTCAGAATATTAGTTATTATGACAATTGTTTTGCTGCTATTAAACTAAAATATAAAGCGAGATTGATGTTAGATGTAGGTTTATCCCGGAGGAGCCCCCAGCTACGCCTTACTTCAGCTGAGGTGCAATTTCTAGCTCAACCACATTAGTGAGTTTAGGGTTTTCCCTAATTTTGTTTTGTTCCATATTCTGTTTGTGCTCCCTAGTTGCTGTGGGTTTTTCTTTTAGTTTGTCTTTTCGGAGGCAAACCTAGTGGGCAACGTTCCTTATCATTTTCTTGGGCATTGAGCGAATTTCAGGTCGGCTGAGCGCAAACTTGAAAGTTGTGAAAATTCTGTGTAACCTCCAGCCTGTACCTGCTTTAAGTTACAGTTTTAACAGTGGATAGTGTGGCTATTTGATCATAATGTACAGTGCATTCGGAAAGTATTCAGACCCCTTGACTTTTTCCACAATTTGTTACATTACAGCTTTATTCTAAAATGGATGAAATAGTTTTTTTTCCCCTCATCAATCTACACACAATACCCCATAATGACAAAGCAAAAAACTGAAATATCACATTTACATAAGTATTCAGACTCTTTACTCAGCACTTTGTTGAAGCACCTTTGGCAGCAATTACAGCCTTGAGTCTTCTTCGGTATGACGGTACAAGCTTGTATTTGGGGAGTTTCTCCCATTCTTCTCTACAGATCCTCTCAAGCTCTGTCAGGTTGGATGAGGAGCGTCGCTGCACAGCAATTTTCAGGTCTCTCCAGAGATGTTCAATCGAGTTCAAGTCCGGGCTCTTGCTGGACCACTCAAGGACATTCAGAGACTTGTCCTGAAGCCACTACTATGTTGTGTTGGCTGTGTGCTTAGGGTCATTGTCCTGTTGGAAGGTGAACCTTCACCCCAGTCTGAGGTCCTGAGCGCTCTGGAGCAGAATTTCATCAAGAATCTCTCTGTACTTTGCTCCGTTCATCTTTCCATCGATCCTGACTATTCTCCCAGTCCCTGCCACTGAAAAACAACCCCACAGCATGATGCTGCCACAGCCATGCTTCACCGTAGGGATGGTGCCAGTTTAGCTCCAGATGTGATGCTTGGAATTCAGGCCAAAGAGTTCAATCTTGGTTTCATCAGACCAAAGAATATTGTTTATCATGGTCTGAGTCCTTTAGGTGCCTTTTGGCAAACTCCAAGCGAGCTGTCATGTGCCTTTTACTGAGTGGCTTCCGTCTGGCTACTCTACCATAAAGGCCTGATTGGTGGAGTGCTGAAGAGATGGTTGTCCTTCTGGAAGGTTCTCCCATCTCCACAGAGGACCTCTGGAGCTCTGTCAGAGTGAACATCGGGTTATTGGTCACCTCCCTGACCAAGGCCCTTCTCCCCCGATTGCTCAGTTTGACTGGGTGGCCAGTTCTAGGAAGAGTGTTGGTGGTTCCAAACTTCTTCCATTTAAGAATGATGGAAACCACTGTGTTCTTGGGGACATTCAATGCTGCAGACATTTTTTGGTACCCTTCTCCAGATCTCTCCCTCTACGCAATCCTGTCTCGGAGTTCTACGGACAATTCCTTGTTTTTTGCTCCGACATGCATTGTCAACCTTATATAGACAGGTGTGTGCCTTTCCAAATCATGTCCAATCAATTCAATTTACAACAGGTGGACTCCCATCAAGTTGTAGAAACATCTCAAGGATGATCAATGGAAACAGGATGCACCTGAGCTCAATTTCGAGTCTCATACAAAGGGTCTGAATAAAAAAAGAAAACCAGTGACTGTGAAAGACCTAACTTGGGAAATACAATATAACTGTACAAAGGCGAATCTGATCATCATTGCAAAGCATTATGACATCAGTGTATTATCTGTCCATCCAAAAGTAGTGGTCGAAAATTTACTCAATGCTGCTTTGGTGCTGAAGGACATACTCTCAGAGAGGCTGATGAAAAGGGTGATACGGGTGGTAGAATAAACCCTGAAGACGTGCCATTGTGGGAGTTAGAACTAAAGGCAAAACTAGAGCAACAGAAATGTAAGTTTGAGTACAAGAAAAGGGAACTTGAGTTAGAATACAGAAAAGAAGAAGAGCGTGCAGCCAGACTTTTTCTCAGTTGTGTATGAACCTTTTGTTTCTGATGGGTTTGTGTCTCTTCAGAGTGGTGATGATGTTAAGCAGCCGTTAAATACTGCGAGACACTGTGGCAGCCCAATCCTTCAGTTTGGAGGGTGTTTTGCCTTTGTCTGATACTTCAGCAACTCGTGACAGTGTGTTAGTTCAAGGCGTGGAGCTGGGCTGCATCAAAGTTTCTTTGTATATTGTGGAACTCAAGTCTGATCTTGTTTCTAATCCTGTGGTCATTGGAGTGAGGCCTAACCTGCCTGTGAAAGGGGTCTCATTCATTTTGGGCAGCAATCTGACTTGAGGGAAGGTTGTGCCAAATCCAGTTTTTTTGTGGTAGAGGAACTTGATGGGTTATCAGACAAATACCCTAGAGTGTTCCCAGTTTTTGCTGTTACACGTGCTATGTTTAAGAAGATTGCAGAGAGCAAGTATAGTGTTGAGGAGAATGTCAGCGATCCCACCATGTTTAATCTGTCTGAGACCTTTGTGTGGTCCTGATTTCAGTAAACCTCCTGAGTTGACCTCTCCTTTGAAAACCCCCAAAGGTGAGCGAGTTGGTAGGACCGCTGAAAGAAGAGAGGTTCCCTACAGTTGAATTAGGAAGCAGCTAATTGCTGAACAGAGAAAATATGCTTCCCTCTCCCCTCTTTTTGTTGAGATACGTCCAGAGGAAGAGTTTGATGAAGTTCTCATGGGTCACTTTGACAGAGATGGTGTTCTGATGAAGAAATGGCGTTCTCAAGCCACTTCTGGTCCAAATGATAGGCCCAGTGTATCTCAAATTGTCGTTCCAGTTACACTCTGACAAGAGATACAGAGGTTGGCTCACGATGGAAGTATGGTAGACCATCTTGGGGTGAACAAGATTTGTGATTATATCCTGCATAACTTCTTCTGGCCTGGTCTGAAACATGATGTTGTGGTTTACTGTAAATCCTGTAGCATTTGCCAGCTGACTGGTAAACCGAACAAAACTGTGCCAGTGGCACCTTTGTAGCCTATACCGGCTTTTGACAAACCTTTTAGCAGGGTTCTGGTGGACTGTGTTGGTCCTTTGCCCAAAGCAAAGAGTAGTAACCATTTTCTCTTAACCATCATGTGTGCTGCCACTCGTTTCCCCAAGGCCATTCCACTGAGAAACATCATGGCTCCCAGTATTGTTAAGGGCCTTGTGAAATCCTTTTCAACGTTTATATCCGCAGATAGTGCAGTCTGACTAAGGTTAAAATGTAATGTCAAAGATCTTCCAGCAAGTGCTACAGAAGTTGGGTGTTACCCATTGCCCCTCTAGTGCATATCACCCAGTCACAAGGCGCTCTTGAGAGATTTCATCAGACTTTGCAGTCTATGTTGAGAGCTTACTACTTTGAGTTGGAGAAAGACTGGGATGAAGGGATGCCTCTAGTGCCCATGCAGCACAGGAGGTTGTTCAGGAGTCTCTCGGTTTCAGTCCGAACAAGCTAGTGTTTGGACATTATGTGAGAAGCAGTGAGGCTCCTCAGAGTAGGAAGGGGAGGACCATCCTCCTCACTAAATTTCATAAAAATAAAAATGCAAACATTTAAAAAGTCATCTTTTTAGATAAAACTATACTTAATATAATCACGTCACCAAATAATTGATGAAAACACAGTATTTTGCAATGAAGGTCTACAGTAGCCTCAACAGTACTCTGTAGGGTAGTACCATGGTGTAGCCGGAGGACAGCTAGCTTCCGTCCTCCTCCGTGTACATCGACTTCAATACAAAACCTAGGAGGCTCATGGTTCTCACCCCCTTCCATAGACTTACACAGTAATTATGACAACTTGCGGAGGACGTCCTCCAACATACCAGAGCTGTTTCAGCATGAACTGGCATGCTGTCCACCCAATCAAAGGATCAGATAATGAATCTACGACTGAAAGCATAAGCTACAGCTAGTTAGCACTGCGGTGCATAAAATATAGTGAGTAGTTGAGATTTTTTTGCTGTTAAATGAAAGCTTAAATCCTGCAATTCTATGCATTCTTCCATGTCTTATGTGTGTTTATATGATACCAGGGGTCGAAGCCTGAACTAGTTTTTTGGGGGGACCCGCTGTCCGCATTGACCCCGTTCTGCGTCTGGATCTGGCCTGCGGTCCATCAGATAGGTATGGGGGGCTAGGTTGTAGCAACCTCATGATGGGTATAGGGAAAATTAGAGTATCATGTAGTAGCCTAAACCTATCGCTGTTACATTTATCTGGGTGAATGGACTATGAATGACAGTCATCCAATATGTTGTAATAGAAATAAGGCCAAGCTCATGAAAAAATAAATAATAATCGTCCTCCCTCATCTTAAACGGCACTGACCGCCACTGGTCAGAGGTCCATTGAGCTTGCTGAGAGAGAGGTTTTTGGAGGACAACACCTCAAACATGAAAACAAATCTGTTGGAGCACGTAAGCGCTTTTCAATACAGATTGCAGCTACACCGCACCTGTGAGTTTGCCAGTGAGAATATGGAGAATATGGGTCACTGTTGCAAGCTCACTTTTCAGGCCCTTACACCATGGAGAAAAACATTTGTAAAATGGATGAGATCATCACCACACCAGCAAACTGAAAGAAAAACCCACACCAACTTAGGATAGGGAGTAAAGAGAATATAGAGCAAAACAAACAGGGGAAACATCAAAACTCAGGCTTCTTTCTTAACTAAAGTGGTTGAGCTGGAAATCTTACCTCAGCTGCCATGAGGTTTAGCTCTCCCAACATCTCCTTTTCCCTGATGCACTGGGCCAGCAGCTCTTAAAAACCAGCTGGTCCAGCACAGGTGGCTAACGAGGTGACTCCTATCAGTGCACACCTCAGCTATCGTGCTAACATGCTAACCAACATCGAAGTGGAGAGAAAAAACAAACCCGTAACAAGTGTGAACATGGGAACACAGAGTGTGCAAGTAGGATATAAAATATTAAAGTGAAGGAAACTGAAACAGACCAATGTAATTACACTTCAAAAAGATTTCAAAGGGATCCATCTGAATAGAAGACTAAAGGGTATTTAATGTGTAATGTTGCAGGTGACTACATGGGACTGGACGAGGGCGGAGAAAAGCTACACTGTGTACGAGATCATGTGTAAAGTTTTAAAGGTATGTCAACAACTTTTACGCCTGAGGTACTGTATTTAGAAACTGCTGAGTAGCAAATCTCAGGGTCTGTGTTTGAAAGGTGACATGAAAAAGAGAAGAGATCTGTGCTATGTGTCCTTTGTCATTTTAATGGAAAGAGTTGTGACATAGAATGTGTGGATATTGCACAATTTCTACGCACATTGCGTCTTTGCAAGGCTAGAGTTGATCAATTTCTTGACCACTGGTTTCGCTTTCATATGACAGTGCAAAACAGTAAAACTCAAAATGCTGCTATTGGAAGCAGTTATACTTTTTTGAAACCCTGGCTGGTATCATTGAATTTTTCTGCAATGCTCTTTCACGAGTGCATTTGTTATGCACAGCAGCATGTCTCGGCTGGGACGAGGGAGTTGACACTTGATTTTGAAATCCTCACAGCAGCAACAGCAGCTCCGCTTATTCATTTCTCACTCAGCCAGGTTCGTCACATACTGAGTGAGCTGGTCATTCGCGCCGTGCACATAACTGGTTATTTCTATATGTATTGTCAACTATTCCCCTCCACCCATAACACATTGAATTACACATGTGAAACAGCATTTCTCAACATGTGAAACAGATTTTCTGAAATACTAAAATGCATGGTGATTGAATTCCAGCCAATGTCTGTCACATCCCCTTAAGTGTATCACTGGATTTCTAATCTGCATACAGTACAGTATACAGTGCCTTTCAAAACTATTCATCCCCCTTGATATTTTTCCTATTTTGAATGCATTACAACCTGTCATTTAAATTGATTTTCATTTGGATTGCATGTAATGGACATACACAAAATAGTCCAAATTGGTGAAGTGAAATGAAAAAAATTACTTGTTTAAAAAAAGTATAAAAAATGTAAAACGGAAAAGTGGTGCGTGCATATGTATTCACCCCCTTTGCTATGAATCCTCTAAATAAGATCTGGTGCAACCAATTACCTACAGAAGTCACATAATTAGTTAAATAAAGTCCACCTGTGTGCAATCTAAGTGTCACATGATCTCAGTATATATACACCTGTTCTGAAAGGCCCCAGAGTCTGCAACACCACCAAGCAAGCGGCACCATGAAGACCAAGGAGCTCTCCAAACAGGTCAGGGACAAAGTTGTGGAGAAGTACAGATCAGGGTTGGGTTATAAAAAAATATCAGAAACTTTGAACATCCCACGGAGCACCATTAAATCCATTATTAAAAAATGGAAAGAATATGGCACCACAACAAACCTGCCAAGAGAGGGCCGCCCACCAAAACTCACAGAGTGAATTAATCAGAGGCAACAAAGAGACCAAAGATAACTCCAAAGGAGCTGCAAAGCTCCACAGCGGATATTGGAGTATCTGTCCATAGGATTCCTTTAAGCCGTACACTCCACAGAGCTGGGCTTTACGGAAGAGTGGCCAGAAAAAAGCCATTGCTGAGAGAAAGAAATAAGCAAACACATTTGGTGTTCGCCAAAGGGCATGTGGGAGACTCCCCAAACATATGGAAGAAGGTACTCTGGTCAGAGGAGACAAAAATTTAGCTTTTTGGCCATCAAGGAAAACGCTATGTCTGGCGCAAACTCAACACCTCTCATCACCCCGAGAACATCATCCCCCCCAGTGAAGCATTGTGGTGGCAGCATCATGCTGTGGGGATGTTTTAAATCGGCAGGGACTGGGTGGGAAACTGGTCAGAATTGAAGGAATGATGGATGGTGCTATATACAGGGAAATTCTTGAGGGAAACCTGTTTCAGTCTTCCAGAGATTTGAGACTGGGATGGAAGTTCACCTTCCAGCAGGACAATGACCCTAAGCATACTGCTAAAGCAACACTTGAGTGGTTTAAGGGGAAACATTTAAATGTCTTGGAATAGCCTTTTCAAAGCCCAGACCTCAATCCAATTGAGAATCTGTGGTATGACCTAAAGATTTCTGTACACCAGCGGAACCCATCCAACTTGAAGGAGCTGGAGCAGTTTTGCCTTGAAGAATGGGCAAAAATCCCAGTGGCTAGATGTTCCAAGCTTATAGAGACATACCACAAGAGACTTGCAGCTGTAATTGCTGCAAAAGATGGCTCTACAAAGTATTGCCTTTGGGGGGGTGAATGGTTACGCACGCTCAAGTTTTCAGTTTTTTTGTCTTATGTCTTGTTTGTTTCACACAAATATTTTGGATCTTTAAAGTGGTGAGCATGTTGTGTAAATCAAATAATACAACCCCCCCCTACATTTTAATTCCAGGTTGTAAGATGCCAAAGGGGGTGAATACTTTCGCAAGCCACTGTATGAGTCACTCACTGTCCCTTGTGCACATTATCAGCATGATAGCAAGACATGGGTTCAAATAATATTTGAAACATTTAAAATACTGTACTTGATTATGATTGAGCTTGTCAGGAGCAACGGAACCAATAGAATTGTCCCAAATGTGCAAACCCCGCCCATCTGGCATTCCAGGCAGGCTCAATGAAACCACTCAAAGCATTTAAAAGGATACAAATACCAATTGAACCCAGGTGTGATGGCAGGCATGACTAACGTGTTTCTCTCAGGACAGTGACCTCTTGGACAAGCGGAAGCACTGCTTCAGTGTCCAAACGGAGTGTGGGGAGGACATGTTCTACAGCGTAGAGCTGGAGTGTGAGCTGCTCATTTGGGAGAAGGCCTTTCAGATGGCTACCTTCCTGGAGGTGGAGAGAATACAGGTACACAATAGATGAGAGGCAGAACTTTTTCATAAATCAATTTCCAGGCAGGTTTCAACGCCCCCCAAAGCAACATCCAAGCTCTCTGTCATCAAAATTGTCACTTGAAACCAATCAAAACCAAACTCTTTTAGGTAGGGGTGGGGAGTGAGGCAGAGCTATGTGGGAGGGCTCATCCTGCTTAAACAATAGTAGGAGATAAACTGATAAGTGATAAAGAGAAGCAGTGGCATACTATACAGGCCAAGCTTGCTAGCATCCTCTCACAACAACTGATATATGTGCGTTTAGCTGTGGAAGATTATGCTGTCTATTATATATGCCTCTAGTGACTAGCATCATGCACTGTTTCCCCTCCACAGTGTAAAACATATGCTTGCATCATGGAGAGCCACCTGATGGGACTGACCGTAGACTTCAGTATGGGCTTTGTCTGTTTCGATGCTGCTTCAAAGGTAAGTTATATTACTGGTACATCAACTTTGGACATTTACCAAGTCTGAGAGCCACCAGAACCACTCCACTAGAATACATAATGTGGACAAACAGGACACATCGACAGCTACATTGTTCTCTGTGTTTTTTTGGCCTAATTCTGACACAGCGAGGCATATTTTTTTCTCCCCAGAGAGTCTTGCAGTAGCCTAGCCTACTGCTGATAGGCAGGGTATTGTTTATCAAAACAAGCATGAAATTACAATTCGTATTTAAACGGCAATTGTAAAACTATACACATGGTGGGGAATGTTTAATAATTTAATCAGATAGGAGATCGGCCTTGTTCTGCACTCCCAGGATTCAGATCTGTGTGGAGCCCCTAGGGGGGAAAGTGTTGCTTCCTATTGTTTTGTACACGTATATCTTGTTTTGTATGGAATGTGAATAAATTAATTTGCATATATTACTTGTGTAAATTCCTTACCACGGGCAAATAAATGTACATTCTATTCAAAAGATAGACAGTGATACAGAGGGAGAGCTCGAACTCTATTGACACAAATTAAAACCGACCTACCCAATGTTGAAAACTCAGGCTACTGGTTTAGAACAAGGTGACGTGGACGCTTTCACGTTCTCTAGACGGGCCCAACAAAATGGTTGACAATTAGGAGGAAGTTTATCATCACTCTGTAGTAGATTCCAATCGTCATTCACAACAGGATGTCATCTTCCAGGTGACTCTACAATCCACACTGAGTTTCCTGCTGAAGTTATGACTTATTATTATAAGTGCACTGTCTGGTACATTTTCAAATATTAGGTGGAAAAACATGATAGGATTCATTTAGCTCTGTAATTCAGTTATATGATACTTATAGGTAGATAATTTAAGAGGACTAATCAGGATCAAATGGATAGATAAACAGCTAGTTTACCGTAACGCTTGACTCCATCTTAGTTAGAGAAGATAAGCTTCTTTATAAACCATCTCCAACCACATTTACTTCCTTCCCCTATATAGGCAGTGCTATGGAGATACAAGTTTTCCCAACTGAAAGGGTCCTCTGATGATGGGAAGAGCAAGATCAAATTTCTGTTCCAAAATCAGGACAATAAAGCTATTGAAGCCAAGGTAACAAACCTCTCTGACTCTGTGAAATCCTCTCTGTGAAATCAGCCAATACAGATATCATATTTGTATCATGTTTTCTTAGCCATTATCATCTGATAGCAATGTGAACAACGGTGTACTGTATTGTGCATTCATACAATTTTTTTGTATTATTATACCAAAACATGAAATACTTACTGTCTATCTTTTGTTTCCCAGGAGCTGGAATTTTCAAACCTCTTTGCCGTGCTTCACTGTATCCATGCGTTCTTCGCTGCCAAAGTTGCTTGCCTGGATCCAATGTTTCTGGAGAGCCAAGGTGCTGCGACGACCACTGGGGGGGTTCCCACTCTCACCTGTAATACACAGACATCCAAAATCAAATACTCTACCTGACAGAGCCTGTTCACCCCCTCTCCTTCCCTTCCCCTGAGTACTCCCTCTCGACACTGCACTTTCACTACATCATGGACCAGAGAGGAGACAAAACAAACGAGTATGTTGTACTGTCATCCAATGAACAAAGACAGGTGAATCCAACATGTAAATGGACTATTATTGGCAGACCTATTTTTTTCTTCCAGAAAGACACATTTTATATTTTATCAGAGAAAGGGATGATAACTGTGTGAACTTTTGGACCTGTACATTGCACTGTACTTCAAACAACTTTCTAATATGGAGGAGTGAACGCAGAACCAATGAATGGAGAATGGATGACAAAACAATTCTGAATTGAGTTTTTTGTCTTTGGGTAGATCCTCAGACATGATTCACACGTGTTGTTCACACTGCTGATAAACATAACACAACTTTATTTCCATGGTGAAAATGGAGACAAACTGTTTTCTACAATATTGTATCATTTTCTTGAAGGTTCAAGTGTATTTTTTTGAACAGGTACATACACTGAGGACTATGAACAAATTGCTATCTTCTTCTTGACAAAAGAAGATTTCAAGACAATTTGAATTCTGATGATTATAATTTTAAGGACAGTCACTAAGTTAATATTGCCAACATTTATCACTGGAAGTGTTAATTAGTCATACAGAAATGTTAGTATTTTTTTTCATCAATTAAACTGATTGATTTCCTAATAATCGTGAATAATTATTAGATTCATGAATATTGAAAAGATGGGAACGTAAACTGCAGTGTTACATAGCTTAGTATTTTTTCTTGTGTGGTTGTATAATGAAGTTGAAAGCACTTAGTTTTCTCCAATCTATGTTATTTGATTTATCTGGAAACATCCTTTAATTCAACAAATAAACAGTGAAATGTGTGTGCATTATGGATTATACACACATGTATACACTAATCAACCCTATGGCACCTTTTAATTCTGTGTTCTTGTCATATAGATTATTTTTGTTGCCCCTGAGGTAGTTCCGATATGCTATAAATATAAATCACATCATGTCAAATGATATACAATTTCCTTTCAACAGAACAGAAATGAATGGGGAGTTGCAGAGAAGAAATGGCTCAGGTTTTGGATGTAAGCACAGCTTTTTTATTGATGTGGAGGAGAGGACAGGGATGAGTGCTGCTATGCTGAGTCTGTCAGGAAGAGGGGCAGTCGAGAGGTGTTTTTTAATCAAGGTTTTCAGCGAAGAGTAATCTCTCACACACCCAACCTGGTCAGGACTCGTTTTAAGGGCGGATTCACAATCATTAAGTCAATTGAATCATTGAGAAGGATTCAGACTAAGTGCTAGCTACAGCCAACACAGTCAGACAGATTCAGAACATGTGGTTGTGTGAAAATGTCTTTACCTATACTCACTAGCAGATATTGCTCTAAATACAACCTGCAACAATTGAATAAACCCTTTCGGGAATGTTATTTTTCTTTCTTTATCTTTCCTTAAGATGTAAATAAAGGTTGACATCCAAATGAATAAAAGGAAAATAAGGAATATGTATAATATTACTTGAGGATTACTTGAAAGGATTAAGACATTTATTAATTGGATGTCTTCAACAGAGACTAAATAGTTGACACCCTTATGCTCTCTTTACCAAGTTCAATGATGATGACCCATGGTGAATTTTGAATATATATTTTCTATAATATACTGAACATGTAGTGTTGGTAACATGTTTCATGAGCTAAAATAAAAGTTCCCAGAAATCTTCCATATGCACAAAAAGCGTATTTCTTTCAAATTTTGTGCACACATTTGTTTACATCCCTGTTAGTGAACATTTCTCCTTTGACAATATAATCCATCCACCTAACAGGTGTGGCATATCAAGAAGCTGATTAAACAGCATGATCATTACACACTTGCACCTTGTGCTGGGGACAATAAAAGGCCACTCTAAAATGTGCAGTTTTGTCACTCAAAACAATGCCACAGATGTCTCAAGTTTTGAGGGAGCATGCAATTGGCATGCTGACTGCAGGAATGTCCACCAGAGCTGTTGCAAGAAAATCTGTTAATTTCTCTACCATAAGCTGCCTCCAACGTTGTTTTATAGAATTTGGCAGTACGTCCAACCGGCCTCACAACCGCAGACCACGTGTAACCACGCCCACCCAGGACCTCCACACCCGGCTTCTTTACCTGCGGGATCGTCTGAGACCAGCCACCCAGATAGTTGATGAAACTGTGGGTTTGCACAACCAAAGTATTTCTGCACAAACTGTCACAAACCGTCTCAGGGAAGCTCATCTGCGTGCTCGTCGTCTTCACCAGGGTCTTGACCAGACTGCAGTTCGACGTCGTAACTTATCTCTTTCACATACCCTTTGGCTTGGAACACTTCAAAACGAGATTGAAGGGGTGGCTATTTATTTTATTTTTTATAAATAAAACATTTTATAACATGTGGCCGACTTGTGAATAACATTTTGATCCTAACTTGAGCTAATAGACACATTGTTTGACAGTAAAGCCAAAGATGTAAAGCCACATACTTGTGAATAATTTATTTTATGACCACAATGTACTATTTTTTGGGTTACAGTCAGTGCTGGGCCATTGCTGGGTTAAGGCTGTTGCTATGCTACTTCTGTAGACAGAAGATTAAACCACGACTCACTGAGTCCTTGGCAAAGAGGAAGAATTGAAACTGAAATACTTGGGTGAGAAAAGCATGGCGCTACAATAAGTAGCTGTGGGACTCTATGACAGTGGGAAGGCATTAATGTTTTAAACAGAGGCAAAATATGAAGTCTGTGACCTTTATTTTGTGTATGTACAGAGGGAACAACTGACACCATTTCAACAATGAACTGCCATCACACTGAGATATCAACAAGAGCCTGATAAGAAAAAAAACAGAACAATAGTTCTGCCTTTCTACAAATTAATTGAAGGCAAGACCATAACATAGGCTTGGAATTGGGTCTTTACTGTGGGGACCATTTGGGGAACCAAACAATCCTATCAAGTATTACTGTACATATGATAACGCATCACCTCTGGTACATGGGGTAATATGACTCCTGAATTATGTCCACCATAACTTTGCCGTTTTACCAATTGTAAATAATGATTTCAACAGTTTCATGTGTACATAATTTAGCATCTCTGCATTTTTCAGAGATTTGATTATTCAAAATGATGACTGTAAAAATGTGTTGTTTTTGCCAATCAGAGCCATACGGTTCTGCTGCTTCTTTTTTGTAGTTAAAGTAATTTATGTATTATTGCTTACAATTCAAACGTTTTCCTGGCAATGCGAACACTGCTCAGGTCATGATGGAAAAAGGTCTACAGGATCTTCACAATATACAATAACCAATATATAGAAATCAACTAACCCCATGTTAAACCAAATAGTATACACTACACCAGAACAAGAAGGAAGGCTTTGAGCACATGCCTGTTTAGCCATAGAACTAACACAAGTGGAGTTTGGATCTACATACAAGAAGACTTCGCAGTGCCTTGTGACAGCAAGAGGGCGCTACAACAACAAATCAAACCTAATCCAAATGATTTTATAACCAAACGTATCATAACCAGCTACTGTACTGTTGTCATGTTCATACAAAATGTAACCTCAATAATATATCAACAACTATCATTTCAGCTATTGAAATATAAAAATTATTTCAAAGCAAGATCAATCAGGAATTTCCAAGTATGTGACGCAACTGTCAAATATGAACACAAACGTGACATCTACCAATGGGTATTGAGCATGCTATTCTTTTTCAAGCATTTCTGGAATGTACTGTAGAAGCACCCCATCATTCTTAGACTTCACTGTGGTCAGAATGTCCCCTTTCACTTTGCCATAAAACAAGAATCACTTGAGAAGGAGCGGATGTGATGGCATTTTAAAAGCCATCTCTTAAACTGGGAGTCTCACAATAAAATGATAATTGATACACGTACAGCTACCTGACTCAAATACCATGCGTCTTGTCATTTGCTCCCGTCCACAGTAAAAACACATACATCAACCCAAGGATGACAACTCTCTTTTCATGATTTAGGACAACAGAATAAGGTGCTTGCTATGTTGAATACACCAACAGTACAGAGAAAGGATTCCAAAAATCTCCCATCATTGTGATTTTGCGCTGCTGCAAATAGAAAATACAGTACAAAACAACGTATTGTGAGTTTTTGTGCCATGACCCGCCTCGGGTCATTCTTTGTGGTTTAAAAACACACCACCTCTTTTCATATACAAAGTAATAGTATATCTTTGATCATGTAGGACATCACCTCCAAATGATCATGAGTGGATGTCTTGTGGGCCAAAGATGACAAACATGACCTTTAAGAGAATCCATACCACTTATCACTACACAATATTATTATTATATGACTCAAATTCCCCTGAGTCCATAGCGGGTTTTCTTGTTTGTTCTGAAGTACTGTAAGTGTTAAGGTCCTCATGATAAAGAACTAGAGATGCTGTGCCGGGGGAAAAATAGATTCTCGGATCAAGACATTTATGAGAAGGCCATTTTCATTCACCATTAGAAAAATGTTCATTAATTAGATTCCCCAGTAGCCTAACCACTGGCATGATGATTATAAACCCTTCTGCAAGTCAGCAAAAAAGATGGGAAAAGAAGTCTGCTAGACAAATCACTCAAGGCCATAAAAATGTATCACCAAATTAAAATGCCTATTCATATAAAAGCTTAATGTATGTTACTTAAGAGCAAAGTGAGATAAAATATGAGGATATAACCATTCTGATAACACTCCTGATAGATTTACGAACTCCCTCTAGCTGAAATTACAAAGCAATCTAGTCCGAGTCCCACTGATCTCTCATCGTCACGCAGCATTATAAATCACTCTACTCAAACATAACAGTGTGAGGAAAGAACAATGAAAGAACTGCCCCTTCAAAGATTCATGAGAAAAATGTTTCATAAAATGTTCCATAATAGTCTTTGATTCAAATAATATGAGGTGTACATGCATTTGTCTCTGGTTCTTCCATTCAGCAATTGTACATCTTTATTCCGTAATAAGTTCTTTAAAGCTTCTAGAAAAAGTTGCAGTAAAATTATGGATCTTTTCATTATCATATTCTTAACAAATATAGTTAGCATTTTTTATTTTATACAATTTCATTTAGTGACAATTTGCTGGAATATTAACATCTACATCCTCAAAATATCTTTGAAAATGATTTTCCATTCAGTAGGCTTTGATATACAAATCCAAAACAATAGACAACATTTAAAAAAAACAGATCATAGTATCCAAGACAACCAGGAAGTCTCTCAGTCTCCATTCCAGGTTCACCTTTAAGAGAAATTAAAAATAATGCTACATCTTTCTGCACTGAAAAAAGAAGACAGGAAAGTGAGGAAAAGCATCTCAGCAGGCATTGCATCCATTAGAACGGATGCCAGCAGGTTGAGCCATCAGTCATTTTTCTCGGTAGTGTAACAGATAGGCCTTCAGCGATTCAGGCAGAGGTAAAGTCATGATTTTATCTCGCAGTAGATTTACTGCCTTCAGTATCTCAATGCTGCCAATGTCTCTCTCCTCCTCCTTCTCCTGCGCCTCCTGCTCCTCCTTGTGCTGCTCCTCCTCGATCCGTTCGTCCTCCTCGCTCTCCACGGCTTGGGGGATCAGCTGGTTGCCCACAAAGACGTAAGTGTTAATACGTCGCCGCCGGCAACGCCTGCGCTTGCGTTTCTGGGGCGCCCTCTGCACCAGGCCGTTGTCAGGGCTCTCCTCGTTGGTCAGATCTCGGAGTGTGCGGCGGATGTAGATGCGAGACAGGTCCTGAAGGCTCCTGACAGACACCGGGGCTGAGGAGGAGAGAGACAAAGATGGAAGGTCAAATCACATTAGCCAAATAACATTCTCTATTAAGATTCAGCACACAAGAGCTCCAAATATTGTCCGGTCATTTGGGGACAATACTTATTTAACCTTTATTTCGACAGGGAATCATGGTGAGACCAAAGTCTCGTTCTCAAGAGCCTTGCATTCACAACAATAAATGCAAAAAAACGAATATAAACATCAATAATACACATCAATATACAAACTTCATCTTCATTTATAGAAAAATAAGTAAAGGAAAAATCCATTAGTGCTTGAAATATTTTGTATTATGTATCCACCCTGCAGGGCAGCAAGGCCTCTACAGTCAAAGCAAAGTTATTATTAATATTTATTTATTTATTGAAACGTCCATCTTTTAACTTTAAATAAATCCTTTGACTTAAAAAGTGTGGCTTACTTTACACTTCAAAAGATAGAAAAACTAAACAAAAGGGGGAATTGTGCTAATGTGGCTTTTTACAGAGAACAGAACAGAAAATAACAGGTTCATATTCACTAATGCACACCGTAGCAAAATGCGGCAAAGGGAAAATGAAAACAAGTATTTTTCAGGGGACGAATAACAGGTACTCTGTCCCTGTTTCAGTTCTCTTCCTTTTGATGCCTAGTGAATAAGACCCAGGGGATAGAATAGAAAACGGGGGGATCGAGTAGAGAACGGGGGATAGAGAGGACTCACGCAGTTCTACTGTATCAGGCTTGCTTCCCTCAGCTCTGTTCTGTTGGACCAGAGGAGCGAACGACACAGCCAGGATATTCTTACTCTCCCAGGAACACTGACCAGTCCTGGTGATCTGGGTCAGCTGCAACAAGAGACAAAAGAGTGACAGTTACTGTATAGCGACCACGATAACAACAGCATCAGGCCATTGAGACAACGGAGAACATATACCAACCATGTTAACACCACCAAATCCACTAGACACATACCAACCACAACACCACCACCATTCCACTAGCTAATGGAGAATTTATACCAGCCATGATAACAACACAGTCAATAACCATGACAACAGAGCGACAACATCACGTGTATTATATGCATTTTTAGTTCCACACCAGAAAGGGACATTGGTGCTTTCAAATCAAATATCTACTTGACAAAAAGCTGGTTTTGGCCGTGATATAGAGGCGTTGATCCAGAGGAAATGTGGTGTACCTAAGCTTCTTAAGCTGCCACAGCCCTTTGGCCTCAATTTCTCCTCATCAAAACCTTGCATCTCCTTATTGCGCCACCAAACCAACCTGGCAACGTAGGAGTTTCAACCGTTTTCAGAAAAACAACATAAGCAGCTAGACTTTCCATTTTACAGGATGAAGGACTGTGTGGGCTTCTGCAAGCCCTTAAAAACATGTTTTGGGTTCCCTTCCCTGCTTGAGTGCCACACAATGTCATTCTTTTTCAAGTGTTGTTGCTATTTACCAATTTCTCAGAGGACAAAAATAGAGAAGACTGATGGTGTAAGTCCCCGTTCAGGGGCTTCTGATGCACAATAACAACGGCTGGGAATCATAAGATCATTGGTCATTGCAGGCCACGGCTATTTCACTTCATCTGCATCCGAAATGGCACTCTAGTCCCAAATAGTGCACTTCTTTTGAACAGGGCCCTCGTCAAAAATAGTACACTACAGTGAATAAGTTGCCATTTCGGATGCAGCCTCTGTGATTCCCGATGGTCACGGCATCATCGTGAATAACGATGATGTTTATGTTTTCTGCAATATTCAGAGGCGTTCTCTACCGCTTACCTGATCTTCTATAGGCATCACTAGAATACCCCCCACTTTGAGCAGGAGTTTCATGTAATTTTCATGATCCTTCTGCACCCCCGCACCACAGTAGATACGGTCGTATTGGTGGCTGTCTGACGAGATCTCCAGACAGTTGCCCACCATGAAGATGGGTTCACAGAACTCAAACCTGACAAAAACAAAATAAAAAGTAATACAAGTAAGCCAATTCGTTTTTCTATCAGTCTGAGAAGAAACGTAAAAATAAACAAACAGATTTGAACACATTCAAATGTATTCCATTTGCAAGACACAATCTTAAGGCGGCAATTTCCATGTCTGGGAGTTGGCAGGCACATAAATACTAACTGAACTGCAGCTAGTTATTTGACTAGAGTTTCACTGCATGCACCATTACACCCTACATAACATTTGTAACACTTTGATTAAGCATCCAACTCACTTATCAAAGCTGTCACTATTCTTGATGAAGTCATCCAGTTTCTCCTTGGCGTAATCCACCACATCCCTGTGGAGCTCAACTCCATGGTTCACTCCAAATGGACCTGCAATTTTTTTTTTTTACATTTCATTATCAGTGATTACACATCATTTATGAAAGAAGATGCGAGTCTGTGTTTGACTTCATATGCTGTTCATGTGTGTTATTTAAGCATAGGTTAACTCATTAGGGCTAGAGCATCAATGTATATCATCACTATATAATAATCAAATCAAGATTTCCCTGAAAGCATAGGTTAAATTGAAGAAGAAAAAACAGCAGCATCATTACCTATGATGAGTCCCACCATGGTGCTGAGGTACCCAGTCCCACTGCCCAGGTTGAGGAAGGACAGTCCCTGCTGCAGCTTCAGCGCCTCCATCACCTCAGAGTAGATACAGGGGGCAGACAGGTGAATGTTGCCATGCTTCCAAGCCAGGTCCTTGTAGGCATTGTCCCTGCAGTATTGATAAAGTGTTAGCTTCAGGAACATCTTTACTAAGGGGCAAATCGTAACTTCCACTTAGTCTTCAATGTACATCAATGCAAGTTAGAATTCTCCCCCAAGACAAAACTGAATATGCTGTGCAGAGCATTATGGGTACTGTAGTACCTGTAGCCAACCAGGTAGTAGTCCCCGCGGTCGATGGCCCTGAAGGCCTGCTCCACGTGGTCCGTACGGATGTACTGCGCCTCCTTCAGGTTGTCAATCAGATCATCGTTGTCCTCCCCGGCACTCACCGCACCCCCCATGGCGAGAAAGAAACAGTAGAACAAAAAGCGGGTGCAAAACTCTTCTTTCCAAAAGTGGAGCGCTGTGTTGTTGTCTTAATGTGGCATGGAAAGATGAAGAGGACACCTGAGGGACTGAGTGGTTGTGTTCTTCTTCTTCCCTCGGGGCCACTTCACACCATTGTCATATCAAGACAGGCTAACTCTAGGGAATTGAGAGAGAGGGAGACAATGTTGAGAGATGTAAGATTAGAAGTATAGCAGGGGACGTCAGTCTGTGGATAGACCCAGAAGGAATTACCCATGTAGTTACAGATGGAGACTACGTAGAGAAATGCATAGGCATCCTATTCAACTGGTCAATACCCGGAAGAAACAATCCACACACTTACTTCCTTTTTAAATGCAATTTTGGGACAGAACCATAAGTGCATAGAGATTTATCCAAGCAATATCAAAGCTCTTTTGCTAAATGTTGATGTGGAGTGGTCCCTTTCACTATTGAGACTGGTCGATACACAAACATTCCTCTAGATAAATGTGTCTGTACTTTCTGTGACAATGCATCCATTTTAACTTTAGAAGTGGAGGGAGAGAGAGAGAGACACAGCTGCATGTGAGCTCTCACATTTTTCAACATGTTTTTTACAAAAAGATAGATTTGGAGTTAGATAAACTTGGATTTTTCAGCAGGGATATATACAGGATGCTACCCTCCACAGCATAACCTTCACTCCAGGTCAAACCTACAACTTAATTTTGGACAAAATTACCTGGAAGGATTAATACACCATCCAACCTGGAACTGAGACAGACCAAATACAACTTAAAATGTGGAAGCCTTTGAGCCCAACAAATGGCAGGCTACCCCACCCAAATCCGGAGGCCTTGAAGCCCCCTCCTGCTGTTCAGAGATCTACTGAAATAAAAGCTTCTCCCAAGTGGGTGTGACACCTACTCCCATTGCCTGCTGCACTGCTGCTTGGATTCCACCTGGCGATCTGTTCACCGTCTGCCCTGCTTGTCTCCCCCTGTCTGGTACAGGTACCCCCACCACACTCCCCCCTCTCTCCCAAGCACACAGGCACTGTTGGGGCGAGTGACTCTGAACTTACAATTGCTAGCCCCAAGTCGTTATATATTTTTTCTTGTGCATTTTGCCTCATGACTCCTGCATGCTTTGTTGACTATGACCTTTCTTGTTTACCCAACCGTGGGACAGACTGTTTGTTCCCACACTCGGGATTATGATTCTCTATTGGTTACACTGACTTTTGGCCTCCCATCCTATTCTAACCACCTCTCGCCGGCATGTTACCGGATGAAATTGCTGTATAATAATATGATCTTGTTGCCATCTAATGCACATTCAAATGTTATAAATCAACACAGCAGAGCTCTCCCTGTCCTCTGCCGTGCTTGTATTACTGTTGATATCTGGAAATGTGCATGTACACCCTGGCCCATCTACTGCTGCTAGCCCCAATTCTGACTTGTGCTCCGATATCGGTTTCCCGGATTTCTGCTCTCGTAAAAGCCTGGGTTTTCTGCACGTTAACACGAGAAGCTTATTATCTAAAATGGATCAATTGAACGTGTGGGTTCACAGCTCCAATCCAGATTAGTTGGTCATTACTGAGACATGGTTAAGAAAGAGTGTTTTGAATACTGATGTTAACCTTTCTGGTTATAACCTTTTTCGGCAAGACAGATCTTCCAAAGGTGGGGGAGTGGCAATCTTTTCCAAGGATCACCTTCAGTGCTCGGTTGTCTCCACCAAGTCTGTCCCCAAACAATTTGATTTGCTGGTTTTAAGAATTAAACTTTCAAATAGCTCTTTGTTGACTGTTGCTGGGTGTTATTGTCCTCCATCAGCACTGGCCTGTACCCTACCTGCCCTAAGCTCTCTCCTGACCCCTTACACTAAGTCTGAATTTGTCCTGCTAGGTGACCTAAACTGGGACATGCTTAAACCAACTGATCAAGTCCTAAAGCAATGGGACTCCCTAAATCTTTCTCAGATTATTACCAATCCCACAAGGTATGACTCCAAATACCCAGAAAAGGCTACTCTCCTCGATGTTATCCTCACAAATAATCCTGGTAGGAATCAGTCTGGTGTTTTCTGTAATGATCTTAGTGATCACTTTTTTCCATCCTGTGTTTGTAATGGCTGCTCAGTGAAACAACCTGTCCTGATTTGTCATAGACGCTTGCTAAAAAACTTTAATGAGCAAGCCTTCCTTCATGACCTGGCCTCTGAATTGGTATAGAATCAGATTGATCCCCCTCTGTCAAAGACACTTGGACCTTTTTTTATATTTTCAGTAATATTGTTAACAAACACGCCAACATAAATAAAATGATAATTTTAAAAAGCAGGTTAAGCACCTGGTTCGACTGTGATCTTGCAGAGTTACTCCACCTCAATAACTGCATTTGGCGAAAGGCTCGGCACACGCATACTCAGGCTGATTATCTCTCGTTCGGTCAAATGAGAAACAAGTACTCTGGCTATCTGGAAGGCCAAAGTTAGTTACTTTAAGGAGCAGTTCTCTCTCTGTGGGTCTAACCCCAAGAAGTTCTGGAAAATGGTTAAAGACCTGGAGAAAACCCTCCTCCTCACAGCTGCCCATGTCCCTTAAAGTTGATGTGGTTGTTACTGACAAGAAGCACATGGCTGAGATTTTTAAATCACCACTTCATTAAGTCAGGATTCCTATTGACTCAGCCATGCCTCCTTGCCCGTCCAACATTTCCTCATCTCCCACCCCTTCTAATGCCACTAGCCCCGATGCTCCTCCCTCTTTTTCCTCTGCCCCGCTACAAAGTTTCTCCCTGCAGGCAGACACTGAGTCCGAGGCGCTAAAGGAGCTCCTTAAACTTGACCCCCAAAAAACATCTAGGTCAGATGGTTTAGACCCTTTCTTCTTTAAGGTGCTGCCCCTATAATCGCCAAGCCTGTCTCTCCGGGGAGGTTCCCATTGTTTGGAAGGCAGCCACGGTTCGTCCTTTATTTAAAAAGGGGGAGATCAAGCTGATCCTAACTATTAAAAGGCCTATTTCTATTTAGCCTTTTTTATCAAAAGTGTTGGAAAAACTTGTCAATAATCAACTGACTGGCTTTCTTGATGTCTATAGTATTCTCTCTGGTATGCAATCTGGTCTCCGCTCAGGTTATGGATGTGTCACTGCAACCTTAAAAAGGTCCTTAATGATGTCACCATTGCCCTTGATTCTAAGCAATGTTGTGCTGCTATTTTTATTGACTTGGCCAAAGCTTTTGATACGGTAGACCATTCCATTCTTGTGGGCCG
This sequence comes from Salvelinus namaycush, assembly GCF_016432855.1. Taxonomy (NCBI): domain Eukaryota; kingdom Metazoa; phylum Chordata; class Actinopteri; order Salmoniformes; family Salmonidae; genus Salvelinus; species Salvelinus namaycush. The sequence continues at coordinate 14,244,913 of NC_052331.1, read as the reverse complement.
GCTAAGAAGTATTGGTGTCAGAGGGGTCTTTGGCCTGGTTTGCTAACTACCTCTCTCAAAGAGTGCAGTGTATAAAGTCAGAACATCTGCTGTCTCAGCCACTGCCTGTCACCAAGGGTGTACCCCAAGGCTCGAACGTACACGCCACGCTCCTCTCAATTTACATCAACAACATAGCACAGACAGTAGGAAGCTCTCTCATCCATTTATATGCAGATGATACAGTCTTATACTCAGCTGGCCCCTCCCCGGATTTTGTGTTAAACGCTCTACAATAAAGCTTTCTTAGGGTGTCCAACAAGATTTCTCTACCCTTAACCTTGTTCTGAACACCTCCAAAACAAAGGTCATGTGGTTTGGTAAGAAGAATGCCCCTCTCCCCACGGGTGTCGTTACTGCCTCGGAGGGTTTAGAGCTTGAGGTAGTCACCTCATACAAGTACTTGAGAGTATGGCTAGACGATACACTGTCCTCACAGCACATATCAAAGCCGCAGGCTACAGTTAAATCTAGAGTTGGTTTCCTCTAACGTAATCGGTCCTCTTTCACCCCAGCAGCCAAAATAACCCTGATTCACATGACCATCCTACCCATGCCAGATTACGGAGAGGTAATTTATAGATCAGCAGGTAAGGGTGCTCTCGAGCGGCTAGATGTTCTTTACCATTCGGCCATCAGATTTGCCACCAATGCTCCTTATACAACACATCAATGCACTCTATACACCTCTGTAAACTGGTCAACTCTGTATACCTGTCGCAAGACCCACTGGTTGACGCTTATTTATAAAACCCTCTTAGGCCTCACTCCCCCCTATCTGAGATATCTACTGCAGCCCTCATCCTCCACATACAACACCCGTTCTGCCAGTGACATTATGTTAAAGGTCCCCAAAGCACACACATCCCTGGGTCGCTTGTCTTTTCAGTTTGCTGCTGCTAGCGACTGGAACGAGCTGCAACAAAACACTCAAACTGGACAGTTTAATCTCAATCTCTTCATTCAAAGACTCAATCATGGAACACTCTTACTGACAGTTGTGGCTGCTTTACGTGATGTATTGTTGTCACTACCTTCTTGTGCGGTTGTCTGTGCCCAATAATGTTTGTACCCTGTTTTGTGCTGCTACCATGTTGTGCTGCTGCCATGTGTTGTCGTCTTAGGTCTCTCTTTATGTAGTGTTGTCTCTCTTGTCATGATGTGTGTTTTGTCCTATATTTTTATTAAAGTGTATTTTTAACCCAACCCCCGTCCCCACAGGAGGACTTTCGCCTTTTGATAGGCCATCATTGTAAATAAGAATTAACTGACTTGCCTAGTTAAATAAAATGATAAATAAAATGAATTAGAAGCCCATGCCTTGCTTTACTAGCTTATACAATGACATTAGGGAATATATTTTTCATCAGCTGTCCAGCCAAAACAATAATTTTAACAGTCTAGATTAAAATAAAGTGCAGCATTTCATCAGGTAACAATACCCTTTCTTTTTAAAGTGCCTAAATATCTTTTCATCTACTGTACTTTGCTTATACATACTGTACTTTGTTTATGCATACATGTGCATTGATGTGTGTATTATAGATGATGCCAAAGGAAATACAGTACCATGTTTGACAGATTTTTTTGTGTGTTTCAAAACTCTTTGAGTGGTCCACAATGTGTGTGTTAACTGTATTTTGTATTGTCAATTATTGTGGAGTGACACTTAAATACGTTTTTCGAACTCTACTACAATTCAGATATCGTCAGTTACGTCCCTTTGGTGCTCAGTCCTTGATATCTAGTGAACTACCTCGTAAGCATATTAAACGTTAGAGGCAAAATGTATCCAAATTCCTCATGAGTTCATGCATGTTAACCACAATGAGATATTCATTCATAATACCGGAAAACTTAAGTATAGTATTTTATGATGAAGCATCAAAATCACTGCAGGACAGGTAGCAACTAATAATTGAAGATATAATGCCCATTTCTGAGAGATGCAGCAGAGGAAGAAGACATGTCTTGAATTCTCTATCTGCTTTCTCAGCATCTCCACCTGACATATCCCGAGTCAGCTAATAAAGATTACATTCGGAGGTGACATTGTAGAAGTAGCAGCTAGCAGGCTAGGCCTTGTGGAGAGGTAATTTTCCATTGTCTCTCCGTTCACACACTGGCAAAATAAATAATTGCTTAATTCTCACCAACGTGTGCTAGTACCGTACGGTGTTACAGAAGCAGATTTTTGTCCTTGCTCTTTAAACCCTCCCTGAAATGCATAGCCATGCAGGGTGCACCACAAAGAGTAAGAGTGGCGCTACGCCACCTTGTGGACTGGCTGCGGCACTAAGTAAAAATTCAGCAGGGCACAAAGTTGTGGACTGTAACAGGTAGAATAAGTTAATAGTCAGCTCTATTAAAATACATTTTAAAATCGGCAAAACTCTAACATTTGCCTACATAACGTGACCCAGATTTAATGACAAATCATGATAATTTGACATGGTTAAACAGAATGTGTGCCTGAGTTGACCTACTGGGCTTATAGTGAAGTCAAGAGAGCCAGTGGCATCATTAGGACTGGGTTTCAGCCCCAAATGTTTTTGAATTCAGCCTTGAACCTTTAGATATATAGATATATCATACATATGATAGAGATATCTCTAAGTATGTAGACATCACTTCAAATGAGTGGATTTGGCTATTTCAGCCACACCGGTTGCTGACAGGTGTATAAAATAAAGCACACAGCCATGCAAATCTCCATAGACAAACATTGGCAGTAGAATGGCCTTACTGAAGAGCTCAGTGGCTTTCAACATGGGACCGTTACAGGATGCCACCTTTCCAACAAGTCAGTTTGTCAAATTTCCTCCCTGCTAGAGTAGGGCTGGGCGATATGGCCAAAATATCATATCATGGTATTTTTCAAATTTGGTCTTAAGTTTTGATTAATAAAAGTTCTAAATTTGCTTTATGAGTAGTGCGTGACCCTAGGGTGGCAACACATACATTCTAAACTATTTCAATGGGTCTTTCTCCATTCTGATTGTTTTATACTGTTCAATTCAACCTAAAATAATTTCCTGCATTTCCATCAATTTCTGCATTTCCTGCACTCATTTCAGATCATTTCCACACTGCCACGATATGGGCAAAAATACTAGGCCTTATTTTTAACCAAATGTTGCAATTGCGATTTAGATCAAAACACTTGGGTGAACTTTTGGAATCATGGAAATAGAATGTTTATTCCGATTCTATACTTAGAATGTAAATACTAGTGGGCACTTTGAATAGTGTTGAACAACGAATGATGAGTTATTGTGACAGGGTAAGAACCAAAGTGATGTTCAGTGTTTCCTCGGGGACCCTATAATCTTTGGCTACATTAACTAGCCAGCTAACTATTGATTAGCATTAGTGGCTAACACGATTTAGCTTAACTTGCTAAGAAAATACAAACTAGCTATTTGCAGATGTAAGAAACACAAACTAATATTGTAATTATAGAACGCTAGAACAGATTTATATTAAGATCAAAGTGGAAACAACATCGTTGTCATCAACATTGTTGCATGTGCTGCATTGACCATGCAGACTGAACGGAAGTGTCTCGTGGTCAAGCAACAACAAATGCGCTCCTTGAGAGACAGGGGGTGGGACTAGGTCTGTGTGGAGAGCAGCATGGAGAGAGAGAGCGGAGAGGGATGAGTCAAGTAGCGGAGTAAACTATAAAAATGGACGTTACACACGGCGAATAACATTTAACAAATCAAACATTAAAATACCGTTATAGAAGGTAAAGTAAAAACCGGTCCGTGCATAAATACCGGTATATAGTAAAATACGGTATACCGCCCAGCCCTATGCTAGAGCTGCCTTGGTCAACTGTAAGCGTTGTTATTGTGAAGTGGAAACATCTAGGAGCAACAATGGCTCAGCCACGAAGTGGTAGGCCACACTAGAACACAGAACGGACCACCGAGTGCTGAAGTGCGTAGCGTGTAAAAATCGTCTGTCCTCGGTTCCAACACTCAATACAGAGTTCCAAACTGCCTCTGGAAGCAACATCAGCACAAGAACTGTTAATCTGGAGCTTCATGAAATGGGTTTCCATGGCCGAGCAGTCGCACACAAGCGTAACATGCTGACTAGACCGGGCGAGCATGTGGACTTTGTTCACCCACACCAGACGCGATCAGGACACGCAGGTTGAAATATCAAAACGAACTCTGAACCAGCCATATATTTTTATTTTATTTAACTAGGCAAGTCAGTTAAGAACAAATTCTTATTTACAATGACGGCCTAGGAACAGTGGGTTAACTGCCTTGTTTAGGGGACAGGTCAAAAAGCATTAAACATTTATGGCAATTTAGCTAGCTAACTAGCTTGCTGTTGCTAGCTAATTTGTCCTGGAGATAAACATTGGGTTGTTATTTCACCTGAACTGCACAAGGTTCTCTACTCCGACAATTAATCCACAGATAGGAGGGTAAATGTTTGTTTTCTAGTAATCTCTCATCCTTCAGGCTTATTCTTCTTTGGACTTTATATGGCAGTTGGCAACAACTTTAAAAGGTGTATTACCACAACCGACTGGAGTGTGGACCTCAGTTCATCTTTCAAATCACCCACGTGAGTATATGCTCCTAAAAACCAATGAAGAGAAGGGAGAAGCAGGCCTTGCAGAACCAAGATCTATTTTAGCGCCTGGCTACTCAGACGCTTGTTGACACGTGCGAGCAGTGTGGGTGCAATGATTTAATAACATGTATGTGTAAAAAAAAAATGCAACACACGAAAGTGGTGTGGTCAGTATGTAAGATCACCATGTGCAATACCAAGCTTCAGCTGGAGAGTTGTAAAGCCATTGTACTCCAGAGCAGTGGAAACGCGTTCTCTAGAGTGATGAATCACTCTTCACCTGCTGGTAGTCTGACAGATGAATCTGGGTTTGGCGGATGCCAGGAGAACACTACCTGCCCCATTGCATAGTGCCAACTGTAAAGTTTGGTGGAGAAGGAATAATGGTCTGGGGCTGTTTTTCATGGTTCGGGCTAGGCCCCTTAGTTCCAGTGAAGGGAAATCTTAACGCTACAGCATACAATTACATTCTAGACGATTTTATGCTTCCAACTTTGTGACAAGAGCTTGGAGATGGCCTTTTCCTGTTTCAGCATGACAATGCCCCTGTGAGCAAAGCAAGGTCCATACAGAAATGGTTTGGTGAGATTGGTGTGGAAGAACTTGACTGGCCTGCACAGAGCCCTGACCTCAACCCCATCGAATACCTTTGGGATAAATTGGAACGCCAAACGGCTAGCCAGACCTAATCACCCAACCTCACTAATGCTCTTGTGGCTGAATGGAAGCAAGTCCCCCAAGCAACATTCCAACATCTAGTGGAAAGCCTTCCCAGAAGAGTGCAGGCTGTTATAGCAGCAAAGGGGGACCAACTCCATATTAATGCCCATGATTTTGGAATGAGATGTTCTATGAGCATGTGTCCACATGCACTACATGACCAAAAGTATCTTCTGACAGTGCCACTGTGCCCCCCTGTGGACTGAAGCTGAACTTTACCACACACACACACACACAATATTTAACCCAGTTTAAAATTAGCTATGTTGAGGTGGTAGAACTGACAAAATTAAATGAATCATAACCTATTCCATTCTACAGGTAAACATGCTTGGCTCATGTCTGATATTTTTTTTTTTACATAGGCTATGTAACTACTTGAGTGTTTATTTTTATTACTCTTTATTCACTTAGCTACTTACATGTTCTATTGTTTTGCATTGTTGAGAGGTTAACCTGCAAGTAAACATTTCACTGCACTATATACTCCATGTATATATAACAAATACACTTTGAACTTAGAAGGGAAGGGGGAGGGCAGCCAGAAAGAGAGGGGGAAAGATGGCCAGCTTTGTGGTTAGATTGTAGGTGAACAAAACATTGAAAATGCATAGTCCCTAAGAGGGGCAATCAGCAGGTGCTACGTCCATTTTTGGACTTGTAAATTAATGATATGTACCCATTGATTCTTGAAGAATAGAACTCCTCATGAGCTTAGATGAACACTGTTGCACCCCATCAGAACCTAAAATATAAGCTTGTTTTACCACAATGTTTGTAAACAAAGTAAAATGTAAACAAACACTATATAGCATTTAAAAACATGCTTAAAACTCAAATTTGTATATTATGGTTGGTCAGTCCTTGCATCCATAGCTGTCTATAATTTGAAAGAGGTAACATTTCTCCAGCCCCATCCCTCAGCTTTTTACCAAAACAGGGTCAGGGAGTATGTTTTGTTATTGTTTCAACTGCTGATTGCCACTGTCCTCAAAATGTTACGTAATCTAAAAATCTCACATTCATTTAGTCAGTTTTACCAGCTAATCATAGAGGTCTTATAACTTATTTTATTCTACATGTAAAAAATGTGCTCATGGCTATATGAATATAAATAGACTAGGGCAGGGGTATTCAACTTCAACCCTACGAGGTCCAGAGCCTGCTGGTTTTCTGTTCTACCTGATCATTAATTAAACACACCTGGTGTCTGAGCTCTAAATCAGTCCCTGATTAGAGGAGAACAATGAAAATATGCAGCGGAACTAGATTGGGGCCCAGAGTTGAGTTTGAGAGGCCTAGGGGCTATGTAGCTTCTTGTCGGTCATGTTTGGAGTTGTGTTGCGCTGTCATGCGGACACTTGCATTTTTACAGTTTGAGCACACAGTAAGGCTGGGCGATATATGAACAAAATCGCATATCACGATATTTGATGTTGTATTTTGGGATAATAAAAGTTCTAAATATGCTTTATGAGTAGTTCATGACCCTAGGGTAGCAACACAAAGTATATGTGATTTCAATTGGGCTTTCTCCATTTATACTGTTAAATCTAACCCCACCCCACCCCCAAAAAATATATTTAAAAAAGATATACATAAAAAACTAAAATCTGCATTCATCAATTTATGCACTTTTATTAAAATTGTAACACTGTGCCATGCAGCGGGCCCAAAAAAATATAGCCTTAGTTAATTAGTGAACTGTTGGAATCATGGAAATAATGATTATTCTAATTCTAGAGTTGGAATATAGCGGGCAGCACCTTGAATACATTGTTGTTTTGACATGACAACGAAGGAATAAACCAGGGAGGAATTATTAACAGGGTAGGAACCAAAGTGTTGGTCAGTGTTTCCAGGTGACACTAATTAGATGCTACATTACTTTTTAATTCTTTTTTTTTACTTCATGTAGCTAGCTAGCCAACATGTTCATACTTCGCCTATTCCTCTCTGATAAGATACCGTTGCTCAAACATGCGTATCTAGGCCTACACTAGCACTGGTACCAGGCAGAATTAGCTAGCTACGTTTGCTCTGACTCTTAGTACATTTAGCAAGCTAGCCCACTAGCGATTAGCAGCTAACACAAATTATTTTAAATCAAATTTTAATTGTCACATGCGCCAAATAAAACAGGTGAAATGCTTACAAGCCCTTAACCAACAACACAGTTAAGAAAATACCAACAAAACAAAAAAAGATAAGAATAACAAACAATGAAAGAGCAGCAGTAAATAACAATAGCGGGGCTATATACAGGTGGTACTGGTAGAAAGTCAATGTGCGGGGGCACCGGTGTTGAGGTAATATGTACAGGTAGGTCGAGGTAAAGTGACTATGCATAGATTACAAACAGAGAGTAGCAGCAGCGTAAAAGAGGGGGTGGGGGGGCAATGTAAATAGTCTCGGTAGCCATTTGATTAGCTGTTCAGGAGTCTTATAGCTTGGGGGTAGAGGCTGATAAGAAGCCTTTTGGACCTAGACTTTGCGCTCCATGTCCACTTGCCGTGCGGTAGCAGAGAGAACAGTCTATGACTAGGGTGGCTGGAGTCTAACAATTTTTAGGGCCTTCCTCTGATACCGCCTGGTATAGAGGTCCTGGATGGCAGGAAGCTTGGCCCCAGTGATGTACCGGGCTGTACGCACTACCCTCTGTAGTGCCTTGCGGTCAGAGGACGAGCAGTTGCCATACCAGGCAGTGATGCAACCAGTCAGGATGCTCTTGATGGTGCAGCTGTAGAACTTTGAGGATCTGAGGACCCATGCCAAATCTTTTCCGTCTCCTGAGGTGGAATAGGCTTTGTCGTGCCCTCTTCACGACTGTCTTGGTGTGTTTGGACCATGATAGTTTGTTGGTGATGTGGACGCCAAGGAACTTGAAGTTCTTAACTTGCTCCACTACAGCCCTGACGATGAGAATGGGGGCGTTCTTGGTCCTCCTATTCCTGTAGTCCACAATCATCTCCTTTGTCTTGATCACGTTGAGGGAGAGGTTGTTATCCTGGCACCACACGGCCCTATAGGCTGTCTCATCGTTGTCGGTGATCAGGTATACTACTATTGTGTCGTCGAAAAACTTAATGATGGTGTTGGAGTCGTTCCTGGCCATGCAGTCATGGGTGAACAGAGAGTACAGGAGGGGACAAGGCACGCACCCCTTAGGGGCCCCTGTGTTGAGGATAAGCGTGCAGATGTGTTGTTACCTCCCCTTACCACCTGGGGACGGTCCGTCAGGAAGTCTAGGATCCAGTTGCAGAGGAAGTGTTTAGTCCCAGGGTTCTTAGCTTAGTGATGAGCTTTGAGGGCACTATGGTGTTGAACGCTGAGCTGTCGTCAATGAATAGCATTCTCATATAGGTGTTCCTTTTGTCCAGATGGGAAAGGGCAGTGTAGAGTGCAAAAGAGATTGCATCATCTGTGGATCTGTTGGGGCGGTATGCAAATTGGAGTGGGTCTAGGGTTTCTAGGATAATGGTTTTGATATGAGCTATGACCAGCCTTTCAAAGCACATCATGGCTACAGACGTGAGTGCTATGGGTCGGTGGTCAATTAGGCAGGTTACCTTAGTGTTCTTGGGCACAGGGACTATGGTGGTCTACTTGAAACATGTTGGTATTACAGACTCAGTCAGGAACAGGTTGAAAATGTCAGTGAAGACACTTGCCAGTTGGTCAGTGCATGCTCGCAGTACACGTCCTGGTAATCTGTCTGGCCATGCGGCCTTGTAAATGTTGACCTCTTTAAAGGTCTTACATCAGCTGCGGAGAGCGTGATCACACAGTTGTCCGGAACAGCTGATAAGCTCATGCATGTTTCAATGTTACTTGCCTCGAAGCGAGCATAGAAGTTATTTTGCTCGTCTGGTAGGCTCGTGTCACTGGGCAGCTCTCGGCTGTGCTTCCCTTTTTAGTCAGTAATAGTTTGCAAGCCATGCCACATCCGACGAGTGTCGGATCCGGTGTAGTATGATTCGATCTTAGTCCTGTGTTGACGCTTTGCCTGTTTGATGGTTCTTCGGAGGGCATAGTGGGATTTCTCATAAGCTTCTGGGTTAGAGTCCCGCTCCTTGAAAGCGGCAGCTCTACCCTTTAGCTCAGTCCGAATGTTGCCTGTAATCCATGGCTTCTGGTTGGGGTATGTACGTACAGTCACTGTGGGGACGACGTCCTCGATGCACTTATTGATAAAGCCAGTGACTGATTTGGTGCACTCCTCAATGCCATCGGAAGAATCCCAGATCATATTCCAGTCTGTGCTAGCAATCGCTCATTGAGTGCGGTTTTTGTTTCAGCATCGGTCTGAGGTGGTATGTAGACTGCTACAAAAAAATACAGATAAACTCTCTAGGTAGATAGTGTGGTCTCCAATTTATCATGAGATACTCTACCTCAGGCGAGCAAAACCTTGAGACTTCCTTATAGATATAATGCACCAGCTGTTGTTTACATATATGCATAGGCCCCTGCCCCGTGTCTTACCAGAGGCTGCTGTTCTATCCTGCCGATAGAGTGTATAACCCGCCAGCTGTATGTTCTTAATATTGTCATTCAGCCACGACTCGGTGAAACATAAGACATTACAGTTTTGAATGTCCCGTTGGGAGGATATAAGTGCTTTCAGTTCGTCCCATTTATCTTCCAGCGATTGAACGTTAGCTAGCAGGACGGAAGGCAAAGGCAGATTAGCCACTCGTCACCTGATCCTCTCAAGGCACCCTGATCTTTTTCCGCAAAACCTCTGTTTCCTTCCCCAGCGAGGATCTGGCCCCAGTCGGGTGTCTGTAGTATATCTCTCCCGTCCGACTCATTGAAGAAAAACTCTTTGTCTAACCTGAGATGAGTAATCGCAGTTCTGATGTCCAGAAGCTCTTTTCGGTCATAAGAGACGGTAGCAGAAATATTATGTACAAAACAAGTTATGAACAATGCGAAAAAACAAACAAAATAGCATGGTTGCTTGGAAAATAAACTAGCAGATAATTTGCAGACTGTAAGATACACAAACTAATAATGTATAGAACACTTGTGAAATAATGCAGGTCACCAAAATTGTTGCATCCATCTGACCATGCAAGGTTAAAGGCAAGAAAGTACTCGCAACTGCTCTCTCCTTGAGTGACAGGGGGCTGGGCTTGGTGTGGTTAGCTGCATGCAGCAGCAGGAGGGCGAGCGAAAGATGACTCAAGTAGAAAACGGAGTGAACTATAAAAACAGTCATTATAAGAGACAGCAACAGAGGAGGGCAGACAAGAGACAGCAACAGACAGAGAATGCGATGGAGATAGTCAGAAGAGAGAGTATCACCTAAGCTGCTCTATGGATTCTAATTACTGCACAGAGAGAGAGACTCATTGGACAGGTCAAAGTCTGTTTGAAGTTGAAGGGTTTTGGGCAATACACTGTAGATGTACAGCGCATTCGGAAATTTTTCCACATTTTGTTACGTTAATGCCTTATTATAAAATGTATTAAATTGTTTTTTTCCCTCATAAATCTATACACAACACCCCATAATGACTTGAACCCGATTAGAAATTTTTGCAAATTTATAGCACCTTTGGCAGCGATTACAGCCTCAAGTCTTCTTGGGTATGACGCTACAAGCTTGGCACACCTGTATTTGGGGAGTTTCTACCATTCTTCTCTGCAGATCCTCTCAAGCTCTGTCAGGTTGGATGGGGAGCGTCGCTGCACAGCTATTTTCAGGTCTCTCCAGAGATGTTCGATCGGGTTCAAATCCAGGCTCTGGCTGTGCCACTCAAGGACATTCAGAGACTTAGACGAAGCCACTCTTGTGTTGTCTTGGCTGTGTGCTTAAGGTCGTTGTCCTGTTGGAAGGTCATCCTTCGCCCCAGTCTGAGGTCCTGAGCGCTCTGGAGCAGGTTTTCATCAAGGATCTCTCTGCACTTTGCTCTGTTAATCTTTCCCTTGATCCTGAGTAGTCTCCCAGTCCTTTACGTGCCTTTTGGCAAACTTCAAGCAGGCTGTCATGTGCCTTTTACTGAGGAGTGGCTTCCGCCTGGCCACGCTACCACAAAGGCCAGATTGGTGTTCTGCAAAGATGGTTGTCCTTCTGGAAGTTTTTCCCATCTCCACAGAGGAACTTTGGAGCTCTGTTATCGGATTCTTGGTCACCTCCCTGATCAAGGCACTTCTACCCAGATTGCTCAGTTTGGCCAGCTCTAGGAAGAGTCTTGGTGGTTCCAAACTTCTTCCATTTAAGAATGATGGAGGCAACTGTCTTCTTGGGGACCTTCAATGCTGCAGAATTTTTTTGGTACCCTTCCCTAGATCTGTGCCTCAACGCAATCCTGTCTCGGAGCTCTATGGACAATCCTTCGACATCATGTCTTGGTTTTTGCTCTGACATGCACTGTTCTAAAAACCTATTTTCGCTTTGTCATTATGGGGTATTGTGTATAGATTAACCTGTTTGGGCTGCAGGGGCAGTATTGAGTAGCCGGATAAAAGGTGCCCATTTCAAACGGCCTCGTACTCAATTCTTGCTCGTACAATATGCATATTATTATTACTATTGGATAGAAAACACTCTAGTTTCTAAAACCGTTTGAATTATATCTGTGAGTAAAACAGAACTCCTTTTGCAGCAAACTTCCTGACAGGAAGTGGAAAATCTGAAATCGATGCACTGTTCTAGGGCCTGCCTATTAAAGTCCTTGATATTTATTAGTTTAGATGCACTTCATACGTCTTCCACTAGATGTCGAAAAGCAGTGAGAGAAGAAATTGAGTGTGTAACTTGATCTGGGGTCGCATAATAGCTCTTGGCATGACGTGTCACCAGTTTCCTGTTTTCTGGAGAGCGCGAGAAGGGACCTGGATTTGCCTTCTGATAAGCTGTCGTTATGGACGACTAATATCTCCGGCTTTGATTTTATTTGATACATGTGACAATATCATCGTAAAGTATGTTTTTTCAATATAGTTTAATCAGATTATTGAAATTTTTTCAGGAGTTTTGCTGTGTTCCGTTCTCTGAGTTTGTTGACGATGGAGAGATTCGCGCCACTTGGCAAGTGTGCTTGCTAAATCGAGAGGGAAAAAGGCCGTTCTAAAACCAAACAACGATTGTTCTGGATAAAGGACCCCTTGTACAACATTCTGATGGAAGATCAGCAAAAGTCGGAACCATTATATGATGTTATTTCATATATCTGTCGTACATGTGAACTAGTAGTTTGCAGCCAGGTTTTGGGCACGCTCTCGCCATAACGTAAACTGCATATCGTAATGAAGTTATTTTTAGAATTCTAACACGGCGATTGCATTAAGAACTAGTGTATCTATCATTTCCTATACAACATGTATTTTTTTGTTATGTTTATGAATAGTTATTTGGTCAGAATATGTGTGTCAGAAAAAGTGTCAGAAAAATATCCGGACGTTGTGGGAAAAAGATGCTACGTTAGCACAATGTATAACCACTGATTTCAGCTCTAAATATGCACATTTTCGAACAAAACATAAGTGTATGTATAACCTGATGTTATAGGACTGTCATCTGATGAAGCTTATCAAGGTTAGTCAAAAATTATATATCTTTTGCTGGTTTGTTACGATCACTAACATTTGCTGCTGGTAAATGGCTTGTGTTTCTGGCTATTGTGGTAAGCTAATATAATGCTATATTGTGTTTGCGCTGTAAAACACTTAAGAAATCGGAAATATTGGCTGGAATCACAAGATGCCTGTCTTTCATTTGCTGTACACCATGTATTTTTCAGAAATGTTTTATGATGAGTATTTAGGTATTTGACGTTGGTGTCTGTAATTACTCTGGCTGCTTCGGTGCCATTTCTGACGGTAGCTGTGATGGTAGCTGCAATGTAAAACTGATTTATAGCTCAAATATGCACATTTTTCGAACAAAACATAGATTTATTGAATAACATGTTATAAGACTGTCATCTGATGAAGTTGTTTCTTGGTTAGTTTGGTTGGTTCTTGGTTAGTTAGGTTGGCTTTGTGCATGCTACCTGTGCTGTGAAAAATGTCTGTCCTTTTTTGTATTTGGTGGTGAGCTAACATAAATATGTGGTGTTTTCGCTGTAAAACATTTTAAAAATCGGACATGTTGGCTGGATTCACAAGATGTTTATCTTTCATATGCTGTATTGCACTTGTTAATGTGTGAAAGTTAAATATTTCTAAAAAATATATTTTGAATTTCGCGCCCTGCACTTGAAGTGGCTGTTGTCATATTGTGGCCGGCCTCGGGCTTGCAGCCAGAAGAAGTTAATGAGAGATAAAACATTTAAAAAATAATCAATTTTAGAATAAGGCTGTAACGTAACAAAATGTGTAAAAAGTCAAGGGGTCTGAATACTTTCCGAATGCACTGTATGTGTTCCAAAGTAGAGTGTTCCAGAATCTCACAGTTGCTACTGTAATTGAGTATTGGCAGTGTCTGCTTTGGGAGGAGGGAAGATCTAATCTCTCAATGTTCATCTCCAAGTGCCCTAAATTCATGCATTTAGCTGTTGAAATTAATTTTTTTGCTGGGGGAGAATGCCCCCAGACCCCCCTACTGACTTTGGGCTAAGCCCAAAATGTCTTCAAATCCTAGAACCACCCCTGGAGAGAGCATGCAGTGACATGTCATGCGCCTTTCTAAGAACAAGACAAGGACAACCGGCTGGGCAGGGTGATGAAACATGTAACCGATCCTGGGACAACCCAATAACATGCTCAGTGAAACTATCTATACACAATGCCATGCTCTATCTGGATGGGGCCAAGATGTAGGCTAGGCCGCTAGGTTGTACAGTGTTACTTAAAGTGCGGATGGGGGTAAATAAATTATGATTCACAGTTAATTCTGGGGTCATTCAGGGACAGTAGAAATTTAAATCTACTTTTATTTCCCCTGGTACTACAGAGTGATTTGTTAATGAACACTTGATAGTAGGCTGTCCACTAGCCTAATGTTAGTTTGTTCACTTAGCTCTCCAAACTAGCTATGGATTTTGCTAAAACGAATATGCCTAGCTACATCTAGAGGGGGGGAAAAACTCAACGAGTTGTTGTCAGATACATTACAATTTAGCCTCTGTAGGCAGCTAATGTAGTCTGATGATACAATGTATTAATTGGCTAGTTCTCATCCACGACTGACATAACTATTTGAAACCAATCAGCCGCTTTCTAGTACAGACACAGGGTGTACGTTTTCTAGCCAATCATCTTACGAGTGTACCATGTTAGCTATATCTGCACTGTGTGTGATGGGAAAAAAACAATAACAGGAAATGGGCAGGATATAATTTTTTATGGTTAATAACTATCAAATTGATAACACTGAAATTAGCTTCATAATGTAGCCCGCTGATTACCTAAATTGCATCTGCTAACGACGCGTTACCCAACGTTAGGTTAAAACCTACTGTACGTGTTGTTGTGATGCGTTATTTTAATCATGCATTAAAGACACAACACATTTTAGTTACCCTAACTAACATTTCAGGTTAGTACTACTAGCTAGTGTTGTTATGTAAGCAAAGCGTGACAAAACACATTTCACACAACGTTAGGGCCATAGCTAATATCTACCAGCATTGCAGGTTAACGTTAAATAATGTGGACCAAATAGCATGTCACATCTTGAACGTTGCCAACTGTAGCTAGCTAGCTTGCTCGATGGCTGCTTTTCAGTCGAATGATGGCCATGATCAACTAACTTAGTTAACTAAAATAGCTAGCTAAGTATTGACGAAATAATAGGCAAAAATTACATTGCGATTCATGGTGAAAGGGTTGGTTAAGTCGAGTTGACAGCTAGGCATTGTTGTAAAAAGATGTCAACAGTCTCTTGAAATTAGGTTTAGCACATTGCTAATTATGCGGGCCCAAACAAAGTCTGTGCGTCACCAACTCAGACAAAGCAATGGTAGCTAACGAGCGATAGCTGGTCAGCTACCATTAGCGAGTAACCACTTTCTAACAACATACAAAATGTCGACATTGCACTTTAGTTTGGAAAATACTCACAGCGCCGAGTCAAATGAATCAATTCAGTCCCAGGGGTGGATGCACTTCAAAGGAAAAAACCAAGGTCAGCTAGTTTAACGAGCTGTAGTTTGTGAAGTGGTGACTAGCCTGCCAGTCGGTTCTTCACTCCGAAAGAACACAGCTGAGAGGATGTAAACACATGTCACGTGCTGTTGGCAGACGTAGGCAGACAGGCGTGTGTTTTGCGCTGCCACAGAAACAGCCTAATGATTGCCTCAAGGGAAAACTTTGAACCAGGGTAAAACATCTAATACATATCCCCCTGAGACCCAGGGGCAATACATTGTTGTCCTCTCTAGTGGACATTAGTTATTGGTCTTTATCTCTGAGGACATACAAGCCGCTGTATGAAGTCCTGTTGTCCCTTTGAGAGGACATTCTGGGCTTTTCAATTATACTGAACAAAAATATAAACGCAACATGTAGTTGGTCCCATGTTTCATGAGCTGAAATTAAATATCCCAGAAAGCTTATTTCTCTCAAATTTTGTACACACATTTTTTACATCCCTGTTAGTGAACATTTCTTGTTTGCCAAGATAATCCATCCACCTGACAGGTGTGGCATATCAAGAAGGTGATTAAACAGCATGATACATACACAGGTCCACCTTGTGCTGGGGATAATATAAAGCCACTCTAAAATGTTATTTTTTTTCACACAACATAATGCCACAGATGTCTCAAGTTTTGAGGGAGCGTGCAATTAGCATGCTGACTGCAGGAATGTTCACCAGAGCTGTTGCCAGAGAATTTAATGTTAATTTCTCTACTATAAGCCACCAACTTTTAGAGAATTTGACAGTACGTCCAACCGGCCTCAAAACCGCAGACCACGTGTAACCACGCCAGCCCTGGACCTCTACATCCAGCTTCTTCACCTGTGGGATGTTCTGAGACGAGCCACTCAGACAACTGATGAAACTGTGGGTTTGCACAACCTCTCTGTCTCTGTCTCTCTCTCTCTCTCTCTCTCTCTCTCTCTCTCTCTCTCTTTCTTTTTTTCTTTCTCGGGAAGCCAAAGTCATTCCACTATCAAAGAGTTGTAAACAGGCCTTTACTGCTTATATGTTACTATGCTTCTCTCTCTCTCTCTCTCTCTCTCTCTCTCTCTCTCTCTCTCTCTCTCTCTCTCTCTCTCCCTCTCCCTCTCCCTCTCCCTCTCTCTCTAAGCATGTGTGTCCATGTATACTGATGATTCAACCTTTATTATTTTCCCATAACCCTACCACCCCCCACCTTTCTATTCTCATAGTTTCTACTGATTGTAAATAAAAAATATACATTTTTGCTAAGAGTATTATTAGATTATTGATCGATTGACTATGACTTCTCCAATTACCCAGCAGTGCTATTTGCAGAGTTGGCTCCAAGTAAATGTTGGAATTTGCCAAAAACAAGCTATATATGGGCAATACCAAAACAAGTGATCTAATGATTCTGTCTCTTCGCAGCACAATCTGCAGAGCTGGGATGGTGGTATCCCCCATATATACATACAGTTGAAGTCAGAAGTTTACATGCACCTTAGCCAAATAGATTTAAACTCAGTTTTTCACAATTCCTGACATTTAATCCTAGTAAAAATTCCCTGTCTTAGGTCAGTTAGGATCACCACTTTATTTTAAGAATGTGAAATGTCAGAATAATAGTAGAGAGAATGATTTATTTCCGTTTTTATTTCTTTCATCACATTCCCAGTGGGTCAGAAGTTTACATACACTCAATTAGTATTTGGTAGCATTGCTTTTAAATTGCTTAACTTGGGTCAAATGTTTCGGGTAGCCTTCCACAAGCTTCCCACAATAAGTTGGGTGAATTTTGGCCCATTCCTCCTGACAGAGCTGGTGTAAGTGAGTCAGGGTTGTAGGCCTCCTTGCTCGCACACACTTTTTCAGTTCTGCCCACATATTTTCCATAGGATTGAGGTCAGGGCTTTGTGATGGCCACTCCAATACCTTGACTTTGTTGTCCTTAAGCCATTTTGCCACAACTTTGGAAGTATGCTTGGGGTCATTGTCCATTTGGAAGACCCATTTGCGACCAAGCTTTAACTTCCTGACTGATGTCTTGAGATGTTGCTTCAATATATCAACATAATTTTTCCTGCCTCATGATGCCATCTATTTTGTGAAGTGCACCAGTCCCTCCTGCAGCAAAGCACCCCCACAACATGATACTGCCACCCCTGTGATTCACGGTTGGGATAGTGTTCTTCGGCTTGCAAGCATCCCCCTTTTTCCTCCAAACATAACGATGGTCATTATGGCCAAACAGCTCTATTTGTGTTTCATCAGACCAGAGGACATTTCTCCAAAAAGTACGATCTTTGTCCCCATATGCAGTTGCAAACCGTAGTCTGGCTTTTTTATGGTGGTTTTGAAGCAGTGGCTTCTTCCTTGCTGAGCGGCCTTTCAGGTTATGTCAATATAGGACTGGTTTTACTGTGGATATAGATACTTTTGTACCTGTTTTCTCCAGCATCTTCACAAGGTCCTTTGCTGTTGTTCTGGGATTGATTTGCACTTTTCACTCCAAAGTACATTCATCTCTAGGAGTGGTATGACGGCTGCGTGCCATGGTGTTTATACTTGCGTACTATTGTTTGTACAGATGAACGTAGTACCTTCAGGCGTTTGGAAAATTGCTCCCAAAGATGAACCAGACTTGTGGAGGTCTACAATTTTTTTTCTGAAGTCTTGGCTGATCTTTTTTTATTTTCCCATGATGTCAAGCAAAGAAGCACTGAGTTTGAAGGTAGGCCTTCCAATACATCCAGAGGTACACCTCCAATTGACTCAAATTATGTCAATTAGCCTATCAGAAGCTTCTGAAGCCATGACATAATTTTCTGGAATTTTCCAAGCTGTTTAAAGGCACAGTCAACTTAGTGTATGTAAACTTCTGACCCACTGGAATTGTGATACAGTGAATTATAAGTGAAATAAACTGTCTGTAAACAATTGTTGGAAAAATTACTTGTGTCATGCACAAAGTAGATGTCCTAACCAACTTGCCAAAACTATAGTTTGTCAACAAGAAATTTGTGGAGTGGTTGAAAAACGAGTCCAACCTAAGTGTATGTAAACTTCCGACTTCAACTCTATATATACAACATCCTATTGGTTGCACGAATTGTATAATAATTTAAATTGAAACGTTTTTGAATCTGGGTGTCATTTTGTGTATCAGTTCATAAAACATGTGCCATGGAATCAGTATATCGAAAATCTCCTCCCAACTATTTTGCAACCTGTATGGTGGCATTGTCCATTTTTTGGGCCTTAAATGAAACTGGTATACTTTTTTATTTATCACAATTTTCTTTAGACAATTTTGGTTTTAATGCAAGGCCGACAGACGTTCCTTACCTTCTCCCCCTTCCACGCTGCCTCCTCTATTTTTGCGGTAATGCTGCAGTCAGTTTGTTGTAATTTTGGATAGGGAGCACACATTTCCATATATTTTTTGTTAACTGCATTTATGACATAACTCCACCAGTCCAATTTATGATATAATTTTCAACGGTTATACAATTTATAAAATATTTTTTCCAAAAAGAATGATTTTTAAAAAATCTATTACTATATTTGAGTTTAACCATAATATTTGTTGTAATATTTGTTCTGGCTTTTCTGCTGGATTAATGTGAAATTGCAAACAGCTGTCTATGGCTTGTTTTAAAAAGCAATATTTTGGAGATTATTTCATTTTCAAATAACCGAAAGTGAGAGGTTGTAATCTGAATGAAGGGAAAAAGGCCATTCTTGAACACGGGGTGAGACATCCTTCCTAATGTGCTAGAGAACCAGTTCGGATTTAAGTATAGTTTTTGTATGATTGAAGCCTTAGGTGAGAGGTCCAATGCTTTCATATTTAATCATTTCTGCCCTTCAAATTCATATTTATTATATAAATAGGTGTTTAGTTTAATTTTGTCTAGCTTGCTGTTCCAAATGAAGTGGAATATTTGTTGCTCATATAATTAAAAAAACAAGTTGTTAAGTATAGCAAGGGCCATAAGTAAATAGGTAAACTGGGATATGACTAAATACTGAATCAGGGGGATTATTCCACAAATAGACAGGTGTTGTCCTTTCCATGGTAGCAAGATCTTATCTAATTTGGCTGACTTTCTATTCAAATGTATTGTAGTGAGAGTATGTACAGCGTATGTCCACTTCACCGTCAGACCATTTTATTGGTAAACTACGTGGTAATGTAAAAGTTGAATTTTTTAGCTATCCAATATGTAATATACTGCACTTATCATCATTTGGTTGTAATCCAGAGAGGTTAGATACATTATCTAGATAATCTATGAGGCTGTGCAGGGATCCAAATTGCAGATTTAAAAGAAAACATCAGCGTACAATGACACCTTTGTCCTGGATTTCTAGCCCCTTGATATTATTGTTGGATCTAATTGTAATAGCTAACATTTCAATGGTCATAATAAATAGATATGCCGATAGCGGACAACCTTGTTTTACTCCTCTTGACAATTTAATACTTTCTGAGAAGTAGCCATTATTTACTATTTTACACCTGGGGTTACTGTACATAACTTTAACCCATTCTCCTAAATTAAAATAGTCCATGCATTTATGTATAAATTCCAGTTGTACTTTATCAAAGGCCTTTTCAAAGTCAGCCATGAATACCAGGCCTGGTTTCCCATATTTTTCATAGTGTTCTATTGCTTCCAGTACATGTCTTATATTATCTCCAATGTATTGTTCATTTAAAAAAAAAAACTGTCTGATTTGGATGAAAAATATCCGACAATACCTTTTTTAAATTCTATACGCTATGTATTTTGCTAGAATAATGGCTCATAACACTGAAGTGTAAGGGGTATCCAGTTTTTCAGGTGGACTGGAACTTTATATTTACCACCTGGGTCCTGTTTCAGTAATAGTGAAATCAGATATTCTTGCTGAGTATCTGATAGTCTACCATATTTATAGGAGATGTTAAAATATGTTAATAACCGAAAGTGAGAGGTTTGAGGACCTTTGAGTACATCGAAAATATTTGATATACCTCAACTGGTATGCCATACAGCCCTGGAGTTTTCCTGGACTTGAAGGCCTTAATTGCATCTAGAAGTTCCTCCTCTGTAATTAGGCCTTCCCATTAGTATTTCTGTACAGCTGTTCATTTTACACCATTAACAGAAAAATCCTTACAATTAACTTGTTAGTGGGGATGGATGAGACTGAAATTTTAAAAAATGTGCTTAAGGTATTTTGTTTCCTCTTTCAAAATATTGTTTTGGATTACTGTTATTTGTAACAAGTTTCTGTAAAAGAAATTGGTAGCATTTCTATGTTGAAGATTAAAAAATAATGTAGTGCATTTTGCCCCATACTCCTTCCAGTTCGCTTTATTTTTATAATTTATTACACTTTTATAATAAATTCCTCTTCCTTTTGTTTTTCCTCTAACGTATTCTGTGCCTCTATGTTACAGTTTTTATTGATATCTATCTGTACTGTTAGTTACTCTATTTCCTTTGTTAAAATGAACTCTATTGACCTAAATTGTTTTTGTTTTAAAGTTGAGTATTGAATTGCATGGCCTCTAAAGGCGCATTTAAAAGTGTCCCATACAAGTAGAGGATCTGCTGTACCTATGTTATGTAGGAAAAGATCAGTTATAAATTCTTGGTTAAAAACAAGTTGTCATCCAGTACGCTTTGATTACATTTTCAATATCATCGCCCTCACGGAAATTCTGTAAGAGTAATGTGTATACCAATTATTTGATGGTCCGACCACATCCTGTCCCCTATCAACACTCCTCTAACTTTTGGTGCCAACAAAAATGACATAAGAAAGTAGTCAAGCCGGCTAGCTTGATTGAGCCTTGATTGAGCCTCCGCCATGAATACTTATGTAAATGTAATATTTCCGGGATTTTTTTTGTTATAAATTAGCAGACATTTCTAAAAACCTGTTGTTGATTTGTCATTATGGGGCATTGTGTGTAGAAAATGTGGAAAAAGTCAAGGTGTCTGAATAATTTCAGAATGCACTGTACATTAGGATCAAATAGCCACAGTAACCTACTTGGCCACTGGTAAAACCTACTTGGCCACTGGTAAAACTATAACTTAAAGCTGGTACAGCCTCAGTGTAAACAGTAGACAAGCGCTGGAAGTTGCACAGAACATTCACAATTTTCAAGTTTTCGCTCAACAGACCTGAAATTCTCCCAGTGCCAAAATAAATTAGAGGGAACATTTCCCACTAGGTTTGCCTCCAAAAAGACAAACTAAAAGAAAAACCCACACCAACTTATGATAGAGAAGCAAAAAGAATATGGAGCAAAACAAAACTGGGGAAACACCAAAACTCAGGCTTCTTTCATAATAAAGTGGTTGAGCTGGAAATCGCACGTCAGCTGAAATTAGGTGTAGCTGGGGGCTGATGTTATCCAGGGATAAACCTACATCTATCTCAACATCTAAAGGATATGTGTAAAGCCAGTGATAAGTGTAAAGAAAATATTAAGTGCAATGTCTTAAACATAAAATTATGACACAGTTGAGGCAGTTTGAACTAGAACTAGAACTCTATATTTTAGTTTAATAGCAGCAAAACAATTGTCATAATAACTAATATTCTGAGTTGTGGATATAAACACAATTACTGATATGGTTGGCATAACATAATAATACTGATATGATAATAATGTTAATCTCATGGATGATCCTTGGAAACCTGATGCACCTGAGCTCAATTTCGAGTCTCAAAGCAAAAGGTCTGAATACTTATGTAAATAAGGTATTTCTGTTTTTTATTTTTAATACATTTGCAAACATTTCTAAAAACCTGTTTTCACTTTGGCATTATGGGGTATTGTGTGTAGATTGATGAGGATTTTTTTAAATTTAATACATTTTAGAATAAGGCTCTAATGTAACAAACATTTTAAAAAGTGAAGGGGTCTGAATACTTTCCGAAGGCACTGTAAAGTGCTTTCATTTCCAAACGGTAAAACAGATATGTTTGAAAATACCCTGAAATAAAAGCTGACATTATGTACTGTTGCCTAATATGATTTTTTAAATCTCAAATCAATCAAAATTCTGGAGTATAGAGACGATGAAAACTGCTTATCTGCTAACTGTATCTGGATGTCATGTAGTTTTAGCTAGTAAGCAACCTCATCATGAGGTGACAAGTTCAGATGGGTTGATTTGTAGTGCTGTCTGCTCTTGTACTGTCTCTTTGAAAGCTATCACTGTTGTAGTCCCCCAGCTGCTTGGCAAGGCCTGCTCACTCACTTTATTTAATCTCTGGCTTCATTCTGAATGAACATACTGATACACTTGTACAATTCTATGAGGATTGTGAATTGATTGAATGGGTTTCAATTAATATACATATCAGCAACCAAATTGTCAGCAATGAACAAAGAATAGGCCTATATACCTGTATTTGCCTACTTTCTCATCTGAGATGTCTTGTCTTATTTCTACTCACCACCAGGTGGCACAGACTTGTCATCCTCAGGTATTGACTTCATGAAGCTACAGTGACAGTATGGGGAGGAAAGTGATCCAATGCACCAATATGGCAACATCAACATACTGTACTACATTACGTCTGAGAATCACACACAACCATTTAAAAAGTTTTATTTCTACCATACACAAACTGTACAACACAGCGCATATCTGCTTATGAAATAGCAAAAGTAATACTTTCGATTTACAAACTACTTGAACTGAAAAAGCATAACATTTGAATGAAAAAGGAAAGAAAATACATTACAGTTTCATCATACTAATATAATTCCACAAAAATCCAGTTCACATGACAAAACATCAAATACTAACAGGGAAAATAAATATTCTTTCACAAAACTTCCTGAGCAAACAATGTGTGGTATATGAATTAAATATTACGAATTATAAATAAATTAACACAATTATTAAGTTAAACAAAATGTTAAATGATTACATTTTTCAAGATTACAATTCTTTACAATGTGTTGACTATTTGAATAAAAGAAAGTATTTTTCTCAAAAAGTGTCCTTAATTTGGCTATGTTTGCAGATATGCACTTCTTCGAATTCTTCCTCAGGACATGTGTAGTAGGCCTAGTCAAACTCAATTCATTGTAACTTGATAGGACTATCAACCCATGCAAACTTCAAAATAATAACATTGTACTGTGACATCAAGAGCAATGCTCACAAACAAAGAAAGCGTCATCTTTCTCTGGAACCCCAGGGCAATAGAACTCAACTGAAATACAACAGAAAAAAAGTGAAAGTGCAACTGATTCACAACTCAATTTAAGAATAAATAAAACATAACAATTGAAAACAAACAGTTAAGAACTAGCAATATCATTGTTTGTTTGTCCCTTTTTGCTTCAGGTAATAGTGATGAACTGAACATCAAAATTATTGACAGTTTGCAAAATGATTGACAGGTTGAAAATACATGCTGGCCCTAAAGAACCGGCAGTGATATTTACGCCACCAAGTGCCTTTTGGGGGATATTTTGAAATTAGTGTGACTACTGAAACCGAAATGCCACCGACCATCATTAAGTAATAATGAGCATACATTTTAAAAGGTGTCATAATAGTTGAACTCAGAGTAAATGTTTGTATGGTGGTGGTTCATTTCTTCTAATACCTTCCTCGCCATTTTTTTCCATGCTGAAAATAAGTAAAAAGTTTTAAAAAGCACTAACACTTCTTAACCTGTGATACTTCAAGACCTGACTTTGAGATTACAGCTACTGAGACGATGCTTAAATATTTGAAATGGCATATAAACAGTCATTAAGAACATTTTCTCCTTTGAAAATAAGTGTACTGTATAATAAATTACACACCATCCACATAATACTGTCCTACCACAAAACAGAGAACTGTATATTTTATGTATTCATTTACATGTAGGCACATATATGCACACACAGTGTGTGCACAGAAGGCAGTTTAATATCTATATAATTTAAGAAAAAGAAAGACAATATCTTGTCAAAGTGGATTTATCAATTGTCTTAGTGCTGTCAGTTGCTCTATTCTAGCAACACACTCAAAGTTGAATTTGACATTCAGTTAATTGAATGAAATAAAACAATGTTGCATTTTGCTAAGAGCCAAACGCAACTCCCCAATTGCAGTCAACTTTTTAACATATTGTTCAATTATGAGTGTACAGTACAGTAGCATTGCATTTTTGAGTCTTCATTTTGTCTTACCATACATTCAGGGTTGAATATTAAATAGAAATCGAAAGCAACAATTTAAAAAAAAATTGATTCTGGATTATTCTAGTAGAGTTCTCTACCTTCATGGGAGATCCAAATTGTTTTATTAGAATCTGATCTGACATATAAATAAACCACCACTAGACGGCAAAAGAGAGCTATGATTAAAACTGGAATGTGCATCAATGTAATATACAATTAGTCAAAGGATTTCAAATATTTAGCATTTTACAATCATAGAAATACAATTTAAAAAATGTTTAAATAAATACATTGATGAATAAAGATGATAAATAGCAATAACATAACAATGACAAAAAATAACAAATACAGATTTAAATCAAGCAAACCATACAAAATAATTAAGTGCAAGGGGGGTAGAAATCTCACCAGAAGTAACATGTCAAGTGAATACAGAAGCGTTAAAAAACATGAAAAATTATTTTCAGCTGGTAATTGTCTCAGTGCAATGTATTCAACTGTGAAATGTTGACACATTTCCCAAAGCTTTGTCTTATACATGCAACTAAGCCAGCACTGCACTCTCCAGGAAAAACACAGTCATCCAATACCATTATCCCAACTCAAAGATACCTCCTCTTGGTGGCTTGACAGCTTAAACGTGGATTCCCTTTATAGCCTGTTTGATATTATCCAAGAGAGCCTTACACTCGGGAGAGTAGTCGTGCTCCGAGTTGTTGTACATATCTGTTAATGTGTTCACATAGGCTTCGAAATTATGCTCACTTATGGGCCCCTGGAACACAAACATGTTCTAATATTAGTTCACAAACTGAAGCATATAGTGAGAATAGCAATTTAATATCACTATAGCAGGGTTTACCAAACTCGGTCCTCTGGACCCCAAGGGGTGCACGTTTTGGGTTTTTCCCTAGCACTACACAGCTAATTCAAAACTGTGTAGTGTTCGGGCAAAAACCAAAACGTGCACCCCTCCCAAGAACAGAGTTTGGAAAATGCTGCACTATAGATAGAAATATGGTTAAAAAATGCAAGTGGGGAGGTTCGAATGAGGCCTAATGTACCATTTGAGGCAGTTGGATGTCTGTGAGACTGTTGATGAGAGCCTGGCTGAGGCGAGCTAACTCCTTCAGAAGGCTGTCGTTGTGCTGTTCAATCATCTTGTTCTCCTCCTCAATTGTCTTCAGGTTACATTCCATTGACGAAATCTGCTTTCAGGAAAGAGGAAAACTTGTCAAACTGAATTAGGCCTGAGTCCTTTGAAAACCATCATATCATCACAGATGTGGATATTTACCTGGGTCTGCAGTTGCATCATGTCAGCTTCTATTTTCAGGTTGGATTCATTCAGTTCCTTGATTTCATGATCCAAGTGTTGCATGTCATCGTCGTTGTCGACTCCTGTTGAAAATGGAGAATACTCTTATGAAGTTCAAACTAAACCTGCTACTGTGCTTCAGTGAATCAACTAGGAGGGGGTCTACACATACTTTGGTGGTACTAAGATGAACATTTCCATAAAATATATTATCCTGCCAAAGCATATACTGTATGTACAGTACACCACCAAGACTTACCACTGCTGGCTTTCAGTTTAATAGTCACCATCTCCTCTCCTGACATCTTCTTCTTGATACTTTGAGCATTAAGTGGGCATCCAGACAAACTATTTAGAAATCAAATTCAAATTACAAAAATATTACCAACTCACAAATGTCAATCTCAAAGCTATTTAGTTGTTCAAGGAGTGCGCCTTTAATTACGGGTCAGTGGTCAAGGATAGTAGTATCAATAGAAATTATAAACATTTCCCTGGAATCGTACGGGACAAAATTGACGCAATGCAACCTCACCTTCTATGGGTGACAAACACGTTATTGGCGTGTCCAAGGCCATTGCAGCCGGGCAAGGGACAGTGGGGCAGTTCCTGTTTGCAGGCCTTATTCCAGGGGAAGGGGAGGCCATTGATGGATGACTCGTTCTGCCTCTTAGCAGTGAGGGGGCAGCTTCCTGCACTGCGGTGAGATGTGTACTTCCCCGATGTGTGGCCCTGCCCATCACAACCTATCACTGGACACCTAGTAGGGAGACAAACAAGGGGTCTGTTCAGGAGGATTTTACGTTACAAAACATTCAGCTAGAAATGCATCGCATAGAACAGATAAGATTATCTGTAAAATAGAATATGGAACTGTGTCAGGTCTATTAATTATATATCTACAACGTTCAGAATACACCCAGGAGTCTGTTACTATCTGATGTCCTCCCCTTATACTGCTAGTGGAGAGATTCATGTTGTCACACAGACTGTTGACAATGTACAGAGTGCCGCTGTGAGAGACGTCTATTCTCATTCCGATGAGGCAGAGGAGAAAGATTATTGTCACCAGTAAGCTGTTTTTCCCTCAAAATAGTTTGGCAGTTCAGGCCATTTGATATGACAGATGTAGTAAATACAGTATGATCTGAGATATGTAAATCTATCGCTGTGTACAGTTTAGGTACAATGGAAGTGTAAGTAGATCAAAATGCTGTCAACTGAGTTGCGACGACTTTACTTAACCTGTTAAACCACACATAATACATACATACATACTCAAACAAATCATTTGCACAGTTCATAAATATCCCTCACTAACTAGACCGGAAGAGTTGTCAAACCATTACGTTGATTAATCCAGTCAAATGCTGATTAAAAATGTAGTCATCGAAACTGACAACAGGCTCAAATAATCGTATCAGCCAAGTTGCTAATCCACAAAAACGTTGGAATAATAAACACATACAGATTGATATAGCCTACATATACAGTACTAGGTAGGTTATTTGTGTTTGTAATCGAAAAACATAAGCACAAGTCTTGTTGAATATTATTAAGAGTTATAAGGGTAATTACATTTTTCCTGCTCTGTTTTCTACAGGTCAGTAATGGAGTGACATGAATTACACATAATTGTCATGTATCCCGTCATGTGAAAGAATGTAATTTTGAGGGTTGCTGAACTCTTCCCTTATTGGTAAAGGTGAAAGGCAGGCTGAGATGGTACAAATGGAACACATAGCTAGCGTACAAACAGAGTACTACTGTAACGAAGCTTGTTGTTGCACTTCGTTGTTCAGAGTACTGCTAGCACTTAGAGGACAAAGCAACCCCATTACTTCCATCCCTCCACACACCACAGATGTAAGGCACCATGCCATATGGCCTACAATTTACAATCATCTAGTAACATTACAGATGCACTACATGTAGGTAGATTCGAACTAGCAACCTTTCGGTTATTGGTCCAACGTTCTTACCGCTAGGCTACCTGTCGCTCCCCCGCCCTCTCTTAATGTGTATGCGATTTATTCCAGTCTAATTCCTAAACTCTTGGCCCTGCATTAGTAATTAAAAAGATTGGGAAATCTGTGTCTGTCCAGATGTAGAAGTGAACAAGGTCTCATACATCGGACTTTGGATTTAAGCAGCAGCAATCAATTATTATTTTTTATTTAAGACCAATATCAGTTTTTCCAGAGACAACTGCATCTAGAATAATTCAGCTTTACACCAGTGAATCAACGCTTTGTACCCATACAGTAGTATGGGGGACCTGTAATAAACAATACACGATGATAAGGAAAACACTCACAAGAGAGTGATAAGCCAGATATTCTATTAAGACAACTCAAAAATATTACAGTGTTTGAAACATGTATTATACACATGTTGTTAATCTTTGAAATATGATCTACTAATGATGGGCAGAAAAACAATTTCATTTTCATTTTTCTGGTATAATGACCTCTTAACAACCGGATACAAGTATTTTCATTCATTGAGACAGCAATCATGTAGTCATGCCAGTAAAAAAAATGAAAAACAACAATCATAAGAATAATCTCTTACTTAATTTCTTGGTCGTCTTTTTCATCTTTGTTTGGTGTAAGCCTCAAGCCTCCCTTTCTGGCACGTGGACATCCTGACAAACTACAAATGTTTAGAGACGATACGGTTTAACAATAATGAACACTAATTTAGGGCTAAAATCAAGCAAACTCTTCCATCAGTGATTCTCACAAAGCATGTCATTGAAAACAACATTCTAAACAACAAAATCAGTTTTCAAGAATCAGTCAGGTGTCGTCAGAATCGTATCTTCTTGGATATACAACAGTTTACCAAAAGTCAAAGATAAATAAATTCATAAATTCATAAAAATAAACAACAAGATTCAAACACATTTCTATTAATCAATTCAGTCATTCGTGTCATCCAGTCTAGACTACCTTCTGTGTGAAGCATAATTCCCGGTCACGTGTCCAGATCCATCACATCCAAGTGTTGGGCACCTGCAGGTGGAGAGACAGACAAAACAGGTGAAACTCTGGAACAATTATATAATATTTAAATGCATTAAAAAAAATGGAAGCCAAAGGGCCTTTATGAGGTCAGGAGATATACAGTACATTGCATTATGTACACTGAGTGTACAAAACATTAGGAACACAGGCTCTTTACATGACATAGACTGAACAGGTGAAAGCTATAATCCCTTATTGATGTCACCTGTTAAATCCATTTCAATCCGTATAGATGAAGGGGAGGAGACAGGTTAAAGAAGGATTTTTAAGCCATTCAGAGGGTGAATGGGCAAGACAAAAGATTTAAGTGCCTTTGAACAGAGTATGGTAGTTGGTACCAGGCGCACCGGTTCGAGTGTGTCAAGAACTGCAACGCTGCTGGGTTTTTCATGCTAAACAATTTCCCATGTGTATCTAGAATGGTCCACCACCCAATGGACATCCAGCCAACGTGACACAACTGTGGAAAGAATTGAAGACAACATCCCTGTGGAACGCTTTTGACACCTTGTAGAGTCCATGCCACAACGAATTGAGTCTGTTCTGAGGGCAAAAGGGGCTGCAACTCAATATTAGGAAGGTGTTCTTAATGTTTTGTACACACAGTGTAAACAGCCTGATCACACAACGTGGATAAAAGTCCAAATTCAATATAGTCAATGTATTATATGACTAAAACAGCATGAGACCAGGTAGAATGTATAATGTAATCCAATAAAATAGCACAAAATTGAACTGAATGAGTGGACACAAACAGGTGAACTACTGGCTAGAAACAGTTGATTATGACTGAAAGGACAACGCGTACTTTAGTTCCTGAGAGTTGGCTGCCATCAGTGATTTGAGAGTCTTGTCAGCCAGGGGACACCCAGATACACTACAGACAGAGGATCCACACCAGAGAGTTATTACAATGAACCCTTTGATCATAGTTCAATTCAATTGAAGTCTGACAGTGATTGATATACTGTACAGTGCAATGTGGCAGAGAGGTCATCCTCTCCAAAACCATATGATAACCATTTGCATTATCATCTTAAGTTTGTACAGTTGTTTTCTGTCCAATGTTTCAATACAATTACAAGTCAGTTTTAAATTACTTAAATTCCACAGCGACAATAAGGTTGCAAAAAAATGTATAGTTTCATTTTCAGCAGCATATAATGCTGATCAACATGAAACAATCAACATAGTTCCTCTGAACCAAGCCTTACAGTATTTACTAGCTGGTGTTAACGAGTGTGTAATTACCTTCGATGTGACGCATAATTTCCTGTTACATGGCCACTGCCGTCACAGCCGGGGGTAGGACAGCTGCAGAGAACACAACACTTAGTTAGACCATACTCTAGAATACATGGACTTTCAATACAGTGTATTAACCTTCGTAACATGACATTGAATTGTTATTAGTGGAATTGGAAGTGTGAAGTGTTAGTGCAGCAGGAAATTTAGTAGAACATATTTTACTCCCGAACACATTCACTACAACAACGTCTCTGAAGGTGTTTATTTGGAGTGGCAGAAAGTTGTTCATTAAAAGGTGCTCACTTGGAAGATCTAATTGTTTTCTGTAAATGACTCAATAGTATCTAACCATAAAGTGAATCAAATCCCCAGAGCCAAACTCAAGAGAACATACAGAGTCTAACTACAAAGTCAAGAGTGGTAAGCTGAGGACATACGGACATGTAAAAACTCACTTTTAACAAGATACATTTCCTCTCCACATGAACCTGCAGACATACCAGTCACAACGATATGTAATATATAATAGGTAACAATATAAGAGCTAATAATAGGATAGATCATGTCCAGTGCATTTCACTGATCGTGTATTCAGTCACCCCACTTATAATATACTGCCCCATTTAAAAGGTCTGGTCGGGAATTACACTTTTGTTATTAATACTGACCATCTGTCAGCTGACCTTTTTAGAGGGAAATGCACATTATACACAGATGACTGAGCAAAGAAGCCTCAATATGTCAATTTCTCCCCTCATTGGACCCCCAGAATGAGCAGACCAGACATGTTTAACATGATATACCTCATCAGCTCTTTCTTAGCATCTCTTAAGAGCATCTTGGTCTTGGGGCTTAACATGCTCGCGTCTCCGGAGTAGCTCTGGTTCTCCAGAGAAGCGTCGTCAAAATCCTCCTGCTGAGAGACGTATGTACGTTTGAAATGGACCCTTTTCACTATATAGTGCGCTACTTTTGACCAGAGCCATGGACCCTGGTCAAAAGTAGCGCACTACAGAAGAAATAGGGTGCCATTTCGGAAGCAGTCTTAATAATAAAGTGTCTTTAAAAATCTGCTTAACCTCCTGACTTCCTGTCTCAGTCTTGAGTTTTGAACATTTTCAATGAAAACATCCCACTTATTACTCAAGCCTAGGGGTTAGGCGGTAAGGCTGAGGTATTACGCTGAAGGATACTTACAGTAAACCATACATCCATTTAAAGTCACATTTAATCCACACGGACAGTATTTATGACGTATATACTTGTGATGTAAAACATTTGGATTTACTTCCTCAAAGATTATGTGTTCAGCACCAGATGTTGTCGTCGGTGAGTTAATAACAGTACAAATGTCATGGCCTTTTAAATCAACAACAACCAGGAATACCAGCTGTGAGGAACACTCTCTTTAACAAGAGCTTTTACCTCTCTGTCGTGCATCATTTGTTGTGCTTTGCTGAAGTTGAGAGGTGTGTCCCAGGCGTCTCTCTCACACAGGGAATGGTAGAAGGCAGGGCTGATGTGCACACTGCCGGCCTGCTTGAGAGTGGACTCAGGAGGGGACAGGGCAACGTCTCCCAAAGGCACCTTGGGTGGGGCATTCACCTCCCGACTTTTCTTCATACTCAGGTCCAGGGTGCCGTTCTCATCCACTTCTATGGGCATGTCCTAAATGAGAAGAAGTTCACAAGTCAGACTCTGTAACAGTCAGCAGGTAATTCACTTTTTTGAAATAGTCAACTGTCTTTAATAAAAACATACAGTTTCATGGGAAATAAAAATATGTGGGTTATGAAGTTATGAAGATTGAAATGCATATATTTCCATGACATGCCTTAGCACCAACTACAATGCTTTAAGTGTGCGCCACTCTGAAAATGACAACTATAATTCCTGTGAGAAATAACTTGAATTGCACCTCAAATACACATTTACATGAAAATAAGACGCTGAGTGATTATCTAACACCGGGGTAAAGTGTGGTGTTAAGCCAGCATTAATTCTGTTGAACAAAATAATAATCGTTGCTTGGTGTGTAGTTTTTTTGTGACAGCTGTGTAATCTATCTGTTTTCTAGGACACACAACCAAGATGGCAGCTGGGGGTGCTGGTTTTAGGTCATCACCATTAAAACAAAAATGAAAAAGCTTAATGCAGCATACGTTTTCTCACTGACAGATGTGTTACTCATTCTGTGTTATGTGAAATGCTGGGCTGTGTGCTTCAGCTTTATAGGTTTTATAGTATTAAAAGTTTTACCTCATTAAATGCCGAAATACGGCCTATAAATGAAACCAATTATTCAACGCATATGTCCCATTAAACCTATCCCCCATTATTTTTGTAACAAAAGAGAGCCTTTCAAATTAATTAAAGGGGATAATTTTCATGGACATTGCATGCGTGTGTGGCTGTCCATTTTAATTATGTCTGTGATGGTGACATGTCTGTAGCTAATCTCAATAGCATGAACTTTTCACATTGAGTTGTGATGCATTTTTGTTGCATTTGCTACCTACAGAGATACAACAAACATATGAGTTGCATGGCCCCATACAGTGTACTGTATGCTACATAAGTCCAATGCAGAAGAGCACAAATGATTAAGTTGCTAACACTGTTTTATTCATTCAGTGGGTTGACACCTGGTACAAGACCACATTCTCAGCTCACCAAGCTGGGTTCTGTACTGTGTAGGTGTTGGAAACCTTGAATCATTTATCTATCAATATTCTGTCATAGATTACATAATGTAGAGAGGCCTTCTTTGGGTTTTGAGACATTCGTCGTTATGCTCAAACGTAATGCATAGGAAGGCCAAGTTTCAGTTCAGTTGAGAGTATCATGGTTTTCCACGTAGTGGACAGGGCAGTTGGGGTTTTTTCCCTCTAGAGATTATACAGGACGTGCACAAATGGGTCAAGTTTTAAACTAAACTGGTGCACATTTAATAAATCACTGAGATTTTGGTTTTGTGTGAATAAAAGATTTCAGCTAATGAGTCCTTCAGCTGATTGGTTTAATCCACTGAACTAGTTTTATAGGCCATCTGATAGAGGCAGAGCTTATCCTGGATAATATATTACTAAGCAAAATATATTCCGCCATCTGCAGCATGCAAGACACACATTCATACAGTTAATAATTTTTCCCTTTTCTTTTTTGTCTATTAATAAAATCATATGCATGACCACATGTTTTACATAAACTACAGAGTCTAATTGTAATTGAGAAATAAGGGTGTTTGTAACAGTTAGGAAGAGTTTGTGCATATGTTATGACGTAATTTTGTGACGGTAAGGTTTTTGTTGGTTGTTCAGGCACACAAAATTGTTTCTTGAGGCAAGCCGAAGTCAGTAACCGAAGTCTACGCCCCTTCGTCAGTGATTGGTCAACAGTAGGGATTCTTCAGTAAAGTCTTTGTTGTCATTCAACGAGAGACGACTCATTTTCATGCACATTTTTTTATTTAGAAATACTGCACCAAACATCTTAGTTAGAGGTAAAAATTGAGCGACTAAGATCTCATCAGCAAAAAACTTCAAAATGAATGACAGATTTCTTCAGTTATCTTTGATTAATTGTGACTATTACCATAAAAGTAGAAACTACAGTCTAATTGTAATTGACAAATAAGGTTGATAGTATTTTTTTCTTTTGATGTGATTTTATAAATTTTCTTTTGTGTACATTAAAGCTTTATGGAGGGGAACCTCTTGTTTCCCTGCCACCAGAGACACGATCTCTTTGCCAAAAACAGTCCTTTTGATGTTTCTCCCTTTTTATACACAAATCAGAGTTGCTTTAAAATGACCCCATTAAATACCTTTCCAAGTGGTCTAATTTGATTACCTTTGTGGAGGATGCCAGGGGCCGGCCAGAGATGGAGATGGCCTCCATGTTGCTTCGGTAGCGGGTTGAGAGGTTGAGGATGGCGGTGGTGGCTGCGGTGTCTTGGAGCCCCTCACATCCCGGTTTGTAATGGGTGGGTGGGCTGTGCCGTCCGGGGTCAGGCGTGGGAAGGAGGTTGCCAGGGGCACCCAGGAAGTCGGTGTACTGTAGAGCTGCTAGATAACAGAACACACATTCAGCAAGTTACAGGAACAACTGATTATACTCACTATACTATGGTGCATCGTGCAACCAGCTATACATTTGTTGTTACAGTGTGGTTGCAATGGCATCAGTCTGTGCTTGAATAAAGGTAGCTAGGTGGGACAACATAGACTGTGTGGATAAAACATGTATTTCTTGATAAAATGACAATTCTCTCAGGATCTGACAGATCTGTTTAAAAAAAAATATATATATTTTTTTAAATCCTACTAGCACTGACTTTGCTGATAGCTACTTTGTGAAAAAATGTACTTACTACGACTAAGATACGTGGTTGTCCCACCTAGCTACCTTAAAATGAATGCACTAACTGTAAGTCGCTCTGGATGAGAGCGTCTGCTAAATGACTAAACTGTAAATGTAAGCAATATTACACAAGCATGATTGTCTTGTTTACAGGAACCTTGTGAGTGTGTTGCATACTCGTAGTTTGGATGTTGTCTGATCATGTATGGGCTGCACATTTGTGGCAGAAGATGAGCGACACTTGCACATTAAATCCATTTAATGTGGCTTGACACATGCCCCTCCCCCCCCGAATCAAATAAAATGTGCGAAACTCACAGTCAGGGAAGTGTGAAGGAGAGATTTTTTGGTCCTGGTTGGGTGCCATCAGAGGTTGTTTGCCGAAGACCTGTGCATCAAAGCTGGCGTAATCAAAGCGGATCTTGCTGTACTTGTCCATGTCCTTGGTGAGGTTGGCTTCCAAGGCGGCGGTGACAGGATGGTGATGGGCGAACCTGTAGCTGTACTGGTTGAACTCCAACTTCTTCATGAGGGGGCCGAGAGGTCTGGTTGGAGAAGAATCCAAGAAGACGAGGTGTTGTTGTTGGATTTGATGAGGAAAGTGGCTACTGTAGGTGTCAAATAAAGTCCATATAAGGAACAGGAAATTGACACATACAGTGGCAAGAAAAAGTATGTGAACCCTTTGGAATTACCTGGACTTCTGCATAAATTGGTCATAAAATGTAATCTGATCTTCATCTAAGTCACAACAATAGACAATCACAGTCTGCTTAAAATAATAACACACAAACAATTATACATTTTCATGTCTTTATTGAACATTCCGTGTAAACATTCACAGTGCAGGTTGGAAAAAAGCATGTGAACCCTTGGATTTAATAACTGGTTGACCCTCCTTTGGCAGCAATAACCTCAACCAAACATTTTCTGTAGTTGCGGATCAGACCTGCACAACGGTCAGGAGGAATTTTGGACCATTCTTCTTTACAAAACTGTTTCAGTTCAGCAATATTCTTGGGATGTCTGGTGTGAACCTCTCTCTTGAGGTCATGCCACAGCATCTCAATCGGGTTGAGGTCAGGACTGACTGGGCCACACCAGAAGGAGTATTTTCTTCTGTTGAAGCCATTCTGTTGTTGATTTACTTCTATCTTTTGGGTTGTTGTCCTGTTGCATCACTCAACTTCTGTTGAGCTTCAATTGGCGGACAGATAGCCTTACATTCTCCTGCAAAATGTCTTGATAAACTTGGGAATTCATTTTTGTCGATGATAGCAAGCTGTCCAAACCATGATGCTCTCTTCACCATACTTTACAGTTGAGATGAGGTTTTGATGTTGGTGTGCTGTGCCTTTTTTTTCTCCACACATAGTGTTGTGTGTTCCTTCCAAACAACCTAACTTTAGTTTCATCTGTCCACAGAATATTTTGCCAGTAGCGCTGTGGAACATCCAGGTGCTCTTTTGCGAACTTCAGACGTGCAGCAATGTTTTTTTTGGACAGCAGTGGCTTCTTCCGTGGTGTCCTCCCATGAACATCATTCTTGTTAGGTGTTTTACGTATCGTAGAATCGTCAACAGAGATGTTAGCATGTTCCAAAGCTTTCTGTAAGTCTTTAGCTGACACTCTAGGATTCTTCTTAACCTCATTGAGCATTCTGCGCTGTGCTCTTGCAGTCATCTTTGCAGGACGGCCACTTCTAGGGAGAGTAGCAACAGTGCTGAACTTTTTCCATTTATAGACAATTTGTCTTACCGTGGACTGATGAACATCGAGGCTTTTAGAGATACTTTTGTAACCCTTTCCAGCTTTATGCAAGCCCACAATTCTTAAACTTGGGTCTTCTGAGATCTCTGTTGTTTGAGGCATGGTTCACATCAGGCAATGCTTCTTGTGAATAGCAAACTCAAATGTTGCTGAGTGTTTTTTTATACGGCACGGCAGCTCTAACCAACATCTCCAACCTCGTCTCAATGATTGTACTCCAGGTTAGCTGACCCCTGACTCCAATTAGCTTTTGGAGAAGTCATTAGCCTAGGGTTTCACATACTTTTCCCAACCTACACTGTGAATGTTTAAATTATGTTTTTAATATAGACAAGAAAATGCAATAATTTGTGTGTTATTAGTTTAAGCAGACTGTGCTTGTCTGTTGTTGTGACTTAGATGAAGATCCGATCTAATTTCATGACCAAGTTATGCAGAAATCCAGATCATTCCAAAGGGTTCACATACTTTTCTTGCCACTGTACATGCACATTATGCACAACATGCTGTGGAAGAGGTGGTGGTGATTGTGGAAGTAATAGAACATTGAATAATATCGATACGAGGTGGTTGTGAAGGAATGGGCACGGTGTCGTTTGAATCATATAATAATATCAATGTCCTCCTCCTGGATTGTGGGATCTGATCTGTATTGTACGTTCACACACAGGCATGTTGCCCAACTAATTCCTTTTGTATGAGTAGGCAGTCTGCCTGTCATTTCTCTTCAGGGAACAAAGAGTTCTTATGCTCTGTGTCCCTAATAGGGAGAATCTCATGGGACCTTAACCCATTGCTTAAGTACAAATGATACTGAGAAACCATATCTGTGATGCTTTGCTAGGCTATATATTGTCATTCCTTTTACAATACACTGACTGGGTAAACTGGACAGGATACTGTAAATGTTAACCAACATAGCTCCTGATTTTATATGATATTGATAGTCAACGAGCACAAACACTGTTTTATATCAAAGGGACTATGCTCTCAGAATAAATGTTTTATAGTATAGTTTTCAATTGGTTTACTGTCATCATAATGTGTGTCCACATGCGCTTCAATAATCGTCAACAGTCAGAGTGACAATACTGCAATATTACAGCTTTAGCATGTGTTATAACATACATTCTCAGTCCATGTGATTTACCTGGACAATCGTTCTGGTGCTTGTCTGCATTTGGGGCTCTCCTCTTGAGGTTTGGAGACTTTCACTGCAGCAGCAATGGGGCAGCCTGAGAGACTGGAGGAGGAATAGAAGGAAATCAAACCCATTAGTCCGACATTGAACCTGTCTATGTACAGTTTGTCATTTTTAATAGGTTAGTCCTGCAGGCTGTACCTCCGGTGGGTGCTACGATTGCTGTTTACATGGCCTCTTCCTGTGCACCCGGGAGTAGGACACTTGAGGACGTTTTCATGCATGGCCAGGACTGGGGACAGACAGGAGAGGAGAGGGCCAGTAGGTGAAACAGTAGGGTTAGTAGAAGGAGAGCTGTACTGTACATCAGTGGTGAATATACTGCATCAGTGGTGACATCATTTAGAGTAGGCATAGGAGTCATAGGAGTGCCAAGAGTTAACATAATTAACAGACATGAGAAGACAGGAAAATAATCAAGTTGAAAACTATAGGCATACATTCTGCTTGTTCATTTCTTGATAATTTTATTCAATTAACACATTGCTTATGTACTGACATCAGAAAGAAACCATGGTTATAGTGTACAGATCCTTTGAAGACACAAGCATCTCTAACTAGCACTGTTCCCATTGTCAGTGCACTGTGTGTTGGTTGCATAATATAAATACCTTAGTGGAAATAAGACTATAACAAAAAAGCGCAGATATTTTTTCATAAAACATTGTCATTGTTGGAGTTCCACTCGGTATCCTTGGAAACTTTTATTTTCTGTACATATTTTCCAATTAGTTTGCAGGTTTTGTCTATTTATTTTTTGAATACAGAGTTAGTAACCCCTTTGATTTGCAAACACTGCCTCTGGTCTAAGAGCAAATGCTTTCATATTGAACAAAATGTAATTGCTTTTTATGTTCCTTTTGTAACATCAGTGTTTAATGTTGGATGTTTATTATGTTACATTGAAATGACTAAATCACAGCCAATAAAAAAAGCCTTTTCAATATTCAGAAATTAGAAGTAAACTCCAAGTTCCTATGTGACAACAAGTATTATTTTTCTATTTGCATGATTCTATAAATGGAAAATGTAGAAATGCCCTTCAATCAAAGAGTTTCTGCACCTACAGATCTTAATTTGACCACCTTGTTGCAGGAAATGTTAAACTTGCAGTGCATTTGAGGTTCAAAAATGCATCTGTAATTTCCACTTTCAAATTTCAGACTTGATTTTCCCTTACGAAAAATGCATCAACCCCTACAAACATGGCCTTCATTATAATCCACATAATAATCCACATGTCCTGTTGTTCCAGGATTATTGTCCTGCTGTAGCAAACTGGCTCAAATTAAGATCCTACATCTGTATTTGATAACTTCATGATTTCCTTCGAACATCAGAACTTATTTCATGATTGATAACAACATCTCATTCTATTTTATTCTATATGTGTACATGCTTGTGTATGTATGATGTATACAGCAGGTGTCTATGTGAGTGACTTACTCTCTGGGGGAACTCTGACTTTGTGGGGACAGCCAGACAGACTCCGGTGGTGGGGGTACAAACCAGTGACATGGCCAGTTCCGTCACACCCAGGGGTGGGACACCTAATATCCTTCTTGTCTGGCCGTGGAGAGTCTGGGAGGAGACAAACAGCAGGAAATCTTTGATTTATATGTAGACAATCACATATGTCACACATACTGTACATAGGCATACATAACGACACCTTTAAGAATGTTGCAGTATCATTCTTAACATGCTTTATAACCTTCCTTACCACACAAACAAAGAGTAGAACAAAGGTAATAGTTCATTAAAAAGTATTTTGGAAATATTGTCTTAGCTAATGAACCTAATTTAATTTGATTCAACTTGTAGAGGTTTTCTTGCATGAATGTTCCTCGAAAATGTATTTTAAGTGAGATTCTGGGAATTGCTAAGTGGAAACACAGTTAAATACTGAAGCTACAGTGCTATAGATATACAGTAGCTACATAGAAACATACAGATTGCAGGACAGTATCATGCAAAGAGCTAGACACTTTTTGCAAAATGCTTCTTTTAATCTGTAATTTTAGTTAAGGCTTCCAGTTCAACACAGGGCATTCATTTCTTAATGCCCATCCATCGAAAGATTACATCTGGGATTACACATTAGGCTTCAGTCATTTGAAGAATCAGTGGAAAACATGAGGGGTACTTTGGGTGGATTTAAGAGTTATGGTCATGGTTAAATATCCAGTTGATTCCTATCAAAATCCAATTTTCTGAGTAGTAGCAATTCCATCAGAAGATTTATTTTTATTTTTTTATTTTCGTCTGTTTTGTCTATTACTTCATTTGTTGCCAAAATGTTTTTAGTACTTAAGAGGATTTTTACCCTCCTCCTCCCTCCGATTTCACCCTCGGAATATGGTTATTTTATTATTTTTATGTTTCGAA
The DNA here is from genome assembly GCF_016432855.1 of Salvelinus namaycush. Classification (NCBI taxonomy): domain Eukaryota; kingdom Metazoa; phylum Chordata; class Actinopteri; order Salmoniformes; family Salmonidae; genus Salvelinus; species Salvelinus namaycush. Next base: position 14,204,980 of record NC_052331.1, on the reverse strand, counting down.
GAGCCTCATTATTAAAATCACAAGAGGTCTGATACGTACTAGATAAACATGCATAATCATGTCTGCTGCGTACTTATTTTATGCCCACAACTCTTCATTTCAATAAGTGCAATATTCACTGCATGTAGTTCTATTGTGCTCAAGTTTCTGAAATAGTACCCAAACAAAAACAGAGAAAGGGCTTAAAGAAAAGGGTCTTGTCTGTCTTCACGTTGATAAAACCTGTTGTGAAAAAAACATAAACCTGATAAAATAGCAAAAAATCTTGAATTGACAAAGAAATAAGACATATTCAAATCTATTATCCATACCTTTGCATCCATGATAGCTCACCCTGGAGTTTACATCCAGTAGCCTTTGGTGCCTCCTCTCATTGGTCATCTGCTCCAGTAGGAACCTGTCCATCTCCCTGTAGGCATTGTGGATGACATGCCTCTGCTCTGACTGCAGGACCATGGCCTGCTCCAGGAGGCTCAGGTTCACCCTCCCTCTGTCCCTGTCTCTGTCTCCTCTGTCTCGGTCCATCTCCAGGCCCAGCGGTCTCTCCATCTCTTGCAGGCCCAGCGCCCAGGCCTCCAGCTGGGGAGGCCTCTCCACCTCTGGCTCCCCCTCACTGTCCTCCTCACTGGGGTAGAGCCGCAGGGCCCCTGCCTGGAAGGGACCTACTCTGCCCATGTTGTACGCCCTCAGGTCCGAGTCAGGATTTTTGTCTCTCATGTGTTGGTGGCCGTTCCTGCCCGATGGGTGTCCTTCTCCGGTGGTGGCTTTAGAGGGGCTGTTGATGCAGCCGTTGGTGCCATTCACCCTAGCAGAATGAGACAGGGACAGAGACTCCCACTCGGCTTTCCGGCTGTCCCCGTATGGGCTTTTACGTGGCGAGAAACTGCAAGTCATACTCATCCTGTCCTGACTTTGGTCTTCTTCTTCCTCTTCTTCTTGGTTTCGTTCCTCCACCTCTTCATCTTCCAGAGTTTCCGAGGCGGCAACCTCCTCATGGAGAGAGTCATCAGTCACCACTTCGGACCATCCAAAGGAATCATGGGGTTTTGTTATTGAGTCCTGGCAGCCATTTATGTTGGGCACTTCATTAAGCGTACCTTGGCAACCATCTAAGAAACAAAGTAGGAGCAAAGAGAATAAAAAATTATGCTGTCAGTTTTGAATCAATTGTTCATGTTAAGGCCATGCTTTTCCGAGAACATTTGGCTGGGCAGAGAGAGTAACAATTTGTATGTCCCCATTTGAGCTTAGTTCGAATGTTTAGCAGAGACATTCAACGCACATTTCATGACAGTTTCCATATCTTGAAAACGCATGTCTTGTAGTTTTAAATGACTGAGGATTGACAAATCAAATATGTAATGAAAATAATAATAGTATGGACAGGACAGCAACTGCAAGATTATGCTGCAATTCCTCAAGTACGTCAGAGATAATATATGAGACACTTATTTTGGCTAGTTGAACATGAAACCTAGAGATAAAGAAAAAGATTGTCTTCGTCTTCTTTAAAATCTTCAATCAGAATACAACAACTTGATATGGATTAAGAAGGACCAGATTATGACAGAGATTTAGCCTACATCGCTTATGACACTGAACATCAGTTTTAAGTAGTTATTAAGGTGTAAGCTAAGCAGGGCTTTATGATTTTTAGATATTAACATGTAGTCGTTCGCATACAACTAATTTAAGAAACCATATTCATATGTAAGCATAAGAACCAAGAAAGTGGCGAAAATGTCAGTAAAAAAATATAAAATAAACATTCCATTGGTTTCCTCTTCCTTTCCTTTCTTTAATTAATTTTTTTTTCAATATGTCATTATGTGGAGTGCACCTAGTAATTTATTTTTATATTGATTCTTTACTAAACATTTTTAAAAGAAAGCTTTTAAATTGTTTATCAGTGGACATTTTTATTGACATATCAAAATGTTTAATGTATCCCAAGACTGTGAGTAATGGTAAAATATTTGACAATTCATTTTCTGGTTTCCAGCTTAGTCAATTTAAGTGGAACTGACAGGAAAGCTAGGCCTCTTAGTTCCCCAAAATGCATTTTAAATGACACTTTATTTTAGTAACACCCATGATTATATCAATATTAACTCATGGTCAATGATTAACAATGGCAAGCTATCATCTAGATTGATTCAATAAAATCTCTTTTGATCCTCCAAATCATTTAAACTTATATTCTGTGCTAAAGCTCTTTGGTGAGGCCATACGGGTTTTTACTTCATAAATCATAAGTAGGCTGTACTGTACTGAGTAGATCTATCCTCTTAAGTGGCTAGACGTCATGGACCAAACTAAAAGTAGCCCACAGAGAATGGAATGAAAGGGATCCAATAGGTTGATGATAGATTTGGGAATCATTGAGGATGCATATAGGCTACGTAGGCTTGTAAGTGGATTCCGCTGAGGATAATATAGACATGATCAAACAGATACAACTCGTCATTATAGTCAGGCCACAGTACAAAACATAATCCCACAAAAAAGAAAAGCTGCTAAATGCAGGAAGTGTTATCTGGAAACGGACCTCTGGCAAAAAAAAAGAAACTGGCTTTTGTTTTGAAGCATATGATTTTAGGTTGTGCAAATGTAGGTAAATGTACTGAATATAATACAGGACAGGTCAAAACATACCAGCAGCAGAGCAAGAAGTTGAATGAAATAGACTTGATGAAACTCCTTTTTAGATGCAACCCCACAAAATATCAAGCTGGATTTTGCAACGCAAAACGTGGCTAATAATCTCTTTGTTGTTAGAGACATTTCCTTCTAAACAGAGGCATACAAATAGCAGCCTGGCCAAAGAGTAAAAGTCAGTTATGCTTAGCTACAATTAGCAGAGCAGACAAAAAAAATGACTTATTTTTGTCCAGATGGATGACACACAGTGAGAGAAGTGCAGTAGAAAAGAGACTGCACTTGGATCCCTCCTGTGGTTTGTGTATTGGAACAGGTGAACAGTTTGTACTCCAGAATAGCCATTACCGGCGCTCTGCAGCAGGGTTGGAGCTTGGCTGGAGTTGAACGCAATGCGGCTCGACCAAATGAGAGGCTTATTTTTCCCTCTTTTCGTTATGAAATGCAGATATGAACAGTATCCCACTGTTACATTCTTATTGCTTGTTCTATCCACTTGAACTGTCACAATCTTTTCACATAAAATAGCCCCAGACCAGATTGTGACAAAATTATATTTACAAATGTATGTAGATCTATGTTAACCACCCAATGTGCAGTCATTTGTTTGTGTTGCCTGACTTTTGATACATGTTCACTGTATTTTATAGGGCTTGCTGTTGGCAAGGGCCCTATTTTGATTTTAAAAAACATACACTTTTCTTGATTAAAGGTTATAATGCAGTAGGAAAGTAGTGGTGACTGAATACAGACACATAAAAGCTCTGCTTGAAACGCAAACAGACCATGAGAGGGAGGTATATGAACAAAGAAAGTTATCAGAGGGGGGAAAAAACGGATGGCAAAGCTAGTGCAAAAAGGGTTACGATAATTGTAATGTTATATGAACCCCAGAAACAAATAAATTCCATTTCCAATGAATCTGCACAATTCATTGAGCTACTCTCTTGGTCCATTTAACTACCCACATGTGTACTATAATGAGCTGTAGACATTATGCCTAATTATGTATATTTGGACTGTGTTAGAGGGCCTAACAAAAGCTTTCGAAGGGGACAATTACGTTTGTTGCTTAGTTACATCGTTAAAAATATACCAAATAAGTGCAGATTATAGTGGGTGAGAATGCATGTGTAAACCATGGATATTGTGGCCAAAATGCTCAAAATTCAATTCATTAGGAAGTAGAAATGTTTTGCTTTTGGAGGGGGACAATGTTTTTAAATGAAATAAACACATATTTCCTTATGTCATTGAGTACGTAGCTTGGTCTTAGTATCTCCTGACAAATGAGCACCAATGTATTCTATTGTATTGTATCAGTGACATTGGTTTTATAAGAACATGTTTAGGCAATGCCAATGTCCTCCTTCAGATGGGGAGCTGGTTCTAAGATGAAACATCAGCTTGTGTTAATGATCAATCAATGAAGTGTGTATTCTACACTCAACTAAACTAACTTTACAAACAGCAACAGATGAGATTCAAAACAGAAGGGCCTCAAGCAAACACGATCATAATGTTCCAATTCTCAGTGTTTTCAACCTATTTTTTAATGGCTTTTCCCGAAAAACCAAACACGTCAGACAAAAAGAAAATGAGAAGTCCGAAATCTGGCCTCATCAAAAAAGTGGGGAAAAGCCATGCCAAAAAAATCATGAAAGATAAACTTTAATCTGAGGATGTGAGACAGACACAACTTATGTAGACCCAGCAGTGTCGTCTTTCACTTCCAGTACATAATGACTATGGGGTCTGGCTGATGCCGGGCCCTAAAAGGCAATAGAGAGGGACGGAAATATGAATGCAACAGATGGGATTTTAAAATTCAGCGTCAATTGTTCATCAAAACAGACAAAACAACAGGACATCTGTCTACCTGCTGGAGTGTCAATGTTCCTCAGCTCTTCTTTGTCCTGTGCCTGTGCCAGGTCCTCGTTCTCCTCCTCGCAGCACGCCTCGCTGGGGCTGTAGTGGCGGGGCCTCATCAGGAGAGACTTTCTCTTGTTGACGGGGGCGCCCTGCACCCCTTCCTGGGAGAGTCTTTTCCTAGCAGCCATAGACCCATATGGGCTGTTGTGGGGGGATGGATGAATAAAAAGAGCAACGGGGTCAACAAAGTGCCATAGCCATTACTGGAGTTCATCTGAAAACTTTGAACTGAAAGTGAACCTAAAATGTAACATTGTCAGTTTATTCACCAATTGTATTTTCGCGGGACTCAGAAAGAACAAGTGTCATTTGTAGCTAGAGTGAAAAAAAGGTCAACATTAGGTTGAAGAAACTGTATTTAGCTGAGATGATGAACGAACCACCCAAAATACCATTAAAAAATGAAGTACGTAGAAGCAGTGAAGAGCTATGGGGACAAATGTAATTATAACCATTATTATCAAGATAAGAGCATGGCCAGCATCCCACATCTACTAACAAAGGATGCCTATTTCACTCTGTATGTAAGGACATAGAAACCCGGGGTGAGTTAGAGGATATCTGTAAGAGTTTATTTTCAAATAGAGGTCATGAACCCTTACCCGGGAGCCTGGGTGATGCATTCAACTGGAACTGGAAACAGAAGCAGAAGCAGAGGTATGTCAGGTAAATAGTCATGTTCACATTTCCTCGATGGAGTGACTCAGGCTCTGCATCTGTCTACTTGGGAAACAAAATCCTGATCAAGGCTACTGATCTAGTAGCTCCACCTTTTGGATAACCAGTCGGGAAGCAACACTCTGGCCTACTACTGTACACTCTTGGTAGTGGGGTGTTCGCCTAGCATGAATTTGGAGCGTACTCTAGCAGATTATCTATAAAAAAGAGTTAGTGTTACTTGTCAAAACATGTGTTGCTATATTTAAATGTTTTACTATTTTATTTTTTTAAAAGCTTTCTAATATGAACAAAATTATCGCAAAGATTCCCTTTATATTGATAACAAATCCACACCCCCAATCCACTGTAGATCATCCTCCTGTCAGCTTTGACAACATGATCTGAAAAGGCAAATCGATTTTCCCAGAGGGCCATGCAGCAAAGATGCAAATCTCATTCAGAGGTCCACCGTATTCCCATGAAGCACAACTCCATAATACATTTTCCAGATGTAGTAATGGCTCTGGTGCCACCAACCAGACTTCAGAGGCTTGGAAAACTAGCATAATGGCATCGCCTGTCTAGAGGTTTTCAATCACACTATATATGCACTCCTTAACTAATTTGAGCCACTGTTCCAATTTGGTGAAGTAATTCTCCATCTGAGTAATGTAATGGCAATGCAGTGCTCTTCAAATTGGTAAGATCATTCGTAAAATTGACAGTTGTAAAGTTGGATTGTTGAACTGATATCCCCCTAGACCCCAGAGCTATATAAGTGGAATATGTGTGAATAGCTGAAGCGCTCGGTTACTGCTATTGATGTGCTTTCCTGAACATGGTAAGAGTTGTTGAAGCTACTCACCTTTGCCACCGTTGCATGTTTGAAGTGTGTTATCCTCTCCTTCTGAATCCATCTGTAAATAAAGAACACACTATGTATCATTATGCATGTAACGCTCATTTCTATCAAAATACAGATTCTGTAAATATTGACAACTGGGACTGAAATAATGATGTTAACATTTTATCAGCAGATGCTGGATCCATTTAATGTTTGAGAGCCCTTGACGTCAGTGGTTGAAGTTTCTTTGAAATGAATTTGACCGTTCCTATCAACAAAAGCCTATATTTCCCAGAACATTGATGTAGTTACGTGCAAATTATCTGTGGCATTTAATCGGTGTAGAGTCACGAAAACACATGTAGCATGTAAAAGCAAAATACCAAGCTAAGGTGAAGTTAAAACAAAACAAAAAAACTTTGAGGTGTGAAAAATGTAATAATGCAAAATAATGACATTAAAGTGCAGGTGGTAGCATACAGACAGACAGTAGTGTGTTTAGACCAAAATAGTTGTTAAAATCCATCCACTCTCCCTCGCCACCATACGTGTGGATCCCAAATAAAACCTATTAAACGTAATTATTCCTGGCTGATGGCGGTGTATAGTGGTCACAGGCCAGTGAAATCTGTGAGTCACAGGATACGCTGTTACTTTTCCTGGTAATGGGAAACATGACTCCTCTCTCTGGTTTGCTGTTGTGATTGAAGGCACTGACCTGTCATACATTTATAATAGGGGAGCAGGTGTGGCAGTGATGAACCTTAATTTCCTTTAATAAACCTTTTATGTGCCACACTCTTAATGCCACGCCGGGCCCTCGGAGGACCTGCTCATAATAGGTTCATTACTTTTGATTACTAGGGGCCCTATTGAAACAAACAACTACCCAAACACTATAGATGACATTCTGTAACAACTAATGTACCTGATTAGTTCATTACACTTTTTCCAAACAGACACACACATGCAGACAGACAACTCACTCGTTTTGTAAGCATTTATAGATGCTGTATATGTGCTACAGTGTCTACAGTAATACAAATACATTTCAAATTCAGATAGCGTAATTGCTGTATTAATTTCACAGGTTGACAAATATTTACAAACGATGCACCTCTGTATTATTGAGAAGCAACACTCACATTATGTAAATCGACTTGTTTTAAACAATATTTCATAATTTAAGCTCTTGTACAAGAACATTTGATACCTTATTTATGCTCTGTACATGAAACATTTGGATTCCTCTTTCTTACAAGTCAAGCCACAATATCATGTTTTATGAAAACACTAAAAGCGTTATGGTAACAAGTATTGAATATACTAATGCTCCTATCTACATTAGATCCCTGATGACCTTGGTTCTGACACTGAGGAGTACATACAGAATTTCACTGATCATTTGTCAGTAGGTCATTCTTTTACAAATGCAGTCAATATGTTTGTGAGAGTGTTCAATGATGTACTGTACTCCTTCAAATGTGTCTATTAAACGAACTGTATTATCTGAGGGGAGACGAAGGAACCGATCGAACATTTTATGTTCAAGCATTATAGTTTCTGCTTCATGAGCAGCACAAAGGTTCTGAGAGGGTATATAGAGGATGTGCTTTTGGCACCCATTTGACAACAGCTATCCTTGGTCCTTAAACTCAAAGCTGTATAGCTGTATCTAATTCTGCAGAGGAGGAATCGGAGTAGAAAACTCATGCAGACAGGGAGAGAACACATGACGTTCAAAGAGAATTTACATGGGCAGTACAAATAGATACACGCTACTCAAATAAGGCCTTGTTTGTATTTAATATTTACTACACTCTCATGCTGTGATTTGTTTGTGTCATATATTCCTGACATGCCACAAAACTGTATGACATTATAAATGATGATGGCTCTTTGGTGGTCATTGGTCAATACAAAATATGTCCCGTTTCTTCACTGTTGACAGTGTGATCAAAGTATTTTTAAAGAGACTATCCTTCAACAAAGCTGTCCGGACATTGTTATGGTTTCAGCTAGCCAATTTGGACTCGTAAACTGGGAGGCATGGTAACCTTCAGCCTACCTTAAACCTTAAGTAAGATACATTACTTATTAGTTAAGTGCTGTGGTATAACAACAAAGCAGCACACTCAGCGAAGCTAGCTACACGTCCCTGCATATGTAAAACAATATCTGAGTCTGTGATTTCACAGGGGTCAAAAGGGCGTTGACATGACACTGCTAAACATGCTGCTCATTCCAAAACATCCTGGCTACCACTTCCAATAGCCTTAGAAATACACAACTATATCCGTTCACAGGTAAAGTGAATTGGTAAAATATAATGTTTTTTTTTTTCAGGACATCCACGAGCAGCATGCTATAATATCCAAATGTATGTTACCTGAACCTATTACTAGAAAATATATACTGAATAAAATGTAAACGCAACATGTAAAGTGTTGGGCCCATGTTTCATGAGCTGAAATAAAAAAATCCCAGAAATGTTCAATACGCACAAAAAGCTTATTTTTCTCAAATGTTGTGCACACATTTGTTTACATCCCTGTTATCTTGGCATTATCTTTGCCAAGATAATCCATCCACCTGATAGGTGTGGCATATCAAGAAGCTGATTAAAAAGCATGATCATTACACATGTGCACCTTGTGCTGGGGACAATAAAAGTCCACTTTTGTCACACAACACAAAGCCACAGATGTCTCAAGTTTTGAGGGAGCGTGCAATTGGCATGCTGACTGCAGGAATGTCCACCAGAGCTGTTGCCAGATAATTTAATCTTCATTTCTCTACCATAAGCTGCCTCCAACGTTGTTTTGGAGAATTTTGCAGTAAGTCCAACCGACCACGTATAACCATGCCAGCCCAGGACCTCCACATCCAGCTTCATCACCTGCAGGATCATCTAGGAGTGGGCGGGGAGTATTTCTGTCTGTAACAAAACCCTTTTGTGGGGAAAACCTCATTTTGATTGGGCTAAGCCCTCTCAGAACCACCAAAGACTGTGCCCCTGCCCAGTCATGTGAAATCCATAGATTAGCACCTAATTCATTTATTTCAATTGACTGATTTCCTTACATGAACTGTAACTCAGTAAAATCTTTGAAATTGTTGCATGTTGCAATTATATTTTTGTTCAGTATATATACAAATATATTATTAGGCCTACCTTTGTTTGCAGTTTTCTGGGCAATATATATGACGTGCTGCAAGGTCCACGCAGTCCACCTTGGTTGATGTGTGCACAATTGTTGACTTGTTTCAGGATGTGAGTGAGAAATTCATTCTCTGTAAAAACAAATATATATATATTTAAGCAACAAGGCATGAGGGGGTGTGGTATATGGCCAATATACCACGGCTAAGGGCTGTTCTTAGGCACGATGCAAAGCGGAGCATTCAGGGCTCAAACCACCCAGTTTATAAATATATATATATATATATAAATGTATATCTTTCATGCAAAATAAATAAATAAAAGGATAAAACAAAAAGTGGAGTGGAAAGATACAACTTTTGAACTGTTGTGAGTTATCTCACCGAAATGCAATATTTTCAATTTTGTTTAGTATCAACTTACCATAGTATATTTAAGCAATAAGGAATGAGGGGTGTGGTGTAAGGCCAATTTACCATGACTAAGGGCTGTTCTTATGCACGACGCAACACAGAGTGCCTGGATACAGCCCTTAGTAGTGGTATATTGGCCATATATCACAAACCCCCGAGGTGCCTTATTGCTATTATAAACTGGTTAAAAAAGTAATTAGAGCAGTAAATATAAGTGTTTTGTCATACGTGTGGTATACAGTCTGATATACCACGGATGTCAGCCAATCAGCATTCAGGGCTCAAACCACCCAGTTTATAATGGATAATGAATTACCGATAATGATCATACTATTCCAAGCCTCACTGCTAGCTAAAGGTTTCTGGTCATGGTAGACATATATGGTGAGTAACGTGCAGTCAGTCTGAGATGGTGGGGAGCAGGAAACATGATAATACCTCACATTGTGGAATGAAGGAACAAGATGCAAATTGATTGCTTGACAGAGATTGAGCACAGTCTAATTAATACAAAACATCCAAGAGGGAAAACAAGGATGAACACAATGAGTACATTAAGCCTCTTCACTTCACAGATCTTATTACCAGAATTATTTATTTCTGTTAGCTTTGAAAAAAAAAGAAGGAAAAACAGAAAACATCATCTTAATTAAGGCACTCAGAGCATTTCCCCTCTGGAAAACAAAAGGGGGGACTCTGGGAGACATTAGCATACGAAAAAAGAGACTCACTACTATTTGAGGCAGGTCGGTGGGTTTGTCATCTTCTGAGTCATATTCCTGCCCCTCCCAACAAAAATAGACAAATAACGTCTTGCTCTCGGAGGACAATTTGCCCATGTGTGGGGCAGATTTCTCTGGGGATACTGAGTTGCCTAATGCCTGATGCTCAGGGTTTCTATGTGATTCTCTATGTGCTAATCTGGCTGCTTTGCTTGCTGTCCTTGGGCCCAGCCCAATCCCCATCCTAACCCCATCTGCTACCTTTCCCACCACAGAGGAGAGGAGAGAATGGGACTGACTGACTGGGACTGGGACTGGGAGAGGAGAGGGCTTCTCAGTCCAAGCAGTCATGAATAACCATGGCCTCATCCACTGTTTGGAGAGGGGTTGAATGGGGACCGCTTATCCATTGGATATGTTACTTAGGATCCAACTGTGGTTTCCCCCTGCTCTAATCAAAGGGAGGTGAATAATATATCATAAATGCAATCAAGCCTATATTGTTCATAATTATTGTTCACCATTGCTGTACATACTACAAGTGGGAAATATACATATGATTACAGATATGAGGTTATTTGCTTGAATTCAACTTCAAAAGGTTAGCCATTGACAGGGCAATGCAGTTTTTCACACATTGTTGATATTGAAGGAACCACCACTGTTGCCACTTATGCTACTATCTACAATGACTACTACTACTTACTACGACTAGGATTACTACTATTGTGGTTGATTACTAAGACACTAACGGTACACCTGTACGTCGCCTACACAAGTGGTGTTGTTACTATTTTGGCCCATCCCAACAACTGCTGTACTGCTACTGATCCAACTAATAGGGATATTCATGAGTACAATAATCATCATCATTGACCTTGAGTCATTGAAATGTCCCCTTGTTCCCAGCTTATCCCTGCACTTGGGACACCCTCGTGTAATTAACATAGGCACTATTGTGATAAAGTAAAACTAAGTCAATGACACTGGCGGCAAATCATTTAAAAACCAATACAACCTTACAGTTGTGCAAGTAATATTTCAAAGACCATGAAAATTAATTACATTGTTTACATTTTCTTCAGATTGGGGCAGAGGCAAGATGATAGCTAGGCAAATGAGATTACACCGAATAAGATGTTTAAAATGTCAGCTCCCTAACACTCACCCAACCAACTGTTATGATTAGATTACACTTTTAACATAATTACTGTCTAAAGCTGTGTGTGGAGACAATGCATAAATAACGAAAGAGAGCTCTATCTGAACCGATACCTATCCTTTTCCCCTCGCTGAGCCTTTTCTCTTAACCTTTCCTCAGCAGTATCATTTTGAATTATGGGGATGGGTAGATGCTCTGCACAAGGTCACTGTCTGTTCAGTTCCCCCCCCCCCCTCCCTCCCTCCTGTTTTTGTTTCCTCTTCCAGAGGCAGACTATACGAACGAAGGGTTAAAACTGGAATGGATTTAATTATGGAATGAATGGAATTATAATGCGCCTGCAGCAAGTTTTCCTCCTTATTTATTAAAGCAGCTGATGGGCCAGGTTTGATGAGCCACTTCTGGCATAATTGAGTCATCACACAAAGAGGGTTCATCGCATTCAGAGTGGTTTTATCAGCAGCAAACAGACCTGATTACTGGCAATTACACTCTGATCTATGGGAAGGAGAAAAAAAGGCGAAATGTGCGGTGTAACTTCTGTGATTATAGTTTATCCCAGGAAAAAATGTCACATTCATTTTACATGCTAAGTGTTTTCTTTTTCTGCATAATAAAGAGCAAACGGCAAGAGATATCACAATTTACTTTAATATTTCCTTGTAATGAATGTCTACGTGTATATGGCAAACTGATCATAATTGTACATGTAACATGGGTTTTTGTTATCCTCCACTGTACTTTGAATCAGCAATATGTAAAGTGTTTTTTTTAACAGAAAAAAGGTACGCTTTACAATAATGGTGGTCGCTTGTGTGCAGACAGTGATATAAACCTTGTCAGTGGAGAGCCAAATTGAAACGTTATATGATGGTAAGGAACACAGAACTCCTTTCACCACCTTTCATTGACATGCAAATGAATTCATAGTGAGTTAATCAAGCCCTGCTCAGAGACTATTTTGATAAACAAGTTTTTGAAAAAAGGATTTTCTATTTGCAGTGCTGTGACCAGGCAGCCATCAGATGCCCTCTGCCTAAAAAGCTAGCAGCTGGACATTAGAATAATAGCTAAGAGACGTTTTAGGAGGGGGAGGGTGAAAGAGAGGAAGGGGGGTCTCTGATTTTCCTATTCATATCAAAGCCGGCCTTTAGAATGATAGAGACATTCTCTTTTAGATTTCATACAGATGCATTTTATAAACTCTTGAGAAAAATAGGGTAATGTTTCTATAAAATGCGGTATCTCATATTCGTTCCATATTAACAGACGGGTTCCGAGATGTTTAATTATTGGTGACTTTCATATGATTCAGAACCAATAAAGATATGATTGATCTAAAAACAAATGACCTCGTGAGAAACAGCTCTGTGACAACACCTGCAATTTTACTGAAAATTGTCTTAAGGACTAAAGAAGTTCAAAGTATCATACACAGTAGTAGTCTTTGTAACGCTCCAAACTCATCCCATCAAAAAATACTCACAGTATACCTCTTCCATTGAAAGATTGTATATTCAATACCATGACAAGATGACAGAAGAATGTAGAAAGTAGAAAAAGTCAAAACAGTAGAGAAAACTATGGACAGTGACAGCAAGTAGGATAAAGAAGCTAAGCCAGGTACATGTAAGGTACAAATGCAGGATATTAATTTCAGCCAGTTTGCTCTAGCAGGAAAATAATCCTGCAGCAACAGGAAATGTGAATTATTATGTATATTATAATAAATGGATATATTTGTAGGGGTTGATAGATTTTTTGTTAGCGCAAATCAACTCTGAAACTTTAGAGATAGAAATTACAAACTTTAGGAGCCTTTTTAAAACTCAAATACACAACAAGTTAGCATTTTCTGCTGTGGGGGACAATTCTCAGCAATAAAAGAGCAATCAGATCCTACATCTTTATGGAAGAAGCCATACCTGACTTGCCTAATTCCCCACTATTTCACTATTGATAATGTAATATACATTCAATGAGAGAGAGAGAGAGAGAGAGAGAGAGAGAGAGAGAGAGAGAGAGAGAGAGAGAGAGAGAGAGAGAGAGAGAGAGAGAGAGAGAGAGAGAGAGAGAGAGAGAGAGAGAGAGAGAGAGAGAGAGAGAGAGAGAGAGAGAGAGAGAAAGAGAAAGAGAGAGAGAGAGAGAGAGAGAGAGAGAGAAGAAGAGAAACCGTATGAACAATCGCCAAATTGTAGAACACCAATCCATTCACATAAATAAAGTAAAAGGGAGACAGAATATCTTCTGATCAGTGGACTTTCACTTTTTACACATCAATTTCCTCATAGAGGGGCGCTTCCAGACTTCTAAAAGACACTGAGACTAAATCTTGAAGACAACTGTGATTTCAGACATAACAGCCTCTCATGCAGCCATCTTGGCCGCTAAGCAAAGTGTTTGTGTCTAATGCCAAATTAGTACTTTTATACAAAATTGGCTTCTTTCTTATCACTTCCCCAAGACTGAGAAGCTTCAATAAAGAGAGTGAGGCTCCCCAGAATTTTTAACAGACAATTAGGAGCCTGGCTGGCCGGCCACTATTGCTTCAATGATTTGTTATGATGGCATAACTACAGGGGAAACTCGTTATTGGAGCCAGCTAGCAAGACACCCCATAAAAGAGTCAGACGGTGACACCTGCGCTGAGGTGATTTATAAATCTTGTAATCACTTTCCAAAGTCATCCCAAAGCCTTCCCTTTTCAATTGAGCTAATCTGGACCAGGACCACACAGTCATCGTGGCACAAAGTTCAGATTGGTTCTTCTTCTTCCGCCATCAGAGAGCCAATTTCAGGTGTTTTTTTTTTTTTTACTACATTTGGGGCACCTTTGTAGTTATATTATTCTATGAAATATGTCTTTTTAGATGATTTGCAATTATCAAATATCAATCTGAATCAGAACAGAAATTTGGAAAATTCAAAAACAGCAGATTGCTTTGTTTTGTGGAATGGTTGGCTACCATGCTAGCTATAACTACCAAGATAAATAATACTCCAAATGAAATGTAGCCTACATTACAGGATTGTACCCATTTCGTTTCTTTTCCAATGCACAATGCATTTTTGAAATCATCAGTGAAGATAGATTTTTCAAAACACTAACACAGACTAATTCATTGACAGGTGTTTTGGGGGAAAGAAGTTCCAGCCCGGGTGTCTGTCATCACTACAAAGTAATCCTGGCCATTGTTCCTGCCCAAGGAGACCCTTTTCACGCAGGAGGGTTGCCTGAATGCTACCAGGTGGTCGGCAATTTGGAGAAACGTAGTAACCGTTCAAGCTAATCCCCTTGCCACAAAAGGCAGGTCTCCCATGTCTAGAGGCCTTAGGGTTTAAGGGAAAAGTTTACATAGTACACACACACACACAGACACACACACACACACACACACACACACACACACACACACACACACACACACACACACACACACACACACACACACACACAGACACACACACACACACACACACACACACACACACACACACACACACACACACACACACACACACACACACACACACACACACATGCACCCTATACACACATGCATCCACACCATACACAAACACACACACACTGTACACAGTGTTTGTGTGTCTGAAAGGAGCCAGGCAGTGCTGTAGCCTGATTCCTAATCAGATTGCGCTGAAGTGAACAGCTCGCATGGCAGCTGTAGTTTTCCCAGGGTTAATTACCTTTCACTGCTCTCTCTAAATGAGTCAGCTGTTCCTGTCATTAAACAACTCCACTCTTTCTCTGCTCCTCTGTCCTGCCCTGTCCTGTCCTCCACACATACACAATCACACACACATATACTCAAAACACATGTATACGCGAATAGACACACACACACACACACACACACACACACACACACACACACCCACACCCACACACACACACACACACACACACACACACACACAACAACAGAAACTCTATCCATGTCTTCTCTTCCTGCACTGCCACTCACATCCAACAATGTTCTGGATATGGAGCCCAAAAAAGACTTGGTCACTTTACTAATGAAGAGGTAGAGTCAACGGCTGTTAAAATAGAGGCCATTATCCTTTACTTTCAGCTCCAAACATGTATTTATGTTCATGCAGATGGGATGCTGAATTGGGATGCTGAATACTAACCCCTCACCCTGTCAAAGGGGGATAATACCAATCTGTCAAGGTCTCATGTTATCTGGCTCCAACTCTTACTAAGTGAGTATATACATTTATAAAGTAAATTATCCCAATAAACACAGACACAACCCACATACACATGGGCAGGTGGACAGACGCACACACATACACACACACAGTTTGTGTGTGTTCAGCTCTACTCTCTGATATAGCTGTGCTGTCATCAATTCTGAAAAATCTCCCAGCTCACTGAGCTCCATGGCTCAGGATGTTGGGGGAGTTTTAAGTGATTTTTGCCACTGTGTGATCCCCTGGCCACCTGGATTACAAACTCTAGTCCTTTAACTCATGCCAGTATAATTCCGTGTTAACTCGGATTTACCTCTGGCATATGAATTCTCAGTCTGCATAAGCTTTGTTTGGAATGAGTAGTAAGTTAAAAGTATTGTATGCCTTATGGAGATGCCTTATTGTAAAATTCTTATTTTGCTAGAAAAAATGCAATAATGCTTATAAAAGCAATTTAGTTATTCTAATGGAGAAAATGAATACAATAGTTTCCATTGACCATTTCACAAATATTGTTCAAAACCAGGAATTACTACAATACCTTCATCCAGTTAAATGCCCGTAACTATGGCAATGTACACATCCGGTGTGTGGTGCAGTCAAAGTATACAAGTTGGTAATGTGTACTGTTAGCCAGGCTGTTTTTGAAGTTTATCATGCTTAATATCATGGTTATCGAAGCGATCGTGATATAAAAAATATGTCTGGAGCAGCCCTAGAGGATCTGAATGAAGTATTATCCAACATCTATACAATCTCCTCAAACACACACACACACACACACACACACACACACACACACACACACACACACACACACACACACACACACACACACACACACACACACACACACACACACACACACACACACACACACACACACACACTTCTGGGATAGAAGAGTTAAGCCCTGACTATAGTATTTTGTACTTAAAAGGTTAGCAGGGCTGTTTTAGAGTTTGGACCAAGCTTGCCAGATCAGCAGATGGTCCATGATTATGATTATATGCATCAATAAAATGAATAATCTTTAACAAATGTAAATTTGACTTAACTCCAGGGTTTAAAAAAAAAGATGGACTTTAACCCACTTTGCAGTCTGCCGGCCATGCATGATATTTTGATACACTTAAATGATGTAGGATACATAATATACTAACATATATGTTAACCAACCTAAAACTGTAGAGAATACTACTGCTACTGTCCCGTGAGCATAGGACAAAGTCTAAGCCACAAATAAGTTTAAGTCAGAAAAAAAAACTTTATGGACATGAACTGAATACATAGAAAGATATTTAGTAACTTTGTAATATTAAGAAATAGCCAAAAAGAATGCACTGAAATACACTACCATGTCCCCTTTAAAACAACCTATAAAACTTTTATTTTCAGCACTTGGACAGCGCTCTAAAAGACTGAAAGCACACTTGAGTTTGACCAGAGGAGTCACGAAGAAACTACCATGATGTAATGGATGGGGTTCCTAGCGTGTCAAGTCACAGTAAGGAAGCAAGCAAGGAGAGGAAACGGTCTCAACTTAATGTGGTAGCTGGGTCTCGTCCTCTATCACATCAGCCAATATGTCTGGAAGTGAAAGTCTCCTTAGAAGCTACGCTAACCTTTCATGAATCTACTAATCTGTTGAGAGCATTATTTACTCTGAAACTGAAAGCTCTGCATTCACAAAACAGACACAGATATACTCACTCACTCACTCACACTCTCACACGTAGATACACAGACACACAGACACGAACATTTCCGACAGGACATAATTGTTAGCCTGACTTACCATGCCCCTTTTAGCCTTTGTTTTGCCTTTCATAGTAACATCAAGGAGGTGATGGTATTGAAGGAAATCGGAGTGGGGTGGGTGGGTAGCCAGGCTAGTCCAGTGTGACGCTGCCGCGTGGTGTGTGTGTGTGTGTGTGTGTGTGTGTGTGTGCGGGGACACTGTGATATTCAACGGAGCAGCTAAGCTTTTTTTGTAGCCTTTGTGTCATTCACTTAACAACCAATCTCATTAGCTGGCAGGCTACAATGGGCTGAATTATTTTCTGTGTAAATACACCACATGGTGACCCTCAAGGTAAGACCTCTGAAGGTCTTTTTAATCACATAAAAGATGGAATCCCCCCCAAAAATCAATGGCCAAAAGAATGAACAGATTGCCCCTAAAAAAAGAACTGAATAAAACATTGTGTGGAAGATATTCAGTTTTAGGTGTGAGGTAGACAATTTCTGGTTTAAACGATCATATCATGACATGGTTTTATGTATTTAGACACATATGGTTATAATTATATGTTGATGAAGTTCAGCATATTTAAGTATGTACAGTATGTATGTATGTGTGTATGTACTGTATGTATCTATGAATCTATGTGTATCTATGTATAGATCTGTGTATGTATCTATTGATTTATGTAGCTATCTATATACATGATCTATGTATGTGTCCATGTATGTAATGTATCTTTGTATCTGTGCTTTAGTTTTTTTAGTTGTTTTTTTAACATTGCACTTTATATAATGACTGTATAAGCTGTTACAACATTCAATTTTGATTCAAATTTAAATTGAGTCCAAAACTTTTAATTCTCAAGTAGCTTACAAATCATTGACATTTTTTTTAAAGAAATATGAAGTGAAACCATAAGACAATAAATTGTCAAAAAGACAAAAAGGCTGGACATTTTTGATAATGTTCTACACATTTTGCTTTTCTTTTAGCGATTTCACTGATGCTGTGTTTCTAGAGCAGCAGACCTATAATTCCTTGCAAAATGAATTATTGTAAGTACTTGCAGTCATGACAGCTGTCTATAAGCATCAGGGACGTGTCTATTGGCCAACTTGACCCTTGTTAGAAAACAAAACAAAACACAAAAAGAGAATAGTGCCTGGGACTGCCGTGCAGGGTCACTGGAGATTTTCCAGACAAACACAGAACAGGGGAGGGGAGGGGGTAAGAATAAAAAGGACAGGCTCAGAATCTCATTTTAACAGACCGCACACAATCTGGGCTCCCACAGAACTATCTCTGCCTGACCGCTTTCTATTTATCCCTTATCAGTGTTTACCAACCGCTAGTTTTCTTTCATTCACACTGTGAGGCAGTTCTCTTACTATCAGTCAACAGCTGACACCGTGGAACAGCCTCAAAGGCAAGAGGAAGGGATCAAAACTAAACCAAAGCTGTTTAAACAATACAACAGAGGAAATAAATTCATAAATCCTAATTCTTCCCAACCCACAAGGGTACAAGCAGATCCTTTATAGTTAGGCCAACAAACAAAACCGCAGCCAATGAGGTAACATTACAATCAAGGTAATGTTAAAATATATTTTGAATAAAAAAGAGCGGAAACAAATCCCATGTAATTTTAATTAGGGACATCGCTTATAGCTCCAACATGTCAAGCACTAAAAACGATACATTTTACATGTATTCTCTTTAAAAATAATACTACCTGTTCACTTTTCAGTTAATTTATTTCTAGATAGATCATATATGAATATATCAAATGATCTGAGTTAGGTTATACAACATTTATAATATCAAAGTTTTATATAGTATTTCAATATTTCGTATTTATCACTAAATACTTATCTCATAGTCCGCATCAGGAAATATCTAGCAACTGCTACTTCACAGCCAGGAATAAATGTATAGTCTATCCCACTCAGATCCACAAGAGCATTTTAAACATATATAGCCTTAAGTACATTGATCTTCAGAGGATTAGTGCTTTATCATTATACAGAATCCATTATATATACTTAAACCATTGTGGGTTTTATATTAATTTGATATAGCCAAAGCACAAATATGGGTTACTAAACATCATATTGGCTGAAATCCTATACATATAGATCTATAAGAAGACCTACATGACAATAAAACAGAGGCAGAGCCTTCAGAAAGTATTCACACCCATTTACTTTTTCCACATGTTGTTGTGTTACAGCCTGAATTTAAAAGGGATTAATTTGAGATGTTGTGGCACTGACCTACACACAATACCCCATAATGTCAAAATGGAATTATGTTTTTAGAAATGTTTAACAGTTCATAAAAATGTGAAAGCTGAAATGTCATGAGTCAATAAGTATTCAACCCCTTTCTTATGGAAAGCCTAAATAAGTTCAGGAGGAAAATGTTCTTAACAAGTAATTAAGTTGTATGGACTTGCTCTGTGTGCAATGATAGTGTTTAACATGATTTATGAATGACTACCTCATCTCTGTACCCCACACATACAATTATCTGTTAGGTCCTTCTGTCAAGCAGTGAATTTCAAACACAGATTCAACCACAAAGACCAAGGAGGCTTTCCAGTGGCTCGCAAAGGGCACCTACAGTATTGGTAAATGGGTCAAAAATAAAAAAGCAGACATTGAATATCCCTTTGAGCATGGTGAAGTTATTAATTCAACTTTGGATTGTGCATCAATACACCCAGTCACTACAAAGATACAGGCATCCTTCCTAACTCAGTTGCCGGAGAGAAGGGAAACCGCTCAGAGATTTCACCATGAAGCCAATGGTGACTTTGAAACAGTTACAGAGTTGAATGGCTGTGATAGGAGAAAACTGAGGATGGATAAACAACATTGCAGTTCCTCCACAATACTAACCTAAATGAAAGAGTGAAAAGAACGAAACCTGTACAGAATAAAAATATTCCAAAACATGCATCCTGTTTGCAATTAGACACTAAAGTAAAACTGGAAAAAATGTGGCAAAGATATGAGCTTTATGTCCTGAATACAAAGCGTTATGTTTGGGGCAAATCCAACACATCACCTCACTGAGTACCACTCTTTATATTTTCAAGCATGGTGGTGACTGCATCATGTTAGGAGTATGCTTGTCATCTGCAAGGACTAGGGAGTTTTTTGGGGATAAAATAAACGGAATAGAGCCAAGCACAGGCAAAATCCTAGAGGAAAACCAGGTTAAGTCTGCTTTCCAACAGATATTGGGAGACTAATTCTCCTTTCAGCAGGATAACAACCTAAAAGGCCAAATATACACTTGAGTTGCTTACCAAGATGACATTGAATGTTGCAGGGTGGCCTGGTAACAGTTTTGACTTAAATCGGCTTTCAAATCTATGGAAAGACTTGAAAATGGCTGTCTAGCAATGATCAACAACCAACTTGATAGAGCTTGAATAATTTAAAAATAATAATGTGCAAATATTGTACAATCCAGGTGTGCAAAGCACTTAGAGACTTACCCAGAAAGATTCACAGCTGTAATCGCTGCCAAAGGTGATTCTAACATGTATTGACTCAGGCGTGTGAATACTTATGTAAATGAGATATTTCTGTATTTCATTTTCAATACATTTGCAAAAATGTCTAAAAACAGGTTTTCACTTTTTCATTATGGTGTATTGTGTGTAGATGGGTGTGAAAAATAATCTATTTAATCAATTTTGAATTCAGGCTGTAAGAAAACAAAATGTGGAATAAGTCAAGGGGTATGAATACTTTCTGAAAGCTGAAAAATACAATTTTGGTGTGAATATCAGTTTGGCCCAAAACCAATCACATGCAGCAAAAAGGTTAATTCAGCATTGTTATAACAAATACATACTGCTGTTGTACATTTCAAATTCATTCCCAATCATACACGAATAGAACAGTTTTTTTGGAATTCTGTTCAAAAGTTAAGTAATTAATTACATTTATCCTTTCACCAGCTGCTCAACAGCAGATGGAACATTTCTGAAACCTTGCTGAATTAAATCCACATAATTCATTTTCATGGATTAACTAAGTGAAGTTTGATTGTGGAAAAACAGGTAACAAAATATATGTTGGATGGACACTGAACGCTGAGCATTTTCTGCAATTATTTTATACTGTAACTATTTTCTGCCTGCAGTGTTTCACAGTGCTCAACAGTTACTTTCTCTATATTTGACTTGCTCTTCAATCTAATTTTTGAAAGGTAAAGTGTGCTCTTGTCTTGAATAACTATTTGAATCTATTTGTTGAGTTATGGAGAGATTTGTCGAGTGCAAAGTGACAAAGTTAACAAGTCACAGGAGGGCACTTGATATCCCATAGAACAATCAATGTACCGTCATAGAACTCAACTTAGCAAGCTTTTCACAAAGAAAAAAACGATATGCAGCAGTGGAGTTTGTCATTTCACCTCCCCCTCTGGACAACAAAGTCGTTACTCTCTAGGTACCATGGACAGCTCCTGTTGTCATACAGGAGTGCGGGCAGATCTAACATTACCCTATTATGTAGCAACTGACTTGCTTGGAGGAGGAAGGGGGCTTCATAAAGTACAGCAAGAGTGTAGAGGGGAGATTACTGTTTACACTACAATACCATATCATCCGGAATCTTTGTGTTGTTGTAGCTGTGGTATTGCAAGAGCATGTAAAGAGACTATATGATCATGGTCTCAGTGGTTTGTCTCAGTTATTACATGTCTCTAACTCGTTTTATTGGACATACCTAACTTGAAAATAATTATTATATATGACATGGCGTAATGGTCTGTATACCTCATTGCCTTTTTAAAATATCACAGGTCAAATGGGATTCAGGGATTTGAAGTTGATAAATAGATCATTTTGTTGTTTGTTTTATTTAGTATGGTTTTTCAATAACAGGATACAAAATGTAATATTTGAGAGGTCTGTTCTAAACTGTTCCAACAGGAACATGTTGTTTAAATGACAAGCTGGAATGCTTTTTTTATTCTGCATGCTTACTTAAGCTTAACAAAACAACGTAAGGTGCAAATAGAAAACTACACAAACAAATATATAAATTTTTACATCTTAAAAAAGAAGCTGACGCAAATTTACTGACTACTTTAAGGATTTTAATCCAATTAAAGTCTTCTAACCCGCACAACACGTTACGCCTGTATGTTAATTTAATCATGTGTACTAAGCAAAGGCCTGTAAAAAATCCTGAGCTGCACTAGTTGTGTGTTTCTCAATACACAACGCACTTATCAACCCACCACTTGTCTTGATAAAATCCCTACCTACAGTATGTTATGAAAAATGCATAAATTGTCTTCCAAATTATCCCTTAAAATATTCTCCTAGCTTTGCCCTTCCAAGGCACAGTCCTAAGTCTATTGATAGTTACCAGTAAATGATCAACTTTGCAACATCCATCCTTCCTACTAAATCAACAGTTTCCCTGGAGACCTTGGAGTACTGTGTCTCTTCAGAGTTTGTTCAAGTGTAAGGTATGGACCATGTATGCCACCGCAAAGTCTCAATGAACACGTATCCCCGACTATAATACAACATTTAGAATACAACAGGATTCCAACAAACATTCATTCAACTTTTGTCTTAGGTTACCGTCGTATAAAGTCCTGCTGTACATAAGCTGAGTCTAAAGCCTAAATAAAATGTAAGAAACGGTTTCAACAACAAACTCCCATGTTACCGGAAGGCTAAGTCAAAGTTGAAGTGCATTACGGCTCGATAGTCGTGTGTACAGCTGTCACTGCGAAAGCCGTCCAGCACAACCTGACAATGCTTTGTCTCTACACACATTACTAACATGCGTTCTTCTAAGACCGTAGCTTATACTCTAGCTAAATTAAACACACAGCATTTGTGTAGACAGCATCTAATGTTATCTGGATGATAAAAAATAGGTCATACTTCTTAAAAACCAGGTTGAGCCATATAATCTCCTCTCTAACAGTCGGAGACCTGAGCAGAAGCTGTTTTCCACTAGGTTTTCTAAGAACACAGAATCATCCTGTGTTTAGCAGAAAAATACTTTCTTGAAGTGCACAATGTATATTATTTGTGTATTCATATCGTAAAACTAGTCATAGCAAACTCATTTAACACATTAGTAGTCATCTGTCAAATAGCTTTATCCATGTGCATTAACTGTAAAACAGTTATAGACGGTATATAGCCCTAACAGCTTTTGATGAAGTCATATGACAGCGTCAAACATCAAGAGGGTAAAAACGCTCGTCTTTCACATGCACTCACAGTCTACGATTGATGTCAATGACAAAAACAACTGACCACCAACACCAGCATAACCACTACATTATTATTATGGAAAATAATTTGACACAAACCTACTTCTATGATCCAGAAAGTTTGATTTCCCCCCAGTCGCTTGATGGCCGAGCTGGTGCTGTGTCTTTGAAAGGTAGTCCCCAGGAATATGACATACTGTGCCTTTGACAGCCTGGAGATAAGCACCTGCGTTCGGGTCCCTTTTTACGTCACACCTCCCCATTCACAGCCCTTCAATATGATGCACATTTGCACATCAACAGCAGACAACCCCCTCCTCATTCTACTCCCACATCCGCAAACACACAAACAGGCGCACAAGGAGGCAGATGCAGGCGTTAGCCCTCCACACACACAGTACACTACACACAATCACACACCACACACACACGCGCGCACACACACACACACACACACTGATTTATCTTCATATTTTTTTTCTCCTTTTTAATTTCCACCCCTTATATTAATGCTTCTAAAACTTTCACTTGCTTTGTCATAGGACTGAGTGGGGCATATGCTCTCCCAAGCTTCCCATATATCACTCATCATGCAAATGAGCGGGAATGTCACTCCTCGGCAGCAGATGGCCAGGGATGATAACAATGGCTCAACAGACGAGTTTCAATGTCTGCGACTTTATCGCTACGGCAACAACAACCAAAGTATGTCATGAAAGCCTTGTCTGTTAATTTGATTTTTTTCCCCCCTTCTGTATCTTAGTACCTGTCTGTCTTTTTTTTTCTTCTCCTATTTGAATGAATACCCCTTTTGTCCTAGCCCTTTTCTGTTACCGGAGAGGACTAGCTATCAGTAAAAGGCAGGGACCTGGAAGTGATGTTTGGTGACTAAGGAAGGAAGGCTAGCTGCTGCATAGCAGATATTTAAGTAATTCGGTGTAATTCCTCCCTGTAGGCCATGTCAGCCTCCTGAGTTAGCACATGCATTAGACAGGCCTGGATAGAGAGAGAGAAGGGGGAATAAAGAGAGAGAACAAACGCAGTTCTTACAAAAGCCCCCCAGCCCCAGCGCCAGTGATGTCACCCGCGTCCTGCTGACTCCTGTTAATACAAGCCCCCATAGCAGAGAGTAAACAGTGGAAGCGTTTAGCAAACAGGGCCAGATTACAATGACAAAAGGAAGCCACACTTCTGGGTGGAGCCTGGGGCGGGAGGGGAGGGGCAGGAAGCAGGGCGGGGGGAGGGGGGTTAGTATGGGGGTACGGGGCCGTAGCTTAGCCTTTCAAATAAGTGATACCCGTAAGGGGCCTCTTAGAGATGCAAGCATCCCCTTCCCCAGCTGACAACAGGGGCCACCCAAACACGCTTATCTCTAGGTTGTGCCGCTCCAGTCTCTGGGGAGAGACGTGTGAACACCATGTGTAATAATAATGAATTTTCTGTGCTTTTTTGTCATCTGCGAATTTTGGTTATGCAAGGCTGGGGACTTGAGGATGGCTGGGGTATATCATTACTTAAGGTTTGGCAGTTGATCATCAACTTGTTTAATACCTAATTTGAAAGTCTAATTTTGTAACTGTATTTCAAGAGCCATTGGTACATGCTGAAAAGAGGGACTGCCAGAGTACAGTCGTGTTCCTTTTGTTCTTTCTTTTGCATCATTCCTGTGAGATGGTGGTTTAGAAAATATGAAAGCATAGAGCCATCACTTTAAAAATCATATCAAATAATAAAAGCATGTTCCTTTCTTTCCTTAGCCTGATGCAGACAATCATAGTGAAAGAACATCATAAGCATTTGCCCAAGAAAGTACCGATTACTTCATGTCCTGAACTACTGTAAGACTGTTGTAATGTGAGAATAACACATCGATCAAATAAAACCCTAAAAAGGATCAACTTGTCAACAACAATCCTGACAAAATGAAAACCATTACAGAGGACAGTGTAGTAAGACCAGCAGTTCGGTTTTTCACAAATTCAGTGGAAGTCTAACGCAAACACGCAAAAAATATGCTTTGTCCCTGATTAATCTGCAAAAAGGTTTATCCCAAAGCCTACAACATGACCCGTTAACCAGCCTATAGTGTTTTCAAAACTATTTCATCAAGAGGAAATATGCACAAAACTGGGGGTGAGTTAGTGGAGAAATGAAAAGAGGAGTGGGTTGGAGGAAATTACATGTCAGACAAGGGTTCACATTTCAAAAGTCCTGTTCGTGTTTATAGAAAGTGTTTGATTGCATTCAGAAAAGTATTACAATTGGTCACATCTGTGTCTAAAAGCTTTTCTGCATTCTGCTGCAAATTATGTTAGCAAAGAAGTGAAATGTCAAAGCACCCTATTGTTTTTGAGCACCATACAGGCTTTGTGTAAAACCTACAAATACACTATATATACAAAAGTATTTGGACACCTCTTCAAATTAGTGGATTCGGCTATTTCAGCCACACCGGTTGCTGACAGGTGTATAAAATCGAGCAAACAGCCATGCAATCTCCATAGACAAACATTGGCAGTAGAATGGCCTTACTGAAGAGCTCAGTGACTTTCAATGTGGCACCGTCATAGGATGCCGCCTTTCCAACAAGTCAGTTCGGCAAATTTCTGCCCTGCAAGAGCTCAGCCGCGAAGTGGTAGGCCACACATGCTCACAGAATGGGACCATCCGAGTGCTGAAGCACGTAGCGAGTAAAAATCGTCTGTCTTTGGTTACAACACTCACTACCGAGTTCTAAACTGCCTCTGGAAGCAACGTCAGCACAAGAACTGTTCGTCGGAAGCTTCATGAAATGGGTTTCCATGGCTTGAGCTGCCGCACACAAGCCTAAGATCACCATGCGCAAGGCCAAGCGTCGGCTGGAGTGGTGTAAAGCTCGCTGCCATTGGACTCTGGAGCAGTGGAAACTCGTTCTCTGGAGTGATGAATCACGCTTCACCATCTGGCAGTCCAACGGACGAATCTGGGTTTGGCGGATGCCAGAAGAACGCTACCTGCCCGAAGGCAGTTATAGCAGCAAAGGGGGGACCAACTCCATATTAATGCCCATGATTTTGGAATGACGAGCAGGTGTCCACATACTTTAGGTCATGTATTGTATAATGTTTTCCATTGTTTATTTATTTCATGGTAAGAACCATAAATTACCTTTATGAGGTCAACCAACCTTTTCACGTTTTATCTCAATTCAAATACAGTCAACTACATGGCAAAACAGAGCTCTAGTTTTCACTCAATACAACAAAGTAGGCATTAATATTCTCCAGTCATTAACCGGATATGTTAATATCATTATATTCTAAAATAAAGTGAGGTTAATTTAAGATAAAATGCTTCATAATTGTCCTCAAATAAGATGAATAGCCAATCACCACCTCCTGGTTTATAGTGTGAACCCTGTAAACTCATCCGTCTGCCATTGTGCAACCACTTGATGCCTTGTTCATCACAGAAAGAGTCACATAAAAAGACTGGTACATTAAATAAATAAAATTTGCATATGCAAATATGGAGCAACAAAACATAAGTGCATGTTGTTGACATAGCTCCAGGATGTGTAACTATCTTTATGTTGATGTCAACAGGCAGGGAAGGTTTCTTTGAAAATAAACAACATTTTCCACGGGCATCATTATCTTCACTGCATGTCACTACATCGCAGTTAAAGAAACGATTAGTACTACCCGACAGCACCCTTGGGGAGAACTAGTGTATAACTGTGGGCGACCTTACACTATATTTTAAAGACGCACACCCAATGCTTAATCGAAGCCTCGTTATATTATGTCGAAGTTACTGCAGTACTGCAAAAGCTACATAGCATAACTGAGGGATCTGCTGTGATGGTGAAAAAGTGTGATTGCAGACTTTTCCCGTACTTTTCATGTCTTTCTTTAAGTTGGTGTACCATGGCCTACAGAAGCTCTGTAACAACTAACTGACACTTAAACGGACCGATTCCTTATCAGACTAATATCATGGTCCTGATATTGAGACCACTAAGGACCACATTGGTCTGGGTGTCAGTGCCCAAAATGTCTGGATCTGTGACTCGGCACCCAATGTTCTGCTGTGGGTCTGGACTAATGGTTCTGGACAAGATGGTTTTAGTAGTATCTAAGTTCATGGTTAAAATATATCGCCCAATACCTCCTCTGACCAGAGTTATGTGGCCAAGAAGGAATGATTAAACACACAAGTGCCAGGGCGCCTTGCTTCCCTAATGTGTGAGCCTGTTGGGCATGAATGGATAATATTTAGGAATAATATGCCTTTTCTTGCTGACTTTTTACAGTGGTCTTGGTCTGGATCGCATTTCAACATTTTAAATGGTCTTGAGATTGCCACAGTTTTAAAACACTGGGTCTTGTTCTGGGTCTGAGTATAAAGAGGATGGGTCTTGTTCTGGGTCTGAGTATAAAGAGGCTGGGTCTTGTTGTGGGTCTGAGTATAAAGAGGCTGGGTCTTGTTGTGGGTCTGAGTATAAAGAGGCTGGGTCTTGTTCTGGGTCTGAGTATAAAGAGGCTGGGTCTTGTTGTGGGTCTGAGTATAAAGAGGCTGGGTCTTGTTCTGGGTCTGAGTATAAAGAGGCTGGGTCTTGTTCTGGGTCTGAGTATAAAGAGGCTGGGTCTTGTTCTGGGTCTGAGTATAAAGAGGCTGGGTCTTGTTCTGGGTCTGAGTATAAAGAGGCTGGGTCTTGTTCTGGGTCTGAGTATAAAGAGGCTGGGTCTTGTTCTGGGTCTGAGTATAAAGAGGCTGGGTCTTGTTCTGGGTCTGAGTATAAAGAGGCTGGGTCTTGTTCTGGGTCTGAGTATAAAGAGGCTGGGTCTTGTTCTGGGTCTGAGTATAAAGAGGCTGGGTCTTGTTCTGTGTCTGAGTATAAAGAGGCTGGGTCTTGTTCTGTGTCTGAGTATAAAGAGGCTGGGTCTTGTTCTGGGTCTGAGTATAAAGAGGCTGGGTCTTGTTCTGGGTCTGAGTATAAAGAGGATGGGTCTTGTTCTGGGTCTGAGTATAAAGAGGCTGGGTCTTGTTCTGGGTCTGAGTATAAAGAGGCTGGGTCTTGTTCTGGGTCTGAGTATAAAGAGGCTGGGTCTTGTTCTGGGTCTGAGTATAAAGAGGCTGGGTCTTGTTCTGGGTCTGAGTATAAAGAGGCTGGGTCTTGTTCTGGGTCTGAGTATAAAGAGGCTGGGTCTTGTTCTGGGTCTGAGTATAAAGAGGCTGGGTCTTGTTCTGGGTCTGAGTATAAAGAGGCTGGGTCTTGTTCTGGGTCTGAGTATAAAGGGACTGGGTCTTGTTCTGGGTCTGAGTATAAAGAGGCTGGGTCTTGTTCTGGGTCTGAGTATAAAGAGGCTGGGTCTTGTTGTGGGTCTAAGTATAAAGAGGCTGGGTCTTGTTCTGTGTCTGAGTATAAAGAGGCTGGGTCTTGTTCTGTGTCTGAGTATAAAGAGGCTGGGTCTTGTTCTGGGTCTGAGTATAAAAGGCTGGGTCTTGGTCTGAGTCTCATTGGGTCTTCAACAGATCTTAACTCCATGTCTGATAAGCAGACAAACAGACCCGCCTACAAAGGCCAGGGAAGCAGTGGTTCCCCTGGGATGGCCAGGCAAAAGGATGACCACAAACAATGGCAACAGGTGTGTCTAATGGCTTCTGTAACGATGACGCTGATGAGCAGTAGACTGTCTTGATAGGAGTAATAATAAGTAGCATCCGGCAATGCATAGCTTACAAATTCGCCTCCATTTTATAACCTATGATCTTTAGCAGAATCTCTGCAGACAGAGTTGGATTGCTTGTACTTGTGCTCGAAGGTCAGTATTATCAATGCCAAAATCATAAGTCTTAATTAATTAAACACAAGAGTCTGGCACAATGTTTCACCTTGATAATTGTTGTTGACAAATCAACACTGACCCTTATTAGTAGTGCAGGGGTCCGTGTTAATAACAGCCGTTTACAGCAGTTTGTAAGACAGCCACAGCTTTTCATGATGCCTACACAGAGAGAGATACACTTGAAAATACAAAAATACTCCCATTAATGTGGTTTACAATGTTTTGATTGCGCCCAATACAGGAAGCTTGCTGACGTGAATCAGAATGCAAATGCCCTTTTGAGCAAAACAAAGAAATTGATTATCAAGTAAGTTTCTTCAGCACAAGTAGCTTGCTTTGAGTGATTAATGGGCTCGGCCATTGATTTCCTTTTGTTTAGATCATTGTTAACTTTCTAGAGGCACAATTATAATTTGTTTCCAACAATAAACCCAATCTAGCTGGAGCAAATTAAATCTTCCAACAGGCTCTTCCCAGTTATTTTACATATTTTCAACTGGATAGTTATTATCACAAGGCACTTTTCAGTTTTTATTAATTAAATTCTTGATTACATTTTGATTTCTACAAAATATTAGACGTGAGCCTTGTGCGATTGGGAAGGGTTGTTGTTTATAGAATTATGGAAGACTTGACATGTAAGGTTCCCCCATTGTGCCAGTGGTTAAATCTTCATACGCTCAGTACAAAAAGCTGTATATCACATGGTAGAACATTGAGTTATCTACCTAGCACATATTTCAGATTGCTGTGAATGAGAGAAAGATTTCTGTATATTTGTTCAAGGAACAGCCATTGTCTAGTTTTTTGAATAACATCACAAAAGGTATTTGATACGTTCTGAGTTCTCTCAGTACAATGTACTATCGATATTTGCAAGTCAAATGCTACTGTTCAGAGTACTTCATCAAAGGGCTTTCGCCTTATTCTTTCAGATTTAGCACTTTGAAAACTTCCACAGATCCAGACATTTATACTTCCTGATTTCTCGCATCATCTCTCCAAGATAGTGATAATACGATTTCTGTGTTTTTCGCTGTTGAGAAACAAACTGGATTATGAACAGATCACTACATAAACAGCTTTCTAAAAGGAGGCAGCTATTTTAAAAGAGGCTGAAGAAATGCAAAGAGGGATTTAAATTTTAATTTGAATTTATTCCAGCAAGTGAAAGGTTCTTTTGAGAGGGGATTTCAGCAAAGATGATGGTATTTAAAAGTGATAAACAAGCATCTAAACCTCCAGTCAAAAACAGTCATTTTGCTTCTTTCTAGTGTAGGGGAGGAATTGAGCTTTCTATGGTTACATCCCCCAAAAAATGAAAAATAAGTAATAGTAGTAATTAAAATGTAAATAAGTAGGATACGTGGAGATATTTCAACTGATTTGTAATTGAGTGATTAAAGAAAGGCCTTGATACATCTTTGTATTCTAGTCTCTGTAGAACACCAGGTGTACAGTACATGTGTGGGCCATGTATACGTTGTACAAGATACTGCATTCTTTGGTTTATTTCAGTGTCATACAGTATATTATATGTATACATGGTTACAAACTACCTTGCGTCCATAGGAAGGCCTTAGAGAAGGACATCAACAAGACGTGTGTGCTTGCAAAAAAGGGCAACGCCATTAATAATAACTAATAAGTGTTATTCAGTAGGTGTATACTTCGATTGAGATTGATGGAGTGTGTGTTACTATGGGAGATTGCTTCCATGGATGGTTGCCCAAGGGCAAGGGTATCTCACTCTCAGCAGGTCTATATGACCCGGTCGTTTAAAATGGAGTGTTTTGGAGACGGGCGCTTTACAATCAATTCATGTCCAATGGTAAACTACAGAAGAGACATAATCTTTTCATATACTGTATATTATATAGTGCTACTTGTCTTATGGCTGAACTGCATGTTGGCTCTGTAACATCCCTGTCTACATTTTGAGCTGACCACTAAACTCATGCAGAGGAAAACCTATGCCACACAAGAAAGACAAAGAGTTACATCATTTTGTTGTACAGTTAATCCGATCATGGGCAGTGTTTGTGCATTTGCTATCTTCGGAAAATGCCAGCAAAGGCGCTAAGTAAACCCATTTTACAAGACTCCCTCACAAGGATGCAGTGCCAGTATCGGGATACAATTTCACAGAGCAACTGTGGCTCAGTCACATAACCTAAGCAGGCTTAGGAAAATAGAGCACCACCAAGTGTTGCACTTTCTCCCTTTCCCTCTTTATGATGTATGTTTATCGGCAGACATATGGCTGATTTCAGGTTTCAACATTTCAACAAGGAATAGAGAGAGAAATCTAAACTGATTACTGCTGAATGAAGTAGCAGCACAATCCCTTAGAGGTTAGGGTACTTCCTGTAGGCTGTGTAGATACGGCTCTGTGAGTTAGTGGGAATGGGAGACACAGCTAGTGTGCACCTGGCATTCTGCATTATAGCCTGGCAACAACCCTCCTTTATAATTACACTGAACACACAGTAATTCAGGGTTGGGGCTGGAATAGGAAAACTGTATGTCCCCTGAGACTGCCTGTTGTAGTGGTCGGTTATGCAGAAAAGATGCTAGAGGTGCAAGTGACAATGCTGCCTTTGATGCTATTTACGGAGTTTACACTAGAAGGGATGAACATTTTTGTAGTACAGTGGAGCCATATTGCCCTTTTCAGGAACTGAACTTGGAAAAGACAGATATGCACAGATACGTAAACGATTGAACTACATTAAACAAAAATATAAACGCAACATGTAAAGTGTTGGTCCAATGTTTCATGAGCTGAAATAAAAGATCCCAGAAATGTTCCATATGCACAAAAAGCTTATTTCTCTCAAATTGTATGCATACATTTGTTTACATCCCTGTTAGTGAGCATTTCTCTTTGCCAAGATGATCCAGCCACCTGACAGGTGTGGCATATCAAGAAGCTGATTAAACAGCATGATCATTACACAGGTGCACCTTGTGCTGGGGACAATAAAAGGTCAATCTAAAATGTGCTTTTGTCACACAACACAATGCCACAGATGTCTCAAGTTTTGAGGGAGCGTGCAATTGGCATGCTGACTGCAGGAATGTCCACCAGAGCTGTTGCCAGATAACTGAATGTTCATTTCACTACCATTAGACGCCTTCAATGTCGTTTTAGAGAATTTGGCAGTACGTCCAACCGGGCTCACAACAGCAGACCACATTTAACCACGCCAGCCCAGGACCTCCACATCCGGCTTCTTCACCTGCGGGATTGTCTGAGACCAGCCACCCGGACAGCTGATGAAACTGGGGGTTTGCACACCAGGGTCTTGAC
The DNA here is from genome assembly GCF_016432855.1 of Salvelinus namaycush. Taxonomy (NCBI): domain Eukaryota; kingdom Metazoa; phylum Chordata; class Actinopteri; order Salmoniformes; family Salmonidae; genus Salvelinus; species Salvelinus namaycush. The sequence continues at coordinate 14,172,056 of NC_052331.1, read as the reverse complement.
CTGACTGCAGCTTGGCATCGTAACCGACATCAGTGGGCAAATGTTTACCTTTGATGGCCACTGGTACGCTGGAGAAGTGTGCTCTTCATGGATGAATTCCGGTTTCAACTGTACCAGGCAGATGGCCTCGTGTGGGCAAGCAGTTTGCTGATGTCAACGTATGTCCCATGATGGCGGTGGGGTTATGGCATGGGCAGGCATAAGCTATGAACAATGAACACAATTGCATTTTATCGATGACAATTTGAATGCACAGAGATAGCGTAACGAGATCTTGAGGCCCATTGTCGTGCCATTCATCCGCCGCCATCACCTCATGTTTCAGCATGATAATGCACGGCCCCATGCCGCAAGGATCTGTACACAATTCCTGGAAGCTGAAAATGTCCCAGTTCTTCCATGACCTGCATACTCACCAGACATGTCACCCATTGAGCATGTTTGGGAGGCTCTGGATCGACATGTACGACAGCGTGTTCCAGTTCCCGCCAATATCCAGCAACTTCGCACAGCCATTGAAGAGGAGTGGGACAACATTCCACAGGCTACAACCAACAGTCTGATCAACTCTATACGAAGGAGGTGTCACGCTGCATGAGGCAAATCATGGTCACACCAGATACTGACTGGTTTTTGATCCACACCCCTACCTTTTTTAAGGTACTGTATCTGTGACCAACAGATGCATAGCTGTATTCCCAGTCAGGTGAAATCCATAGATTAGGGCCTAATGAATTTATTTCAATTAACTGATTTCGTTATATGAACTGTAACTCAGTTAAATCTTTGAAATTGTTGCATGTTGAGTTTATATTTTTGTTCAGCGTAAGATGATAGCTTATGATACATTTTAAAGGTAGCTATTTACTGTAAGGTTGGTGTTATGAGAGGGTAACAAGATGGATAATTGATCAATTGGACAGAATTGCGGGTCCATTAGCCAAGATGGGCTAAATGACCTGTTCGTATCATCCACATACTCCACACTTTTTCCTCTGTCCTCATATTGGTGCATGTGTACAGAACGTGGAGCGTATCTGCCCTTTCCGGATATTTAATGCAAACTGTGTATGCTGATAAGACAAACACATGTTAATGTAAGTGTGGAAGTAAATAGGGGTACATCAAATAGGAGTGGAAAGTCAGACCTTACTTTGAGAGAGTACCACTAAAAGGCCTGTTAATCTCCATGTCACACTGGATTGTCGTTCTTTCACCACCTGCAGCAGTTTAATACCGTATACTAATTAATGTTCAATGCATATCATAAATGATTACGTTGAATGCATGCAAGGTATCAAAATGCTTCTGTAGGTATTGAAAGGAAAGAATGAATGTAGACTCAAAGTAAAGTTTCTGCCGCATAGAGAGAGAAGTCAGATTGGAGCTACATTAGCATGTGAAAAGAATAAACAGGAGCATTCTCAGTTACACACTCCACCTGGCTGCTCACCAATGTCCTTGTCAGAAGTCCACCCACCGCACTGGCTTACACTGAAAGACCTCCTAGGGACTGCAGTGACCATTCACTGGGTTCTCTCTCAGTCCCATGCACCTGTGACTGTTTTTGTGTTTGCTATTTTTTGCTTTGTCTTTTTCCTGGCAACGCGGTATCATTGGAGACACACTTTCGCTCAAAAGGAATTCTCCTGCCCAACAATGTGGTTTGTTTGTTCACTGGCTGGATAGAGCAGGCTAGCTAGAGAGTGTCAAATTGAAAACAATGCTGCTAGTAATAATTAAAATGGCCACAAGAAAAATAAGCTGAGAGAAATAGGCCTATGACTATTTTAAATAAGGAAATGAGGTACTTTTCCTCCATAGGTTGTTGGTTTCTTGCCTTTTCGTGGGGACTCACAGGTGCAGCTGGAAAGGTTCTCCTCCTTGCTTTCTTCAGACGGCTCATCCGGCTTCTCCATGGTCCTGGACCTTTGAGAGCTGCTTTTCCATTTTCCAAAGGACTTTGCCACAATCGCTTTGTCCGCTCCTTTCATTGTTTTCTGTAAAACACATTTACAGCATGACTTCCCAGGTTTATCCCGCTTGTGAGCCATCTGCCCTCTTTTCTGGCTCTCAATAAACCTGTGCTCATCTTTCCCAAAGCCCGAAGTAAGAGAGAATTAGGGCATTGTGTGCATAAGCATTCTCTTTCCAGAAAATGTGCTGATTGCCCTGACGTATTTTATTTTAGAGCGCTTGGACATTGTTTTTTTGCTTGACATTTTGCATCCATGTGTGTTGAGAGCAGAGCAGCATTGCCCGAATAAAACTGCTAAATAAAACAATACTTCAAAAAGTAAATAGTAGACATGCAAAAACTGCAAAACACATTTTCTCATTTAATCCAACTTAAAGGAAATAAAAATAGCACATTATGCCCTAATTGAGTGCTGTACAGTCCACAAATACTATTAGAAGGCCGATCAGGATTAGCGGTGGAACATACCTAGTTATCTATCCTTGGCTGCCAAGACTGCTAGCAGTGGGCAACTAAATTTCAAAAGCTGGCAAATCCAGTTGTCTCCTAAATACAGAAAGTACTTAAATCCAGAGCTAACACAAGAAAAAGACGGATAAAGGGTGCTCTGCATATCACGGCAAAAGTGTGTGCACTTTTCAGAATCACTGGCTAGGTTAAACAAATATGCTAAGTAGAGATCAAACCAATCCTTTGATCTGCAGCCTAGTTTCCAGAGGAATGGTTTGGCTGTTGTTGTAAATAACTTGTAGAAATCTGTACCATTTGCCTTCAGGTAACATAAAAAGTGCCAGGGATTCATAGTCAAATACCCTGTGGTTAGAAAATAGATCAGATTCAAAAAAGTATATAAATATTTGAGCTACATAGCCTATACTCACTGTACCATCATTTATTATATTCTGAAGTTTTATGATGATTGTAGGCTACTGTACAGTACTGTAGTCTATAGATTTGAGAAGTAGCTGACTATTGAATTACAGTCTAGCCTGTTCTATTTTGTATTTGGGGGGTAAAAAATGATCTCTTACCTCCAGCATCCCAGTCACGTCAAACACAGTGTGAAACTTTATGTCCAAACTTCATACAAAAGAGGCTTGAAGAATTAGAATGCAGATAGCTATGCAACTTGCTGACTAACTTTGCCCCTCTGTTTTGATCCAGCACACAAAGAAAAACGCTGTCCATTCAAAGCAGACAGCATAACTCTTTTCAGAGATGGGGGACCGTGAACAAACGAGGCCATGTCCTGAGCCGTGGCCAGCCACCAGCCACTCTCCCTCCCGTCAGCAGAGCAGAGCCCGGTGAGGGCCACTGGGCCTGGGACCAGCTGACACCACACCACCACACTCAACAGGCCAACAGTGCAACTTTTGTTGCAAACTATCTTCTGGAGAGAAAAAAAAATCTTCCCTCCCAACTTGAACAGACAGTGAGCTTTTCTGTTTAGCAGCTGGCGTTGACCCTTCACCTCTACTACTCCTTGTTCTTCTTTTAGGGGACACAGCCATGTTTGTACTGTAGTCTCTCTATGAGTTGTGGCAGTTGGGAAATAACAAACAAAAATAGGATGAATTATATCAGCTCATTGATTTCCGTAGCTACCTCTAGTTGTGTTCAGAAGCATTCTTATTCTGAAGTTGCATGTAGTTAGTTTTGCAAGCTTGTAATGTCACAAAAACATTTAAGGCTCTAAATGCATCATTTATATATTTTCACTTCTTATAGTTTAGCTTCACAAATCGTGGACAGGTGGACCACACACATTTGTAATTTTGATCTTATAAGCTAGCTAGCATGTCAGCACAACAACCAACATGTTAATTGTAAGTTGCTTCATGTTTTGCTTAAGTTTTTGACTTTATACAATTCATACATTACTTTTGATGTCACTCCCCTACGTCTTAGAAAGGTATGCTGTATCAAGGATGGTGGATCTCTACTGGATTTCTAATGGGGCGCAATTCCAACTGAGACTTAACCTACAGTGTTGCCAGTGTTTATGTGAATTTATAAACTGGGTGGTTCCAGCCCAGAATGCTGATAGGCTGACAGCCGTGGTATATCAGACCGTATACCACGGGTATGACAATTTTTTTATTTGTACTACTCTAATTACATTGGTGACCAGTTTATAATAGCAATAAGGCACCTCGGGGGTTGGTGGTATATGGCCAATATAAGGTCTGTATCCAGGCACTCCGCGATGCGTTGTGAGTAAGAACAGCCCTTAGCTGTGGTCTATTGGCCATATACCACACCCCATTGGGCCTTATTGCTTAAGTAAGCTCTAGTGTAATTCTTTTTCCGCAACTGTTTCCATCAGGAGTGTGACACTAGAATTAAGACTTGAGGCAAACAGAATCAACAACCTCCGCATCGTCAAGACAGTTGCTTTATGAGAAGGTGCTTTGTAATGTGTTAACCGTAGAAGGTGCTAAAGGTAGACTCAGCAATAGGATATAGAGGCTGAAAGTAAACGGCATATTGGGTCAAATTCCGCAAACAACTAAGAGCGTTGAAGCGCTAGCCTCAACTTCTCCCCCGTTTTGGTGCCCTGGCTACCATACTGTGAACAGTGTGAAGCGAACCCATGCACATGCACAAATACTGTGTGTGTCTGTGAGAGCGAAGTCTAGCATCTCGCTCATCTCAATACTGTATCTGCGGTGCTGCTCGTGTCAACTTCATTTAGCTGAGTCTACCTTTAACCCACAGTTAGTACACAGTCAGCCATTGTTATGTAAATGCCAGCTGAAAGGTACCAGTGGCCTGGCCTTGGCCCCAAGTCAGAGCAGATCCACTGAGGCATTTGCCCACTGGGACACTGAAGCCATGCCGTGGAGCTGGGAAACACAAGCCACAATGTGTTTCAACCTCATAAGCCTTTTTGGTAAATCTCTGGTGGAAATTCGCCATAATAGTCTCCGCCTACTACTGTGACTGGTTGGAGGGAACTTCCTCTGACCTTTGATACCTCCATCATAGAACACTCTGCAATCCTTGTAGTTTATAGTTATGCCTGTTCAAGACATGCTCTGGAACTTTGGCGACTACGTAGTATTTTTTAAACCTGCCACTTTGGGCTGGATGTGTCAATGTGTCGTTCATAAATACCTCATCTATGAGCAGAATTACTGTTTTACCTCAATTAGACACAAAATCAGTAGTTTGAAAGCCACAGTTTCTCTGGAAGCTGTCCTGCAGCATTTTCCCTACATTTATCCCACGTGGGCCAGCCTCTTAGCAATTCGAATTCTAATCAATGAGCTTCAGTCCCTCGCCATTTGAGTGACAGCTAGCAAGATGCACACACAGAAGAGCGAGAGAGAGCAATGACATGGTGCATACACAGTATAGCATTTGCACATCTGAATCTCTTTAAGGAATTAAGAGGTTATTATAAGTGCATGTGAAGAGGTTTCAGCCATTGGAAAGGCACTTTTGTTACTTGTTAGGCAGTGTTTGAGGAAAAGGCCTAGTACTTATATTGACATCAGATGTATAGTCTACAATAAATCTTCTGTAGACATCTTACCATAGATGACTGGTGGGCTACATCATGATTCTAAATCCCAGAATGGATTGACAACCTCCAGTTTCAGACTCTTGCTGTTATTAGCTAAGACCTGGAACTGAATCACGTCCCTCTGTATTCATTTGTGAGATGGCAGTGGTTGTTGTGAAGTGAGTGGTGGTGAGAGCCACATACGCATTATAGGAGGAAATTGTGAAGCCACATCTAGATTCCGGGTGTGATACAGTACATGTGGGAATGACTAACTAATTGCATCAGGCTGTTAGCTAGTGAAAAAAAAAATTATAATAACATCTACGTGTTATACTTTATCTTGTCAATCAGATGCCTGGAGAGGGAGAGGTGACCGATAACTTGAATCAATCATTAATCAATATTGTACATGTTCATTAATTAATGGTAATTAATGCCTCTTAAGATATCATGACAAGGACAATATTAAAATGATCAAACTGCTTAATTACTGTCATAGTAAGCTATAATGGGTAATGTGTTTTATGGGCATGGAGAAGCTGATCACTCATGTTATTGTGGGAATCAATGGGATACTTCCATAGCTTTAGATGTGATGTGACATAGTGCCACTGATTAACCTGCCTACTTTGTCTAGAACGTAGAGTGCACATTTTCAATAATTTCATACAAAAGCATTCTAAACCATTTGGCAAATCTCAAATCTCCCTCCTGGATGAAAACGCAAACGAGGAGAGAGGGAAAAAACATCTCTCTGACGACGAGAACAGAAACAGCAAGAAGTTCTAACAAGGGAAAGCCTGCCAGGTGGCGAACTGGCTGCACCAGCAGAACGCACAATCTGTCTGGCTTCTCCTTCCAAACCATTGACAGCTGCCGTCACCAGCCTCGTACACTCACACTCAGTAGCTCCTCAGCCTCTCTACCCATCCCTCTTTAGTGTTTCCTGCTAACCCCAGAGACAGGGTCACCTGGCCCTCATGGATGGCCGTCTGGGGGCCCTGCTGGCCCCCTGGAGACCTGCCTGTGGATGGGTGTGGGGCCCAATGTTGGGGCCATGACTCACAGAGGGCCTGGTCCTGCATGCCCATGTTATTATATATACAAAGCAAAAGGAGGCCTTTGATCTGCAAACATAGCTTCTTCTCTAAAATTAAACACCTACAGACCAAATGAGATGCATGGTATAGAATAGATTGTTTGGTTGAATCCATGATTTAATTCAATTTCATCATGAAAACTGAATCCACAATTATCATAAATGTCGCTTTTTGTTTGTCCATTTTGTAAAAATGATAGAAACCCCCCAATATAGAGTGCAAGCTTAGCCATAGAGAGCACACAGGCAAAAAAAATATACCATTTTCCAGAAAGCTAGCATTGCAACTGGGCCTAAAAATAAAACCTTGGCAAAGTTATTCTGATCCCTTATTGGTCCCATAGTTTGATTTCACATTTAGCATTTTGCATTCCCCTCCGCGTAAACATTTCATTCTTCTCCTCCTGTGGTACAATGAGACTTGAGTGACTTTGGCAGCAGATTTTGGATCGGTGCTCCTGAATCCACCAGTGTATGTTATCAGCAGGTAAACAAGCTTTCGAACAAAGCCATAATGGAACTGCAAGCGGCATAAAGAGGCTCATCTCAAAAGCTATACAACCCATCAAAGCTGGTGTCATTTCCTCAACACTGCCACTGCAGCTGGAAAACGCATGGCTGTTAGTTACAGTTTAAATGACTATCTATTTTCAGACACTCCAAAACTATTTGTATAGATTTTTTACTTGTCAGTTACTAAGCAGCCAGATTACCCCAATAAAACAACAGATATTTAATGTTTACTGGCTTCTTTGCTGTTTTGTTTCGGGGAGGAGGAAATGGAAAAATGGTGTCATGCACTGAAATCAATGGGATTTAGTGTTGTGTGTGGTATTTGAATAATTATTCTCATTTGCAACTGGAATAGTTCACTCTATATTTGAGAGGATTACATACGATTCTGAACTGAATGTGAAAATTACTTAAAGAGCACGTCAAATGCATATAGTACACTTTTTTATACTTTCTGTTACACTCAAGATAAGAAAGAAATCTTGTTAACCACACGTTAGAATGTTACTTACCAAACTTTGCCTCATATTTGCCTTTAGGGCACAGCACAGCTACTCAACTATAAACCTACGCACTGTCTCTTAGTGAGTGCAGGAGCCCCAAAACCTCAGCTTTCCTATGGTGAGTTATCTCTACGGTAGTAATTACATACAAAACTATGCCATCAGAAGTACATTTGCAGTAACAACACAGTAAATAGCAGTGTTGAATGACAAAATATCCATATTTATGTGAATATGTGTTACTAATAGTGACAGTGTTTTTTCTTCATATGTGGTGGGTAGAAAATGTAAGATCCAGATATTGCTGCTTACTCCCTCATATTTCTCGCTCATTTCATCAGGTATTAAATCTGCACCTGTCTGGGTTTGTGCCTGTAGTCGAATGAAAGAAGGGACAATAAAGGAGAAGATAGGAGACATGCCTGTTTGATGATCATTCTGTTTAGGTGAAGTTCTCTGCTTGGTCTCTCCAGTCTCTGACAGCAGATGTATAACCTAATCTCTTTCCCTAACCCCATTCTTATAGCATGAATAGGGGGAAATTTTATGGCATTAAGTCTATTTACTCCTTGGTTTGCAGTTCCAGCCTTCGCGATGCCACTGGTTCTTCTCCAACAGACCCGTTTCATTTAGATTTTGAAAAAATAAGATTGCTATAATGCATTCCCATTCATTTTCATTTACCCATTTTGAGTTCATGCATATATTTACTCAGTGAATAATACTTGTTTATTTGCTGCCCCTCTATCTAATTTATAGTGTCAAAGATGCAAGAAAATCACATTCAACTTATGTATGATCTTGAAATAGAGAGATGAGTAACAAAGGGTAGAATCTAACAGTCTAAATATGACATTCATTGTGCGTGCTCTCTTTCACTGCATCTTTTTGATATGTCACTATAACTCTACAACATTAGAGTGTTTGAATCGCATCTGATGACAAGTACATAAAAGCCTGGAGGAAATAATTCTTCGTATATGCCATTTCAAAGCAGGGGTAGTTGGTTATCCCTTGCATTTTACAGTTTGGAGTATCTTTGATGATTATTATTGGTCTTTCATACATGAGCCGAGTCAAGAGGAGATGCTTCTATCAAATCAACTTGTTGCGCTGATGGTATTAAAGAGACCAATTCCATATGACAAGGTGCTACTATGTTATGCATAGGTAACATTCAGGGTATGATGCACGTAGCTATCCAATCTCTAAAATGACGTTTTAAAATGTTTTTTTTCTTGTATGTTTTTAGAAAAACAGGTTGTACATTTACTGCAGTTGTATAGTTTTACAAATAACTCTCAAAGTTCCTGCATTGCAGTCATTTTCTCTTCATTCATATTGCTGTGGGCGACTAAATACTATAGTAGAAACCAAGGTCTCCTTCCTGCCTTCAAATGCCTCTCCACATACAGAGAACAATCTGGTTTTCAGACAGACAACACTTTCTTCCCGGCTAGCTACTTTGAGCTCCTCATTCACCTTACACAACTACTTGTGAGTTGTTGAATATTTTGTATGGTATAGCTCTATTCTGATGCATTTGGAGAAGCACAAGGCCTATTGACTTGAATAACGGATAGGCCTATTTGGGGTAATAGTTTAGCTGATGTGTTGAGACACATTTGAGGGAGGAATCAGTCAAACTGATACTGATGGAACTACACTGAACAAAAAACTAAACACAACATGTAAAGTGTTGGTCCCATGTTTCATGAGCTGAAATAAAAGATTGCAGAATTTAAAAATATATTTTTTTATTTTAAATTCTCTCAAATTTGTTTACATCCCTGTTGTTGAGCATTTCTCCTTTGCCAAGATAATTCATCCACTTGACAGGTCTGGCATATCAAGAGGCTGATTAAACAGCATGATCATTACACAGGTGCACCTTGTGCTGGGGACAGTAAAAGGCCACTCTAAAATGTGCAGATTTGTCATACAACACAATGCCACAGATGTCTCAAGTTGAGGGAGCGTGCAATTGGCATGCCGACTGCAGGAATGTCCACCAGAGCTGTTGCCAGAGAATGTCGTTTGACAGAATTTGGCAGTACGTCCCACCGGCCTCACAACCTCCACATCTGGCTCCTTCACCTGCGGGGATCGTCTGAGACCAGCCACCCGGACAGCCGATGAAACTGTGGGCTTGCACAACCGAAGAATTTCTGCATAAATTGTCAGAAACCGTCTCGGGGAAGCACATCTGCGTGCTCGTCGTCCTCACCAGGGTCTTGACCTGACTGCAGTTCGGCGTTGTACCCTACTTTAGTGGGCAAATGCTCACCTTTGATGGACACTGGCACGCTGTGATTCTACTGCACTGTTGGAGCTAGGAACACAAGCATTTCACTACACCCGCAATAACATCTGCTAAACATGTGTATGTGACCAATTAGAAATGGCGCTGTGTAGGCGAGCGGTTTTCTGATCTCAACATTGTGAACAGAGTGCCCCATGGTGGCGGTGGGGTTATGGTATTAGCAGGAATAAGCTACGTACAACACAATTGCATTTTATTCTATGGTAATTTGAATGCACAGAGATACCGTGACGAGAACCTAAGGCCAATTGTCTGCCATTCATCCACCAGCATCATCTCATGTTTCAGCATGATAATGCACGGCCCCATGTCGCAAGGATCTGTACACAATTCCTGGAAGCTGAAAACGGCCCAGTTCTTCCATGGCCTGCATACTCAGACATGTCACCCATTGAGCATGTTTGGGATGCTCTGGATCGACGTGTACGACAGCGTGTTCCAGTTCCCACCAATATCCAGCCACTTCGCACAGACTTTGAAGAGGAGTGGGACAACATTCCACAGGCCACAACCAACAGCCTGACCAACTCTATGCGAAGGAGATGTGTTACGCAGCATGAGGCAAATGGTCACACCAGATACTGACTGGTTTGTGATCCACACGCCTACTTTTTTTTTTTAAAGGTAGTATCTATAACCAACAGATGCATATCTGTATTCCCAGTCATGTGAAATCCATAGATTAGGGCCTAATGCATTTATTTCAATTGACTGATTTCTTTACATGAACTGTAACTCAGTAAAATTTTTGAAGTTGTTGCATGTTGCATTCATATTTTTGTTTTTGTTCAGTGTAGTTTGAGTACAATCCTAAACCGCTGACTGCTAACATGGCAATGCTAAAATACAATTGAGCCTGATGAGAGCGACTCCAGGCAGCTCCATGCTCAGAGGGGGGTCGTAAACATTTACACTAAGAGCCTATCCAGTGCACATGGTTGGTGTGTGCCAGGCCACCTCGGTATCATCGAATTCTGTGTGTAGTCGCATATTTTCTCATTCAAGCCCATCCTGAAAAAAAATTGTAGGAATCACACCATCAATTTATGAAGAAGCCGTCCAAATGTGACAACAGGCTTATGCTTAATGGAGAAAATAGAGCTAAACATTGTTAAAACACCCCTAGACCCACATGGTTAGGGAGAGCTGCGATGCACCCTACTGTGATCTGGGAAAGTGATGTTGGTGTGCTTCCTCCTCCATGAGGGCCGCACCGTTCTTCCTGATTTGAAGCCTTTTTGAAGTCTGTTTCCTGCCATAGCATGCCAACACTACAACCACATTAGCTAATGCTTTCCACAAAAGGAAGAAATTCGAAATCAAATAAGAATTATTTCTTTATAGCTTGTGCGAACTTACATGGATTTCCAAACCAACGATTTCGGAAACAACTGCTATTATCAAATGTTACATATTTTCTTTTGTCTATTTGTACATTTTCAATTGAGCATAATGGGGGGGGGGGGGGGGGACTACACCATTCCATTAAAATAAATCAATAGCAATAAAGAGCTTTTTTCTTTGGTCTCTTAACGTTCAATGTTTTTGGTATAGTACAATAAAAATCTCTAATTAAATGTTCTTAGATAGTGAACATAGATATTGGCCTACTATATTTCTTAAGGAGCCAACAAGCCTGGTTTTTAAACAGGCAGGTGGTCACGGAGTGTATTGAATGACTTGATTGTCCTTGAACTACAGAAGCAGCATTTCCTCCTATGTCCTTAATTAACAGCATTCCAAAGGCAGGCTCGGCTCAGTGACATGATTTACATAAATTAGTGTCCACTGAAATCCCCATATGCAGGTCATTGAGGTATATTCGATATATGATACTCTCTCCAATGCTGCACTTCGAGGTGTTGCATTGGAAACATCTTCTTAAACTATTTTCCATATCTGTCCTGTCTTTACATCTTATATTTGTATATTTTGTAATGGGCAAGTATGTTAGTTGTGTAACTGCTATGTTGAAATAACTAAGTGCAGTAAAGTTATTTGGGATCAATCCTTTATTGTTTCAAAACTCTAAATTATTTTACAATACAGTCCTTTATTGTTACTTCCGTGATTTGAATGATGGTTAATGTACAATGTCATCCAATAATGAAACACGGTCAAACAAAGTATTCCTTTCTACATATCAATATTCTATGATAGCGGGAAGTTTTGCGCTGTTAGTTTTTTCTGTATTTATTTTATTTAATAGCACAATTCCTTCCCTTTTGAATGAACAAAAAGCATTGTTTTTGGAAAGTGCATTGTCAATGATTGCAATGATGACTGCTTTCGTCAGTCAGCCAAAATGTACATTTCAGTATTAACTGAGGGCCATACTGCGTCATGAGTAACAAACAGCATTGACTACACTTCCAACTACAACATCTATCTGGATAAGTCAAATCAAAGAAAACATATCAATATGCATGCCGTGAACATTCATCCATAAACATTTACAATAAATGTATATTTTCATTTGAATTATATTGCTGAAGTATTTTCCACAAAGAGGACAAATGCTGATAATGAATGAGAACTAAATATATAAACATTCAAATCGTTTCTGTTCAATTAACACACGGGTATTAATGCTTTCTGCCAGTGTTTAGGGCCATGCCCTGATAAAGAAATAGCGTTTGGTCCACAACAACAAATACTCTAGATTAAAAAGAAAGAGGGGGTTGACGAGATGTTGAACTGAAGGCCAAAATAATACCACGATTATGATCTGTCTTTTCATTTTCAAGTTGATAAGAGATCTATAAATGATGTATGATGTGAGAGTGTTTAAAACTTTATGCAATATAAATATACATTTCAGCTCATAACTTGGCTGTACTATACTTTCTTGTTCCACGGAACAGCTTTCACCCTGTAGAACTTGGTGCCCAAAGGAACTTTGAACCGGTTTTGAGCCTAAGATGGGAAACATACACAACATACATGCTCTTAGAAAGTCACCCTTTGATTGTTCATTATTTTAATTTAATTATTGATTATTTGACCTCCTTTAATGACCATCTATATTAAGAAAAGCTACTGTGCTCTACTACTAGACTATTACAATTCATTACCTATATACTACTATACTTTACCTTTTTCGCCTGGCAATATTCTTTCTCCATAACTTTTCCAAGAACCCACGGCCGTCTTGAGGCTCCTGATGCTGAAGTAAACATAGGATCTGTCAGTGATCGACACAATAAAACCAATGCTCAGTACACAAACTTTGACACGGGTTACTCAAAAATCACTTATCTGTCCAAGTTAATAAATTCAACAGTATTTACAGCTTGTAAAGAGATACCTGCTTGTTTTTGCACATAACTTGCTCTACAAAACCGCTTTACACAATAACCCTGTATAATTGTCTATTATATACAACAAAAGTTAAATTGTACATTTTTGTATATTATAACTTTATTCTATAATAACTTAATGGTTTTTAAGAATTGAGGCCTACAATTAAAAGGCGATGGTGATTTTCTGACCTGGTTTGAGGTCCAGTGCCGTGAGGGACTCAGAGTGGAGAAAGTACAGGGTGGGACCCACGGTGAATAGAACATAGTTGTCATGCCTTTCATCTAGGATGATCAGAACCAAGTCGCCAACCTGGAAACTGAAACAGACACAGCGGTCAACCTTCACACAAAATTGTGCTAGATTCTATATACAACAAAAAAATGAACCAGATATTAAGAGAGAAAGATGAAATACAAATAAAATACTTTGATTTGCTAGAGAAAACGTACAACCACGGAGTCTATATACACTATACATCAGCACTTTTGAGTGTCAATCTTCGTATGCTTACTCTCTGATGGCAATTTTCTCAGAATGCCGTGATGACACCGAGGACATGCTTTGAGACATCTACAAAGAGAGAACGGTAATGGTTGTTAAGAGTGAGATGATAATCTTCTTGACACTGCTGGTCATGGATGCGTTCCTGGCCAAAATGTATACCGACTGATCTTTGCATAGCAGCCATCAATAGTACCGTATGTTGTGCGGCGTGAAATGTACTTGCTGGAACGGATACATTTTGGCATGCATTGTTATGCTTTTGTTTAGGTATGTGAGCAATAGTGCTGCAATATGTCAAACTGCCTGTATGATTGTTTTGATTCCCCTTTATCAGAAGGCTTTTGATAGAGGAAGTTACTGTTGCAGCTCAGAAAGCTCCTAGGTCTGCTGAACAGAGATTGAAGCATTGATGCTATTGCCATCTAGTGGTGGTGGGGGTAAAATAGCTTGGGGTACACTGACAAAGCCTGTCAAACGCTAAATGAATTATATCGGCCTATACGCCGAGTGTATAAAACATTAGGAACGCCTTCCGAATATTGAGTTGCACCGGATTTAGCCCTCAGAACAGCCTTGATTCGTCAGGGCATGGACTCTACAAGGCTTCGAAAGAGTTCCACTGGGATACTGGCACATGTTGACTCCAATGCTTCCCACAGTTGTGTCAAGTTGGCTGGTAGTGGAGCTCTAATCCAAATAGCTTGATCCATCTCCTCCCACAGATACACAACTGAATTGAAATCTGGTGACTGGGCAGGCCACTGCAGTAAGCTGAATTCACTTTCATGTTCGCAGAACCATACCTGTACAATCCTAGCGTTATGGCATGGGGCATTATCCTGTTACAAAATTAAACATTTGCAGATGGATTCACTGCTGTCATGAAGGGATGCACATGATTAGCAATGATGTTCAGACTTCCTGTGGCTTTCAAACTTTTATCAAGGGGCCCAATGTGTGCCATGAAATCACACCCCCACCACCAGTCTGCAACTTTGACACGCGGTATGACGGATGCATGTACTCGTGGTTTTCTCCGTACCCTAGTCCCCCAATCAGCATGAAACAGCAGGAACGGGGACTCATCAGACCATGTTTTCTCAATTCTCCAGTGTCCTGTGTTTTCGTTCCTTGTTTTTGTTCAGCCCACTGCAAATGCAGTTTTTAGTTTTTTTGCTGAAAGAAGTGGAAATGTGTAAGGTCATCAGCTGCCATACCCCATTCATGTCAAGGCATGACAAGTTATGAATTATTTTATGGGTCTTTGTTCACCAATGTTGTACTGGACTGTCAGTTGACTAACTGTAGCCAGTCTGTTGCTCTGCACATTTCGTGTCAGCCTCCTTTGTCCTCTTCCATCAATGACGGCTGGATGTCCTTTGGGTGGTGGACCAGTCTTGATACACACAGGAAACTGTTGAGCGTGAAAAACCCAGCAGCATTGCAGTTCGTGACACACTTAAACCGGTGCGCCTGGCACCTACTATCATACCCCGTTCAAAGGCACTTAAATATTTTGTCTTGCCCATTCCCCCTCTGAATGGCACACAAACACAATCCATGTCTCAAGGCCTAAAAATCCTGATTTAAAAATCGATCTCCTCTTCAACTACACTGATCACTGATTGAAGTGGATTTAACAGGTGACCTCAATAAGGGTTCATAGCTTTCACCTGGATTCGCCTGGTCAGTCTGTCATGGAAAGAGCAGGTGTTCCTAATGTTTTATACACTCAGTGTATATCTAGAAGTAAACAATACACACGGTAACCATGTGAAAAATGAATGTAAAAAACACGTACTTTGGGGGGGGGGGGGGGGGGGGGGGGGGGCTAGAATGGTTGGCTTAAACAATCACATGATATTAAAATCAACATTTCCTCCTCCCCTAATCAGCCATCAAAGTTAATAAAACCTACCAGTCTTTGACTGAGGCGCTTGTTTTCTTCTTCCTTCATATGTAAAGTCTGAAATATGACAGAAGATGTTACAGCTCAAGTCAAATTCTATAACAATCCAACCCCAACTTCATCAGGTTCCATTTAGATGTCTACTCACCCTCTCAAGTAACAGTATCCGCTGTTTCTCCTCCGACATCATCAGGATGTTATCGCTAATAAAGAGACAAAGGGCCAATAATCAGACCAATTTGGCGACAGCTTTTAACACATTTGACAATCATTCAAACAAATAGTTGCTCTGAAATAAAACAAAAGATTCAACAAGCATGAATATGAATTTAAAGTGACTTTTGTTTGAGATGGCAATGATGATTGCTAGCCTGCATAACTGTAGTTAACAGAAAAAAAACACATTATAACTTACATTTCCCAATCCTAGCCTCCCTCGCTCTCTGTTATTTGTCCTCACTTTGTTTGTCCATCCTTGTCTGGCCATCTCAAACAAGCACTTTCAACATCCTTTTTAATCTTTTACACATTAAAACTGACAACATTCTTTGAAAGATTACAACTTATATTCATAATTTATCTTCATTATCCAATAAGGAGCACCTTCAAAGTCCTCACTGTCCTCAGTTCCACCAAATATGTCTCCATACTATATATGTTTAAACAATATTTTGCCAAAGTATATCTGTCAAAGCTTATTTCTATAAAATGACAGATTCATTGTGATGGGAGGGGGTTCTTCTGAATCACTGTTTATTGGATGTTATTTTATGTTTGGGGGATGCTTACTGCACAGTCACCATGCTGGCCTCCACAGCCGAGTCCACTCTGTCGTCCTCTCTGGTGGCAGCCACAGAGGCCAGTCTGTCCGGGTCAGGGAAGAGCTCCGAGGAGCAGGCTCCAGCCCCAACCTCAGTCCCAGGTCCAGGACATGCTCCAGATCCAAGTCTAGCCCCGGCTCCAGTGGGCTCTAGAGCTAAGGGGTTAGGGCTGTAGTAGGCTGAGGACACCAGGGCGGTGCTGCGCAGCCGGTTCAGATCCTCCTCCAACTGCTTCTTCTCCTGCATGACGATGGCCCGGTCCTCAGACAGCATCTCTATCAGACCTGAAGACACACAATGAACATATGATGATAATTTTTTTATTTTACCTTTATTTAACTAGGCAAGTCAGTTAAGAACAAATTCTTATTTTCAATGACGGCCTAGGAACAGTGGGTTAACTGCCTTGTTCAGGGGCAGAACGACAGATTTCTTACCTTGTCAGCTTGCGGATTCGATCTTGCAACCTTTCGGTTACTAGTCCAACGCTCTAACCACTAGGCTACCTGCCGCCCCTTATGAATGAACTGCAGCACGACTTACTTTCAATACAATCAACAAAATACCCTCTGAAAACAATAACAGCATAGAAAATGCTATCTAGTTCCAGCACATCCAGCCCATTAAGAGTTCAAAAGTTAGAAATCATTCTGTTCTCTCATAGTGTCCTAGCTGTACGTGACTGCCGTGTACCTTTGTCCTTCTCCTGCTGCTGGGTAACCTTCCGCAGCTCCTCTGTCAGCTCACTGATGATCTGTTCCTTTTTCAGCTTCTCTCGCATCAGAACAGTGTTGAAGTTAGTCTGGGGAGGGGGACATGAAGGCTTTCAGACACCTCCCAGGCAATAGAGCAGCAGTAAAACACAACGAGGCAGTCACAGAGGACAAAGAACTACCAGACAGGAGACAGGTGAGGCTGAGTGAGTCAATTGAGGGTTGAGTCACGGCGCAGAACCACAGACCTCAATCAAGCCTGCTCGCTTTACCATAAGATCTTAGGCTTGGAGGACCACAGGGTTTTAGGCTGGCAGCATAACCTATGATAATCCCAATTTATAGAAAAAGTAACATTTCGTAGTAAATGTTTATATGTGTGGTGCAGTTTTCAATTTGAGAGGCAAAACATTGTGTTCTAACGAATGCTTACCCCCAACAACGTGGTTTAACCACATTCCTCTAGAGGGTCACATAGCCACCTGTATCATATTCTCATTTGGACTGCTCACTAGCAAGACGAGGTCATGAGAATACTGTGTGCTATAAGTATGACACACACAGTGCCTCACAGACCTGCTTTCATTTAGGGGCTGACTAAGGCTACCTCATGGGCACATAGTGGTAGTAGTGAGGTAATGGAGTATTTTTAGCATTTCAGGTGTTGGTCACTTGTAGTCAGTTTTTTGCAGTTGCCAGTGAATCAAAATTAGACCTCCTCAGAAGAAAGGTAATGTGACAAAGGTAATGGGACAAACATTTAGCTAAACACTTAGCTAAAAGCTAAAAAAAAAAAAAAAATGTAGGAAAACTAACCACAGTACAAAGTATAGGAAGTACATTGTAGTGTATCTCATTATGGTGCTGCTACTAGATTCAGTGCTGGTCAATATTGACAGAAGAACCCTCTGAATAGGATGTGAGGACTATCCCAACACTGACCTGTTGTTCTGCGATGAGGGAGGTCTTGAGGTTCTGCATCTCCTCGTCCTTCCTCCTCTCCAGGAGCTCCAGCTGGGTGTGCAGGGAGGCTGTCTCCTGCTGCAGACGCTCCTGCAAGGCAGAGTCCAGGGAGAGAGGAGCTCCTGCTTCGGATCCCCGACCCTCTGTCTGCACCTTCAACAACCCTGCCTCTCTGTAGCACACACACAGAGATAGAAAGAGACATAAGTAACAGAGACAAGTCACACACAGTAGACATCAGGTAGGTCAACAGGTCAAATTAAATACTCTTCACAAGTTAGTTTAGGTATGATTCTTTGGCTAAGAAAGTTCCTAGTGAGTTTTTGTCTCGTCTCAGTGCCCATCATTTTATGTTCCCTTTAAATATCCGAAAGCATGCAGTACATGTTATGGTTTCCTTAAGTGTTCACCTCTGGGCCTTTTTCAGGATGTAAACCCTAAATACAGCTATGTAATGGAAGAAAATAGCTATTTTCAGTGTATACTAAAGCTAATTGAAGTCTACACAAGTTTGTGTAATCTTAACTGTCGGGGTCTCAACTTACAGTTGAGTTAGAATACACAAGGGAACATTTCTAAATTTGATTGTGTATCAGTTTTTCCTCTTATGTTAGTCTCTAGCTAGGTCTCCATAATGCAAATATTCTCAAATCTAGTGGGCAAAATCTAATTTGCAACTGGGCTGGAATAATACATTATGGCCTCTCTCTTGCACTTCAAAGATGGTACAAAATAAAATAAGTTGTTTTTCTTTGTATTATCTTTTACCAGATCTATTGTGTTATATTCTCCTGCATTCCATTCACATTTCCACAAACTTCAAAGTGTTTTATTTCAAATGGTACCAAGAATATGCATATCCTTGCTTCAGGGCCTGAGTTACAGGCAGTTAGATTTGGGTATGTCCTTTTAGGCAAAAAAAAGAAGGGGTAAAAACGGATCCTAAAGAGGTTAAGTTTGAAGTACCGAATAAAAATCTAAAAGTTAAATGTGTTTCCATCGCATTTTAAACTCTACCCGACAGTTTTGTCACAAAAACGTTTGCGTTAAATAGCAAATGTGCCTACTCTGGTCGCAGATGCTGTGCGGGTAGGCTAGTCTACATGATGAGTTTATTATGGATATTTTTATTTGACAAATGGCAGGCAAGCATCGATCATCATGTCATCAGAATAAGACCCTCGATATTTATTTTAAAAAAGGATCATCAAGTTCATCACCATACACTTTCACCACCCTGTGAAGTTCGTCATAACTTATTTCATCTGTAGCCTAATAAACTGCATTTCCCAAGTCGTAGTGGGAGGATCACACACCATGTCATAGACCCTCCAAGTTGACCTCGATATGATGGTTATTATATCAATATTTGCACATAAAGGCGTTTCCACTGCCATTTCTTGCATAATTAATTTTACAGACAAATAGATCCCACCACGTCGAACAAATAAATTATCTGTTGGCATTTATAAAATTGTACTGAAACTTCCTGTTTCCATCACAGCTGTTGTGATTTTTATTTATTTATATACAGTATGACTTTACTCGCATAAAAACTGTGGATGAAAACATGGTTAGTGACAGTCACTCAATTAGCCCATGTCAGCTAACATTTTGTAGATTGGTAAATTAGTCTAGCCAGCTATCTAAACTTGTAGTAATCATGGACGAATTATCGACCGGCGTCCCCCATTGATTTGTTAGTCACTCTCATTCAGATATCCTAAAAAAAAAAAAACTGTAAACATTTCTCTCCACCCTATGGCAAAATGTGTAGAATTACTGGAAATTAGCTGTAAAACAGCAAATTTTTCACTCCAGCGTATGGGAAAATGTGTAGAATTGACTGAAATTATCTATACATTTGCTAAATCATCTCTCTCAGCCCAATGGCAAAATGTGTAGAATTTCAGCAAACTTGCAAAATTGTAGGGAATGAACTCTAAAACTAGGCATCTTGTTCATTACAAGGCTGATTAAATGTTTATTACAAATCACAGTTATCTGTTACCTGGTAACAGTGGTACATGCTTCTCTCTTACCTTTCTGAGGATTGTCTTTCCTGAAGCTCATTTTCAAGTTGTCTAATTTTCTCTAGAAGTCTTTTCTCCATCTCCTCCTTTTGTTGCTCAAAGTCTTTGAAGGCATCTGGTACTGCAGCCTTCAAGGACTCCTCTTTCTCCAAACGTTCCTGGGCTGCTTGGGTGTCCCGCTCTAATCTTTTGGTGAGCATATCATTTTCTGTCTGCAAATCGCAGATAACAGTCCTCAAGTGTTGCTCCTGCTCCTCAAAACTCCTCTGCTGCACTTCCTTATCGTTGCGCAGTGCTGCCGTCTGCAGGTCGAGGTCTAGTTGGAGGTTCTGCAGCTGTTCTGCATGGCTCCTTCCTGCGTCCTGGGCCTGCTGCTGCAAGGCAGTCAGCTCGCTGTGGTGCTGGTTCCTCTCTTCCTCGTGCCTGCCCACCAGCTCCGAGATGCACTGGTCTTTCTCCATGCGCATCAGCATCCGGAGCTCGGCCAGGCCCTTCTCGTACTCTTCGTTCTTAGCATGCAGCTGCCCGTTGACCTGAACTAGCTGTTCGTTGAGGGACTGGGTCTCTGCCTCAACAGTGGCCTTCCTCACGTTGGCTTCCTGCTGCCCCTGCTTGGCCTCCTCGTAGAGAAGCCTCACAACCTCCATCTCTGACTCCTTCAGGGCCAGCTCCACCTCCAGCTTGCAGCGTAGGTCAGCCAGCTCGGTTGCCCGGGCCTCCAGGTCCCTCAGCTGGCCGTCCCTCTCTGTCAGAGAGGCGGCGTGGCGGTCTGCGACCTCACTCAGCTCGACCTTGTTCACCGTTGCCAGGCACTCCATGGCCTCCTGGTTCTCAAGGGCCAGGGTGTCTAGCTGGGCCTGGTGCTGCTGCCTCATCCTCTCCTCCAGTTCCTGCAGGTGGAACTGCTCGGCCCCCTCCAGCTCCTGGCGGATCTTCTGCTGGCCGCGCTCGATCTCAATGTGGAGTGTCTCCAACTGGCTGTACAGGGAGTCTCTGGAGGCAGCCACAGTCAGCACCTCTTGGGCCTGATCGCTGATTTTCTGCTCCAGGACCCTGAGCCTCTGAGTGTGTCCGCTCTCCGCCTCGGTCCAGCACTGCCTCTCAGCCTCGAGCTGGGTCAGCTCCTTCTCCTTGCGCTCCAGCAGCCCCTCCAGCTCCAGCATTGCCCGCTGCACGTCTTTCACGATGTTCCGGTTGACCCGGTTCTCCTCCGTCAGGGTCTGAAGTTGCTTCTCGTGGTCCTGCTGCACAAAGAGGAGCTCGGCCTGGTGCTGCTCCCTCAGCTCCTCCTCCTCCCTCTTACGGATGGTGTCCACCATGTTGCGCACCTCAATGGTCATGGTCTTCAGGGCGAAGCCAAAGTCTCGCTGCTCCTTCAGCACCAGGCCTCTGAAGCGGTACAGGTCATCCTTGACGCTCCGCAAGTTGGCCTGGGACTCCTCGGCAGCACAGCGGTACTTCTCGATGCTCAGCTTCAGCGTAGCCACCTTGAAGTTTTCCCTCTCTAAGGTGGTGGTGTCATGCATGCGCTTGCTGTCGATGGCGTTGATGACCGACGAGTACAGCGACTCCACCATCATCTCTGGGCTGGTGGGGTCGCTGATGGGGGTGGGCGAGTTTTCGATCACAAACTCGTTGACCGCCGACAAGAAGTCTGACTCGGGGCTCTCAGCCAGTGAGTCCAGGTCCAGGGAGCCAGCCTGCTGCAGGACGGGGTCCATGTTGGGGTGGCCAATTGTCTCGAAGTCAAAAGTTTGGGCATCGATGCTGTCCGGGGACAGGTCCTCCAGGGCGATGGGGCCAAGGAGGGGCTGGCAGGGGGGCCCCGGGAGACTGAGAGAGGAGGGGGTCTTGGGGGAGGAAGTCCCTGGGGTGCTGTCGGACCGTGGGGTCACCGCTGCCGTGGATCTCTGAGCACTCTGGGTGCACGACCCCTGGAGGAACAGAAATAAGGGGAGTGAGTGGAGAATATGCAATAAAGGGACCGTGTTTAATGTGCTTTAAGATCGCTGCCATTCCATATTCCACTGTAATTTGTCATTACCCTTTGTTCGCTCAGTAAATCGGTGATAGTTTGAGACATCTCATCCACACTTGCAGCTTGAGAAGCAAGGACCAACTGTTGAAGCATCTCCACATGCAGATGCAAAGGCTCAAAATCACACAGTGTTGGAACCCTGGGGGAAAGAAACATGGGACTAACTTTACTCCAATACGAAATGGACAGTCTCCCAGAGCTATTGCACTGAATATTGCAACAGAGAATACAGCCAAGTGTTCACAAGTAAACTAATCATACAGGTAGTAGGCCTGTAACAAGTAGGGATGCACACTGGAAATGATTATATTACTCAAATAATATCCAGAATTCTTTTCAGATATCCGGATAGTAGAAATTCGAGAAAAACAATTTTTGGGCTATTGACTCTCATAACGAAGCAAATGCACATGGCAGAGGTAAACAGTGGACATGATGCTTTTCTCAGGTAGTTTGGCTAACAGCGAAAGATAAGTTTGATTTTCATCACGATATAACGGATTCTCCTCCAAAAAGGTTTTCTGTTGAGTGTTTCTCATTGATCTATGTCAGGTATTGTGGAAACTCAATTAGGTGAGCGCCTGTAATTGCTGTTTGAAGTGTGGAAAAAAGCATACCGATGTCAGGGCAGCCTTGAGGGCAGTAACTCAATGCACCGCAATAGAAACTACATTAACCCTTTACACACCTTGGAGTTGGCCTATATGGATAGGGCTAACATTAAAAATGTTTCTTACATTAGAAATATGAAAAGCATATGATTGTGGGAAAATTATTAGACCAAAGGTGAGGACAACAGTTCACCTGACACAAGACTGAATGCAAACGTAACACTGTTGATTTTATGTGAATTTTACATTTATGTAAGTTTCACCGCATTTGTAGATAACGAAATCTGAAAATACTATGGATATATCCCACAGCAGGTTGGTGGCACCTTAATTGGCGAGGACGGGCTCGTGGTAATGGCTGAAGCGGATTAAGTGGTATGGTATAAACTACATCAAACATGTCTTCCATGTGCTTAATGCCATTCCATTTAAGCCGTTTCAGACATTATTATCAGCCATCCTCCCCTTAGCAGCATCCACTGATACATTCAGTAACATGATAAAAATGTTCCTGGAAAATGTGAGGTAGGTGCAACATAAGACAAAAAAATGACACGGGTTTGAGTGAGAGGACTAACCGGTGTCTCCAAGTGGCCACACTCCTCTCCAAGTGGCCACACTCCTCTCCAAAGTGGACAGTTCCTAAGTCATTTCAAATCCCTTTTATGACTAAAAAGAGTCTTCAAATGTAAGGTGCTCTTTTTGAGCTCTCCTCAATGTGCCATTGAGGAACTAGAGCAAGCACACTTGGTTGTTTGGTTTGGAACACAACCCTGCATCCCAGCCTTCACACAATTACTGTTGCTGTTGTTTACACAATGCAAAAACGGTCCATTATAAATTGCAATCTGGGTCAGGTGGGCATCATTTGAAAGCCTGTTCTACTGCCAACATAGCTAAGTTATAGAAAGGAGTGATGAGTGCATAGAGGTGTGTGTGCAGGAAAGAATTTTCTTCACAATAGACAAACAGGCTCATTCTGTTCAGAACAACCAAGGGTACGACGCCATGTCATCTTGCAACTGTACATCAAACAGTGATCATAAACGTTGACAATGTACATGACATGAGTTTTTGATATGGAAATACCAAGTGCACATTTGGACTCAGTGTTTGGCCTGCTTGTATGACATCAAAGCAGTATTTACTATAATCCTCAACGTCTCATCTTTAAAAATACATAGTCCTCTTCATTTACAGCATTTCCAGACCCAGACAACAAAACATTTGCTAAAGTTGCCCAATTTAGCGGGAGGGATGGAGGCAACTTCTTGTCTCGCGAGGTGCTCAAGTTCAGAACGGCTGTCAGTCAAAGTCCATACAGCGCTATGAAGTGCAGAGCTCTGACATCATGTAACGCATGTTACTGTACAGCCACTGAGTTCCAATTTAGGCGTTTATCAAAGCACAAATCTGCCATTATCAATATGTACAGGGATACGGGTGTAAAGGTTTAAAATAAGTTTGTTTTATTAAATATACAATTTAAATTGTCATGGTATATAATATAATGTTTACATACCCTACATTACTCATCTCATATGTATATGTATATACTGTACTCTATATCATCTACTGTATCTTGCCATCTTTATGTAATACATGTATCACTAGCCACTTTAAACTATGCCACTTTATGTTTATATACCCTACATTGCTCATCTCATATGTATATACTGTACTCTATACCATCTACTGCATCTTGCCTCTGTACCATCACTCATTCAAATATCTTTATGTACATATTCTTTATCCCTTTACACTTGTGTGTGTATAAGGTAGTAGTTGTGGAATTGTTAGGTTAGATTACTTGTTGGTTATTACTGCATTGTCGGAACTAGAAGCACAAGCATTTCGCTACACTCGCATTAACATCTGCTAACCATGTGTATGTGACAAATAAAATTTGGTTTGATTTGATTATATCCTTGTAGGTAAAAATGTCACACGGATAATTTTTTCGATGTTATAATAGGGCTACAGTTGTTTTTCTCCAAAAAAGAACACTCGCTCAAGTAATTGAATACCAACATCCGTTAGGATATTCGATTAACTGTACCAAGTTACAAGACATGGTTATTTCTTTACTATGCACATGAGGGAAACCATGGC
This sequence comes from Salvelinus namaycush, assembly GCF_016432855.1. Classification (NCBI taxonomy): domain Eukaryota; kingdom Metazoa; phylum Chordata; class Actinopteri; order Salmoniformes; family Salmonidae; genus Salvelinus; species Salvelinus namaycush. The sequence continues at coordinate 14,147,122 of NC_052331.1, read as the reverse complement.
CTACCTGAGGAAAAGCTGCACCTCTGTAGGACAACAGGTCTTTAAGTACTGCAGGTCACCAAGGGAAATATCTGGAAGCTCAAAGTCAAACCTTCTGGGCTTTCTTGTCTACACAATAAAAGAGACAACAAAAACAAGAGAGAAATGGGTTGGATTATAATATTTTGGAAATGGAAATAGACGTTCATAGAACACAGTAAGTGACTGACTACTTACGCAAAATGAAGTGGGGGGCCATGAGTCAAGTCCTCTAAACAACCGATTTCGGAGAAAAGATTTCCCTGCAAAGAGGATCACAAAGCTCAGCTGTTGGGTTTGAATTAATGGATGTTCATTTCAAAATCACCAAATAGGACTTTTTAAAATGGAACTTACTGAACAACTTGCCAAACGTTTCCCTTTTATACTTCTCAGTCTCATAGAGATGCTTTCCATCCTTCACGAGAGCACAGGCCCACTGAGAAGAGAGATAACAGAAGAGCACAATTTATACCGTTTTTCATCCAAGGTTGAGGTTGAGGCTTGTGTTACAGTAGGTCTGCATGTAGGGACTGAAGAGAGACGTGGGTTGGCCTTGGGTTTTGAAAAGGGGTCATGAGTGGGTGCTGTGCTCTGACTGACCTCTCGGTAGTGGCCGATGAAGAGCTTCCTGCGGACCACCTCAACCACAGCCAGGCAGTACATCTGAGGCACGGTGCTGAGGGCGTCCACCACCCGGACTCTCTCCATCAGCTCGGTCAGCAGCCTCAGCAGGGCCTGCAGCTTCTCCCCATCCTGGTCCGCGTGCAGCATCACGTAGCAGCACCATCTACATTCACAGTGGTTAGGGTCAGTGTTAGCCTAGCTTGCATATATAGAAAAGTGATTTACATGGCTTGCACATGACCACTTATGGTGAATTTATTGGAGTGATTTTGGTTTGCTGCATTGCTCAAAAGGAATACAGATGCACCAAAAGAGACACAGAAAAAAGAAATGAGAGGAATTAACAGATGCCTTACTTGAGACGAACTTGTAGGTTGTTCGCCAGCTCCTGTTTGGCAGTGGTGCACTTCTGTTTGATGTCCAACAGCTTCCTGTGGTTGGTCAGCATGATCATCAGCTGATTGGCGTGACTAAGACACAGGTCAGGCAGCACGGACGTATCCTTCAGGTTCTCAGCACGCTTCTGATTGGCTAGAAATCCCTAACAGCCAACAGATAGACAAGTGAGTTTAGTTTTATATTTCATTCACAGATTTTCAGCTGGATTGCATTATACAGTACATCATACAGTATGTGAATGAATAGGCACATTTTATACAGTGTGTTATTCACCATTGATTTTACATAATTTAGATCACACCTTATTTTACCTACCTGAGCAAGTTCCTTCTGTTCATTGACCAACTTTTTACAGCTCGCTATCATTTGGTCTAGAGCGTATAACCTGTCCTCAAGTCCTTTGATGGCTTTCATGTTCTGATTATCCAATTTGGCAATCGTGTCTCGACATTCCGCTAAGAATGGTTGAATGACCCGTGGGTCGAGCTGAAATAGAAAGGAGATTCACATTATGGTTCCATTTTGTCTGTGTTTCTTTGCATTTTACAACCAAGACATATCACTGAATAGACTCTCATAAATTAATTTACACCCAATGTTGATTCATTTAGTAATCATGGCAAGGCCACTCCACTGACAGAGACCAATTCAGCCACACAGAAACAAAGAGACAAACATAACAGAAAAGACAGACAGAAACATACAACAGCGACTCACCCTATTGATGGAGTCAAAGCATTTCCTCACGACTGATTCCACGTCATTGGGCCTGTCTTGAACGTTGATCCAGTCCAGCAGTGTGACGTTGAAGGACAGGGGGTTGGCCCTCTCTGGAGAGTCTGCCTCTTGCAGGGCTGCCCTCAGCCCACTACTGTCCGTCATCTCACTGCTTTCCTGGGCTTCGGCGGTGTCGGGCGAGCCCCCCGCCCCCGGAGCGGAGAACGATGCAGGTAGCTTGGTGGGGGTGGGGCAGATCACCGAGTCGGTGGACTTCTCCTCCTCGGTCTCGTCAGAGTCCTTGTTTGGAGTGGAGCAGGACTTCTCTATGCATTCTTTGTAGCTGTGGCGGGTCAGACACTCCAGCAGGGGGATCTTGGCCATGACTGAAACTGCTGTCCCCAGTCTAAAAAAGTACATGTCAAATGTCAGTTCACACCCATAGAATTTAGATCTTTGGATACAGCTCACATGTGGCACGGTCTTTGGATACAGATTAATTAAGGCAAGTGTGGCACAGCGGAGAGAAAGATAGGAAACATAATTAGCTGATGATTCCACACGTGCCAGTGTGGTACGCCACACACCTGCAAAACATCTCTAACCTGAAAAGGCACATTATCTGCGAGAAATATGTATTTAACCTGAATAATTAATTGAAATGTAACCTATTGACTATACTGTCACAGCAAGACAATCCTTCCATATATTTGTTTCATTCATACCCCACACACCCCTTTCAAATTGCATTGAACTTAATATTTATGCAGGGGGTCACTTACTTTGTCAGTTTCAATTTGATATCCTCAAAGTCTTGTTGATAATTAATGTATGCCGTGTCAAATTTCCACAATAGCTTCTGATAAGACAGGGTGCAGTCATCCAGGTTTGCCATGATAGCAGCCCAACCTTGGTGTTGGAGATGTTCATCATGAACCAGGCGTTCGCAGAAAGAGCAAAGTTTCTTGGCGACTTCAAACATTTCCTGGAGAAGCAAAAGAAAGGCATTCACTAGGTACACACTAGAAATGACAAAACAATCATAAGTTCCATTAGCTTTCCTTACTCGAATACTGAGAAGATTACATTTTCATATCCGATTTTAATGTTGTAGCATGGTGAAACAAGGTACAGCAACATTGATGGCGTATTTTGAGAAAGTAGTATCTGCACCAGAACAAACAAAACATTTACCACAGCAAGTTGTGTTCGCGAGGCAACGGTGTGAAAGACTGCTGGCATCATTAGTGACTCCTCCACCTTGAGCTCCATCTCATTCTCAATAGAGAAGGTGGTTTTAGGGATCGTCGGAGCCCGGTCACACAAAATCATCTCTTTGTTGAACAGGAATATGGGGTTGGTGTCCTGGGCAAAAAAAGCACAATCTGTCAAGACACTTGAACTGAACACGTCTGGAATAATAACGTTTTCTTTTTTTCAACATCTTGCACAGTGGCTTCAGAAAACTGTCACCAAATTTAGTTTATGTCAAAACCAGCTCCTTTATGCAACATAATCGTTATAAAAAACAAACAATGATTCCAAATGGTGCAAACTTACAGTGCCGGCACTGTAGCTGCAGACTCTCCTCTCTGCAACCATACACTCCCCTCCATTGACAACCAGAACTTGATGCTGGGTTGCAATCTTGTATTTGACCTGGATGGCATGTTTGAGGTCCAACACTCTGCAAGACATGTAGGCTATATGATCAAATTCAGACAACCTTTTGATTTAAGCATAAATTACATTTTCTGTTGAGACTGAGATAAATTGAAAATGGATGTAGGTAATGTAATCTGAAAGATTAAATAAATGGCTCTTACGTTTGGACAGCAAGCTCTGTGTCAAATGCCAGAGTGCTTCCATTGTTGACCTGGAACACATACAACTTCATGTCGAATCCTCCAGCTATCGTCACACTCCTTTATCTTGATCATTTAGTCATTCAACACCACCCTGTGTAAGACAAAAAAGGTACAATAAGTATTGACTTTTGGTTGCGACTGTATACTATTCCCTACTGGAAGCTACAAGGCCCATCAAATACATTTATTGACACATAAACCACATCATCTAACGTTAATTGGCCTGTATCACATAAGGCTTATCCAAAACATATAAATGAAATACAAACAATCAAACATACCGGTTACAAAAGACTTTGGAATAATTTCCAATTTACCTAACTAACATGTAACTTCTAGCTACATGAGATTGTATACACGTGTTTTAGCAATGTATTTCAATATTTTCAAAGGTGAGAACTGAAAAGCAGCCACACACGTGGGGCTTCTAGCCTAAACTAGTTACTTGAACTCAACCATATACGTTTTGCTCCAATTTTAGAGCAGCTGGCTAGTTGTAACATTAATATATAGACATTGCTGCTTTGCCCAGCAAAATTATTCTCAGGAGAAATGTAAATGGACACACTCACTATATTATATAGGCAGTCAAGTGCTGTAGCTAACGTTACAGGCTGAGTCATGTTGGCTATTAAATTAGCTAGGTTAGGTAACAAGCTAGCAAAAGCTAACATCGGCGAACTAGCATTCTAAGTTAGCTGTTCACGTTGTAAACAAGAGAACGCCGGTCTCACCTTGAAACTTGGCTAGACACTATCACAAACAATGGCTAGTTGACAGCTAAATTAGATCATTTCATGGCATTATGCTGTGGTTTGGTCGGTCCCAACACAACACACGTAAAAGTATTGGGGAAATACGCCCTGGAATGCGCTGTAGCAATCTAACGTTCGTTGGCTAGTTACCGAATGTGGCAAGTACCAGCGGGGAAAGCTAACGTTAGCTAAATGGTAAGTCTACATTTGAAACATGACCGTATGGCTCTCCGACGATCAGCTACGAGGCCTTGCTTGACACTGTCGGTGGCTAGAAAGCGTTAGTTCGTTAGTATTATATGCGCTTGCGTGACTTAACATTAGACCGTTAGCTAGCTAGTAGCCAACGTTAGCTAGATGGACAAAGGAAAGACGACAAAGGGACATGCAAATATAACATACATTGATTACTATCGACATAACTAGCTGGTTAACGAATTAACTAATACATGTCTAGTTTAAATCATTTAGTTTCCTCTGACGGTTTTAATAGCTGGCTAGACTAACGCAGTTTCTCATCAACTTAGGTAACGTTTGGCTAACTAGCCATATCTTTCTTTTAAGTTTACACCCATGACAGTGAAGTGGTCGGTATTTGCAAAAATGTAATTTCATATGACTGACATGTCTAGCAATGAGAAACCTATTCTTACCGTTGTTGTTTACTCCAATCCTTTGCCCCGCCTTGGCGAGCTAGCTGGCTAACTTGGTTTAGCTTGAATGGCATAGCGCTAACGCTAGCTAGTTTTAGAAAACTAGCCGAAAATGTTGTTAGTTAGCTATGAGGTATGATTATCTAGTCTTTAATGTAGCTGACTCAATCTTAGTTTTTACGGTCGATTCATATTGCTATCTACACATTTTTATGGTTTCTCATTTCGCTTGTCACTGATCTATTTTCTTCGCCATGGGTTGTGTAACACCAGCTAATGTTTATTTCAAGTAGCTAGCAAGCTAACACCCTATTCTGCAGCTAGCTGTGTTTTGTTGTTGTGCTCATCGTCACTGCACAGCGAGGTGCATTCTGGGAGAAGAAGAAGTAATGGCTGTGTTTTGGTGCAACATGAAAGGGGTGTGGTTTGTCCAAATGCAGTAGAGAAGGGCCCATAATAGTACAAAGGATACAGTAGTATATTTTTAAATAAATTATTTATTAATTAACACACCAAATTGATCATCCAACGACAAACATTTCGCTAGACCCACAATAACATCTGCTAAATGTGTAGGTGACCAATACAATTGGATTTGATTTGAACACATATGGCATTGAATGTAGAGAGAGATTGACGCACTCACTCTCTACCTCTACTTGAAACCAGACATCCATGCAGCATTAGCATGTATGAAAAAAATGCATCACTGGAGTATAATTGCAATCAACATTTCAAGTAGTAAAGCATTGGCTTTCAAAATCAGAATTACCTTCATTCACCAATGGGCCTATGTACCAAGAATTTGACCTGGTGAAATGATGCTGACCACAACAATTATAATTTACTGACAGAGATTTTTCACAAAATACACATACACATACTGAAGATACAGAAAAATCTGAAGATCTAAAAAATCTAAAAAATTAATTAACTCATCCTCTTCGCATGTATGGCGTCGTGTGGGCGAGCGGTTTGCTGATGTCAACGTTGTGAACAGAGCGCCCCATGGTGACGGGGGGTAGGGGGGTTATGGTATGGGCAGGCATAAGCGATGGACAACGAACACAATTGTATTATATCAATGGCAATTTAAATGCGCAGAGATACCGTGACGAGATCCTGAGGCCCATTGTTGTGCCATTCATCCGCCGCCATCACCTCATATTTCAGCATGATAATGCACGGCCCCATGTTGCAAGGATCTGTCCACAATTTCTGAAAGCTGAAAATGTCCTAGTTCTTCCATGGCCTGCATACTCAGCAGACATGTTTGGGATGCTCTGGATCGACGTGTACGACAGTGTGTTCCAGTTCCCGCCAATATCCAGCAACTTCACACAACCATTGAAGAGGGGTGGGACAACATTCCACAGGCCACAATCAATAGCCTGATCAACTTTATGCGAAGGAGATGTGTCACACTGCGTGAGGCAAATGGTGGCCGCACCAGATACTGACTGGTTTTCAGATCCATGCCCCTACCTTTTTTGAAAAGGTGTCTGTGACCAACAAATGCATATCTGTATGTTCCAAATGCACAAAAAACTTAAAATTTGTTTACGCCCCTGTTAGTGACCATTTCTCCTTTGCCAAAGTAATCCATCCACATGACAGGTGTGTCATATCATGAATCTGATTAAACAGTATTATCAAATCAAATGTTATTGGTCACATACACGTGATTAGCAGATGTTATTGCGGGTGTAGTGAAATTCTTGTGCTTCTAGCTCCGACAGTGCAATAATATCTAACAAGTAATATCTAACAAATAACACAACATATACCCAATATACACAAATCTAAGTAGGAATGAATTAAGACTATATACATATGGACGAGAGATGTCAGAGTGGAACAGACTAATATACAGTGGAATAGTATAGAAAAACAGTACATACATATGAGATGAGTATTGCAAGATATGTAAACATTATTAAGTGACTAAGATTCTGTAGAATAGTATAGAATACAGTATTGTATTCTATTTGGCAGTACGTCCAACTGGCCTCACAACAGCAAACCACGTGTAACCATGCCAGCCCAGGCTTCTTCACCTGCGGGATCGTATGAGACCAGCCACCCGGACAGCTGATGAAACTGAGGAGTGTCTGTAATAAAGCTCTTTTGTGGGGAAAAACGTATTCTGATTGGCTGGGCCTGGCTCCCCAGTGGGTGGGCCTGGCTGCCCCTGCCCAGTCATGTGAAATCTATATTTCAATTGACTGATTTCCTTATATGAACTGTAACTCAGTAAATCGTTGAAATTGTTACATGTTGCATTTATATTTTTGTTCAGTATACATAGGGGCAATACTAGAATAAATGGTTCCTCTTCGCAGAAAAATCTGAGAAAAAAGCTGAGATTGTTGTATGCCCAATATATATAACATTCTATTGGTGGCAAGAATTTTGCATTATAATTTAAATTGAAAAACTTGAAGTGTTGAATCAAGTGTTGTTTTTTGCATCAGGTCATATACCATGTGCCACTGAATCGGTACATCGAGAAAATCTCTTCCCAGCTATTTTTGCAGCCTGTATGGCACAGCTGTCAAAAATGTTCCTCATATGAATCTGGTATATTTGTCTATTTATGCCCATCTTTTTCAGCAAATTTTTGTCTTTAATATATGGCAGGGCAAATAAGTTCCCTACCTTCTCCCTCTTCCACTTGCCTCTTCCATTTTTGCGGTCAGTTGGTTGTAACTTTGAATTGAACAAACATTCCCATATATTGTAGATAGATGCATATGTGACATAACTCCACCATTCCTATTCATAATATAATTAATACAAACAATACAACATTATAAACCTTTTTTCTGTCACGACATCCGCCGAAGTTGGCTCCCCTGCCTGTTCGGGCGGTGCTCGGCGGTCGTCGTCAACGTCCTACTAGCCGCCACCGATCCCTTTTTCGTTTGTCTGTTTGTTTTGTCTAATTAGTTTCACATGTGTTTCTGTTGTTTGGTTTAATGAGCTTCCCTATTTTTAGTAGGTGGACCCTTTAGTAGGTGGACCCTTGGACCCTCGCCCTTGTTTTGTGCGGGATTGTCTTTATGTTACGTGTGTGCGGTTTAGGTTTAGGTTTAGGTTTAGGTTTAGGTAGAGGTGGATTTATTTTCTATTTTACTTGGCACCCTGTGTTTTTGGGTTGTCACGTTGTTGTCTGCGCCCTGTATGTTTGGGCTTCTCATTTTTGTGTGCATAAGTAAAAAGCACTTTTCCCCAGTGGAACTCTCTGCGTCTGAATTCCTTCACCCACCTAGTCCCGCGTGACATTTTCATTTTTTTCAGTTAGTATATTCGAGTTTAACAATAATATTTGTTGTAATATTTGTTCTGCCTTTTCTGGAGGATAACATTTGAATTGTTACCAGCTTTGTATGGCTTGTAAAAAAAAAAAAGCGATATTTTGAACAAAGTTTCATTTTCAATTAATCGGAAACGAGAATTTGTAATCAGTATATAGACAAAAAGGCCATTTTTGAACAAAGGATGAGCCTTTCTTAATAATCTACTGGAGAACCAGTTCGGGTTTAAATATAACTTATATATTTTATGTATTATATATTTATATATTATATATTTTATCATTTCAGCCCCCCAAACTCATATTGATTATATAAATAGGCATGTTTAATTTTCTCTGGTTTAGTATTTCTAATAAAGTGAAATATTTTTTGCTCATATGACTTTTAAAAACGAGCCGTCTGGAGTAGGCAACGCCATAAGTAAGTAAGTAAACTGATAAGAACAAAGAGTGAATCAATGGGATTTTTTACATAAATAGACAGATATTTACTTCACTATCACTGCATTTTATTGGTAACCTACAAGGTAGTGTAAAAATGGTGTCTTTTAACGATCTGATACTTAATATGGTACACTTACCATAATTGGATTTAAGCCCAGAGAGGCTAGAAAAGTGATCTAGATCTTCAATGAGACCGTGCAGGGATCCAGATTGTGGACTTAAGAAGAAAATTGTGTCATTGGCATACATTGACACTTTTGTTTTTATCCCCTGGATTTCTAACCCCTTCATGTTCTTGTTGGATCTGATTTTAATAGCTAGCATTTCAATGGCTATAATAAATAGATAGGGAGACAACGAACAGCACTGTTTTACTCCTCTTGACAGCTCAATACTTTCTGAGAAGTCGACTATCTAGAGCGTGTAACCATTATTTATTTTACACCTGGGGTTGCTGTACATAACTTTAACCCATTGTATACAGTAAGAGATTCACCAAAATTAAAATAGTGTAATTCTAGTCGTACTTTATCAAAAGCCTTTTCAAAATCTGCTATGAAGCCCAGGCCTGGTTTCTTTGATGTTTCATAATGTTCAATTGTTTCAAGTAGTTGTTGTATATTATCTCCAATATATTGTCCCTGTAAAAATGCATTTCGCCAGGATATTCACACCACAACATGCAAGAAGCCTCCAGATTTTTCATTGGACTGGATCTTTATACCTACCACCTGGGTCCTGTTTCAATAGTAATGGAATCAGACCTTCTTGCTGAGTACCTGATAGTCTACCATTTTTATAGGTGTAGTTAAAACATGCCAATAATGGATCTTTCAGTACCTCAAAAAAGGTCTTATATACCTCTACTGGTATACCATCAAGCCCTGGGTGTTTTTCACTTGATACTGAGTGTTTTTCACTTGATACTGAAGATTCAAGAAAAATGTCATGCATTTTTCACAATTTTCCTTCCAGTTCGCTTTATTTTTGTAATAAATTCATGAAATAAATTCCTACAAATCTTTTAGTTTTTCCTTGTACTTATTTTGTGCCTCTAAAGTACAGTTTTTATTGCTATCTACCTGTGCTGTTATTTCCTATATTTCCTTTATTAGTCGAATCTCTTAACTGAAACTGCTTTTGTTTTCATGATTATTGTATTGAATGGCCTCTAAAAGTATATTGGAAAGTGTCCAATACAATAAGGGGATCTGCTGTACCTATGTTGTGCAGAAAAAGTAAATTATTAATGATTTTGTCTTAGTTAAAACCTCTCAAGGATTCGCCCCTTTTTTTCAAATTTCGCCTGAAATGACATACCCAAATCTAACTGCCTGTAGCTCAGGCCCTGAAGCAAGGATATGCATATTCTTGGCAACATTTGAAAGGAAACACTTTGAAGTGTGTGTAAATGTGAAAGGAATGTAGGAGAATATAACACAATAGATCTGGTAAAAGATAATACAAAGAAAAAAACAACCTTTCTTTTGTATTTTTTCATCTTTGAAAGGCAAGAGAAAGGCCATAGGGTATTATTCCAGCCCAGGTGCAATATACATTTTTGCCACTAGATGGCAGCAGTGTATGTGCAAAGTTTTATACTGATCCAATGAACCATTGCAGTTCTGTTCAAAATGTTGTATCAAACTGCCCAACATGCCTAATTTGTTTATTAATAACTTTTTATGTTCAAAATTGTGCACTCTCCTCAAACAGTAGCATGGTATTCTTTCACTGTAATAGCTACTGTTAATTGGACAGTGAAGTTAGATTAACAAGAATTGAAACTTTCTGCCAATATCAGTTATGTTTATGACCTGGTAAATTTTCTTGTTACTTACAACCTCATGCTAATCGCATTAGCCTACGTTAGCTCAACCGTTCCGTGGAAGGGACACGATTCCAAATAAGTTTTTAAGAACAAATTGTCATCCAGTAGGTTTGATAAAATTTCCGGTAAACAGTTTACTTGACATAATCAAGTCATAATATGTCATAACAGCTGACATAACTTGTCATAACCTGTCATAATATGGTCATAACACTGCCATGACAAATATATTTAGACCTGTTGTAAATATGTTGCATTTTTTTAAGGCTGGTTATTACACCTACATAAGAGTGTCTAAACCCACAAAACCTACCATAATAGTTATTTCATGGCTGGTTATGACATGTACATAAGAGTGTCAAAACCCACAAAACCTACCACACAAGGCAAAACATAAAATTACACCATAGCTTATTTGTCAACAGTATGTTATATAGTATAACATTTCCTTAAATTGATCATATTGATGACAGACATTTACGTACCTATTCCAATGCTCTGTTTCTGATTACTTGGATGAATGTAGGTGTAACATCCTGATCTGTTTCACCTGTCTTTGCACTTGTCTCCATCCCCCTTCAGGTGTCGCCAATCTTCCCCTTTATCCCCAGTGTATTTATACCTGTGTTCTCTGTTTGTCTGTTGCCAGTTCGTTTTGTTTCGTGAAACCTGCCAGCGGTTTTCCCCTTGCCCCTGTCTGTTCTAGTTTTCCCCGTTTTGACCATTCTCCCAACCCTGAGCCTGCATGCCATTCTGTACCTTGCCACACCACACTGGATTATTGACCCCTGCCTGCTCTGACCCTGAGACTGCCTGCCGTTCTGGACCTATCTGGATTACTGACCTCTGCCTGCCCTTGACCTATCGTTTTGCCTGTCCCTGTACTAGTAATACACTTTTGTTATTTCGAGACTGTCTGCATCTGGGTCTTACCTGAAACGAGATAGTAGGAGCAGATCTCAGGAGCAGGACACCCTCTTTTTGACCGATGACTGATATATGGGCTTGTACATGATAGGCTTATCTGGCTTTTATGATTTATGACAGTGTCATAAAGAGTATTTTCTTAGTCCAAGTAAAGTGATACATGATGGTCATAATGCTTCTTGACAGTGTCATAAAGTGCCTTTTATTAGTCCAAGTAAAGTAACACAGGATGGACATAATGGTTTATGACAGCCATAATGTATTTTCTACAAGTTATTTAAAATATGATGAAAAAAGCATGACTGTGAAGAATTCATTGCAATAACATCAAAGTACTTACGAATCAAACTTTCAAACTAAAGGAAACTTCTTCGCAGGGAAAAACCTTTTTGAATAAATGTGGGTTTTGACACTTTGATTGGTCACATTATTGCGAGTGTAGCGAAATACTTGTGCTTCTAGTTCCAACAGTGCAATCTCCATAGACAAACATTGACAGTAGAATGGCCTTACTCAGTGACTTTCAATGTGGCACCATCATAGGACCTTTCCAACCAGTCAGTTTGTCAAATATCTGCCTTGCTAGAGCTGCTCCGGTCCACTGTAAGTGCTGTTATTGTGAAGTGGAAACGTCTAGGTGCAACAACGGCTCAGCTGCGAAGTGGTAGGCCACACAAGCTCACAAAACGGGAGTGCTAAAGCAAGTAGCACGTAAAAATCGTCTGTCCTCGGTTGCAAAACTCACTACCGAGTTCCAAACTTCCTCTGGAACAAACATCAGCACAAAAACTGTTTGTGGGGAGCTTAATGAAATGGGTTTCCATGGCCGAGCAGCTGTACAAACGCCTAAGATCACCATGCACAATGCCAAGGGTCGGCTGGAGTGGCGTAAAGCTTGCTGCCATTGGACTCTGGAGCAGTGGAAACGCATACTCTGGATTGAAGAATCACGCTTCACCATCTGGCAGTCCGACGGATGAATCTGGGCCAGAAGAACGCTACCTGCCCCAATGCATAGTGCCAACTGTAAAGTTTAGTGGAGCTAGAATAATGGTCTGGGGCTGTTTTTCATGATTCGGACTAGGCCCGTTAGTTCCAGTGAAGGGAAATCTTAACGCTATAGCATGCAATGACATTCTAGATGATTCCGTGCTTTCAACTTTGTGGTAACAGTTTGGTGAACAAAGCGAGGTCCATACAGAAGGTCCATACAGAAATGGTTTGTCGAGATCGGTGTGGAAGAACTTGACTGGCCTGCACAGAGCCCCCACATCAAGTCCATCTAACACCTTTGGGATGAATTGGAACGCTGACTGCGAGCCAGGCCTAATCGCCCAACATCAGTGCCTGACCTCACTAATGCTCTCGTGGCTGAATGGAAGGAAGTCCCCGCAGCAATGTTCCAATATCTAGTCGAAAGCCTTCCCAGAAGATTTTGGAATGAGATGTTCGACGAGAAGGTGTCCATATACTTTTGGTCATGTAGTGTATGTTACAACAGGTGTAAATATATGGGTCATGACAGTGTTATGACCATATTATGACAGGTTATGACTAGTTATGTCAGTCGTTATGACATATTATGGCATAGTTAACGTGTTACTGTATGACACTGGGTGTCAAGTAAAGTGTTACCAAATGTCCAATATCCATGCCCATGCGTAAATTCTGTAAGAGTTATGTGGAGTTAGACCCTTCCCGGTACACACTCTAGATAGTCGACCATTAGGGTCCGGGCTAATTAGGGAGGCCACCATCTCCTTGGCCATGGTTATGCAGGGGAATCATGAGGAGAGAATCAGTCTCTTTCTCATTGACTCACCTGCATTTCCTGTGGTACTAGGCCTTCCCTGGTTGGCTCTGCATAACCCCACTATTTCCTGGCAACAGAGGGCTCTCACGGGGTGGTCACGAGAGTGCTCAGGGAGGTGTGTAGGGGTTTCCATTGGTGCTACCACGGTGGAAAGTCCAGATCAGGTCTCCACCGTGCGCATCCCCCCAGAATATGCCGATTTGGCTCTCGCCTTCTGTAAAAAGAAGGCGACTCAATTACCACCTCATCGACGGGGGGATTGTGCGATAATGCCCTGTGGTGGTCATCCGGGGATCGATCGGACGGTGCACTGTCTGACTGGGAAGTACTGGTGGCCCACTTTGGCAAAGGACGTGAGGGTTTATGTTTCCTCCTGCTCGGTGTGTGCCCAGTGTAAGGCTCCGAGACACCTGCCCAGAGGTAAGTTACATCCCTTACCCGTTCCACAACGACCTTGGTCACATCTGTCAGTGGATTTCATAACAGATCTTCCTCTCTCACAGGGAAATACCACAATCCTGGTCATCTCCTCCCTGGAGTCCTGTCGTCTCCTCCCTCTGCCTGGTCTCCCTACGGCCCTACAGACTGCGGAGGCCCTGTTTACACACGTCTTCCGGCACTACGGGTGCCTGAGGATATAGTGTCGGATCGGGGTCCACAGTTCACGTCGAGAGTTTGGAGGGCGTTCATGGAACGTCTGGGGCTCTGGATCAGCCTTACCTCAGGTTTTCACCCCGAGAGTAACGAGCAGGTAGAGTCACCCAGGATGTGGGCAGGTTTCTGTGGTCCTATTGCCAGGACCGGCCAGGGGAGTGGGCAGCGTTCGTGCCCTGGGCTAAGATGGCACAGAACTCGCTTCGCCACTCCTCCACTAACCTCCCCCCCTTTCAGTGTGTATTGGGGTACCAGCTGGTTCTGGCACCGTGGTATCAGGGTCAGACCGATACTCCTGCGGTGGACGACTGGTTTAGGCGCGCGGAGGAGACATGGGTGGCCGCTCGTGTCCATCTCCAGCGAGCCACGCGTCGTCAAAAACCAGTGCGGACCATCACCACAGTGAGACCCCTGTGTTCGCACCGGGGGACCGGGTCTGGCTCACGACCCATAACCTGCCCCTCCGCCTGCCCTGCCGGAAGCTGGGTCCGTGGTTTGTGGGGCCATTTAAAGTCCTGAGGAGGGTGAACGAGGTATGTTACAGATTACAACTTCCCTCTGATTATGGTATTAACCCCTCGTTCCATGTGTCTCTCCTCAGGCCAGTGGTGGCTGGTCCGCTCCAGGAATCTGAGGTGCGGGAGGTCCCTCCGCACCCTTTGGACATCGAGGGGGCCCCGGCATACATCGTTCGTCCCATCCTGGATTCGAGGCATCGGTTAGGGGGCCTTCAGTACCTCGTGGAGTGGGAGGGGTACGGACCAGAGGAGAGGTGCTGGGTTCCGGTTGCAGATATTTTGGATCCTGAACTGCTGCGGCAGTTTCACCGTCGCCGGCCGGATCGCCCTGCGCCTCGTCCTCCGGGTCGTCCTCGAGGCCGGTGTCGGCGCGCCGCTGGAGCCGCACGTCAAGGGGGGGGTACTGTCGGCTCCTCTCCTTGTTCGGCAGCGTTCGGCGATCGACGTCACCGGCTTTCTAGCCATCGCCGCTCCATTTTTCATATATCCATTTGTCTTGTCTTGTTTTCATACACACCTGGTTTTCATTTCCCCAATCAATCTACTTGTATTTAACCCTCTCTTTCCCATCATGTTTTGTGTGTAATTATTTTCATGTTATGTTGTGGTTGTTAAGCGCTTTACTTTATTGTTCCGTTTTTTGAGCGCGTTTGTTTTTGTTTTGCTCCCGGTTTGGAACTATAATAAAGTGCGCTTTATTTAATCACTCTGCTCTCCTGCACCTGACTTTGCCTTCATATACAGCCTGACAACCCAAGACAAACATATATTTCTCCCTCCCAGTCCTTTTTCCACACAACCTCATCTATAGTTGTAAAGTGAGTTTCCCTGGAAAATATATATATTATATTCTTTATCTTTTGCCAGGTAAAAATGTATATTATTTTTTATGATCTACTAAGCCATTACAATTGTAACTGACTATACTTATTTCCCCACTTACCATAATGAGTTTCAGTTATACTTACCACAATCAATGTTTGTAAACTTACCATCAAAAAGCACCATGATGATTGAGTACAAGTACACACCTAGTGAAGGTCCAGGCAGAAGCTGCTCTTGACAAATTCCACCCAGCCTACATGTAGTCCTACTGTTTGCCATCTGACTATACAATTCAGGATGGTTTATTTACAATAAAACATTTGAACAAATAACTAGAGGGGCTTTTACAAGGCTTATATGATTGGGAAAGTAGTAGTCATAATAGCATTTACTGGTAGCTAGCAGTCATATACTGAGTTGCAGATCATATTAACAATCATTTCAATCAACAATAAAAATCTACAAAGGGTGAGAAGCCTTGAAAATAAACAGACAAGAAGGCTTATACTGGCAAATATGGTCAGTTCTGTGGTGCAGCCAGACTGTGGATGGACGGTGATGTCAGAGACTGTGTTGCTTTGATGACCCAGGAGATGTAAAGCACAGGTGTTGCTGCGGTTGATTAGGCAGGCTTAGGAGAGCACATTTGAATGTATTTAATTTGCCTTCCAGCAATTTGAGCTCATTATAACGTATCTTTGCAGCCGTCCACTGGTAATGAGCAGTATCTGTCCAACATGTGAAATATACTATTAAACTATTCAAATATATACATATACTATTTTGTATGATGGCACATGGATTTGATATTATTTGTTATCGGACTTATATCAATGTGATAGGCGTACTTGATACATTACTGTAATGACAAACGTAGCTGTTTTTTTCAACGCATATTTGTTTAGTACATCTATCGATGTAAAGGATTTTGTGGATTAACATGCCTCAATATTTAATCTGGTTTTCATCTCTTTATATAGTATTTGTAGCATTAGGGATTAAATATGATGACACATAATTGATTGCGTAGATAATGTGAAACGATAGAAACTTTTGTTTTGGTCAATGTTTCTGAGAAGTCCCTGATTATGGAGGCACAGCTGAGAAAGTATAAAACCATGCCCCTTACCCCTGCCCAGGTGAGAGTGTTTTTTATCCTGGAGGTGTGTCGAGGCTCTGTGGTGTTGTTGCTGTGCTGTGTCTGTTTGACTATTTTAAGGGCCATGCAGTCTTTTAGAAGAAATGTTTGGGGTGTGGTCGAATGTGATGAGAAGGTATGTGTTGAATTTTGTTATCACTGTTTCTGTATTTACATTATACAATAATTCAAGATTTTAAGGCCTATTGTTTGAACGCTATGCCACTGCAATAATGTATTTTGTTTGCAGTTTATTCAAGTACTAATGAACCCATCGTCAAGTAAACTAAGGTGATTGTTTTACATTTTGTATACCTAGATTTAAATGAATTTAAATGCAATATTTACTGTTTATTTCTAAATCTCTTTTATTTGATCAGAAGTAATGATTTGTTCATGTTTACACAGTAGTCTGAGATTTTGATCAGTTTATTAGTGTACTGGGTCAGAAACCACTATTGCACTGTTGTGAGGTAACCCTCCAGCAGAAGCAGAACTGAGAACATCATGAGTAGCCTATTCCATCTTGTCTATGCTTTCTACAGTTACCTATTACTACAAGCAAACTTAAACCCCAGTCCTTTAATACACTTTGCTTGTATTTGTATAGCTGCTTCAGACTGTTGAAATATACATAGCCTAAAACTTGTTGTTAGTTCTATACTGAACAATAATGAATCAGTTATAGAGTACTCATATTTTCTTTGGATTGGATTGTAGGCCGCACAGTATTCATTCTACAATAGCTTCTCAGAGCAGGGTGTAATTATCAGAATATCCAGCAGATAGAGCTCATGTATAAAAACATTTACACCAAAAAAGCAGATTGTTAGTTATAATTTACCTACCTATGTAATAACTAGATTTCTTAGCCACTTAATGTAAAGTGTGACTAAATATTGGACCCTGGTCTATGTATGTTGCACCATTGCCTCATGCAAATTCATAGAAGTCAGTTGGGAACTTCTCCCACCCGTTCTATCCCATTCAACTGGGGTACACAGAATAGCTCCTTTAGGCTTTACAGGTGCCGCCATAAATTAGAGTTTCCCACTGAATTAATAAAAGGTTCCAATTCATACTTCATATTAATGGCTGGGAAAAGGGAAAACATTAAACATTTAACACTCAAGTTTGGACACTTGAAGACCTTTTAAACAGGGACTAAAGTTCTCTTGAATTTTAATAATTAGTCTCCATTCCTACAGGGGGAACAATGAAGATAAATAATTCAGAGAGGTTTCATACAGTATATATTGCCTCAGCAGGCCTTTTTGTTCTGTGCCAATTAACCCCTGCTGATGATTCTGTATTTACGTCAGCTCTCAGTGTCCTGGAGCATGCTCCCGGAGGCTCCCCTGGAAAGACCGGGAGGAAGGGGAAGGAGTATAACAGAGACACTCTTCATCTACTGAGACCATAAATACCATGGTAGGTGGAAATGGGAGCAAACTCATAGTCTATAAATATATTGATGCACGTGTTTGTGTTCGTACACGCCTACGTGTGTGTGTGCATCTATGTTTTTCTATAAGTAAGCTACGTATACTATATGTGCTCGGCAAAAATGCCAAGCACATACAGTATATGTACAGAAAACGCGTAACACTGGCTTAACCATAGAGTAATTTTCAGTAAAATCTGTTAATACGTAGCCTAAATATAAAATCAGATAATGGAATATGATGTATTGAATATACATACATACAGTAACATACATACACACCATATCACCATGCTACCAGATCTCGCCCTCAGTCAGAGAGCGGGTGGGTGGAAGGAAGTTAGTTTTGGACTGTTGTAGTCCTGACAGCTGGTTATGGAAGTTGGCCAATGCCAGAGAGGAAAACCCTGCCGACTAGCTACTCATATCCCTCATTGGTTGGATGAGATTGCACTCCATAATAGTCATGCCAATAAAGCCATCTGCCATCAGGATATAAATGGGTATAAGAGGAATGGGCTGCATGGTTTCTATGTGATACTGATATGTACAGAATGTACAGAAATATGCTGATTAGGGTTGTGCCGATTACTTGATAAGTATTTTTAATACAGGCATGTCACACACACAGTTTATAGACTAGATGCACTGCATAACGTTTTATTTCACTTTTGAGAGTCATATGCTTGAAAATGGGGTTAAAGAGAAGATAAAAAAATCTCTCTATATATCCACTCATATTCTCTACAATTTAGTCATCCCCTCTCTTCCCTCCTCATGCCACATTGACCGAACAACCAGTCAGATCAGACTATACGGCTAACACAATTGTATCCCAAACATGTGAGTGTAAGGATGTGTTTAGATTAGAATGTGGTTGAGAGAGTTCCAGATTTAGTCACCAGATGGTGGCAGAAGTCTGTGACTAACCCATAGTTTGGCTCTACTTTTGGCTCTACCACCGCTATGATGGGTTTTGCACAACTTCTGTCATTTTTACAAATATCAATGAAAAAGTATGTCTGTTATCGTCATACACTAACCTTACTCTAACCTTTAGTGGTAACTAGAATAATGGTGAGCATTATTCAATCAAACATAACCAGGTCTCCTAACTGAAAAATCTATAATGAATGTGTGAATTTATACACACTCGGACCCCAAAAAATGTATAATGCTTTCAGCGTTTGCTTTTCAGGGCACGAATACCTCGCTGTCGCATTCGCGCTTGCCCTAGCTCCCGAACTTTCAGCAAATGTGTAGAGGCAGCTCTCACACCCCTCAGAAACAAGGGGCTGAGAGTCTCTGCCTACATAGATGATTACCTGCTATGCTCCCCATCCCAGGAGCAAACGGTATGAGACACAGCTTCCCTTCTAACCCACCTCTCAGAGCTGGGGTTATAGATCAATCAGATAAAGAGCTGTTTGGTGCAAACACACAGAATAGAATACCTCTGCGTAATTCCGGATTCTCTCTTTTTTCAGGCAACACTCTTGGATGACCACACCGTGTAGTTCAGACAGTGTCTCTCCCTGATCCACAGGGGTTGCTCGGTCAGGTTCAGGACATGCTTCAGAGTCCATCTCAGTAATACCTCTTCGCCTACTGAGCAGTGGCGACCCGTTATTCAGGGCTCTGCCCCACCTGTTTTGACCCCCACATTTTTTGCAAAAAATAAATAAATGATATATTTTTTTTTTTCTCTGGGCTTGCCTGTTTTGCATGTTATTTTGGCATTAATACGAGCCACATATCAGTTTGCAAACAATGTACAAAGTATATATATCATTGAGTTAATAAAGCCGCATACAAACATGGTCTCTTTTTTGTTTTTTTTAGTAAGGCAGCTCCAAAATGTTGGAAATTGGAAATTCAGCCTCGCTCAATGCTTTCTGCGGTGGTGGGGCAAGCCAGCAGAAAATAGGAGCATTGCGCTGTGATTGGCTCAGTGTTCTGTCACTCATGGGGACAATACGTCACCGCCAAGTGTAAGTCCTTAGTAAGGGTAGACATAAACAATTCAAGCCCTTTGGGTCCTGCCATAGAGTTACATTATTACTGCCCTTCCAAGAAGGCTTAATGTCACACCCTGACCTTAAAGAGCCTTTTTATGTCTCTATTTGGTTTGGTCAGGATGTGATTTGGGGTGGGCATTCTATGTTTTTGTTTTCTATGATTTTGTATTTCTATGTTTTGGCCGGGTATGGTTCTCAATCAGGGACAGCTGTCTATCGTTGTCTCTGATTGGGAACCATACTTAGGCAGCCCTTTTTCCCACATGTCTTTGTGGGTAGTTGTCTTTGTTAGTGGCACTATAGCCGAAGTTAAGCTTCACGGTCGTTTCCTTGTTTTCTTGTTTTGTTGGCGACATTTCTATAAATAAAAAGGAAAATGTACGCTCACCACGCTGCACCTTGGTCCACTTCCAGCAACGTCCGTGACACTTAAGGTCATTGGCCACGGACAAAATGACGTCAAATCACGTAATATGTACAGTAGCTTTGACTGACATGTCAAAATCTTACCTTCAAAATCTTAGCTAGCAGGCATCATCATGAATCAAGTCGACAGTCTATTGGAAAATCCTTTTTAAACCTTGTCATATGAAGAGAAATAATGAAGAGAAATTATAGATAAGACGTTTCAGTGCTCATCGGCCATTGGACTGAAACATTACACAACAAGTTGGAAATCGACAATTCAACAATGAGTGATTTGGAAGGAATCGGTGACAGTGCAGCTAACTGCAAGCATTGCAACTGGGAAGTCAGGAATAAGCAAGCTCAGACTGGGAAAATATGTTTTGAATGATCATCCAACTTGGAATTGTAAATCCGGCCTCTTTTTCTTTGATGACAAAATATGTATACTGTAACTGAGAAAGTAATACTAAGTGTATGTTGTGCAGTAACCTGCCCATGTGCTTCACCCTAATAATATGGTCTATTTTCACCTCTTAATTTCGCCTACTGTTTTGACTCGGTGGTGCACATGCAGCCTTCAACCTTTTTTTGAGAAATGTAATCATTGAATATTGTAAGAGCTTTCATTGTCTGCTTACATGCCCGCTTTATTTATCCTACGGTTCTGACTTGCTGTACAGGGAGAATGCTGTAAGGACGGCCCATGTTCTGATTTCTGTCGCTGTACATTTCAAAAGTGCTGAACAAATAGTTATACTGTCTACGTCTGTCCTGGCTCGCTCATTAATGTCTTAATCGAAATTGCAGATTGCCTCTTATCTGCTTGTCGTCCCCTTATGCCATAGTTTGTACATCTCAACAGCCATATCAGCTATGTATTTTTAAAAAGCAGTAAATGAGGCTGAAGGAACTGTTTCGCTGCCAGATAAGGCTGCCAGATAGCTAGGTGTAGCGGATGGTAAGGTGTTGGGACTGCTGTTGGGACTCTGCTGTTGGGACAGCTTTATGTAGACCCTAACAGTTTCTGGGAACCGTTTGTCACCGTTATAGTGCAATTAATGTATTGTTTAGTGTTGTGTTGTGTAGTGTAGTGGCTTTGCTGGCATGCATCCCACAAGATTTAAATGCTAAAATCCCACTGCTACTGAGGATAAGAGACTTCCAGCACTGGGTGTCTGCCCATTGTCTGTGTACATGGCGTCACCTCAATCGTCAGAAAATGTGACCTCTGCTTGTCCCTCGGCTCTTTGTCACTGGAAGAGTCTCTTGATCTTCATTTCTGGCAGTCCCATACGGGTAGTGGCAATTTTTATTTATTTATTTATTTTATTTACCGTTATTTTACCAGGTAAGTTGACTGAGAACACGTTCTCATTTGCAGCAACGACCTGGGGAATAGTTACAGGGGAGAGGAGGGGGATGAATGAGCCAATTGTAAACTGGGGATTATTAGGTGACCATGATGGTTTGAGGGCCAGATTGGGAATTTAGCCAGGACACCGGGGTTAACACCCCTACTCTTACGATAAGTGCCATGGGATCTTTAATGACCTCAGAGAGTCAGGACACCCGTTTAACGTCCCATCCGAAAGACGGCACCCTACACAGGGCAGTGTCCCCAATCACTGCCCTGGGGCATTGGGATATTTTTTTAGACCAGAGGAAAGAGTGCCTCCTACTGGCCCTCCAACACCACTTCCAGCAGCATCTGGTCTCCCATCCAGGGACTGACCAGGACCAACCCTGCTTAGCTTCAGAAGCAAGCCAGTAGTGGTATGCAGGGTGGTATGCTGCAATGAGGAAGGTGGTGATGACAGATGCATCACTCACAGGCTGTGGCGCAGTTCACGAGGGGAATGCAATAAACGGAGTGGAGACCCCACAACTCCACATTACTCACATAAATTACCTCAAATTGCTGACAGTGTTTCTTTCGCTGAGACACTTTCGACCCTCCCTTCGGAATTGTTATGTCTTGATCAGAACGGACAATACGACTGTGGTGGCTTACATCAACCGCCGGGGTGGCACTCGCTCCCTGTGCTTACACAGACTACCCGTAAGGATTATTCTGTTGAGCAGAGCATACCTACTTTCACTACATGCAACTCATGTCCCAGGCATACTAAACGTAGGAGCGGACTTATTGTCCAGAGGGAATCCCCATCACCAGGAATGGAGACTCCATCCCCAAGTGCTGAAACACTTATTCTCCTCTAAGCCTCATACTCCCCACTTTAGTCTGAGTGAGTGAGCTGTATGCAGTCGTGTGAAGTACTTAAGTAAAAATACTTGAAAGTACTACTTAAGTAGTTTTTTACTAGTACTTCACTAGTACTTTACTATTTATATTTTTGACAACTTTTACTTTTACTCCACTACATTCCTAAAGAAAATAATGTGAAAATACTCGTTACATTTTGAATGCTTAGCAGGACAGGAAAATGGTCTAATTGACGCACTTAAAGAGAAAATCCCTGGCCGTCCCTACTGCATCTGATCTGGCGGTCTCATTAAACACAAATTCTTCGTTTGTAAATTATGTCTGAGTGTTGGAGTGTGCCCCTGGCTATCCGTAAATATAAAAAACAAGAAAATCGCAGAATCTGGTTTTCTGGATATAAGGAATTTGAAACGATTTATACTTTTACCTTTACTTTTGATGCTTAAGTATAATTTGGCAATTACATTTACTTTTGTAACTTAAGTATATTTAAAACCAAATACTTTTTTACTTAAGTAGGATTTTAGTGGGTGACTTTCACTTTTACTTGAGTAATTTTCTATAAAGGTATCTTTACTTTTACTCAAGTATGAAAATTGGGCACTTTTTCCACCACTTGCTGCATGCACTGTCAGTTCACCATTTCTGCCTACAGTTTGCCAGGGGTTTTTCCAAAGTTTTCTTGTTGCCCAACCCGCCTTTATTCTTAAGGTCAGAGGTAATGACAATTGTCTCGGCTTGGAGCTTGTGGCTTTCCACCTGTTGACCTTTCCCTTATATGGAAGAAGAGCGTCTCTACCGTTTTTGCCCAGTACACGCATTG
Organism: Salvelinus namaycush; assembly: GCF_016432855.1. NCBI lineage: Eukaryota > Metazoa > Chordata > Actinopteri > Salmoniformes > Salmonidae > Salvelinus > Salvelinus namaycush. The sequence goes on along the minus strand of NC_052331.1, from coordinate 14,123,702 downwards.
CACATTTACTATGATAGAATGAGATCTTTGCCGAAGAGCGACCAACTCTTTGTGTGCTGGTCACCGCCCTGCAAGTTATCACATTGGATTGCGGAAGCTATTATACTGAACAAAAATATAAACGCAACATGTAAAATCTTGGTTTCATGAGCTGAAATAAAAGATCCCCAAAATGTTCCATACACACAAAAAGCTTATTTCTCTCCAAGTTTGTGCACACATTCCTTTACATCCCTGTTAGTGAGCATTTCTCCTTTGCCAAGAAAATCCTTCCACCTGACAGGTATGCCATATCAAGAAGCTGATTAAATAGCAAGATCATTACACAGGTGCACCTTGTGCAGGGAACAATAAAAGGCCACTCCAAAATGTGCAGTTTTGACAAAATGTCTCAAGTTTTGAGGAAGTTTGCAATTGGCATGCTCACTGCAGGAATGTCCACTAGAGCTGTTGCCAGATAATTTAATGTTCATGTCTCTACCATAAGCCGCCTCCAACGTCGTTTTAAAGAATTTGGCAGTACGTCCAACCGGCCTCACAACCGCAGACCACATGTAATCACTCCAGCCCAGGACCTCCACATCCAGCTTCTTCACCTGCCAGGATCGTCTGAGACCAGCCACCCAGACAGCTGATGAAACTGTGGGTTTGCACAACCGAAGAATTTCTGCACAAACTGTCAGAAACCATCTCACGGAAGCTCATCTGCATGCTCGTCGTCCTCATCCGGGTCTTGACCTGACTGCAGTTCGGCGTCGTAACCGACTTCAGTGGGCAAATGCTCACCTTCGATGGCCACTTGCATGCTGAAGAAGTGTGCTCTTCACAGATCAATCTCGGTTTCAACTGTATGTCAGGTATGGCATCTTGTGGTCGAGCGGTTTGCTGATGTCATAGTTGTGAACAGAGTGCCCCAAGGTGTCAGTGGAGTTATGATATGGGCAGGCATAAGCAACGGACACTGAACACAGTTGCATTTTATTGATTTTATTGCAATTTGAATGCACAGAGATACTGTGACGAGATCCTGAGGTCCGTTGTCGTGCCATTCATCCACCGCTATCACATCATGTTTCAGCAGCTGAAAATGTCCCAGTTCTTCCATGGCCTGCATACAGGCTCGTGCGGTGGAGGAAATCTTTGTGGGCTATACTCAGCCTTGTCTCAGGGTAGTAAGTTGGTGGTCTGTTGACCCCTCTAGTGGTATGGGGGCTGTGCTTTGGCAAAGTGGGTGGGGTTATATCCTGCCTGGCTGGCCCTGTCCGGGGGTATCGTCTGACGGGGTCACAGTGTCCCCCGACACGCCCCTATCTCAGCATCCAGTATCTATGATGCAATAGTCTATGTGCCAGGGGGCTAGGGTCAGTCTGTTATATCTGGTGTAATTCTCCTGTCTTATCTGGTGTCCTGTATGTTAAGTATGCTCCCACTAATTCTATATCTCCCTTTCACCCTACCCTCCCGGAGGACCTAAGCCCTAGGACCATGCCTCAGGACTACCTGGAATGATGGCTCCTGGCTGTCCCGAGTCCACCTGGTCGTACTGCTGCTTCAGTTTCAACTGTTCTGCCACCGGCTGTGGAACCCTGACGTGTTCAGCGGACGTGCTACCTAGTCCCGGTCCTGCTGTTTTCAACTCTCTCTCTCTCTCTCTCTCTCTCTCTCTCTCTCTCTCTCTCTCTCTCTCTCTCTCTCTCTCTCTCTCTCTCTCTCTCTCTCTCTCTCTCTCTCTCTCTCTCTCTCTCTCTCTCTCTCTCTCTCTCTCTCTCTCTCTCTCTCTCTCTCTCTCTCTCTCTCTCTCTCTCTCTCTCTCTCTCCCTCCCCCTCCCCTGCTGTCTCAACCTCTGAATGCTCGGCTATGAAAAGCCATCTGACATTTAGTCCTGAGGTACTGACCTGTTGCACCTTCTGCAACCACTGTGATTATTATTCGACCCTGCTGGTCATCTATTAACTTTGACCATCTTGAAGAAAAGTCTGGCCTTAATGGCCATGTACTCTTATAATCTCCACCCAACTCAGCCAGAAGAGGACTGGCCACCCCTCGGAGCCTGGCTCCTCTCTAGGTTTCTTCCTAGGTTCCCTAGGAGTTTTCCCTAGCCACCGTGCTTCTACATCTGCATTGCTTGCTGTATGGAGTTTTAGGTTGGGTTTCTGTATAGCACTTTGTGACATCTGCTGATCTAACAAGGGCTTTATAAATACATTTGATTGATTAATTGATGTCACTGTCACGACTTCCGCCGAAGTCGGCTCCTCTCCTTGTTCGGGCGGTGTTCTGCAATCGACGTCAACGGCTTTCTAGCCATCACCGCTCCATTTTTCATATATCCATTTGTCTTGTCTTGTTTCCATACACACCTGGTTTTCATTTCCCCAATCTACTTGTATTTAACCCTCTGTTTCCCATCATGTTTTGTGTGTAATTGTTTCATGTTATGTGGTGTTTACGCGCTTGACTTTTATGTTCTGTTTTTTGAGCGAGTTTGATTTATGTAGTGCTCTCGTTTTTGGAACTATAATAAAAGTGTGCCTGTTCATTATACTCTGCTCTCCTGCATCTGACTTCGCCTCCAATACACCATTGACAGTCACCCATTGAGTATTTTTGTGATGCTCTGGATTGATGTGTATGACAGCGTGTTCCAGTTCCCGCCAATATCCAGCAACTTTGCACAGCCATTGAAGAGGAGTGGTCAACATTCCACAGGCCACATTCAACAGCCTAATCAACTCTATGCTAAGGATAGTGGTCTCATCAGATACTGACTGGTTTTCTGATCGACACGCCTACCTTTGTATGTGTGACCAACAGATGCATATCTGTATTCCCAGTCATACGAAATCCATAGATTAGGGCCTCATGAATTTATTTAAATTGACTGATTTCCTTATATGAACTGTGACTCAGTAAAATCTGTTGCATCTTGCATTTATCTTTTTGTGTAGTAGCAAGGGGTTACACCCTCCGGAGGGCCTTAGGGTCTGTGGGCTCACTCCACCAGTGGTATGGTTAACTCTTGGGCACTGTTCAAGGGCATCTCCTTACAAGAGATTTGCGGTGCGGCTTGTTGGTCATTCCCTCATACTTTTATGAAGTTCTACCAGCTAGACGTCACTGCACCTTCTTTGGCACATACTGACTTCAGTGTCAGGCCTCTGAGGATTGATACGTTGAGACTAGCTAGCTTCGGAGGTCCGTATAATAAAGATTTCTCTCACTTGATTACAATTTCCCCAACAATATGCACATTCTATAGATACTGTATATATATGTACCATTTTCTACATTTACTACAAATCAGCCCTAATTACATTTTCTATTCTGTTTCTAAAGGCAAAAAATGTGCTTCTCTTCGGAATTGATGTGAAAAAGTTGCCTTGATCATCTGAATGCTCAGTTTTACATTGTGCCATTGAAATTCACTCTTAAGGCAACGCAAAATGTATAAAACACCTGACTCAAAGTGGTAATCTTATGCATGGCTAACCTAGATGAAATAACATTGTTTCATTACACACCATTCACTATTCATGTATGTACAGTGCATTCGGAAAGTATTCAGACCCCTTGACTTTTTCAACATTTTGTTACGTTACAGCCTTATTCTAAACTGGATTAAATTGTTGTTGTTTTTCCTCATCGATCTACACACAATACCCCATAATGACAAAGCAAAAACTGTTTTTTAGAAACTTTTGCAGATTCATTAAAAAAATAACAATAATAAAATAAATTATCACATTTACCCTAAGTATTCAGACTCTTTACTCAGTACTTTGTTGAAGCACCTTTGGCAGTGATTACAGCTTCGAGTCTTCTTGGTATGACGCTACAAGCTTGGCACACCTGTACGTGGGGAGGTCCTTCCATTCTTCTCTGCAGATCCTCTTAAGTTCTGTCAGGTTGGATGGAAAGTGTCGCTGCACAACTATTTTCAGGTCTCTCCAGAGATGTTTGATCGGGTTCAAGTCCGGGCTGTGACTGGGCCACTCAAGGAAATTCAGAAACTTGTCCCTAAGCCACTCCTGCGTTGTCTCGGCTGTGTTCTTAGGGTCCTGTTGGAAGGTGAACCTTTGCCCCAGTCTGAGGTTCTGAGCGCGCTGGAGCAGGTTTTCATCAAGGATCTCTCTGTACTTTGCTCCGTTTATCCTTTCCTCAATCCTGACTTGTCTGCCAGTCCCTGTCGCTGAAAAACATTGACCACAGGATGATACTGCCACCACCATGCTTCACCGTAGGGATTGTGCCAGGTTTCCTCCAGACGTGACGCTTGGCATTCAGTCCAAAGAGTTCAATCTTGGTTTCATCAGACCAGAGAGTCTTGTTTCTCATGGTCTGAGAGTCCTTTAGGTGCCTTTTGGCAAACTCCAAGCAGGCTGTCATGTGCCTTTTACTGAGAAGTGGCTTCCGTCTGGACACTCTACCATAAAGTCCTGATTGGTGGAGTGCTACAGAGATGGTTGACTTTCTGGAAGTTTCTCCCATCTCCACAGAGGAACTCTGGAACTCTGGAGTGACCATTGGGTTCTTGGTCACCTCCCTGACCAAGGCCTTTCTCCCCCGATTGCTCAGTTTGGCTGGGCGGCCAGCTCTAGGAAGAGTTTTGGTGATTCCAAACTTCTTCCATTTAAGAATGAGGGAGGCCACTGTGTTCTTGGGGACCTTCCATGCTGCAGACATGTTTTGGTGCCCTTCCCCAGATCTGTGCCTCAACACAATCATGTCTCGGATCTCTATGGACAATTCCTTCAACCTCATGGCTTGGTTTTTGCTCTGACATGCACTGTCAACTGTGGGACCTTATAAAGACAGGTGTGTGCCTTTCCAAATCATGTCCAATCAATTGAATTTACCACAGCTGGACTCCTAGCAACATCTCAAGGATGATCAATGGAAACAGGATGCACCCGAGCTCAATTTCGAGGTATCATAGCAAAGGGTCTGAATACTTATGTTTTTATTTTTAATAAATTTGTAGATCTGCAGAGAAGAATGGGAGAAACTCCCTAAGTACAGATGTGCCAAGCTTGTAGTGTCATACCCAAGAAGACCCGAAGCTGTAATAGCTGTCAAAGGTGCTTCAAGTACTGAGTAAAGGGTCTGAATACTTATGTAAATGTGATATTTCAGCTTTTTTTTTTTTTACACATTTGCAAAAATGTCTATAAACCAGTTTTTGCTCTGTCATTATGGGGTATTGTGTGTAAATTGATGAGGAAAAACAACAATTGAATCCATTTTAGAATAAGGCTGTAACGTTACAAAATGTGGAAAAAGTCAAGGGGTCTGACTACTTTCCGAATGCACTGTATGTCTGAGCTGGACATCCAGAATAAGCAAATTGCGACGTTGCAGCGTATCTTGGAAGGGTCGCACTCTAAGACCTTTTCCTTTTCCACTCCTCAGCCTGGTCGTTGTGCCACTGCCTCGCCACTTCTTCGCCACTGCCTCGCCATTGTGTCGACACTCTCTGACTGACTGGCCAGGGCAGCCCTGCAATTACCCCTCCTAGTGAAGCCACGTTTCCCCTCCCATCTCACCCGCCCTTCCCATCCAGCTCTACAGAGATGATGGAATCCACCCCAACCATCTAGGAGCCTGGATCCTCTCTTCATATTTTAAGGCTGAGTTAAGATATTGACTCAGAGACTGACCAAGCCTCCCTCAGGTAATACCTCCCATCCATTCTAAGCCTTGTTGTCGTACTGTTGTCTATACTGCCAGAGGTGTTGTCACTTGTAATCTTGTACCCATTTGTTTGAACTCCACTCTTAGATCTGCTATTGTTAGCTCAAAAGAGGAGAACACTGTAGTCTGCTCACCCAGTACTATTAGTTCAAATGAGAATTTTATAAACTTGAATAACCCCTTGGTTTTCAAATTACGTAGGGGGCTTGGGCTGTTGCACAAAAGCAACCAAAGCCCATGTAAGTCAGTTTATGACATTTTATCATTGGTTACTCTGAGAGTTCCTCATACTGACATTGGTTGCGGCTTCAGGCCCTTTGGTGCCATCCTTGGAAAAGTAATTCAAAATTATACTCTCTCCTCTATTACAAATAGGGATAGAACAAATAGTGCAGTTCTATGCAATCTTATAGCCATACCAACTATATCAATATCAATATCAACCATTAGACAAGGCCTGCAACCACCTATTCAACATAGCTTGTTTGAGTTGGCGACTCCATGTGACTTTAAAAATCATAAAGGACTTGGGTAGATGCATCTGAACATTGGGAGCTTAGTTCCTTAATTGGATTACATCAAGATCTGGGCTATGCAGACAAATCCGGACATTTTGGTATTGACTGAAACTTGGTTTTCTGGGGGCATTCTGGACTCTGGTATTAATATTGAGGGTTATAATGTGTTCAGAGCTGACAGACAGGGTAGAGGTGGTTGAGTGGCCATTCTTATGAAAAATAATTGACTGAATTCCATTTACCTTGCCAAAATGTTTTTATACTGTATTTAAGTCTGTCTGTTATAGGGGTCTTAGTGCACTCAAGAAGTTAACTAGTTTGTTGTCTTATTTTACTAAATCAGAAGTTATTATCCTGGGTGACCTAAATTATGATTGGGAAATGCAGGCTTCAGACAATCTAAAAGACATGTGTAATGATCTAAACCTAACCCAGCTGGTGACTAAGCCTACACGGCCCAACCTTACAGATCCTTCAAACTCAACTCTGATAGATCCTATTCTAACGAGTACACCAGAGAAATATGGTTCTACTGGTGTCTCCGACCAAGATATTAGTGACCATTGCCCAGTTGTTAGTGTTACAGATGTGAGCATAGAAACATCTAAGCCTCGTGCCATCACCAAGAGGAACTTTAAAAACTTCAGTGAACAGGCTTTGTTACATGATCTTTATTTTAGTGACCTTGATTGTATTTCAGCTATCCCTGAACCTGATTCAGCTTTCAGCCTCTTTTCAGATGTCTTCAATACTATTGTGAATAATCATGGTCCTTTAAAAAAAACAAAGGGTTAAAGGTAGGTTGAATGCCTGGTACACCCCCGAGTTATCAGAAGTCATTCATAAAAGAGATGATGCTTGGGTCAAGGCAAGGAACACAGGCTTAGGCCCGGACTGGCAAGCTTTTAAACAACTGAGGAATCATTGTGTAAGACAAATTAGAAAGGCTAAATATGATTATTATGTATCCTCTCTTTCGGATTGTAATGGGAACCTAGCTAAATTCTGGAATACTGTCAAATCCCTGAAGGGTTCTACTTCCTCATCTCTGCCACAACAAATGAATTCAAACACCGGACTCATTAAAGGAAATATTGTCATCATTGATGCATTTAATCACCATTTTATTTAAGCAGGCTTTCTCTTTGAAAGAACTTCTAAGCCTATTCACAATGATACTGGGCTGGATGCTGATAAGGGAAACTTGCTGAATGATCAGAGAAATTATAGTCAAAGCTTTTCTTTTAGGTTATTTACAGAAAAAAATGAGTGGATGATTTGCTAGCAATAGACAACAAGAAATCCACAGGGGCCGACCAATTGGATCCCGGTCTGCTTAAGTGTGCAGCGCCCATCATTGTTGGCTCAATAACCCACATTTTAAAATTTAATATTGTTATCAGGAAATATTCCAAAAGTATGGAAATCAGCTATTATCCTGCCACTCCATAAGGGTGGGGATAGTAGTGATGTTAATAATTGTCGCCCCATTACAAGGCTTCCGTGTCTAGCTAAGATTCTAGAATCCTTGGTAAATGTACAACTTTGCTCTTTTTTGATCTGAGGAATGTATTTTGAATGTAAACCAATCAGGGTTTAGGCCTGGGCATAGAACTAGTACAGCAACCACTTTATTTGTTGATCTTGTCAATGCTTTACACACTAAAATGAAATGTGCTGCTTTGTTTGTGGACCTTTCAAAAGCTTTTGATAATGTTGATCATGCTATTTTATTTAATAAGTTGTCCTCGAGCTCTGACGCCTGTTGATGGTTTCATGATTATCTTAGTGACAGAACTCACGCCATCGTGATTGATGGGGTTAAATCTGATTTTGATGGGGTCGATTTCGGGACCTGTTCTGTTCACTATTTATATAAACACCATTGGTCAATCTGTAAAAAAAAGATTAAACGTCATCTATATACAGATTGTCACACCCTGGCCTTAGTTATCTTTGTTTTCTTTATTATTTTAGTTAGGTCAGGGTGTGACATGGGGGATGTATGTGTTTTGTATTGTCTAGGGTTTTTTGTATGTTTATGGGTGCTGTGGTTTAGTTGGTTTAAGTGTCTAGTCTAGGTGTATGCATGTCTATGGTTGCCTGGATTGGTTCTCAATTAGAGACAGCTGTCTATCGTTGTCTCTGATTGGGAACCATATTTAGGCAGCCATATTCATTAGGTAGTTCGTGGGTGATTGTCTATGTGTAAGTTGCTTGTGTCTGCACTTATTGTTTGTATAGCTTCACAGTCGTCGGTTTATTGTTTTGTTTAGTGTGTAAAGTGTTCGTTTCGTCTTCGTCTTCAAATAAAGAAGATGTATTGCTATCACGCTGCGCCTTGGTCCTCCTCTCTTCCACGTTACGACGATCGTGACACAGATGATACTATTATGTATGCTATTCCCCAAAACTACAGTCAGATGTAATACGTAGCTATGCAGGAATCCCCTGCTGATTTAAAACTTAAAACGGGCAAAACAAAATACATGTTGTTTTTAATCTTGCGTAAGAATGCTTCAGATAAACTACATGTTCACTCATTAGATGGTTTTCCAATTGAACGTGTTCCCGCATATACAGTACATACTTAGGTATTTGGATTGATATGGATTTGACGTTTAAAAAACATATACAGTATATTTTGGAAGGTATTCCGACCCCTTGACTTTTTCCACATTTTGTTACGTTACAGCCTCATTCTAAAATGGATTAAATTGTTTCCCCCTCTCATCAATCTACACACAATACCCCATAATGACAAAGCAAAAACTGTTTTTTAGACTTTTTCCCCCCCAAAAAATAACAATAACGGAAATATCACATTTACATAAGTTTTCAGAACCTTTACTCTGTACTTTGTTGAAGCACGTTTGGCAGCGATTACAGCCTTGAGTCTTCTTGGGAACGCTACAAGCTTGGCACACCTGTATTTCGGGGGTTTCTCCCATTCTTCTCTGCATATCCTCTCAAACTCTGTCAGGTTGGATGGGGAGCGTCACTGCATAGCTATTTTCAGGTCTCTCTAGATGTCACGCGGGACTAGGTGGGAGCAGGAATCAGGCGCAGAGAGAGTTCCACTGGGGGTATAGTGCTCTTAAATAAGGCACACACAAAATATAAGCCCAACAAATACAGGGCGCGGACATATAACGTGACAACCCAAAAACCACAGGGTGTCAAGTGAAAGAAAGAAAATACACCTCAGCCTACAATGCACACACGTAACAAAATAAAGACAATCCCGCACAAAACAAGGGCGGGTCTACCTACTAAATATAGGGAAGCTCATTAACTGAAAACAGAAGAAACACAGGTGAAACTAATTAGAAAAAAACAAACAGACAAACGAAAAAGGGATTGGTGGCGGCTAGTAGGACGGTGACGACGACTGCCAAGCACCGCCCGAACAGGCAGGGGAGCCAACTTCGGCGAAAGTCGTGACAGTACCCCCCTCCTGACGCGCGGCTCCCGCAGCGCGCCGCCACCGGCCTCGAGGACGACCCGGAGGGCGAGGCGCCGGGCGATCCGGGTGGAGGCGATGGAAGTCTCTCAGTAGAGAAGGATCCAAAATGTCCCCCACCGGAACCCAGCATCTCTCCTCCGGACCGTACCCCTCCCAGTCCACGAGGTACTGTAGGCCCCTCACCCGGCGTCTCGAGTCCAGAATGCCACGTACTGTGTACGCCGGGGACCCCTCGATATCCAGAGGGGGCGGAGGGACCTCAGGCACCTCAGCTTCTTGCAGGGGACCAGCCACCACCGGCCTGAGGAGAGACACATGAAACGAGGGGTTAATACGGTAATACCTAGGAAGTTGTAACCTGTAACACACCTCGTTTATTCTCCTCAGGACTTTAAACGGCCCCACACACTGCGGCTCCAGCTTCCGACAGGGCAGGCGGAGGGGCAGGTTTCGGGTCGAGAGCCTGACCCTGTCCCCCGGTGTGAACACGGGGGCCTCACTGCGGTGCTGGTCAGCGCTCCTCTTCTGCCGTTGTCCCGCTAACCTTAGCGATTCCTGGACGGCTTTCCAGGTGTCCTTGGAGCGCTGTACCCATTCCTCTACCGCAGGAGCCTCGGTCTGGCTCTGATGCCATGGGGCCAGGACCGGCTGGTAACCTAACACACACTCAAAAGGAGACATGTTCGTTGAGTGGCAGAGTGGCGGAGGGAGTTCTGAGCGAGCTCAGCCCAAGGAACATACCTCGCCCACTCACCAGGCCGGTCCCGGCAATATGACCGCAGAAACCTGCCCACATCCTGGTTTACGCGCTCCACCTGCCCATTACTCTCTGGGTGAAAACCCGAGGTCAAGCTGACCGAGACCCCCAGTCTCTCCATAAACGCCCTCCAAACTCTGGACGTGAATTGGGGGCCCCGATCAGAAACGATGTCCTCAGGCACCCCATAGTGCCGGAAGACATGGGTAAACAAGGCCTCCGCAGTCTGCAGGGCCGTAGGGAGACCGGGCAACGGGATGAGACGGCAGGACTTAGAAAACCGATCCACAACGACCAGGATCGTAGTACTTCCCTGGGACGGGGGAAGATCAGTAAGAAAGTCCACCGATAAGTGTGTCCACGGCCGTTGTGGTACGGGGAGGGGCTGTAACTTCCCTCTAGGCAAGTGCCGAGGAGCCTTGCTCTGAGCGCACACCGAGGAGGAGGAGACATAAAATCTAACGTCCTTAGCCAACGTGGGCCACCAGTATCTCCCTCTAAGACTCCGCACTGTCCTCTCGATGCCAGGATGACCCGAGGAGGGGAGAGTATGAGCCCAACGGATTAGCTTATCCCGGACCCCCCCCCCCCCCCCCGGCACGTACTGAGCCCCCGCTGGACAGTTAGGGGGGGCCGGCTCTAACCGTGAGGCTCTCTCTATCTCCGCGTCCACCTTCCATACCACCGGTGCCACGAGACATGAAGGTGGAATGATGGGAGTTGGCTCAATGGACCGCTCCTCGGTATCATAGAGGCGGGACAGCGCATCGGCTTTGGTGTTTTGGGAGGCTGGCCGGTATGAGATGGTGAACTGAAACCGGGTGAAAAACATGGCCCATCTAGCCTGACGCGGATTTAGTCTCCTCGCTGCCCGGATGTACTCGAGATTACGATGGTCACTCCAGATGAGAAAAGGGTGTTTCGCCCCCTCAAGCCAATGTCTCCACACCTTCAGAGCCTTGACTACAGCTAACAACTCCCGGTCCCCCACGTCATAGTGTCGCTCCGCCGGACCGAGCTTCCTCGAAAAGAAGGCACAAGGGCGGAGCTTGGGTGGTACGCCCGAGCGCTGGGACAGCACGGCCCCGACCCCCGCCTCGGACGCGTCCACCTCCACTATGAACGCTAAAGATGTGTCCGGGTGCGCCAACACGGGCGCATTGGTGAACAGCTCCTTCAGACGACTGAAAGCTCTGTCCGCCTCTGCTGACCAACGCAAGCGCACCGGTCCTCCCTTCAGCAGTGAGGTAATGGGAGCAGCCACCTGACCAAAACCCCGGATAAACCTCCGGTAGTAATTGGCAAACCCTAAAAACCGCTGCACCTCTTTCACCGTGGTCGGAGTTGGCCAATTACCCACGGCTGTAACGCGGTCATCCTCCATCACCACCCCGGAGGTGGAAATACGATAACCCAGGAAGGAAACGGCCTGTTTGAAGAACTCACATTTCTCCGCCTTGCAATACAGGTCATGCTCCAGAGAAGGTACCCATGCTCCCAAGTACCTTACGCACCAGAGACACATGTGCCGCGCGTGTGGCAGAGTAGATCAAGATGTCATCGATGTACACTACCACTCCCTGCCCGAGCAGGTCTCGGAGAATCTCATCTACGAAGGATTGAAAGACGGCTGGAGCATTTTTCAACCCATATGGCATGACGTGGTACTCATAATGGCCAGATGTAGTACTAAATGCGGTTTTCCACTCATCTCCTCCCCGGATACGCACCAGATTATACGCACTCCTCAGGTCCAGTTTTGTGAAGAAGCGCGCCCCGTGAAATGATTCCACCGCCGTAGCGATGAGAGGTAGTGGGTAACTAAACCCCACTGTGATGGAATTTAGACCTCGATAATCAATGCACGGGCGTAAACCGCCATCTTTCTTCTTCACAAAAAAGAAGCTCGAGGAGACAGGTGATGCGGAGGGCCGAATGTACCCCTGTCCCAGCGATTCAGTAACATATGTCTCCATAGCTACTGTCTCCTCCTGGGACAAAGGATACACGTGACTCCTAGGAAGTGCAGCGTTCTCCAGGAGGTTTATCGCGCAGTCCCCTCGACGATGGGGTGGTAATTGGGTCGCCTTCTTTTTACTGAAGGCGATAGCCAAATCGGCATATTCAGAGGGAATGCGCACGGTGGAAACCTGGTCTGGACTCTCCACCGTAGTCGCACCAACGGCAACTCCTATACACCTGCCTGAACACTCCTCTGACCACCCCTTAAGAGCCCCCTGTCGCCAGGAAATCACCGGGTTGTGCTGAGCTAGCCAGGGAATTCCCAACACCACTGGAAACGCAGGTGAGTCGATGAGGAACAGACTAATCTGCTCCTCATGACTCCCCTGCGTTACCATGTCCAGTGGTACCGTGGCCTCCCTGACCATTCCTGACCCTAATGGTCGGCTATCTAAGGAGTGCACGGGGAAAGGTAGGTCTAACGACACAAGGGGAATCCCTAGCCTTAACGCGAGCCCCCGATCTATGAAATTCCCAGCTGCGCCTGAATCGACTAGCGCCTTATGCTGTAGAGAGGGAGAAAACCCGGGGAAAGAGGTTAACACATACATATGACCGACAGGAAGCTCTGGGTAAGTCTGGTGCTGACTCACCTGGGGTGATCGAGTAGTGCTCCGCCTGCCCTCCCGACTCCCAGACGAGTTCCTCCAGCACCGGTCGGCCGTGTGCCCTCGCCGACCACAACTGGTGCAGGAGGACACTCCTCCTCCGGTCCCCCTCGAAGCTGCCCCCCCTAACTCCATAGGGATAGGAGCAGGAGGGCTGGAAGGTGGAAACGACAGGACCTGTTCCGAACGTCCGCGGGCAGCCAGCAGGTTGTCGAGACGGACGACCATGTCAATGAGTTCATCCAGCGTGAGGATGGTGTCCCGACACGCTAGCTCCCTGCGGACGTCCTCCCTAAGGTTGCATCGGAAATGGTCTATTAAGGCCCTGTCGTTCCACCCTGCTCCTGCGGCCAAGGTCCTGAACTCCAGGGCAAAGTCCTGTGCGCTCCTCGTCTCCTGACGCGGGTGGAACAGCCGTTCACCCACCGCACGACCCTCTGGTGGGTGGTCAAACACAGCTCGGAATCGGCGGGTGAACTCGGGGTAATGATCCCTCGCCAAGTCTGGACTATTCCACACTGAGTTGGCCCACTCGAGAGCTCGTCCAGTCAGACAGGAGACGAGGGCGCTCACGCTCTCCTCTCCGGAGGGAGTAGGACGAACGGTCGCCAGGTAAAGTTCCAGTTGTAGAAGGAAACCCTGACACCCAGCCGCCGTTCCATCATACTCCCGTGGGAGCGCCAGCCGAAGAGCCCCGGAGCCGGATGCGGTAGCAGGAACAGGAGGGGCTGGAGGAGGGGGTGCTGGAGATGAGGTGGGAAGGCCACTCCTCTCCCATCGATCCATCCTATCCATCATTTGATCCATAGCTGAACCAATCCTGTGGAGAACACTGGTATGATGGAGGACCCTTTCCTCCATCGACGGGAGAGGAGATGCGGCTGCTCCTGCTGATTCCATAACTGGTGCGGGATTCTGTCACGTGGGACTAGGTGGGTGCAGGAATCAGGCGCAGAGAGAGTTCCACTGGGGGTATAGTGCTCTTAAATAAGGCACACACAAAATATAAGCCCAACAAATACAGGGCGCGGACATATAACGTGACAACCCAAAAACCACAGGGTGTCAAGTGAAAGAAAGAAAATACACCTCAGCCTACAATGCACACACGTAACAAAATAAAGACAATCCCGCACAAAACAAGGTCGGGTCTACCTACTAAATATAGGGAAGCTCATTAACCGAAAACAACAGAAACACAGGTGAAACTAATTAGACAAAACAAACAGACAAACGAAAAAGGGATTGGTGGCGGCTAGTAGGACGGTGACGACGACCGCCGAGCACTGCCCGAACAGGCAGGGGAGCCAACTTCGGCGGAAGTCGTGACACTAGAGATGTTCGATAGGGTTGAAGTCCGGGCTGTGGCTGGGCCACTCAAGAACATTCAGAGACTTGCTCGCTAACAGGGATGTAAACAAATTTCTGCACAAAATTTGAGCGAAATAAGCTTTTTGTGCATATGGAAAAATACTTTTTTGTTGTTGTTGTGTATAATGTGTATATTTGTGTTGTATGGTGCAGGGCACATTTGAAAAATAGACTTAGGTCTCAATATGTATTCCCTGGTAAATAAAAAGGTCAAATAGTTGTTTCTTCCATGTAGTCATGGCTCTATTTAATGCTATGAGTTTTCCAGCCTCTGTTCTGGACCTGGGGGCTGTGAAGAGACCTCTGGCTGCATGTCTTGTGTGGTACCGATGAGTGTCAGAACTGTGTGCCAACATCTTGAACAGATAGTTCGGTACCATTAACCCAACAATACCTCAACTTTGAGCCAGGAGAGATTGACATGCATACCACTGACATTCACCCTCCGTGTATGTCAGGGTTACGCCAAGCAGTTTTGTCTCCGCAACTTGCTCAATCGACATATTGTTTCAGACTGGTCTCATAGACTAGACATAGTCTATGAGATACTAAACATACTAAACATAATAAGCGTAAATCTGGGACACTCAAATTAGTATGATATAGTATGTTACGTTATCAACTTTCCTACTACTTACTACTTTGCAACTACTTAGCATGTTAGCTAAACCTTCCCCTAACCCTGACCTTAATCCTTTAACCTAACTCCTAACTTTAATCCTAACCTTAACCCTTTTATCTAACCCTTGAATGAACCCTAACCTTAACCCTTTTAGCTAACCCTTCCCCTAACCCTTTTAGCTAACCCTTCCCCTAAACCTAACCTTAACCCTTTAACCTAACTCCTAACTTTAACCCTAACCTTAACCCCTAACCCCTAGAGCTAGCTAACATTAGCGTTAGCCACCTAGCCACATAGCTAACATCATACGTTTAGCAAATTCATAAAATATTTTACGTTTTGCAAATTCATAACATAATGTACGATTTGCAATTCGTAACATATTGTCCAAATTGCAACTCGTAGCATATCATATGAAATGGATTATGGACATCCACAAATTAATACATACCATACAAAATGTAAAATATCATACTAAATGGATATCTCGGAGTTACGTACAGAATAATGTGAAATTCTCTATTGTATTATTCAGTAATAGATCTAGATGAGGTTTAGGGTTGAGTGGTGAGTGATTTGTCCCCAAAAATTATTATTTTAGTGTTTGAGATATTTAACACCAGCCTATTGCTAGCTACCCATTCTAAAACTGACTGGAGCGCTATGTTAAAGGTGTCAGTTATTTATTTTACTATCGTAGCTGACATGTATAAGGTTGAGTCGTCAGCGTACATAGACACACAGGCTTTATTCAAGGTCAGGGGAAGGTCATTATAAAAACTGAAAACAATAATGGCCCAAGCTGGCTGCCCTGCAGTACACCACACTCAAAATAATTTGCATTAGAGAGGTTTCCATGAAAGAAAACCCATTGTGTTCTATTAGATAGGTAACCCTCATTCCATGATAAGGCAGAGGATGTAAATTTATAACACCTATGCACTGAAATCTAACAAAAAAGCTGCACTGAAATCTAACACGATTATTTATATATTTTTGCTAAGCACTGGTAACAGGCTGATTGGTCGGCTGTTTGAACCATTAAAGGGTACTATTCTTGGGCAACGGTATGACCTTTGCCTCCCTCCAGGCCTGAAGGCACACAGCGTCTTCTAGGCTTAAATTGAAGATGTGGCAAACAGGAGTCGCAATGTATTCCGCTACCAAGCAATTTACCATCCACGTTGTTGGTACAAGGTGGCTTGTCCTTATTTAAAGATAGAAGAAAAATCCCCGCTTCCACACCAACTTTGCGGAACTCAAAGCTACAGTGCTTATCTTTCATTATTTGGTCCGTTATGCATGAATATGAAGGCTCAGCTTTTGTTGTTTGCTAATCTTGTCAACAAAAAAAGTATTAAGGTGGTTGGCAATTTAGAAGGGTTTTGTTACGAACAAGCCATATTTTTTTGGCCTAGAATTTAATTTAAAGTACTTCAGAGCTTTTTACTATCATTCTTCATATAATTTATCTTTATTCCATGGTATAGTTTCTTCTTATTTTTGTTAAGTTTAGTGACGTGATTTCTCAGTTTACTGTATGTTTGCCAAACTGCTGTGTTGTCAGACTTATTTGCTATTCCCTTTGCCTCATCCCTCTCAGCCATACAGTTTTTCAATTCATCATCTATCCATGGGGATTTTTCAGCTATAGCAGTCAGTTTCTTGATTTATTGTCATGTGTTCTTTCTACAGACTCTCACACCACCCCACAACACACCACCCCACTGCAGAATGAGTGTTTTACAGACAGACCAGTAGATGGCTCTTTCTCTTCCCTTGGAGTGAATTCTAACTAAGGATACCTAATGTCTCATAGGCCTATACCATTGTTCTGGCTGAAATATATTTGAATGAGAAATAGATTACATTTTTCAACTGTTTGAGAAATAATTTGATTGAAGCATCCTTTCTCATGTAATGTACTACTCCAGTTGTTGTAGCCTATACAGTATGTGAAGCCAATGTGGGTTTTTTATTTTTTTAAACTTTTATTTAACCTTTATTTAGCCAATGTGGGTTGGGAGTATCAAATGATATGTTTTTGATTTATTGTAATGGAATATCTCTCTGTAAAGCTGGTTAGTGTGTTTTGCTACATCATATCTATAAATATTTGAACAGCAGCCATGTTGCATTTCGGGAGGTTATTTTTCAACTTAATTTGCTGAAGAGTGTTCTGTATGTTTAAAAAAAAAACTTTAACACTGCTCACATAATTTCCTTAGAGAATCACGATTAGTTTTGTCCTTTCAGGGATAAGCATTAGAGGAAAGGGCCCTCCTCAGAGAATAGTCTGAACTCAATATATGAAAGCAGAAATGGTCTAAATGTCACATTTGGTTGTATGTTATATAGGTCAAAATAGTGTTGATTGTTTGGTATGGCTGACAAGATTTCCCTTATGGTATTGTGTCAAATTAAAGGATGAAAAATGTTGAAGAAACACAAAGATGATAACAACATTGTTTTTTAGGTCAACTATAAGAGAGGAGACACCAGAACAACTGACAGCCGAGTGCATAATGTGTGTGTGTGGCCTATTGCGGAGGTGGTGCAAGGGAATATAGAAATATAGTATCCTACATAAAATGTATTAGAGTCCTTTTTTCCCCCTTATCATCCCAATGATTTGGTTGCGTAACTGTCAGGTAGGCTAGGTTATAAAAATTATGAGCACGTTGCTTTATTTTTCCTCCACATAAGCATCCAATCAAAGTACATCCTCCCCCATCTCAAGTAGACTACAATTACGTGATGGGTGACGTTACAAAATGCGGAGGAGGGAGCTGGGCAGGGACCACTTGGACCAAAGAGGACTCGACGTGATTTAATTTCAACGCAGAAACAACGGATTCAGTAGGCAGTGGACCCGGGCGTCTTGCCGAAGCCAAGCCCATTGTCTGCTTTTGACAGAGCAGCCAAGGAAAACCGTTCGATTAAATCACTAAAAGGGAGCGGATAGCCACGAAAAGGAGTATCTAGTAGTAGGTAGGCATTGCGGTTTGTGATTTACAGAAAAGGGCAGGACACGGCCAAATCGCTTAGTACATAGCTTATAACGGAAAATGAACCACATCAAGTTTTAATAATATGAGTAAGAACCGCGTTGTGTTGCAATTGGCGACCAATTGATGCGTCTGTGCCGTCGTTTTCAGACCACTAGTTCCCGCGGACTCCTTTTGATCACATCATTTTGAAATTGTTACATCGGGTCTATTCATTTATTTTCCTATTGTAAAGAGTTACTTGTTCAAACCAAGATGAATTTCCAATCTGGGTCGGTGTCCGGTATCTCGCAGCAGTCCCAACCGGCCATGTCCACCCCAGGCACGGTCCCAGCGCCCGTTCCGGTACCAGTACCCCAGTCCATCCCGTCCCAGTTCGGATCAGGATCATCCGGAGGCTCAGGGCAGGGTCAGTTCGGTTCGGGAACAGTATCGGGCCAGGCTTCCCAGGCCGGCCAACAAGGCAACCAGCAGTTTGTTTTGTCCAACTCGGCAGCCATCCGGGCTGAGATCCATCGGTTCGAATCGGTCCACCCGAACATTTACTCAATCTACGACCTGATCGAACGCATTGATGACCTAGCCCTCCAGAACCAGATCCGAGAACATGTGATCTCTATTGAAGGTGAGCAGAAGGGGAAAGCATATATTGTGGTTCACAGCAATTGTCACAAGTACTCGCAGTCACCCCTAGTATTGTTGGTCATCTCCATGATGGGCAATAGCAACATTGTCGCCATGGAGGTAGCCTACAACTCTTTGTTTGGTGACAACAGTCTCACGTTCTGATACAGGCAGATACATGATTATATCTGGATTTGATATGCCTGATTTCTCTCTTGTCATTAGTGGTGAATATAAAAATGTTGCTCCTGAACCAGAACAGTGTTGAACCACCATTTCCTTTGCATTGATTTTTTATTGCTTCTCAGCACAACACAGAATATGCCTTAGTTGTGACATATAGTAGGCCTACACAGAGACATAGATGTCACAATGGACACAATTCCAAGTCACCAAACAACACTTGCAGAATGAGAATAACAACAAAAACATATATGCATGGATACTTGCTGTACATCGCAATCTGAGTTCAATAGCCTACAGATTTGCGTAATGACGCCTCACTGCCAGCAACACACACTAATTCTCTCAAATACAGGGCAGTATCCTGTATAACAGTAAGGGCACCTATTTCTTAGCATGCCACTCAAACCATTATACTCCACATCACCTGTGATATAGGGGTTTTGATTCTGTCCAACACTATAAACTGTGCTGAGACTTGTAGGGATGTAGGGATTATGACAACTCATTTACACAAAGATCTAATGCACGTTTCCACCACCACTCTATCCATTTTCTAAATGTTTGAATTAGTCTCAATTGGCTTAAATCTTTATTTGGATTTAGAAACTAATTTGCACGCTCATGTTTAAGGATTTAAGATAAAGAGCTGGTCTTAGTGGCGGCAAAGGCTTATGCTAACAACAAGTGTTAACCAATGTATTTTGTTTCTTGCATAGGAGACAAGTAGCCACAGAGTTCAAATCAGAGGGACTGGTTGTGTGTGTGTTTGTGTGTGGTAATAGTACCTGTAACATGAATCATTATGCATTGAAAGGACCTACATAGGTCAAGGGTCAAAGTCATTGTAAAAAATAAGAGGAACTGTGAACAAACCTATGATTCGGACCAGGCCCAAATCCCTGACACTCTGAGGATGAACAGGCGGCATTATAGAGGCCGGCATGCGGGATACCTGATGAGACTACAGTATCAGGCAAAAGTTTGGACACACTTACTCATTCCAGGGTTTGTTTTTCTTTATTTTTTACTATTTTCTACATTGTATAATAGTAGTGAAGACATGAAATAAAAAAACTATTAAAAAACAAAAACAAATCCAAATATATTATATATTTTAAATTCTTCAAAGTAGCCACCCTTTGCCTTGATAACAGCTTTGCACACTCTTGGCATTCTCTCAACCAGCTTCACCTGGAATGCTTTTCCAACAGCCTTGAAGGAGTTCCCACATATGCTGAGCACTTGTTGGCTGCTTTTCCTTCACTCTGCGGTCCAACTCATCCCAACCATCTCAATTGGGTTGAGGTCGGGTGATTGTGGAAGCCAGGTCATCTGATGCAGCACTCCATCACTCTCCTTCTTGGTGAAATAGCCCTAACACAGCCTGGAGGTGTGTTGGGTCATTGTCCTGTTGAAAAACAAATGATAGTCCCACTAAGCGCAAACAAGATGGGATGGCATATTGCTGCAGAATGCTGTGGTAGACATGCTGGTTAAGTGTGCCTTGAATTCTAAATAAATCACTGACAGTGGCACCAGCAAAGCACACCCACACCATCACACCTCCTCCATTCTTCACGGTGGGAACCACACATGCGGCGATCATCCGTTCACCTACTCTGTGTCTCACAAAGACACGGCGGTTGGAACCAAAAATCTCACATTTGGACACATCAGACCAAATTCAAATTTCCACCAGTCTAATGTCCATTGCTCGTTTCTTGGCCCAAGCAAGTCTCTTCTTATTATTGGTGTCCTTTAGTAGTGGTGTCTTTGCAGCAATTCGACCATGAATGCCTGATTCACACAGTCTCCTTTGAACAGTTGATGTGTCCGTTTAATTGAATTTTGTGAAGCATTTTTTGGGGCTGCAATTTCTGAGTCTGGTAACTCTAATGAACTTATTCTCTGCAGCAGAGGTAACTCTGTGTCTTCCTTTCCTGTGGCGGTCCTCATGAGAGCCAGTTTCATCATATTTCTGGTTTTTATTGATGGTTTATGCGACTGCTCTTGAAGAAACTTTGACTGACCTTCATGTCTTAAAGTAATGATGTACTGTCGTTTCTCTTTGCTTATTTGAGCTGTTCTTTCCATAATATGGCACTTGGTATTTTATCAAATAGGGCTATCTTCTGTATAACACCCCTACCATGTCACAGCAGAACTGATTGGCTCAAACGCATTAAGAAGGAAAGAAATTCCACACATTAACTTTTAACAAGGCACACCTGTTAATTGAAATGCATCCCAGGTGACTACCTCATGAAGCTGGCTGAGAGAATGTCAAGAGTGTGCAAAGCTGTCATCAAGGCAAAGGGTGGCTACTTTGATGAATCTCAAATATAAAATATATTTTTATTTGTTTAACACCTTTTTGGTTACTACATGATTCCATATGTGTTATTTCATAGTTTTGACGTCTTCACTATTATTCTACAATGTATAAAATGAAGAAAAACCCTTGAATGAGTAGGTGTGTCAACATTTTACTGGTACTGTACATATCCCAACTAGAAGCCATGGATTACAGTCAACATGCTCACTGAGCTAAAGGCTCGAGCTGCCGCTTTCAAGGAATGGGACACTAATATGGGCGCTTATAATAAATCCCGCTAAGGTCTCTGATGAACCATCAAACAGGCAAAGCGTCTATTCAGGACCAAGATGAAATCCTACTGCACTGTTGCTGACGCTCGTCGGATGTGGCAGGGATTGCAAACTATCACAGATTACAAAGGGAAACCCAGCCGCGAGCCTACCAGATGAGCTAAATTACTTCTATGCTAAATTCAAGGCAAGCAACACTGAACCATGTATGAGAGCACCAGCTGTTCCGGATGACCGTGTCATCACACTTTCTATGTAAGTAAGACCTTTAAACAGGTTGACATTCACAAGGCCGCAGGGCCAGATGGATTACCATGACATGTACTCGGAGCATTTGCTGGCAAGTGTCTTCACTGATATTTTCGACCTCTCCCAGACCGCCTAAAATACCTACATGTTTCAAGCAGACGACCATAGTCCCTGTGCCCAAGAATGCCAAGGTAACCTGTTAAATGACTATTGCCCTGTAGCACTCAAATTTGTAGCCATGAAATGTTTTGAAAGACTGGTCATTGCTCACCTCAACACAGTCATCCCAGACATCCTGGACCCACTCCAATTCACATACCGCACCAACAGATCCACAGATGACGCAATCTCTATTGCACTCCACATTGCCCTTTACCACCTGGATGAAATTAACACCTACGTGAGAATGCTGTTCTCATTGACTACAGCTCAGAGTTCAACACCACAGTGCCCTCCAGTATCATCACTAAATTAAGGACCCTGATATTAAACACCCACCTCTGTAACTGGATTCTGGACTTCCTGACAGGCCGCCCCCAGGTGGTGAGGGTAGGCAACAACACATTCGCCGTGCTGACCTTCAACACGAGGGCCTCTCAGGGGTGTGTGCTTAGTCCCTTCCTGTACTCTCTGTTCACCACGACTGCGTGACTGCAGACGACTCCAACACCATCATTTAAGTTTGCTGACGACACAATGTTGGTAGGCCTGATCTCCGATGACGATGAGACGCCCTACAGGGAGGAGGTCAGAGACCTGGCAGTGTGGTGCCAGTACAACAACCTCTGCCTCAACGTCAGCAAGACAAAGGAGCTAATCGTGGACTACAGGAAACTGACTGCCGAGCACGCCCCGATTCACGTCGACGGGGCTGTAGTGGAGTGGGCCGAGAGCTTCAAGTTCCTCTGTGTCCACATCGCTAAGGACCTCTCATGGTCCAAATACACCAACATAGTCGTGAAGAGGGCATGACAACCCCTCTGCCCCCTCAGGAGGCTGAAAAGATTTGGCATGGGCCCTCAGATCCTCAAGTTCTACAGCTGCACCATTGAGAGCATCTTGACTGGCTTCATCAACCCTTGGTATGGCAACAGCTTGGCATCCGACCGCAATACGCTATAGAGAGTAGTGTGTACTGCCCAGTACATCACTGGGGCAAAGCTCCCTGCCATCCAGGAGCTCTATACCAGGCAGTGTCAGAAGGCCCTAAAAATGGTCAGACTCCACACGCCCAAGTCATAGACTGTTCTATCGTACGGCAAGCGCTAAGGCTGCTGAACAGCTTCTACCATCAAGCCATAAGACTGCTGAACAGTAAATCAAATGGCTATCCAAACTATTTGCATTAACTCCCTTTTTTTGCACTGACTCTCTTGCACTGGCTCTATGCACACTCAGTAGTCTCTACTGACACATACTACACTGACACTTCAACATGCACGCGCACACACACACATACACACACTACAAACGCTCACACATGCATATTGACACCACAGACACTCTTTCACACACGCTGCTGCTACTATTGTTATCTATCCTGATTGGCTAGTCACTTTTACCCCTAACTACATCAAATCAAATCCAATTTTATTTGTCACGTGCCAAATACAACAGATAAAATCAAATCAAAGTTTATTTGTCACGTGTGCCGAATACAACAGGTGTAGGTAGACCTTACAGTGAAATGCTTACTTACAGGCTCTAACCAATAGTGCAAAAAAGGTATTAGGTGAACAATAGGTAAGTAAAGAAATAAAACAACAGTAAAAAGACAGGCTATATACAGTAGCGAGGCTATAAAAGTAGCGAGGCTACATACAGACACCGGTTAGTCAGGCTGATGGAGGTAGTATGTACATGTAGATATGGTTAAAGTGACTATGCATATATGATGAACAGAGAGTAGCAGCAGCATAAAAAGAGGGGTTGGGGGGGGGCACACAATGCAAATATTCCGGGTAGCCATTTGATTACCTGTTCAGGAGTCTTATGGCTTGGGGATAAAAACTGTTGAGAAGCCTTTTTGTTCTAGACTTGGCACTCTGGTACCGCTTGACATGCGGTAATAGAGAGAACAGTCTATGACTGGGGTGGCTGGGGTCTTTGACCATTTTTAGGGCCTTCCTCTGTCACCGCCTGGTGTAGAGGTCCTGGATGGCAGGCAGCTTAGCCCCAGTGATGTACTGGGTCGTACGCACTACCCTCTGTAGAGCTTTGCAGTCAGAGGCCGAGCAATTGCCGTACCAGGCAGTGATGCAACCAGTCAGGATGCTCTCGATGTTGCAGCTGTAGAACCTTTTGAGGATCTCAGGACCCATGCCAAATCTTTTTTAGTTTCCTGAGGGGGAATAGGCTTTGTCGTGCCCTCTTCACGACTGTCTTGGTGTGTTTGGACCATTCTAGTTTGTTGTTGATGTGGACACCAAGGAACTTGAAGCTCTCAACCTGCTCCACTACAGCCCTGTCGATGAGAATGGGGGCATGCTCGGTCCTCCTTTTCCTGTAGTCCACAATCATCTCCATGGTCTTGGTTACGTTGAGGGATAGGTTGTTATTCTGGCACCACCCGGTCAGGTCTCTGACCTCCCTATAGGCTGTCTCGTCGTTGTCGGTGATCAGGCCTACCACTGTTGTGTCGTCCGAAAACTTCATGATGGTGTTGGAGTCGTGCCTGGCCATGCAGTCGTGGGTGAACAGGGAGTACAGGAGGGGACTGAGCACGCACCCATGTGGAGCTCCAGTGTTGAGGATCAGCGTGGCAGATGTGTTGCTACCTACCCTCACCACCTGGGGGCGGCCCGTCAGGAAGTCCAGGGTCCAGTTGCAGAGGGAGGTGTTTAGTCCCAGGATCCTTAGCTTAGTGATGAGCTTTGAGGGTAATATGGTGTTGAAAGGTGTCGACCTTACAGTGAAATGCTTACTTACAAGCCCTTAAACAACATTGCAGTTTTAAGAAAATACCCTCAAAAAAGTAAGAGGTGTACATACATGTACATATTACCTCAGCTACTTCGTACCCCCAGCACATTGACTCGGTACCAGTACTCCTTGTATACAGCCTCATTTGTTATTTTGTGTTACTATTTCCTTTTTTTGTGTGTGGAAATGTTCTTACTTTTTAACTCTGCATTGTTGGGAAAGGGCTCGTAAGTAAACATTTCAGGGTAAAGTCTACACCTGTTGTATTTGGCGCATGTGACATACAATTTGATTTGATGTGGAACTCTTGTGTTGTGTGACCATGAGAAAGCCACAGGTTCACTTTCACCGAGAAAGAATTTCCCCATGACTCAGACAGTGCAGCATATCAATACATTGGAGCAACGCTATTATTCACAGGTATAAACTTATCAACAAAGCAGTAAGAGAACAGGTAGAATCAATTGGGTTGTTTGACAGAAATCAATATCTGTACCATTATGCTAGACTTGCTAGAGTGACACTTACTGTTGTATGGTTTTGATTACTATTGAGTAGAGCTGCAGTTATATTAGATTTGAACTTTGGATTGGACTGGGTACGCTGTGTATTGTCACTAACCATAACCTTGTTTCAATCGGATTCAACCTCCAAGTTACATGGACAAACACTTCTTTATTCCCTCTTTAAATGTCAATTACCTCATTTTTCTTGAGAAACTGATAAACTTCTTCACAGTGGCGGTTCAGTAGCAACTGTACTCAGTCGTGAGCCACTAGTGTATTAGACGTGTTCCCTTGGCGTGGGTGTAACCGGTGTGAAATGGCAAGCTAGTTAGCAGTGCGGGCTAGTAGCATTTCAATCGGTGACGTCACTCGCTCAGACCTGGAAGTAGTTGTTTCCCTTGCTCTGCAAGGGCCGCGGCTTGTGTGGAGCGATGGGTAACGATGCTTCATGACTGACTGACTTGTCGACATGTTCAGAGGGCCCCTAGTTCGAGGGGCAAGGAGAGGGATGGAAATAACACTGTTACATTGATGCCGTTGACTCAGATTGCTGAAGTTTTGCCTGCCCAGCTGCTGGGGTTGCTGTGGAGAAGGTCAAAGGGGGGTGAGTGTAACCAATGTGAAATGGCTAGCTAGTTAGCGGTGCGCGCTAGTAGCATTTCAATCGGTATGTCACTCTCGCTTAGACCTTGAAGTAGTTGTTTCCCTTACTTTTGTGGCACGATAGGTAATTATGCTTTGTGGGAGGCAGTTGTTGATGTTTTTAGAGGGTCCCTGGTTCGAGCCCAGGTTGGGGCAAGGAGAGGGACCGAAGCAACACTGTTACATTGGTATATGATGAGATATAACGACCGGTGCCACGTACCATCATAACATTCACCTTGGTTGACACAGCAGTGTTGTTTCAGTGAATGGGGTTGGTCCTCTACTACTTGTCATGGATGTGTCAAGATAAAACCCGTGACTTGTGAAGTCACAGCTTGGGTAGTGCCTCCTTTTAGGCTTTGAGGAATAGCACCGACTTGGTTTGATGCAAGCGGTTACATAATTTTGTCAATGAAAGCAAGGCTTTATGCAATGGCTTGATAGGGTAACACTAGATCCTTTTATGTCGCCCTCTTAAAAAATGCAGCATATTTGTTTTAATGAGATTGAACAGTTTTCTGGTTCACTGCCTAATCGTAGTGTGTGACACAAATTAGTATCTATTATTTTCCTTCTAAAACCTGATAGTTTTTAGCATCTTCAATTATACAAAAAAGTTATTTGTTTTGAGCTGAAAGCCAGTTAATAGTGTGTTTGTCTACCTTTATGACAACGTCGAATGCCCCAAGAACAATGCACGTCTATGATTACTTTTGTCAGCAAGCTCCCCATTTTAAGATGCATTCATCTTTGACATACCATGTGTTTTAGCATTCTAATGTACCCTGCAGTGCTCTACTGTCCCCATTGCAGAAATCTTTAACAGGAGACATTAGTGTAGTTGACAGAATTCACCTGTACTGTAGAACTACACATTCCCCTTCAATCTTGCATCATTACTGAGTCTCTGTTGCTTAGAAACCGCTGGCTCTCATGCCTTCATTTGAAAGTACAAGAGAGAATAAAACCCTCAGAAAAATGCAGCCTCCTTTTTAACATATCTTCTTTGTGAATTGAGGTTTTCACCTAGTGGAAAACACCTTTAAATAATTCTTGGAGACCGATCGTACGGAGTAGTAATAGTACTAGGTGATGTTTCTCTTGTCACCACTCCCTTTGCAGTAGTGGTTGATATTCCATGCACTAGTTGGTCTCAGTGAGCAAATTTACTGCAATCACAAGAACCGAGACAAAGGTGCAGCAGGAGATCGCGTTGACTTTTTTTGCGATCAAAGTTTGTTATTGGTTTAGCAAATACAGTATAACCAAGACTTTTCACCATCATACAAACAATGTAGTGCACAAAACATGGTTTAAAATGACCCTTAGCTAATATGAATGTTTAATCTTGTTTGTTTGCAGATCAGTTTGATATAACAGACAAACCATTATTGCAACATTTTCTGGTACTGAGGAAGATGATAAGCTATGAATGTGCGTTTTTGAGAAGTGTGTAATACATGTATAAAAGCGTGTTAAGGGGAAGAACACAATGTGCGTTCTACTAGAAGCCTCTGTCAAAGATTCCATAGATTTAGGTGGAACACTTAACATTACCCTCTCCAACCTGCTCCAACCTCCAACCTGTGTATGTTTGTGTGTCTTTCAGAGGGGTTAGGATCAAAGCAGAAGATGAATTTGGGTCAGTTTGTTTGTCATGTATAATAACCAATATGACCAATGGCTCATTGTCCCTGGCAGTAATACAGAAGGGCCAGAGAGATAATCATGTGCGGTAGACTGTTACCTAAATCTAAAAAGAAGCTGAATCTGATCAGTCGGTCATTAAAATATCCTCTGTTTGTCTTCTGGGCTTTGTTTCTTATCCAATTAGAAGAAGAGATGACTTATTCATTGTTTAATGTATCTTTAATGAACTGATTGTTATGCGTACTATGCTAATATACAGCTGATAATCATCAGGCAAGATATGATATTACATCCCCTCTGTATAATTGATTCGTTTAAAAGAAAGGGGACACCGACCAGAGTTAAGACTTCATCTCAGGTGTGAATGAGGTTTTTCTAGGTCAAAGGCTGGGAAGAGAGGCTTGTTATTTTTGAAACTGTAGTATCATTCACACCTCGTAACCTCAATGGAATTACCGGTAGGCAGGATTTTAATCAGGGTATGCTTGCTTTAGAAAGGAAAAAGCACTTTTGTGTTAGCTGTGAAAAGTGTGAAAGTAACATCCAGATCGTTGAAATACAGAAGCAGCTCCTCACAGATTGTTATCTCTAATGTGATTTCAGTGTTATTTTTAGACAGTCATTCCAACGAGGGCCGGGGTAGTGTTCCATTAATAAGACTGCTTGCCTTGGGAATATTGCTAGTTTCTTTTGTTTCCCTGGTTTCATTTGGCGACGGCTGTTCTAATTGCTACCCTCATTTGTGTTTCAACCTACCTTCTACATTCATACTAAACTGGAAAGTTCTCTTGAGGTTGCCCTGCTTTCTTATAGTAAAGAATCTCAGGTTTTCAATTGTCTTGTATTTGAGGAATGTCCAACGATGTTGTTGTAGTCGACGGTTGTAGAGTAAAAACCAAACAACCATGAAACAGCAGTTTTTTACAATAGCATACAGTGCATTCGGACAGTATTCAGACCTCTTGACTTTTTCCTCATTTTGTTAGGTTACAGCCTTATTCTAAAATATTCTACATACAATACCCCATAATGACAAAGCGAAAACAAGTATAGACATTTTTGCAAATGTATAATTAAAAAAAAACAGAAATACCTTATTTACACAGGTATTCAGACCCTTCGATATGAGACTCGAAATTGAGCTCAGGTGCATCTTGTTTCCATTGATCATCCTTGATGTTTCTACAACTTAATTGGAGTCCACCTGTGGCAAATTCAATTGATTGGACATGATTTGGAAAGCCACACACCGGTCTATATAAGGTCCCACAGTTGACAGTTCATGTCAGAGAAAAAATCAATGTCCATAGAGCTTTGAGACAGGATTGTGTCGAGGCACAGATCTGGAGAAGGGCACCAAAAAAGTTCTGCAGCATTGAAGGTCCCCAAGAACACAGTGGCCTCCATCATTCTTAAATGGAAGAAGTTTGGAACCACCAAGACTCCTCCTAGAGCTGGCCGTCTGGCCAAACTGAACAATCGGGGGAGAAGAGCCTTGGTCAGGGAGGTGACCAAGAACCTGATGGTCACTCTGACAGAGCTCCAGAGTTCATCTGTGGAGATGGGAGAAACTTCCAGAAGAACAATTATCTCTGCAGCACTTCACCAATCAGGACTTTATGGTAGAGTGGCCATAAAGTCCTCAGTAAAAGACACATGACCGCCCAATTGGAGTTTGCCAAAAGGCACCTAAAGACTCTCAGACCATGAGAAACAAAATTCTCTGGTCTGATGAAACCAAGATTGAACTCTTTGGCCTGAGTGCCAAGCGTCACGTCTGGGGGAAACCTGGCACCATCCCTACGGTGAAGCATGGTGTTGGGAACATCATGCTGTGGGGATGTTTCTCAGGTGCAGGGATTGGGAGACTAGTCAGGGTCGAGGGAAAGAAGAACGGAACAAAGTAGAGAGAACCTTGATGAAAACCTGCTCCAGAAAGCTCAGGACCTCCGACTGGGGCGAATGTTCACCTTCCAACAGGACAACTACCCTAAGCACACAGCCAAGACAACGCAGGAGTGGCTTCGGGACTAGTCTCTGAATGTCCTTGAGTTGCCCAGTCAGAGCCCAGACACAAACCCGATCGAACATCTCTGGAGAGACCTGAAAATAGCTGCGCAGCGACGCTCCCCATCCAACCTGACAGAGTTTGAGAGGATCTGCAGAATGGGAGAAACTCCCCAAATACAAGTCATTATGTATTGTGTAGATTGATGGATTCTCAATCTACGCAATCCATTTTAGAATAAGGTTGTAATGTAAATAAAATGTGGGGAAAGTGAAAGGGTCTGAATACTTTCCGAATGCACTGTATGTTCATTGTTTTATTACTATTCATTCACCTTAAGTTGTGTTTGTAACTGGCATTGGCTCTAAGAGAATCATCCACACACTAACCCTGGCATCCAATGTTAAAGAAAGGGCAGTGGCCTTACCTCCTGAACCCACAACGGCGCAAGTAGGGATGCAGAATGGGGATCTCAAGCATGGGCTAACAAGCCTGCACTCACTTCAATATTGAGTCGAGCACAATGGTACATTGTGTACAGAAATGCCAGTAGAGAGGACATAGAGAGATACAGAGGAGACACGCATAGAGAGGGAGAGGGAGCGATAGGGAGAAGACACAGGGGAGCCCAGCCTGCTGCCAGAGTGTGGCACATGACATAAGTTGTCCTCTGGCACAAGCAGCCTGCCCATACACTATGCATCTCTCCAAGTCAATTACCAGACTGAACGTAGCGCCTCTACAGGCCCGTAAGAACCTAGTGACAACATTGCGTCTCTCCCTCTTTTTGCAATGGAAAAAGATATTGATTTCTCCTCATAACCATTATGTTGAAATGAGACTGAAATGACTGTAATTGCAGTCCTATTCAGTGATGTCGATCATTTATGTGGCGTTATGGCAATTACTGTTTGCATTGTCAATGCTCTCAGGGTGATGCTGACACCGCCTATCAGGCTGATAATTAAACGAACATTAAAGGCAGTAAGGCCTACTCCTCCAGATGTTATTTCTCCTGGGGTAGTATGGACAAAGTGGTTTGTGTGCCAATCAAGGCACCTGTTTCTCTTCTTAACTTATTTTGTACATGCAATTAACCTTCAGTCACCCCCCCCCCCCCCCCCCCCCCCACAGGTATTGATCACTATAGAACATCCTTGTCAAAGACAAGGCACTGCTGCTACTATAGTGTATAAAGCCCAATATATTTAAGTTTTTCATCACAGAACCAGTCATTTACTAGAGAGCAGAGTGAAAGTCAGTCAACCCCACCACCTGCATCTCTTATGAAGTGTTTTAATGTGGAATGTTGTGTTTATGGGGAAGCTGGGAGACTGTTTACTGGCTGTAGATCTGTACCTAAGTAAAGCCGGGTGTATAAACACATGTGCCTGAGACGCTAGTACGCCCTGGAATGAACCCGCAGGTTGTTGGACTTCTCATGTATTCAACCACTGAGAGAAGCATAAACTTTAACAAATTTATAACGGTCACTTTTAGATTGTCAGTCAGACACATTGTACTTCAAGCAATCTTCACTTTTGTTTCTCTGACAGTTTCAACGATTTATCTTAACACCTACGGTTTTGAATTTCAAATGTTGTTTTGTCATTGGGCAAATTGTGTCTCATTTAAGGATGAAAGGAATAAAATGCACAATGCACCTGGGTTATTACTATAGCAGGGTTTCCCAAACTCCTTGGACACCCAGGGTTGCAGGTTTACATTTTTGCCCTAGCACTACACAGCTGATTCAAATAATCAACTCATCATCAAGCTTTCATAGTCTGAATCAGCTGTGTAGTGCTGGGACTTGGGGTCCTGAGGACTGAGTTTGGGAAACGCTGTACTACATACTGGAAGCTGGTAGGTTTATGCTCTATATCAGGGGTATTCAACTCTTACCTTACGAGGTCTGGAGCCTGCTGGTTTTCTGTTCTACCTGATAATGAATTGCACCCACCTGCTGTCCCAGGTCTAAATCAGTCCCTGGTAATAGGGGAACTGGTAATGCAGTGGAACTGGCTTCGAGGTCCAGAGTTGAGTTTGAGGGCTCTAAAGTCTGGCTGCAAAGCTTCCTTTTTTATCAAAGCGATGTACTGTAGGGCTGCACGATATGCGATTGCAATTTTTCTTCACGAAAATATTGAGATTTGACTTGCGATATACAGTCGATCAAAACACTTGGGTGAACTATTGGAATCATTAAAATAGAATGATTTACATTAACCCTTTACACTTGTGGGAGTTGGCCTATATGAATATGGATAAATTGAAATGTTTCTTACAGAAGAAATAGGAAAAGCATGGTGGCAATTGAAAGGAACAGTTTGGAGATTATGGGAAACATTTTTGACCAAAGTTGAGGGCACATCAGTTCACTTGACACAAGACTGAATTCAAACATTACATTGTTGGTGTTATGTGCATTTTTTTACATTTACTGTACTTTTCGCTGCATATGTTGATCGCGAAATCTGAAAATACTCTTTTATACAGTCAGTAACATGATAAGAATATTCCTGGAAGATATGGGGTAGGTGCAACAAAAGAAAAAATGACACGGGTTGAGAGGAGAGGACGGGAAGTGGCCACACACCTCCAAAGTGTGCATAGTTCCTAAGTCATTTCAAATCCCTTTTATGACTAAAAAGAGTCTTCAAATGTAAGGTGCTCTTTTTGAGCTCTCCTCAATGTGCCATTGAGGAACTAGAGCAAGCACACTTGTAGTTGTTTGGTTTGGAACACAACCCTGCATCCCTGCCTTCACACAATTACTGTTGCTGTTGTTTACACAATCCAAAAACGGTCCATTATAAATTGCAATCTGGGTCAGGTGGGCATAATTTGAAAGCCTGTTCTACTGCCAACATAGCTAAGTTATAAAATACGATATTACAGTGTTCGGCTTTAACAATGAAATTCAGGGAAACAGATTATACTTTTGGTGCGCATAGAAAGGAGTGATGAGTGCATAGAGGTGTGTGTGTGTGTGTGTGTGTGTGTGCAGGAGAGAATTTTCTTCACAATAGACAAACAGGCTCATTCTGTTCAGAACAACCAAGGGTACGATGCCATGTCATCTTGTAACTGTACATCAAACATAGTGATTATAAACGTTGACAATGTACATGACATGAGTTTTTGATATGGAAATACCAAGTGCACATTTGGACTCAGTGTTTGGCTTGCTTGTATGACATCAAAGCAGTATTTACTATAATCCTCAACGTCTCATCTTTAAAAATACATAGTCCTCTTCATGTACAGGATTTCCAAACTCAGACAACAAAAAATGTGATGATGTTGCCCAATTTAGCGGGAGGGATGGAGGCAACTTCTTGTCTCGCGAGGTGCTCAAGTTCAGAACGGCTGTCAGTCAAAGTCCATACAGCGCTATGAAGTGCAGAACCAGACAAACAGGCTCATTCTGTTCAGAACAACCCAGGGTATGACGGCATGTCATCTCGTAACTGTACATCAAACATATTCAGGGTATATCTGATTACAACATATCTGATTACAAAATGTTTTAACTAATCAGTTACGTTACCAGCTAAGATATTGTAATCAGGTTACAGATATATTTTTTAAACTACATCATTACTTCTTGGACTACTTTAAAATACAGAAGTGATGTTTGCAAAAAATATATACATTATGACACCTTTCTGTTTTCTCAATGACATTCAATTCAGCACTGAAAAAAGGCGCAAGTTTTAAGTGTGCTCCACCTGAGCAAGCCTGACCACAAGTAAGATACCGATACCACTATTATGACGCATCAAATGTTTGATGGATCCTTTTTGTCTTCTAATGCCTCTTAAGGTAAAAAATAATCCAAAAGTAATTGAAAGTATTCAGATTATGTTACTGAGTTTGGGTAATCCAGATGTTACTAGTTACCTGTCCAAAATTGTAATCAGTAACTGTAATGGATTACATTTAGAAAGTAACCTACCTAACCCTGAACATAGTGATCATAAATGTTGATACTGTATATGACATGAGTTTTATCATATGGAAATGTGAAGTGCACATTTGGACTTGCTTGTATGACATCAAAGCAGTATTTATTATAATCCTCAACGTTTTATCCTTCAAAACACATCGAGAATTTACAGCATTTCCCTCACTCAGACAACCCAAAATGTGAAAAAGTTGACCAATTAGTGGGAGGGATAAGAGCAACTTCAGTTCAGAATGGCTGTCAGTCAAAACCCATACAACGCTGTGAAGTCCATGCATCCTGTTTGCAATAAGGCACTAAAGTAATACTGCAAAAAAGTTATCAAAACGATTCACTTTTTGTCCTGAATACAAAGTGCTATGTTTGGGGCAAATCCAACACATCACATTACTGAGTACCACTCTCCATATTTTCAAGCATAGTGGTGGTTGCATCATGTTATGGGTATGCTTGTAATCGTTAAGGACTGGGGAGTTTTTCTGGATAAAAAAATAAATGGAATTGAGCTAAGCACAGGCAAAATCCTAGAGGAAAACCTGGTTCAGCCTGCTTTCCACCAGACACTGGGAGATGAATTCACCTTTCAGCAGGACAATAACCTAAAACACAAGGCCAAATCTACACTGGAGTTGCTTACCAAGAAGAGAGTGAATGTTCCTGAGTGGCCTAGTTACATTTTTGACTTGAATCTGCTTGAAAATCTATGGCAAGACTTGAAAATGGTTGTCTAGCAATGATAACCAACCAATTTGACAGAGTTTGAAGAATTTTGAAAATATGAATGGGCAAACATTGTACAGACCAGGTGTGCAAAGTTCTTAGAGACTTGTGAAGGCTCCGTGCAGGATTTCGCAACAAACTTAACCAGAAAGACATCTATAATCGCTGCCAATGGTGACTAACATATCGACTCAAGGGTGTAAATGAGATATTTCTGTATTTCATTTTCAATAAATGTTCTAAAAACATGTTTTCACTTTGTCATTTAGGGGGTATTGTGTGTAGATGGGTGAGGAAAAAATATACATTTCATCCATTTTGAATTTGGGCTGTAACACAACAAAATGTGGAAAAAGTCAAGGGGTATGATTACTTTCTGAAGATCTCTTATGATATAGATATCGCACATGTCAATATTGCAATTTCAATGTGAATTTGATTAATTGTGCAGCCTTAATGTACAGTGTCAAACGTCCCCTTGCTTTCATTGATGTGATGTAAAAAATGTTGGATTGAACTCCTGCAAGGCCTATGAAACCATCATGTCAGTCACCCTTGTGGAGATTGCTCATTGTACGGTGTTCTCGACTGTTGCTTTTTACCTTCACTTTAGATAAGAAAGACTGTCAGATTTATACCTTCAACAGAATATCGATCAACCCAGCGACTCGGTGTTGATTTTCTGGAGGGAAAAATAAGAAAATTAAGTTTCCTTAATCCATGTTGAATCTTGAAGAGAAGTGTCAAAAATCCTCTTAATGTGTTTTTACAGTCAGCCTCCTGTAACATTTAATGATTTAATCTAGGAGTAGAGAAAGAGACTTTCCCCTAAGCATTGACAGATGCATGGGTGTCAGTTGACATGGCGCTTGCACACGCCTCGCCCTCAGTCTCAAAAGCCCCTTTGTCCCGTTGTTACTCCATACGATTCCACTCATTCACGGCGTCAAAACGCTCATTACATCCATCCTCATTCAGATGAGTTCCAACATCTGACCTCTGACCTCGACACTCATCAGCGACGTGCCCAACGACAGGCCAATCACGGGGTATGAATGCGTCTGAGGTTGTGGTAGGTCTGCCTGTGTGCAGTATGCAGTGTCTCTATGACGCTATGCCTCCTCCACAGCAGAATGTTCTCCATTGTTCTGTTGAACAAAGGTTCTCTCTCCCATTGATGGACAGTTGATGTTTTTTTTCTCTGGTTTCGACTGTGGAGAGTTGGGGTGGGGGGGCGAGGAGGGTGTTTTTTTTAAAGGGAAATTGTAATATGATCTACTCTGCCTATGCCTAATCTCCAGGAAAACTTGAAAATCCTTTCTGAGTCTGTTTCCATATACTCAATTTCTTTGGGAATGTATGACCACACCAGGAATAGAAGCAGAATGAGTGTGGAGAGGAGCTCAGATGTGGTATTACATTAAAAGCTAGTTTGATATTTACAATTACTGCTTGTTAGGCATTATGATTAGAAATTTATCTCAGAAAATTTTGTAGAAGGCTTGTCCTTTCGGCACTATCTGTGTGCACCGCATGAACAAATTAGTGTATCGTCACTTGATACCTGTAATTACCTTGTCGCCAATGCTACCTTTTTTCGAGAGGATGAGGCGGTAGTCAAATGAATTTGTCCTGGTTTCTCAATCTGGCTGTGTTCTATCCATCCAGATCACATCATGGAAGTTCTCTATCTCTCCTGCCAGAGATCGGGGCTGGACCTGCAAGCAGATGGCCACTGACAGGAAGGGAAGAGAAGGGAAGGGGCTTTGGAAAACATTGACACACACACACACACACACACACACACACACACACACACACACACACACACACACACACACACACACAGACAAGGGTCTCTGGAAGAGAAGGGGTTTTGATTTGGAAGGCAGTGACTGAGGGGGGAGGGAGCAACAGATGGAAAGGCGCATATGCCTCCAATTCCCCCAGAGTGCCAGCAGTCCCGTGGTTCACTGTGGGGAGATACAGGCAGGCTCCAGGCCTGCAGGTTGGGGACGGACGTGTAGCGGAGAGCTGTGATGATTGGGTGAACCACAGGCACAGGGTTTTACTTTACTCAGCCTCTGAAGAGGGAGGACCTTCACACCGTAACATTTTTTTCTCTTTCCCTCAAGGTCCACCATGTTTTCCTCCTTGATTAGAAAATGCTGGATAAGGAAAGCCAAGACGGAAGCAGCATATGCAGGGCCATAATGTAGAGTAGTATCATGACAGCATGGGCTAACCTGGTGCTGGTTATTGAATTGGAGTCAGGAGTCTGTAACTTCCCCTACTTGAAAGCTAATTGGGAATGGGCAGTCTATTTAAGGGTTTCATGCGGTGGAACTTGAAATGAAATCACATTTCTTAAATAGCAATTATAGCACTAGGCCATGTCACAGTTCTTATGCATCAATCACCTCTCAAGGACATTTGTCAATCGTTTTGAGTGTTGCCATGCTACCAAAAGTGCGACGAATAGCTAGCTGGTGGAGTTGTTTTGATGAGTTGATGTTGAAGGATGGGAATGGATTTCGTTGAAGGGTAATGTTCTCGGAGTGTCTTATTGCTCCCTTCACTGCCAGCATTACTAACACCTCAGTGCAGTTGAGTGTGCCGCCCGGATTTCCGAAAAGGTCTGCTCTCATTTTAAAGTCTCAGTGGAAATTTCAGAGGTCACATTGCCATGAAATGATGAATCTGTTTTCCACCAGAAAGTACAGAGCCAAGAAGACACCCACTTTCCCTAACACTATATGGGCAAAATCACTTGGGATATTTGGTCTTTGGGTATAGTTTCTAGGTAAGATACAAGCCAATATTTGAAATAGAATTAGATAATAATATATTACACAAACACAACCCAAGGACACTTATTCTTCTGATGGAATTAGATATAAGTGTAGGTTGTGGTTTTTCTGAGGCGAGGACTTTAATAATATAAGACAACACAACAAGCATATCCGTTTTCTTGTCAGTTTAAATGTATTGTATAACAGAACACAAAAGTGTAGGTGTTCTGGGTTGTTTTGAGGCAAGTCAGTTGTCAGTAGAGCTTGTTTAACATTTGTCAGAGCTGTATTATCGCCTCAGTCCTACATTCCTGGTGTAGATGTCATCATGTTAAAGGCCTAGCAGCCAGCCCTGTGGCCTTGTGCGCACTGCCTTCAAAGGACTTCCGTTGGAAATGTGCCAAATAGAGCAACTAACTACAAACACAAACTGTTTCTTTTCAAGTTTCCTTTTTAGAGCTATTTTGACAAACTTTAGGTACATTTCAGTGACCGTAGTAACATTGCAGGCTGAAACATAAAAGGTGTGGCTTCTGTAAACTTAGCTTATTCACTGGTAATTTTCATAGATATTTAGATTTGAAAATGTAAACAGTTTTTTAAATGCTGTATGAGTCTTGAACCCAAAATTCTTTTCACATGGTCCTTATCTCCAAAATGTATATTTTTGGATTCCGTCCATCCAGTTTATCGCTACTGTAATCTCGCTTAACCCAGAACTATAGTCTTGCGTAATTGGTCAGCTGCTTGATTAAGTTCTGGGTCTATACGTGTTAAGAGAAGACATGAAGAGATGCTAGAACAAGGAGCGGAACTGGAACTAGGACCTCCATCCTCTTCCTTTGCAAGTTACGGGCCGAATGTCCCATCCCCTTCCGAAATGCAAAATCGTGATTTGTCCAAATAACCAGTGTCGAAAAACCCAAACACTGGAACTCCACTGCTAGTTATCCCAAGCATGCCATTCCTTCCCGGCAGTTTCTACAGTACCAGTTATGTTTACGTAGATCTGTCCATGAGATTATCACTACTGTAGAGGCCTTTGTAATACAGATACGAGTCTAAAGGACCAAAGAGAATCACACCAGAGAGGAAGTGTAATGGGACCCCATTACTGTTTATTCCCCCATTTCCTGCATTCCCTGACAGGAATAACCCAAAGCCGTTCCACTGCACTCCCTTTGGCCCTGACCCGGGACCCGTGTCATGTGGTGTAGAATGTGAACGTTGTTTGTAACTCTGACCAAGGAAGGGACATGTACACGGTTGGCAGCCATTTTGGACCCCACCTCTGAGGTAGTTTCCAGGATGGTCATTCATCCATTAGCACTGGTTGGGTAACTGGTAGGGGCCAGGGCACTGACAAGCTCCAAGCTGTGAGGAGGTTTTTGTTTGTTTCCTGTCTCTGTCAGTCTTGGCTGGATGTGGTTCATACTATACAGTATTTTCACAGAGGAGGTATAGAACATCATAAGAATGCTATAAGAATGAATTACAGCTCATACCCCTTTAGAATATCCTATTGTATGCCTTAATGCACCCACAATGCATTACACACAGGTGGTTTTGTATTCTAAGCCATTATATTCTAACAGTTCTAAAGATCCATTAGTTAAGGTGGGGAAGGCATAGTAATGAATGCAACACCGCAGCTTTGCAGACATATATACACTACCGGTCAAAAGTTTTAGAACACCTACTCATTCAAGGGTTTTTCTTTATTTTACTATTTTCTACATTGTAGAATAACAGTGAAGACATCAAAACTATGAAATAACACATGGAATCATGTAGTAATCAAAAAAGTGTTAAACAAATCAAAATATATTTGAGATTCTTCAAATAGCCACCCTTTGCCTTGATGACAGCTTTGCCTACTCTTGGCATTCTCTCAACCAGCTTCACCTGGAATGCTTTTCCAACAGTCTTGAAGGAGTTCCCACATATGCTGATCACTTGTTGGCTGCTTTTCCTTCACTCTGTGGTCCAACTCATCCCAACCATCTCAATTGGGTTGAGGTCAGGTGATTGTGGAGGCCAGGTCATCTGATGCAGCACTCCATCACTCCTTCATGGTAAAATAGCCCTTACGCAGCCTGGAGGTGTGTTGGGTCATTGTCCTGTTGAAAAACAAATGATAGTCCCACTAAGCGCAAACCAGATGGGATGGCGTATCGCTGCAGAATGCTGTGGTAGCCATGCTGGTTAAGTGTGCCTTGAATTCTAAATAAATCACAGACAGTGTCGCCAGCTAAGTACCCCCACACCATAACACCACCTCATCCATGCTTTACAGTGGGAACCACACATGCAGAGATAATCCGTTCACCCACACCGTGTCTCACAAATCGGTTGGAACCAAAAATCTCCCATTTGGACTCCAGACCAATGGACAGATTTCCACCGGTCTAATGTCCATAGCTCGTTTTTCTTGGCCCAAGCAAGTCTCTTCTTATTGGTGTCCTTTAGTAGTTGTTTCTTTGCAGCAATTCGACAGTGGAGGACTGATTCACACAGTCTCCTCTGAACAGTTGATGTTGAGATGTCTGTTACTTGTGAACTGAACTCTGTGAATCCTATATTTGGGCTGCAATTTCTGAGGCTGGTAACTCTAATGAACTTATCCTCTGCAGCAGAGAACTCTGGGTCGTCCATTCCTGTGGCGGTCCTCATGAAAGCCAGTTTCATCAAAGAGCTTAATGGTTTTTACGACTGCACTTCAAGAAACATTCAAAGTTGAAATCTTGAAATTTTCCATATTGACTGACCTTCATGTCTTAAAGTAATAATGGACTGTCATTTCTCTTTACTTATTTGAGCTGTTCTTGCCATAATATGAACTTGGTATTTTACCAAATAGGGCTATCTTCTGTATACCCCCCTACCTTGTCACAACACAACGGATTGTCTCAAACGCAATAAGAAGGAAAGAAATTCCACAAAGTAACTTTTTTAAGAAGGCACACCTGTTAATTGAAATGCATTCCAGGTGACTACCCTATGAAGCTGGTTGAGAGAATGCCTTGATGACAGCGTTGCCAACTCTTGGCAAAGGGTGGCTATTTGAAGAATCTCAAATATATTTTGATTTGTTTAACACTTTTTTTTGGTTACTACATGATTCCATATGTGTTTTTTCATAGCTTTGATGTCTTCACTATTATTCTACAATGTAGAAAATAGTACAAATAAATAAAACCCTTGAATGAGTAGGTGTTCTAAAACATTTGACCGGTAGTGTGTGTGTGTATATGTATGTGTGTGTGTGTGTGTGTGTATATGTGTATATATATATATATATATATATATATATATATATATTTAACACAGCACAGGGTCTCTTAGTGCTCTGTATATATATATATATATATATATATATATATATTCAGAGCACTAAGAGACCCTGTGCTGTGTTAAATAAGTAGACCCTACTGGCAAAACAACAATACATTATTCAAGGGGATCAACCACATGTACTCGGTATTTAAAAAAAGCACCAACAAGGAACATGAAGGCAAATATGATTAAAGATTGGAGCCAAAGCTTGGGTTGCATCCTAAGTTATTAATGTCAATGACCTGCTCCTCTATAGCTTTGCGGGGCGATTAGAAAAGC
Source organism: Salvelinus namaycush (assembly GCF_016432855.1). Taxonomy (NCBI): domain Eukaryota; kingdom Metazoa; phylum Chordata; class Actinopteri; order Salmoniformes; family Salmonidae; genus Salvelinus; species Salvelinus namaycush. The sequence goes on along the minus strand of NC_052331.1, from coordinate 14,083,144 downwards.
TGTTACTATGGAGATTTGGGCACAACAAGGTCCTCCGAACTCTTTATTGAATGAGCAGCCATGTCACACAGACAGACTCTATTCTGATCACACTTTCTCTGAACACTGTGTTTTTGCCATCCTTTCGTCTCCAGTGGAATACTATGCTCCGAGGCGGAACTTTCAATGCAAAAATGCACATGACAAAACTTGAGATTAAATGTAGGCCTATTGTCTCTGTGCAAATGGATCTTCTACGCTGCATATTCCGCAAAATAATATACCAACTCTTCTCTCCATTTGAAAAAAAGGCTTAGAGACTATAGCTCAAATGCTCAACTTGTTTTATTTATGCAAGAGGACAAGTTTGGATGATGAGGTGCTCCTCAGTGGCTGGTATAAGAGAGGGAGAGAGCTGGCAGAAAAAGTGCAGTGTTCAGCAGGCTTTGCAGAAAACAGCTCTCAGAAGATGAGCTCTCCTCTATTTTCTGCAATCTCTCTCACACCTAGGCCAAACTGCTAGCCTCACAGAAAATACTGTAAGGTTAAATGAAAGAGAGAATTATGACACTTGCATTAACACACAGTACAGATCAGTCTGCTCTGGTACAGCTCAGGAACAAGTGGCGTCATAACCCTTGGACTGAGTATAGTCAAAATATTTTTTGTTTTTCTTTCTGCATGAGGACATTGAGATCTTTTTTCATCTCAATTCTTTCAGGAATTGACCCTATTAGCCACCACTGTTTTATCATTCCTCTTATCTGACTGCAATTTGGGAGAGGGATCAAGATTTTGCCAGCTGTGAACGTCTTACCATTTAAATCGTGTGTGTGTGTGTGTGTGTGTCATCATGTGTGGCTAGTAGGGCTGGGCGATATTGCCAAAATATATCACGGTGTTTTTCTAATTGATGACGGTATTTTATGTTCTGAATAATAAAAATTCTAAATTTGAGTAGTGTGACTCTACGATGGCAACATGTGATTTTAATGGGTCTTTCGCCATTCCAATTGTTTTATACTGTTTAATTCAACTTCAACCTCAAAGAATATCCTGCATTTCCATACATTTCTGCATTTCCTGCACTAATTTGAGATAATTTACACACTGCCACGTAGGGCTCCATGATATGGGCCAAAAAACTAGGCCTTATTTTTAACCAAATTTTGCAATTGCAATTTGACTTGCGATGTAGATGAAAAACACTTGGGTGAACTGTTGGAATCATGGAAATAGAATGTTTATTATAATTCTATAGTTAGAATATACTCTAAATAATAGTGGGCACTTTGAATACAGTGTTTGACATGACAACGAATGAAAATGCCAGGGAGGAGGAGTTGTTGTGATAGGGTAGGAACAAAAGTGATGGTCAGTGTTTGCTAGGGGACCCTATAATCTTTGGCTCCATTAAATGTTTCTTCATGTAGCCAACATATTCATGCTTCATCTATTCTTCTTTGATTTAGAAGATACTATTGCACAAGCAACATGCTGATTTAGGCCTACACCAGCACTGGTATTAGCTAGCTACGTTTGTTTTGATTTAGTACTGTACATTTATTAGCTAGCTAGCGATTAGCATTAGCAGCTACTCTATTTAAGAAGTTACAGGTCTGTGAGAGCCAGAAATCTTGCTTGTTTGTAGGTGACCAAATACTTATTTTCCACCATAATTTGCAAATAAATTCATTAATAATCCTACAATGTGATTTTCTGGATTTTTTTTCTCATTTTGTCTGTCATAGTTGAAGTGTACCTATGATGAAAATTACAGGCCTCTCTCATCTTTTTAAGTGGGAGAACTTGCACAATTGGTGGCTGACTAAATACTTTTTTGCCCCACTGTATGTGTGGAAAGTAGCATGGGAAGAGAGAGCGGAGAGGGATGACTCCAGTAGAGTATAAACTATAAAAATGGATGTTACACGTAGCATATCACATTCAACAAACCACATTCAAATACCGTAGCATATCACATTCAACAAACCACATTCAAATACCGTTATAGAAGGTAAAGTAATAACCCAAACCCGTCCGTGCATCAAAACCGTTATATAGTCAAATACAGTATACCGCCCAGCCCTAGTAGCTGGTTGGGGTGGAGAGAACACCATTAATGCTTGTAGTATTTGTACAGAGCCCTGGAGCTCTGGCTTACCGTAGGTGAGTGAGAGTTGGTTTGGGGATTATCTGTTCCTCAGCTTTGAAAACAAAGGGGTGAGGGTCAAATCAAATAGACCCTGAAGGAGGGCCAGATGTCTGGTTGAGGGAAGCCATCTGACAGACGGGCAGCTCAATTTACAGACAGTATCTGGACATGCAGACTGAGGTTGAACAACATTAGCCTCCTGTGTCAATGCAAATCCTCGGAGTGTCATAGTTTGCCAGTTTGTCTGATGTGAACCAGAATCATAGTGAAATGCACTCAGTCAGTAGTACATGTAGGGATGTGCGTAGTAGGACATGTTGAATAGTAAAGCAAAAGAAACCCCACCCAAAGCACAAGCTTGCCTATTAAAGGCCTAACATTTATTTTGTACCAACGTTTCGACCTCACAGCCTTCTCCATTCATAGCTGTTCTTGCAGGAGGTAGGATCTGCCTAGCTGTCAGTCTGAGTAGGAATGTGCATCTTCCATGTGCTCACTATCCATAAATAGAGATTCACAAATATTGAGATATCTGCATCTGTATGTGCATCTCTGTCTTTATAACTGTGTTTGAGGACAGTGCGAAGCCGCTGGTGAGTGGTAGCAAGGTGCGGCTGCCTGTTATGTAACCGGCAAGAAAGGATTTGGCCATCTCCTGACATCCCCCTCCCTTCCTCGCCTGCCTGCCTGGGTGGAAGGAAGGCTGTTTAGTGCGAAGCCCTGAGGGGTTTGATGAATAGGATGTAATGGGGGTTTGGATTGGTTGGGGGGAGGTTGAGTGTGGGCAATAGAGGAGTCTGCCGCCTCAGCAGCCCTCCCCTCCCCTCACCCCCTCAACCTAGTTGCCTGACAGGGCCAATTCACACACCACTTCCACTGCTAACAACCCCCTCCTTGCACACTCTCTCTCTTGCTATCTCTCTCGCTCTCTCTCGTTTTTATCTCTAGCTCCCTCTCTCTCCTCTCTCTCCTCTGTAATCGCTCCCCTATCACACTGACTAGTGTTGGTATGACTCCCCTTTGTTTGCAGCCCTCCCAGACACCCCATTCCTGACAAAGAAATGTGATCTTGTCAGACAGGCTACTGCCACCCTATCTGAGGACAGATCATCCAAATCAAATGTATTGGTCACACACATATTTAGCAGATGTTATTGCGGGTGTAGCGAAATGCTTGTGTTTCTACAGTGCAGTAATATCTAATAATTCACACCAATACACACAATTCTAAAGTAAAATAATGGAGTTAAGAAATATATAGATATTAGTACGAGCAATGTCGGAGTGGCATTGACTAAAATACAGTAGAAGAGAATACAGTGTATACATATGAAATGAGTAATGCAGTATGTAAACATTATTAAAGTGACTAGTGTTCCATTATTAAAGTGACCAATGATTCTATGTATTTGGGGCCGCAGCCTCTAAGGTGCCAGGTTGAGTAACCGTGTGGTAGCCGGCTAGTGATGGCTATTTAATTAACAGCCTGATGGCCTTGAGATATAAGCTGTTTTTCAGTCTCTCGGTCCCAGCTTTGATGCACCTGTACTGACCTCGCCTTCTGGATGGTAGTGGGGTGAACAGGCCATAGCTCGGGTGGTTGATGTCCTTGATGATCTTTTTTGGCCTTCCTGTGACATCGGGTGCTGTAGGTGTCCTGGAGGGCAGGCAGTGTGCCCCCTGGGGTTGAAGAGACCCTGTTGCACCTTCTTCACCACACTGTCTGTGTGGGTGGACCCTTTCAGATCGTCGGTGATGTGTACGCAGAGGAACATCAAGCTTTTCACCTTCTCCACTGTGGTCCCATCGATGTGGATAGGGGCGTGCTCTCTCTGCTGTTTCCTGAAGTCCACGATCAGCTCCTTCGTTTTGTTGATGTTGAGGGAGAGGTTATTTTCCTGGCACCACTCCTCCAGGGTCGTCACCTCCTCCCTGTAAGCTGTCTTGTCATTGTCGGTGATCAGGCCTACAACTGTTGTGTCGTCTGCAAACTTGATTTAGTTGGAGGCATGTGTGGCCACGCAGTCATGGGTGAACAGGGAGTACAGGAGGGGGCTGAGCACGCACCCTTGTGGGGCCCCTGTGTTGAGGTTCAGTGAAGTGGAGGTGGTGTTTCCTACCTTCACCACCTGGGGACGGCCCGTCAGGAAGTCCAGTGCCCAGTTGCACAGGGCGGGGTTCAGACCCAGGGCACCGAGCTTAATGATGAGCTTGGAGGGTACTATGGTGTTGAAGGCTAATCTATAGTCAATGAACAGCATTCTTACATAGGTTTTCCTCTTGTCCAGATGGGATAGAGCAGTGTGCCATGCGATGGCGATTGCATGTTCTGTTGATCTATTGGGGCTGTATGTAAATTGACATCAGAAATCAGAGGAAGGCCAGGACTAAAAACAAATAAAATATAACTATTGTAAAATTGATTGTGTCCGTATAATGTACACTACCGGTCAAAAGTTTTAGAACACCTACTCATTCAAGGGTTTTATTTATTTTTACTATTTTCTACATTGTAGAATAATAGTGAAGACGTCAAAGCTATGAAAAAACACATATGGAATCATGTAGTAACCAAAAAAGTGTTAAACAAATCAAAATATATTTGAGACTCTTCAAATAGCCACCCTTTGCCTTGATGACAGCTTTGCCTACTCTTGGCATTCTCTCAACCAGCTTCATGAGGTAGTCACCTGGAATGCATTTCAATTAACAAGTGTGCATTCTTAAAAGGGAATTTGTAGAATTTCTTTCCTTCTTAATGCGTTTGAGCCAATCAGTTGTGTTGTGACAAGGTGGGGGTGGGGGGGGGGGTATACAAAAGATAGCCCTATTTGGTAAAAGACCAGGTCCATATTATGGCAAGAACAGCTCAAATAAGCAAAGTGAAATGACAGTCCATCATTACTTTAAGACATGAAGATCAGTCAATACGGAAAATTTCAAGAACTTTGAGGATAAGTTCATTAGAGTTACCAGCCTCAGAAATTGCAGCCCAAATAAATGCTTCACAGAGTTCAAGTAACAGACATCTCAACATCAACTGTTCAAAGCAGACTGTGTGAATCAGTCCTCCATGGTCGAATTGCTGCAAAGAAACCACTACTAAAGGACACCAATAAAAATAAGAGACTGCTTGGGCCAAGAAACACGAGCAATCAACATTAGACCAGTGGAAATCTGTCCTTTGGTCTGGAGTCCAAATCGGAGATTTTTGGTTTCAACCGCAGTGTCTTTGTGAGATGCGGTGTGGGTGAATGGATTATCTCTGCATGTGTATTTCCCACCGTAAAGTATGGAGGAGGAGGTGTTATGGTGTGGGGGTGCTTTGCTGGTGACACTGTCTGATTTATTTAGAATTCAAGGCACACTTAACCAGCATGGCTACCACAGCATTCTGCAGCGATACACCAGGTGTTTTAAAACTTTTGACCGTTAGTGTATATAGTATGTATAAGCTGAAAGTAGAAGCCTAAGTGTTATTTTTTTATTAGTTTACTATAATTAGTGGAGTGGTGGTAGGGTTTGCGGGGAATAATAAAGGAAAATATGTGTGTGTGTGAGATATACAGTGGGGCAAAAAAGTATTTAGTCAGCCACAAATTGTGCAAGTTCTCCCACTTAAAAAGATGAGAGAGGCCTGTAATTTTCATCATAGGTACACTTCAACTATGACAGACAAAATGAGAAAAAAAATCCAGAAAATCACATTGTAGGATTTTTAATGAATTTATTTGCAAATTATGGTGTAAAATAAGTATTTGGTCACCTACAAACAAGCAAGATTTCTGGCTCTCTAAGAGGGTCCTCTGTCCTCCACTCGTTACCTGTATTAATGGCACCTGTTTGAACTTGTTATCAGTATAAAAGACACCTGTCCACAACCTCAAACAGTCACACTCCAAACTCCACTATGGCCAAGACCAAAGAGCTGTCAAAGGACACCAGAAACAAAATTGTAGACCTGCACCAGGCTGGAAAGACTGAATCTGCAATAGGTAAGCAGCTTGGTTTGAAGAAATCAACTGTGGGAGCAATTATTAGGAAATGGAAGACATACAAGACCACTGATAATCTCCCTCGATCTGGGGCTCCACGCAAGATCTCACCCCGTGGGGTCAAAATGATCACAAGAACGGTGAGCAAAAATCCCAGAACCACACGGGGGGGGACCTAGTGAATGACCTGCAGAGAGCTGGGACCAAAGTAACAAAGCCTACCATCAGTAACACACTACGCCGCCAGGGACTCAAATCCTGCAGTGCGAGACGTGTCCCCCTGCTTAAGCCAGTACATGTCCAGGCCTGTCTGAAGTTTGCTAGAGAGCATTTGGATGATCCAGAAGAAGATTGGGAGAATGTCATATGGTCAGATGAAACGAAAATAGAACTTTTTGGTAAAAACTCAACTCGTCGTGTTTGGAGGACAAAGAATGCTGAGTTGCATCCAAAGAACACCATACCTACTGTGAAGCATGGGGGTGGAAACATCATGCTTTGGGGCTGTTTTTCTGCAAAGGGACCAGGACGACTGATCCGTGTAAAGGAAAGAATGAATGGGGCCATGTATCGTGAGATTTTGAGTGAAAACCTCCTTCCATCAGCAAGGGCATTGAAGATGAAACGTGGCTGGGTCTTTCAGCATGACAATGATCCCAAACACACCGCCCGGGCAACGAAGGAGTGGCTTCGTAAGAAGCATTTCAAGGTCCTGGAGTGGCCTAGCCAGTCTCCAGATCTCAACCCCATAGAAAATCTTTGGAGGGAGTTGAAAGTCCGTGTTGCCCAGCAACAGCCCCAAAACATCACTGCTCTAGAGGAGATCTGCATGGAAGAATGGGCCAAAATACCAGCAACAGTGTGTGAAAACCTTGTGAAGACTTACAGAAAACGTTTGACCTCTGTCATTGCCAACAAAGGGTATATAACAAAGTATTGAGAAACTTTTGTTATTGACCAAATACTTATTTTCCACCATAATTTGCAAATAAATTCATTAAAAATCCTACAATGTGGGGCCTCCCGGGTGGCGCAGTGGTCTAGGGCACTGCATCGCAGTGCTAACTGCGCCACCAGAGTCTCTGGGTTCGCGCCCAGGCTCTGTCGCAGCCGGCCGCGACCGGGAGGTCCGTGGGGCGACGCACAATTGGCATAGCGTCGTCCGGGTTAGGGAGGGTTTGGCCGGTAGGGATATCCTTGTCTCATCGCGCTCCAGCGACTCCTGTGGCGGGCCGGGCGCAGTGCGCGATAACCAAGGGGGCCAGGTACACGGTGTTTCCTCCGACACATTGGTGCGGCTGGCTTCCGGGTTGGAGGCGCGCTGTGTTAAGAAGCAGTGCGGCTTGGTTGGGTTGTGCTTCGGAGGACGCATGGCTTTCGACCTTCGTCTCTCCCGAGCCCGTACGGGAGTTGTAGCGATGAGACAAGATAGTAATTACTAGCGATTGGATACCACGAAAATTGGGGAGAAAATGGGATAAAAAATAAAAAAAAAAATAATAATAATAATCATACAATGTGATTTTCTGGATTTTTTTTTCTCATTTTGTCTGTCATAGTTGAAGTGTACCTATGATGAAAATTACAGGCCTCTCTCATCTTTTTAAGTGGGAGAACTTGCACAATTGGTGGCTGACTAAATACTTTTTTGCCCCACTGTATATATATACATATACATACATACATACACACACACACACACACACACACACACACACACACACACACACACACACACACTACCGTTCAAAAGTTTGGGGTCACTTAGAAATGTCCTTGTTTTTGAAAGAAAGGCACATTTTTGTTCCATTTAAAATAACATAAAATTGATCAGAAATACAGTGTAGACATTGTTAATGTTGTTAATGACTATTGTAGCTGGAAACGGCAGATTTTCTTTTTAAATGGAATATCTACATAGGCGTACAGAGGCGACTCCGGGATGCTGGCCTTCTAGGCAGAGTTGCAAAGAAAAGCTTTATCTCTGTCCAGTGTCTGTGTTCTTGGCCAGTCTGAGATATGGATTTTTCTTTGCAACTCTGCCTAGAAGGCCAGCATCCCGGAGTTGCCTCTTCACTGTTGACATTGAGACTGGTGTGTAGCGGGAACTATTTAATGTAGCTGCCAGTTAAGGACTTATGAGGCGTCTGTTTCTCTAACTAGACACTCTAATGTACTTGTCCTTTTGCTCAGTTGTGCACCGGGGCCTCCCACTCTTTCTATTCTTGTTAGACAGTTTGAGCTGTTCTGTGAAGGGAGTAGTACACAGCGTTGTACGAGATCTTCATTTTCTTGGCAATTTCTCGCATGGAATAGCCTTCATATTACTCAGAACAATAATAGACTGACGAGATTCGGAAGAAAGGTTTTTGTTTCTGGCCATTTTAAGCTTGTAATCAAACCCACAAATGCTGATGCTCCAGATACTCAACTAGTCTAAAGAAGGCCAGTTATATAGCTTCTTTAATCAGAACAACAGTTTTCAGCTGTGCTAACAATTTCAAAAGGGTTTTCTAATGCTCAATTAGGCTTTTAAAATGATAAACTTGGATTAGCTAACACAACGTGCCATTGGAACACAGGAGTGATGGTTGCTGATAATGGGCCTCTCTACGCCTATGTAGCTATTCCATAAAAATCTGCTGTTTCCATCTACAATAGTCATTTACAACATTAACAATGTCTACACTGTATTTCTGATCAATTTGACAAGGACATTTCTAAGTGACCCCAACTTTTGAACGGTAGTGTATATACTTACCAAAATAATACATTTATATGGGGGATTGGAAATGATGCAGACAATTACATTGATGGAAATTACAATCTATCCGCAATATTGAAAGCTGATCCACCCCCTAAAAAAAATTAAGAAATATCCATGGTTTCTGATTTTGGATAGGTTTTAATAGTCAAAGTGGGAACTTCATCCGCTACACTTCGTGTACACTTCACCGTGTCGGTGTATACGTCAATGTTATTTTCTCAGAGGCCACCCGGAACATATCCCAGTCCATGTGATCAAAACAATCTTGACGCATGGATTCCAATTGGTCAGACCAGCGTTGAATAGACCTTAGGCAGAATCTCAAACAGAAAGTACATGTGCTAACTGAAGGGACGAGCTAAATGGAGTCATGATCTGATTTGCCGAAGGGAGGGCGGGGGAGGGCCTTGTAGACATCCCGGAAGTTGGAGTAGCAGTAGTTGAGTGTTTTAGCAGCACAAGTACTACAGTCTGTCTGGATAGAACTTCGTTAGTGTTTTCCTCAAATTTGTTTTGTTAAAATTCCCAGCTACAATAAATGCGGCCTATGTGGTTTCCAGTTTGCAAAAAGTCCAGTGTAGTTCCTTGAGGTCTGTCGTGGTTTCTGCTTGAGGGGGAATTTACACGGCTGTGACTATAACCGAAGGTAATTATCTTGGGAGGTAATACGGTCAGCATTTGATTGAGATATTCTAGGTCAGATTAATAAAAATACTTGAGTTTCTGTATGTTATCACAATCACACCATGAGTAGTTACTCATGAAACCTACACCCCCACCTTTCTTCTTCTCAGAGAGTTCTTTATTCCTGTCTACTGAGAACCCAGCTGGCTGTATGGACGGGGACAGTATAGCCGGAGAGAGCCATGATTCCATGAAACAGAGTATGTTACAGTCCCTGATTTCTCTCTGGAAGGAGATCCTCGACCTGAGATCATCTACTTTATTGTCCGGAGATCGAACATTAGCGAGTAATATACTCGGAAGCGGTGAATGGTGTGCACACCTCCTGAGTCTGACTAGAAGTCCACTCCGAATACCTCTTCAAGACGCCGGCGGATAAGTTCAATTGCCCTGAGGGGTACGAACAAAGGTTCTAATTCGGTAAAGTCGTATTCCTGGTCATAATGCTGGTGAGTTACCGCCGCTCTGATATCCAAAAGTTCTTTCCGGCTGTATGTAATAACAAACTTTCTGGGCTAATAATATAAGAATTAACACCCAAAAATCGAAATACTGCAAAGTTACTTAGGAGCTAAGATCAGAGCTGCCATGTCTGTCGGTGCCATCAATACAGAGGACTGTCTGACTCTTGTCCTCATGGCACTGCCTCAATGAACAAATCAATGGCCTTTGAAATAAAGTAGCAACTGTAGATAGAAATGTTATTCAAAAGCATCACGCGTCATGCAGCGAGCGGTTGGTTGCAGCTCAAAGCTGTTCAGGAGGGCCGATCAATGGATTGTATTGTCTCTACTGCATTCATAACAAGGCCTCTGACTGCAATTGCAACACACTTCTCTGCAAAACTCCTATTGAAGCACTCACTGTATATGACAGCTTGGATATTTTTGTTTTGACTGGGGCTATTGTTTGTCTGATTGTGTAGGCCTCGGGCCTTGTTGACTTATTCTTGGACTGTCTAGAGATGGCAGTCTAGAGATGTCATGGCTGCTTGAAGGCTGCACCACTTTGTTGGAGTCACTAGCTCTGTATATGTACAGTATGTAATGAGGTGATCTGCTGCAGACCCAATCAAAAGACTCAAAGGTGCAGGAGGAAATGTACATGAAAGTGTGAAAAAGGAGTGTCTCTAAACGTATATACAGTGTGCTCATGATAAGGTGAAAATGATGTATTGTAGCAGTTAAAATGTTAGCTGAGCTATGCTACTCTTTTAGCCTGCACATTCTCAAGGACAGTGTGTGTGTGTGTGTGTGTGTCTGTGGAAGACAACGGCAAAGCCAAACATGGGAGGTTTTTGGATGGTTGGAAATGCTATGAGAAGAACCATTCCACCCTTTCAACTTTCATTCCATTTGTTGAAGAAGAAGCTTGCTGTGTTGGGAGCTATGTTTTGAACTCTACCTGAACCTCTTCTAGTGCGAGTAATCTTTAAAGGCCCAGTGCAGTCCAAAATCTGTTTTCCTGTCTTTTTATATCATATTGTACAACAGCTGATGAAACTAACACTGTAAAAGTGTGAAAACACTTGATCAGTGTATTTTCCGGATAGATGCTGGTTGAAAATACAATCTACACAAGACCTTCTAATCAGCCGGTTTGCATGGGCGGGAGTCTCAGCTTTCCATGGTGACATCACCATGCGGTATATTGGTTAAACATCCAATGGGTAACAATTAAGTATCATACTATGATTAATTGTTTTCAATGAAAATTGTAAAAATTAACAAAAGTAGCTTCTTTTTCTTAAGCAAGAATTGTGTTGGGACTGTCGGAGAGTGGTAAACTGGGGGAAAACTGAAAATGATCTGTTATTGGCAGAGCGGTTTGGAACTACCTTTCTTATTGGTCTATTCATTAATTCCCCACATGGTCATGTCACCATGGAATGCCAAAACTCCCTCCCACCAAAACAGGCAAATATTTCAGGCGGTCTTTTCAAACAGCTCTTGCACTAAAAGGGCATTCTCCTAATTTTCACAATTTCACAGTATTATTCCAACCTCAACGTGTGGAAATATAATAAAACACAGTAAAATCATATTTTTAATATACCAATGACAAAAAGTTCCTAAACCTCTGCCAAAAACTGCTAGTTTTCAGTTTTCCCCTCGCCACTCAGACTGCTCCCAGACAGTCCTAGCAAAATTCTTGATTTAGAAAGTTCTTTGCTAAAAATCTATTTTTGCCCATTTTAATAAATCTATTACAGTATGGTACTTAATTGTTATCAAGAAATGATTTGATAATGATATAGAAATGACTGCATTGGCTTGCCAGTTGGAACTAAACATCGTGGGAAAAAAATTGGAATCTCCGGCCTTTAAAGAAATACATTGTTATAGAGGTAAAATAGAAATGGTCCTCACTTCGAACCTATAAAAAACTTCAAGTATCAGCTGAACGACAGCAAATAGCTCAGAAAACTGAGCTGCCTGTCCGATATCCATTATTCAGATCATTTTAATTTCTGAAGAGAACACGATTTCAGGCTTGTATTCAGCCACAGCCATTTACCATCACGAAGACTTGTGTGTGTGTGTATAGGTGGGTGGTTGGTTGGGTGGGTGGATGGACAGTGAATTGCAGATTGCAGAACATCACGAAAAGATGGAAACCCTGAATAAAATCAGATATATTCTGTTTCCATTGGCATTCCTCTTTTTCCTCCAATGCCCCAGTACAACAAAAAAAGAAGTACAGGCCCAATGCACAGCAGTACGTCTTGTTCAAGCTGCTGATTCTGGCAGGAACAATTGAGTATCCAAAACCACACACTTGGAAAGAGAACTACGGACGGACCTTGATTCAATTATCTTTTTTTCCCCTTTGCGCAGAATAATGCAGTAGGCTCTGGTACTACAATTGGCTAGAATAAACTCTTATGTCTGAGATCAGATCTGGGTCCAGAATCAGAGTTGTGGCAGACAGAACAAGGTAGATGGAGTACTAGACTACAGTAACTTAATTGAGCCTCCAGTAGTCAGCAGATTCAGAGGACTGAAGACAGCACTTCTTAACCAGGCTTATTTAAACTCAATTGAAACTGTCCACTAACTAATGTCATGCTGGCTGGCAGTAAGCTGACATCACATTTTTACTTTACACATTCTGGGATTTTTTTTTGCTGACTAGTTGCCTGAGGTCGTGTCTACACTTACATGTGACTTCTGCTATCAAAATACGAAGATTGCATTGAAAAGACAAGTCTAGACGCACAAAAGTCGCTTTGTGGTCTGATTGTGTTCAGATCTGTCTGACCACTTCAGGAGGTGGTCAGGGATGCATTGTGTTCGGATTTATCTTTAGGCTGGACGCATTCAGGCTACCAAACGCGCATACAGTGGATGACGTCATCAGCACTCCCCCCACAAGTCTCCAGAAAACGTGTGTTTTGTGCCTGAGAGGCACCTTTTCATTGTAACGTTGGAACGTGTTTGCTGGCCTCATAAATATCTAGCCAACTGGTTAATGTAAAAAATATTTATTTTTGTTTGGCTAAAGTTACAGTAACTTGTTTGCAATCCCTGTAGTGTTGCTTGCTATGCTAGCTTGCTGGCTAGCTACAGAGGTTAGCTGGCTACTTAGCCAGTAGTGTAAAGTACTTAATTAAAAGTACTTGAAAGTACTACCTAAGTAGTTTTTTTGATATCTGTACTTTACTATTTATATTTTTGACAACTTTTACTTCACTACATTCCTTAAGAAAATGATGTACTTTTTACTCCATACATTTTCTCTGACACCCAAAAGTACTCATTACATGTTGAATGCATAGCAGGACAGGAAAATGGTCTAGTTCACACACTTATCAAGAGAACATCCCTGGTCATCTCTACTGCCTCTGATCTAGCGGACTCATTAAACACATGCTTCATTTGTAAATAATATCTAACTGTTGGAGCGTGCCCCTGGCTATCCATAAAACATTTTTTTTTAAATGGTGCCGTCTCATTTGCTTAATGTAAGGAATTTGAAATGATTTTAACTTTTGATACTTAAGTATATTTTAGCAATTACATTTACTTTTGATACTTAAGTATATTTAAAACCAAATACTTTTAGACTTATTCTCAAGTAGGATTTTACTGGGTGACTTTTACTTGTCATTTTCTATTAAGGTATCTTTACTTTTACTCAAGTATGATCATTCGGTACTTTTTCCACCACTGTACTTAGCTACGGTAGTTAGGTACTGCCATCAGCTGTTGTTGTTTTATTAACATATTTTGCCTATTCCATCATTTGTAGAATGCATACTTGCATTTGAATATAGTGCGGGAACGGAGACAATGTAGACATGGTGGACACATTTAAATGTAGATGCATGACGTGTTCGGAATTCCATGATCAGAATACATAAGCTGCATGAACTGTCAAGTATAGACAGAGCCTGAGATTGATCATAAACATGATCCAAATATTCCCAAAAATATTTTGCACACTGGAGAAAGACTGAAATTGCTTGGTCTAGTTTGGTCTGATAAACATAAAGGATATCCATGGCAAACTATCATTCAAATACTACATGAAAACCCTCTCAAACTATTGCCATGCGTTCTTACATCTGACAAAATGGCAAAATATCAACATGTTAACCATATGGGAACATGGACAATGATAAATCATATTTTGACAGCTTTCAACACTTTGTGCCCGATTCATGAATCATTCAAATCATGTTCTCTGAGATGCAAATAGAGGCTTGTTTTAAGAGGCTTGTTTCGTTACAAAGTACTTTGGCAGTGTGAAATCAATTTTAAAAGCAGTGCTCTCACCCAGATAGAATAATTACTGGTGCTAGTCTCCAGGAATTGGATATACACTGAGTTAACAGAACATTAGGAACTCCTGCTCTTTCCATGACTGACTGACCAGGTGAATCCAGGTGGAAGCTGTGATCCCTTATTGATGTCACCAGTTAAATCCACTTCAATCTGTGTCGATGAAGGGGAGGAGACAAGTTAAAGAAGGATTTTTAGGCCTTGAGACAATTGAGACATGGATTGTGTATGTGTGCCATTCAGAGGGTGAATGGGCAAAACACAAGATATAAGTGCCTTTGAACGGGGTATGGTAGCAGGTGCCAGGCACACTGATATGATGGTGTCAAGAACTGAAACGCTGCTGGGTTTTTAATGATCAACAGTTTCCAGTGTGTATCAACCCAAAGGACATCCAGCCAACTTGACACAACTGTGGGAAGCATTGAGGTCAACATGAGCCAGCTGTTCTGAGGGCAAAAGGGGGTGCAACTCAATATTAGGAAGGCGTTCCTAATGTTTTCTATACTCAGTGTATATGGATATTGTTATTCGTACTACAATATGAAGAGTTGAACCCCACCAACTGTCAAATGTTGTCAACCCATAACAACCCATGTCTGGAAGGATTCATTCCCTTTCATGTTTTTGTGATTACACAGATTTGTCAGACCTATTGATTGATGTCTTTTCTTTTCCCCCATGCCCTGTCCCTGGTCTATATGATGGATTCTCACCATAATTCAACCCTGAAGGTAAGTCATATTTTGTGTGAATACAGTATATTCCAGGCCCATGTCCAATGTACTTAGGAGATATTTAGGTCTTACTCTGAATCATCACAGATTATTTCTAGCCTTGCGTGCCAAGCTTAGTTGGTGTCATAGCAAGGCACATGGCCGGTAAGTAGGACTAGTTTATTCCTAAATGAAGCTACACAGAACAAATTGACACAACCATTTGGGACATATGGCTATTTTTTCCTATGATCTGCCACATATAAGCATTCACTTTAGTGTGCCCTGCTGTAACCCTACCAGACTGTGCCCTGCCCTGTTCTGTCAGCAGTTCAGATTGCCAGCTGTTAAAGTAACAGCTCTGTGCTTTTCCACCTGGGCCTAACGCTATGTTCCGTTTCCTCGCTCATGATCCTGACGCTGTGGAACAGGGGCTGTACACAAGGTTACAGCCACGGACAAGACTAAGAAATACTAATGCCTCTGGCCAAACTACTTCTCTCATTTCTTATGCATTGTCTCAGCCTTGAGGCTTGTTCAATTGGTACGTATGAAATGTCACGTCTCCCTCTGAGAAACACTCCAGCCTTCCAATTAGCCATAAGCATTCCATTATGTTGTCTCCAGATGAATAGAGGGAAAATAAGGGCAAAAAGTTACGAGGTGCCGCTGTGCTGTCTATCTGACCCACTGGCTTATGATGTGACCCCCCCCCCCCCATGGAGAATAATATTGGAGATGCATATTTACAGTGGGTAAAGCGTGTAATGGTATTTCTTCTTGCACATTCTGTATTTCAGATTGTTAGAACACTGCCACATAGCCTTTTGTTGTGGTGTGCAGTGCTACAGCTAGACCACACAGTTGGAGCCCCAGAGAGTAGCTAGCAGTAGCAATGTGTCACTACCGGGGTGGCACGCCAAGGATGGGAGAAGGACGGCAAGACGCCCTCTATGCCACTGGAGCGAGACCCGAGCATACACAGTAATTACATGCTTGGCTTAAAGAGAAAGGAGAGAAGCGCAGGAGGATTGGACAAATTGCTGTGGTGGAGAGGAGGAGAAGTAGGACAGGCAGGAGAGGAGGGGGTAAGGGGGTGGCAACCAACATCTGGGAGCAGAGCCCCTCTGGAGGCTGAGGGCAAGAGCAATCAGGCTCCCCGGATCAGCCAGGCAGATCCAATCGCCCCCCTGGTCTTAAGACTTTTTAATACCGCATCAATACGACCCAATACCCACAGGCAGCAGGCAGTAGGCTCCTCTAGTTTACATTGCAGGCTGTATGGCACAAACATTGTGATGCAAACTACATGGGATGATTTAAAGACTGTTTCCTCTCATTAGTTGTGACTAGGCGATGAGGCTGGTATGGGATTGGTGCTAGGGCTGTGATTGGTAATAACAACAATATTGTTAGTGTCTTGGCCTGGACGCTCTTGAAAAAGAGATTTTAAATCTCAATGAGCCCTTCCTGGTTAAATAAAGGTTAAATAAAACAAAAAAAATAAAGTGTAGTAATTGCAGGTGAAAGAGCAATATAATAATGGCACCGGAGGAGATGGCTGCCATTTTACGGGCTCCTAACCAACTGTGCTATTTTGTTTGTTTTTTCGCATTGTTTGTAACTTATTTTGTACATAAAGTTGCTGCTACCGTCTCTTATGACCCGAAAATAGTTTCTGGACATCAGAGCAGCGATTACTCAGCTCGAACTGGACACAGATTATTTCTTTAATGAGTCCGACTCGAAGGATATACTGCTTCCCGGAGACCAGGCCCAAATCCCTATCATTTGTGTGAAGAAAAGACTAAGATACAGGGGGCGAAAGTCAGGGTGCCTTGTGAGGATTCATAGGCGAGTGAGTAAATCGCCACCACCATCGGTTCTATTGGCCAACGTACAGTCGATGGAAAACAAACTGGATGATCTACGGTCAAGACTATCCTACCAACGGGACTGTAATATCTTATGTTTCACGAGTTGTGGCTGAACGACAACACGGATAATATAGAGCTGGCTGGGTTTTCCGTGCATCAGCAAGACAGAGCAGCTTCGTCTGGTAAGACGAGGGGTGGGGGGGGGGTCTATTTGTCAATAACAGCTAGTGCGCAATGTCTAATATTAAAGAAGTCTTGAGGTATTGCTCGCCTGAGGTAGAGTACCTAATGATAAGCTGTAGACCACAGTATCTACGAAGAGAGTTCTCATCTATATTATTCGTAGCCGTCTATTTACCACCACAAACCGATGCTGGCACTAAGACGGCACTCAACGAGCTCTATAAGGCCATAAGCAAACAAGAAAACAAGAAAAAAACTCTAGACCACCTTTCCTCCACACACAGAGATGCATACAAAGCTCTCCCTCACCCTCCATTTGGCAAATCTGACCATAATTATATCCTCCTGATTCCTTCTTACAAGCAGCAACCACAGCAGGAAGTACCGGTGACTCACTCAATCCGGAAGTGCTCACATAAGGATGCTACGCTACAGGACTGTTTTGTTAGCACATTGAGGAGTATACCACCTCAGTCACCGGCCTCATCATCAATAAGTGCATTGACAACGTCTTCCCCACAGTGACCGTATGTACATATCCTAACCAGGCAACATCCGAGCTAAAGGCTAGAGCTGCCGCTTTCAAGAAGCAGGACACTAATCCCACTATGTCCTCAGACATACCATCAAACAGGCAAGCGTCAATACAGGACTAAGATTGAAGCCCACTACAATGGCTCTGATGCTCGTCAGATGTGGCAGGGCTCGCAAACTATTATGGACTACAAAGGGAAACCCAGCCGCGAGCTGCCCAGTGACGTGAGCCTACCAGACGAGCTAAATACCTTTTTATGCTCGCTTCGAGGCAAGCAACACTGAAGCATGCATGAGCATGCATGAGCACCAGCTGTTCCGGATGACTGTGTGAACACACTTTCTGTAGCCGATGTGAGCAAGACCTTTAAACAGGTCAACATTTACAAGGCCGCGGGGCCAGACAGATTACCAGGGCATGTACTCAAAGCATGCACAGACCAGCTGGCAAGTGTCTTCATTGACATTTTCAACCTCTCCCTGACCGACTCTGTAATACTTACATGTTTCAAGCAGACCACCATAGTCCCTGTGCCCAAGAATACGAAGGTAACCTGCCTAAATGACTACCGCCCCGTGGCACTCGTTCACATCAACACCATCATCCCGGAAACCCTAGACTCACTCCAATTAGCATACCGCCCCAACAGATCCACAGATTACACAATCTCAATCGCACTCCACACTGCCCTTTCCCACATGGACAAAAGTAACACCTATGTGAGAATGCTGTTCATTGACTACAGCTCAGCGTTCAACACCATAGTGCCCACAAAGCTCATCACTAAGCTAAGGACCCTGGGACTAAACACCTCCCTCTACATCTGGATCCTGGACTCCCTGACGTGCCGCTCCCAGGTGGTGAGGGTAGGCAACCCTCGGGTGGATGCTTAGTCCCCTCCTGTACTCCCTGTTCACCCATGACTGCGTGGCCAAGCACGACTCCAACACCATCATTAAGTTTGCTGGCGACACAATGATGAGACAGCCTTTAGGGAGGAGGTCAGAGACCCTGCAGTGTGTTGCTAGGGCAACAACCTCTCCCTCAATGTGAGCAAGACAAGGGAGATGATCGTGAACAGGCCCCCATTAACATCGACAGGGCTGTAGTGGAGTGGGTCGAGAGTTTAAGTTCCATGGTGTCCACATCACCATAGAACTATCATGATCCAAACAACCCAAGACAGTTGTGAAGAGGGCACGACAACACCTTTTTCCCCTTCAGGAAACTGAAAAGATTTGGCATGTGTCCCCAGATCCTCAAAAAGTTCTACAGCTGCACCATCGAGTATGGTATGGCAACTGCTCGGCATCTGACCGTAAGGCGCTACAGAGGGTAGTGTGTACAGCCCAATACATCATTAGAGCCAAGCTTCCTGCCAGTGTAACAGTATAACTTTAGTCCATCCCCTCGCGCGAACCAGGGACCCTCTGCACACATCAACAACAGTCACCCACGAAGCATCGTTAACCATCGCTCCACAAAGGCCGCGGCCCTTGCAGAGCAAGGGGAACCACTACTTCAAGGTCTCAAAGCGAGTGACGTAACCGATTGAAACGCTATTAGCGCGCACCACCGCTAACTAGCTAGCCATTTCACATCTGTTACACCAGCCAGGACCTATATACTAGGCGGTGTTAGAGGAAGTCCCCAAAAATTGTCAGACTCAAGTCACCCAAGTCAGACTGTTCTCTCTGCTACCGCACAGCAAATGGTACCGGAGCGCCAAGTCTAGGTCCAAAACGCCTCCTTAACAGATTCTACCCCCAAGCCATAGACTGCTGAACAATTAATCAATTGGCCACCTGGACTATTTAATTTGTTTTTACACTGCAGTAACTCGCTGTTTATTATCTGTGCATAGTCACTTTTCCCCTACCTACATGTACAAATTACCTCGACTAACCTGTATCTTCGCACATTGACTCGGTACTGGTACCCCCTGTATATAGCCTCGTTATTGTACTTTTTATAAAACATTTTACTTTAGTTTATTTAGCAATTATTTTCTTAAGTCTTGAACTGCATTGTTGGTTAAGGGCTTGTAAGTAAGCATTTCACGGCAAGGTCTACACCTGTTGTATTCGGCGCATGTGACAAATATGATTTGATTTGAACTTCATACAAAGTGTTACGCTGGACTGTGTTTTATGGAGGACTATGTACTGTACCTGAAAGAGTAGAGATGTAGTCTCAAATCAAATTGTATTCGTCACATGCTTCCAGAACAAGTGTGGACTAACAGTGAAAAACGTACAGGCTCTTCCCAACTATGCAGAGAGAAAGAAAATAGAGAAATAATAGAAAAATAAAATGCGTAATAATGAAAGTACCCACTAACTACGCATTTGTCTGTCATCATTCTTACCGCAGTGGGATAACATGGCGAGTAGCAATAGAGGTTATCAGCTGTAGACTTATTTTTCTACCTACTGCATAAGAATTGTACTTTTTATAAGTCGTCCTCTGGAACTTCTTCTGCTCTGCTCTGCTCCCATAACACTCACACACGAACACACAGAAACACGAACACAGAGTAGCACAGAAAGCAGAGAATTATGTCACTTGAGTTTTTAAAATCTATTATTATTGTTGTTTGCCTCTCCAACACTATGCCAAACTAAACCAGACGGTCTCCTCAGCCCAATGCTGCCTGTGTGGGATTGGGAGGGACAGCCACAACAGAGAGCAGTGAGAGTCAAACAGCAGGATTATAGACCAGACCCACCCCACACACTCCCAAATCAGCACTATCTATCCATTTCTGTCCTGTCTGTCTCTGCAGTTATTTGTCTCTCTGAGCTGGGTGGCTGTTGGCCAGTGGAGCACTGCCCATTTCCAGACCAAAGTACTTCCAGTGCAGTAGTAAATAATGTCATGTTGAAGTTTATTTATCCCTTAGATGCAGCTGATGCAGTAAGAAAAGAGCAATGCATTAGTTGGTTTTGGATAAGCAGTCTATGGCTAGGTGAGGTATGACTGAGGATAGCTACTTTTGCATACGGTTTGCATTTACTCCATAAGTAGTCAATTGCCAGCAGCATACCACCCTGCATCCCATTGCTGGTTTGCTTCTGAAGCTAAGCAGGGTTGGTCCTGGTTGGTCCCTGGATGGGAGACCAGATGCTGCTGGAAGTGGTGTTGGAGGGCCAGTAGGAGGCACCCTTTCCTCTGGTAAAAAATTAACTAAATACCCCAGGGAAGTTATTGGGGACATGTGCAGGGTGCTGTCTTTCAGATGGGACGTTAAATGGGTGTCCTGACTCTCTGTGGTCACGAAATATCCCATGGCACTTATCGTAAGAGTAGGGGTGTTAACCCTGGTGTCCTGGCTAAATTCCCAATCTGGCCCTCATACGGTCACCTAATCATCCCCAGCTTACAATTGGCTCATTCATCCCCCCTCCTCTCCCCTGTAACTAATCCCCAGGTCGTTGCTGTAAATGAGAATGTCTTCAGTCAACTTACCTGGTAAAATAAAAGTTTTCTATTGAGTTAAGTCTACTGATCTTCATGTTCACGATCCGCTTGACAAAGATGTATATGACCAGAGGCTTTTATAATACAGTTAAAGACGTCCCTTCCCTTCTCTGTCAATGTAATAATGGTCATATCAAAGAATGTGAGAGGCATGGATGCAGGCGGGCGAAAGGCAGAGATTAATTAATGATTACCCTATGGAGAGCAGAGTGTGTGCGTGTGGCTCCTCCAAATGAGTGGCGTTATGTAAGGCTGCAGCGCCTACTTAAACACCAGTCATAAATCAACCTGGTGCATGCACAATGACAACACCAACGCCAACGATGCCTGCTCGCCTCCTCCGCCTCTCTCTGTCCACCCTCACAACACATCTAGGATCAGAGCAGCGTTTCTTCTACCCTGCACTTAGTTTTCTTGCCTCCCACCTCAAAGAGTTTGGCTTCCATTGGTTTCAATTGTTCCTATCCTGAATATTCTAGGAGAAATCCTGGATCAGAGTGTCATACCCTTAAGCATTAGGAGGGATGACAACATATCTGACCCCGTATCAGTATTTAGGGGTACCTTTTATCTCTTCCATCTAGCTTTATCCTCCATCCTCCATAACTCTAGGCAGGTTTCCATTGACCCAGGTTTATTCGACAAAAGCAATGTCTCAAAAAACATCCTTGCGACGTGTAATTTAAATGGCAGATATAGGAGAAATGTTCTAATTATCGAAATTTGTATCCATTTGACAGTGATGGATTTGCCTTTTGTCTAACTTTCTTTGTTGCAGCAAATGATGACGATGGAAACTGTTTTTTGAATAAATTATGATCTCCAAATACTTTTGAAAGTACTTGAGGCACCTGATGTCATCACATAACTATAAGTTCCACTCCGCATTTAATTCTAAATGCCTAATGCTTGCAAAATCTATTTTCTATGCAAACTTTCTAAATGTCGACAAAAAAATCACTGGACAAGTTAATGGAAACATAGCTATTGCCAATCAGGAAGAGAGAGCGCGCGAGAGAGAGAGTCAGAAGGTCAAGGAAATGACCCTGAGGTGGATCGTGATGATGATGTGATGGTACAGCTTATGTAATGTTATGGTACAGAGGTTTGGTTGCTGATTTGAATCATTCCAAAGGATTTTTCGATGATGCTGAGAAGGATTGTTATGAAGTTGAACAAGTCAATTATTCCGATGAATAATGTAACTAGTCGACCCGGGGGACAATATTTATTCACTGTGGCAATCGATGATCCCTCATTTTATACATTTTTATACAGTCTTTTAGGAGCTTTGCTACTTTCCCTGGTGTCATCACAAAAGTAGACGTTTTTCCTACCGTTTCTAAACATTCTTGGAGCGCTGCGTAAAAGAGTTTTGGCGGGGAGAATCTCCTGAAAAAGCTCCAGAACTTGGAGAATGGGAGCTGATGCAACTCTTTCCACAATAGTTGCGTTTGACATTTTGGGCCAGATGATTCGCTTTGCCAGCTTGAGAGTGTGAAATGTGTTGTGGCACTTTCTCAGATCTCTTTCTCTCGGTCTCTTTCTCTCTTTCTCTCTCTCTCTCTTTCTCTCGGTCTCTGCCTCTTTCTCTCAGTCTCTGTCTCTTTCTCTTGGTCTCTCTCGCTCTCTCATTGTTTCTGGTTCTCTCTTTCTTTCTCGCTCTCTCGCGCGCATGCACACACTGAAAAAAGCACAGGTGTTTGTCCCTTTTTTGCAGATTTTTCACTTTACTGCACTTGTGATTTTCTACTTACTGTTTCTGAGATTACAGTAGAACACAGTAAGTCACGTCAAATCTGCATTGTGCTTTGATTTCACAAAGAAGGGATTTATTTTTGCAAAGAAGGGATTTGTTAGTTGTTGGCTAAATCACATAATCTGTTCAAAAGTCTCCCAATTGGTTTTTCACTTGGCAACGTATTAGCATCACCCCTAGTACAGTATGTTTGCAATTATTGTTTAAATGCTGTCAGCGTTCTGCAGCCATTTTAAGTGAAGAAAATTCGGAGGAAAAATCAAGCTTAGATACAGGAACTGTACACATTTTTGCACCTTATGGAACTCGGAGGGACCCATTTTTCTATCTATTTTCCTCCATAACATTTGCAGCTTTGCATTAACATCAAGCTATATTAACATTGCATATTCTGTCTAATATTATGGGGCCACCGAAACATCATAAAGCCATGAGGACAAATAACAAGCTCACAGACCTTTGCCAAAGCTTCTTCTAGGAGCATCCGGTCTCTCTGGCCCTGCCTGACGTATGAGGTGGAAGAGAGGAGGAGGAGGAGGAGTGTGGGCCCAGTATGAGGAGGAGTGTGTGCCTGGGCACTATGTGTGCAGCCTGCCGGATGTGTAGTCAGGACCCAGAGTCATCACTCACTTCCAATTCTCTCCGTTCACCCCCAGCAGCACCATCTGGAGAGGTTGCCATGGCCTCGCTGGCCTGCGTGGTGGCAGAATTAGAATCACGCCACGGCTGCCAGGGCACAGCCAAGGCAAGGGGGAAAATCCTGTAAGGAAAAGGCCATTTTGAAGTTCACGCCATGTCTTTCCTGCTCCCTCTGACTCTGTTGGCTTGGACAGCAGCCCAAGGTGTTGACGTAGGCCGCTGTTGGCTGGTTTTCTACACGTCAACATATACTGTAGCTAGTCTCATCTCATCGACTACACAATGACATCAAGCTGTGATCTCTTAGAGACATGCTCGACATGGGAACATGGACCAATGTACGTGCTCTGTCTGTCTGTAACTTGGCCTGGTCGTTGGCTTATTTGAGCAGTACATAACAAATTCCCAGAAGAAGATGTCTCCATGTTTAATTAAGAAGTGCAAACAACCAAATATTCCCCATGTAATGTTAATGGGGCGCTAACATCACCTCTGCTGTTACTTAATCTAAAGCAGCACTCAGGGTCAGGTCTCAGGTAGTGGTAGTCTCTTTCTCTACTCTCTTTATCTGTCTCTCTTTCTCTCTCTTTTCCTCTTTCTCTCTCTTTTTTTCTCTCTCTCTTTCTCTTCCCAGGGGAGTGCTCTGCTGCAGAGTCTACTTAATGAAAACACAGGCTGCCTGCTAATATAAGGAGCCCAAAGCACCAAGAGAAGTGTGTGTCCGTCTATGTCAGCATTTCTATACCTATTCATAGGGAGTGTGTGCTTAATGCGTGTGGGTTATTTTTCGTAAATGGATAACACTCTCCAACCTATTCTTTAAAGGAATAATGGAAAGTGCTCTAGTCATTTGCTGATGTCTTTTTATCTGCCCATCTAGTCTTTTCATTCATTACATGTCTTTCGTAATAGGGCGGTGGTAGAGTTACTAACGCACCCTCTCCCCATGGTAACCAGTATCCAGCTTTGAGTTGCTGCTTCTCATATTGATAGAGCCATCTAATGCGGCATATGTTCTTTTCGATTGGACGTCATTGTCTGCCAGCTACAGATCTGCCATCTTAATTTGATCACTCTGTTGTCGCAGAGAATTTTCCTGACTTGATTTGCCCTAACGAAAAAATGCATCGACCCCCGACAAAAATGTCCATTCATTTGAATCTACACAATAAGAAGGGTCAAATTAAGGTCTGTAGATGACTCTTCAGGCAGTGGCAACTGGTTGTGTCCCAATAAACTGAGATGAACTGTTTTCCTTCATGATCAATGAAAGGTGAATAGAATGGATAGGTTTCCTCCATATTGCTTTCACTTTCATGTCCTATCAGATCAGTGGTTGGTGAGGTGGAGGGGAGAGGACAGGAAGCTGTTAAACTATTGGGAACGAGCCTGTGTTTGTGTATGTTTACACAAATGATCAGCATTGACAGAGAGCCAGAAGCCTCGTCACAGGAGGAGAGCTCATCTCCGATGATGATGTGTTTCTGACTCTCACAGCAGTACCCAGTCATTAGGGTTGTGTTCATTATGGCATGCATTGGAAATTGTAAAAAATAAGTGTTACTTATCCAGGTAGTCCTTCCCTGTTTCAGTCAGTTTTCTTCCGTTTGGTGCCTAATGAACACAACCCAGCTAACAGACTCTCTCCCAGACATGTACAGTTGAAGTTGGAAGTTTACATACACCTTAGCCAAATACATTTAAACTCAGTTTTTCATAATTCCTGAAATTTAATCCGAGTAAAAATTCCCTGTTTTAGGTTAGTTAGGATCACCACTTTATTTTAAGAATGTGAAATGTCAGAATAATAGTAGAGAGAATGATTTATTTCAGCTTTAATTTCTTCATCACATTCCCAGTGGGTCAGAAGTTTACATACACTCAATTAGTATTTGGTAGCATTGCCTTTAAACTGTTTTACTTGGGTCAAACGTTTCGGGTAGTCTTCCACAAGTTTCCCACAATAAGTTGGGTGATTTTTGGCTCATTCCTCCTGACAGAGCTGGTGTAACTGAGTCAGGTTTGTAGGCCTCCTTGCTCGCACACGCTTTTTCAGTTCTGCCCCCAAATTTTCTATAGGATTGAGGTCAGGGCTTTGTGATGGCTACTCCAATACCTTGACTTTGTTGTCCTTGAGCCATTTTGCAACAACTTTGGAAGTATGCTTGAGGTCATTGTCCATTTGGAAGACCCATTTGCGACCAAGCTTTAACTTCCTGACTGATGTCTTGAGATGTTGCTTCAATATATCCACATAATTTTCCTCCTCATGATGCCATCTATTTTGTGAAGTGCACGAGTCCCTTCTGCAGCAAAGCACCCCCACAACATAATGCTGCCACCCCCGTGCTTCACGGTTGGGATGGTGTTCTTTGGCTTGCAAGCCTCCCGCTTTTCCTCCAAACATAACGATGGTCATTATGGCCAAACAGTTCTATTTTTGTTTCATCAGACCAGAGGACATTTCTCCAAAAAGTAAGATTTTTGTCCCCATGTGCAGTTGCAAACCGTAGTCTGGCTTTTTTATGGCGGTTTTGGAGCAGTGGCTTCTTCCTTGCTGAGCGGCCTTTCAGGTTATGTCGATATAGGACTCGTTTTTACTGTGGATATAGATACTTTTGTACCTGTTTCCTCTAGCATCTTCACAAGGTCCTTTGCTGTTGTTCTGGGATTGATTTGCACTTTTCGCACCAATGTATGTTCATCTCTAGGAGACCGAACGCGTCTCCTTCCTGAGCGGTATGACGGCTGCGTGGTCCCATGGTGTTTATACTTGCGTACTCTTGTTTGTACAGATGAATGTGGTACCTTCAGGCGTTTTGAAAATTGCTCCCAAGGATGAACCAGACTTGTGGAGGTCTACAATTTTTGAGGTCGGCTGATTTCTTTTGATTTTCCAATGATGTCAAGCAAAGAGGCACTGAGTTTGAAGGTAGGCCTTGAAATACATCCACAGGTAAACCTCCAATTGACTCAACTTATGTCAATTAGCCTATTAGAAGCTTCTAAAGCCATGACATCATTTTCTGGAATTTTCCAAGCTGTTGAAAGGCACAGTCAACTTAGTGTATGTAAACTTCTGACCCACTGGAATTGTGATACAGTGAATTATAAGTGAAATAATCTGTCTGTAAACAATTTTTGGAAAAATTACTTGTGTCATGCACAAAGTAGATGTCCAAACCGACTTGCCAAAACTATAGTTTGTCAACAAGAAATTAGTGGAGTGGTTGAAAAACGAGTTTTAATTACTCCAACCTAAGTGTATGTAAACTTCCGACTTCAACTGTATGTATCCCTGTACAGACAAACCTGTTTTTGAGCTAATGTTCCTGCTTCCCACAGTCCCTATAGTGCCCTCCTCTCCTCCTCTGCTTTGGGATCTGAAGTCTTAACAGAAGGATGGTGGGAGGAAACATAATTGTTTTGGTGTTTTTAAACCTTGGCATTTTACTTTACTGTTGTCATAGTTTCTTGATGTTCTTCCTTTCAAGGAATTCCTTTTAAAATGAGAAGATTTGCAGCCAAGTACATTTTTCAGCTGTTTGGTATTTGAGAGTACTTTACATATTCCTCTGAGGGTTTTTGTTGATTTTTTGTTGTTGTTAAGACCGAGATGTACAGTAGGAAGAACCTATAGATGAAGGAAGTGGAGATTCCTACAATATGTTACACTATACCAAGGAGAAACTACCTATACCTCAGCTGCTCTGCTATTCTTTTCAACACAATCAATATTGTTGTAGCTATGTGCCCTGAGGACCCAAAAGTACCTGTCTGTCTTGTAGGGGTCTGGCAAGCAAACATACAGCGGTTAATATATATATATATATATTTTAGTTTGTATTTAATCTATTGAGCTATTACAAACTGAGGTGTACAGTAAACAGTGTGAGCATTCACCCATCAGGTGTACGGTGGAATCCACAACACAATTATATCCCGTGTGTATTTTTCTATAATTTCAGCCCTTTAACCATGGCCACTACAAACAAGACCTGGCACACACACGCTTGGCCGTGTGTGTGTGTGTGTGTGTGTGTGTGTGTGTGTGTCGTGCGCACCCTCGTGCTGTCATTTGTTAGGAGCACAGCATGGAGGAATAAACCTTGTGTTCCTACTGTGTATTTTTTGCTCTCTTACTGTGAAAGCACTTCCGGCTCTTCCACCCTCTCTCTCATTCTCTCGCTCTCTCTCGCTCTCTCGCTCTCTCTCCGTCTCTTTCTTTCTCTGTGAGGGTGGACGTGGGCGGTTCAGAGCGTGGCAGCATCTCTCTGAATGCAGGGAAGGTTGAGACGAGAAGGAAAGAAATACACTGCTAATGAAATACTGAGAAAGACCTGCATACATAGTACAATATAATCCATATAGGTCAGAGGATAATACTAAAGGTGTGTGTGAGTGTGCTAATACCGTGTGTGTGTTTAATGTCTTGTGTTTGTGTCTGTGTCACCCTCTTCCAGGTACATTTCTATGGTAGCTTGGTTTTATATAAGCATCCTTTTTTCTTTTGTGGGCAACATTCCTGCTGTTCTCTGTGCAGCAAAGTGTGTGTGTGTGTGTGTGTGTGTGTGTCACACCCTCTTAACAGCATTGATTCATGCAGCATCAGCCTCCAGCAGTAGGTTTGCTGTGACACGCACACACACACAGTTGATGTACGAGTTTCTGTTGCTGTTTGCTGTGATTCTTTATTTCTCTGACACAGAGGAATTAGGAAATTAGCAGGACCCATCAGTTTAACTGTGAGCATCAACAATCACTAAAACATGTAAATGAGCCTCATTAAGCACTACATTAGGTTTCCTTTCTGTAGAATTTTAAGTGTTCCTTTTCAGTCTTCCATTAATTTCTATTTATCCCTCAATTAATAGATTTCTGATTTTAGCCCATTGAACACCGTCAATGCAGTTCACATTCCCCTGTCATATCTCCTTCCAAACTTCATTACAGCTTTGTCATTGTCATTCTGGTTGACACCAGAAGGTACAACTCTGACACAAGCAAAATGGCTGGATAGACCTGGATGGACGCTGAAGGAAATGGAGCTGTTGTGGGGACTGACAGGTGCACTGCAGTGGAATTGGACAATCAGCATTATCTATCCATGCCGTAACCCTTAGATGGAGGAACATTCTCTTGATTTAGCCTTGATGAAAAACAGATCAGTTTAACTATGACAATCAGTCTGTAAACATTGAAGTTTATAGAGCAGAAGAGGTTAGAGAGTCTAAGTTGTAAGTGTGTCTGCTTCGATGGAATCCACATAAAGAGGGTAGTGGACAGATGGAGGGGAAAAAAATTGGATGAAAGTATTATTGAGGAAGGGGAGGGCTTAATAGCCTACATGGATGGATGGACAGGATGAAAGAGAGAGATGAATGAAAAATACATGGTTAAACAAATAAGATATTGACATTTTTGTTTTCACTCTCAGACAGAGTAGATGTGAGTGCTTTGGGGTTGCCTAGGCAACAGGTTCTCTGTCTGTTGGCCGGGTGGATGGAGGAAAGAAGGGGTGAGTGGGTGTGCAGGAGTCACTAGGGGCTGTTGGAGTGGAGGCAGGCACGGACGATTGGCGCACGGCATGCCACACAGGGACCAACCAACGGCAAAGATGCATGGGAATCCTACGGGTGACCCCTCCACCCCCAGCCCCGCCTCCACCCCCTCAAACTAACACAATCAAAGTACAGTCACAACATTTGTGATATGCCACATACAGTATCACCACACACCTCTGCTGTAGTTAGTCAGGGTGCGGATTGTGGGAGTTAGCGGTGGCTTGTGAAAACGTCATTGTGTGTCAATGAAGCACTTAATGAAAAGGTTGGCTCTTTTTAAATATTTTTTTTAAAGCATTTCTTAGCATTCTCCCGGCCCCCATGTTCCATGTTGACGTGTTAGCTGATTTTGGTAGCTGATTCATGTCCCACTTGAAACACACACCACTCTTGTACTGTTGAGTAGTAAAGGACCCCCCCCCCCCCCCACACACACACACACGGTAAAACACTTGGAGAAAAGTGCTAGTGAAAGGTGCTATATGAATGTAATCCATTATTAAATGTCAGGGACCTTGTGGGCATGACAGTTGTCCTCAAATCACACAGCGTTTATCAATGAATAATACCTCTGGTTATCTTCCTATGACCTTTAGCCAAATAAAATAAAATTGTATTCGTCAATTGCTTTGTAAACAACAGGCGTAGACTAACAGTGAAATGGTTACTTATGGGCCCTTCCCAACAATGCAGAGAGAAAAAATAGAAAAATAATAATTCAAGGAATAAATACATAGTGTATCGTATAGTGTGACTCACATAGCTGTTCCCTTGAGACAAGTTGAACTTACAACCGGCAAATATTACAAACTGTCTCCAGCATAGGCAAATATTGATCACGGATATGTATAGTATGTAATGTCTGTGCTAAAATGGCAACCCAAATTTGTATTCTAGGCCGCACCATTGGGGCATGGGTGTACATTTGTTAAGTGAATGTGCATAGACGGGTTGGTTGTTTAGCAACAAAACCAACACGTGTGCAAATACAGGGCAAAACAGACCGGGTTGGCTTAGATTTTTGACAACATGTTAACTATATTTTGTCTCCAATGTTTATTGAAAACATAAATACATTTGCACAATGAGCACCTGTTGTCTCAAATACATCATTACAGTTGTTGGTTAGCTAGCTAGCAAATTTTAGCCATTTTAGCGTTGACATGAAATCAGTCAAAACACCTCAAGACATGGTATCAAGAATATGATAAAAGTAGCTCAAACGAGTC
This sequence comes from Salvelinus namaycush, assembly GCF_016432855.1. Classification (NCBI taxonomy): domain Eukaryota; kingdom Metazoa; phylum Chordata; class Actinopteri; order Salmoniformes; family Salmonidae; genus Salvelinus; species Salvelinus namaycush. Next base: position 14,052,798 of record NC_052331.1, on the reverse strand, counting down.
ACTTACAATTCCCCACATGGCAGTTTTCTTGTCATTGTTGCTGGCTATCTGGTCATCCAGAATCACAACAACTCCGACTTCTGCCCCATTGAAGCACAACATGCAACAATGTCAACGATTTTGCTGAGTTACAGTTCATATAAGGAAATCAGTCAATTGAAATAAATGTTTTAGTCCCTAGTCAGGTCCTGGGCTGGCATGGTTACACATGGTCTGCGGTTGTGAGGCTGGTTGGCGGTACTGCCAAATTCTCTAAAACGACATTGGAGGTGGCTTATGGTAGAGAAATTAACATTAAATTATCTGGCAACAGCTCTGGTGGACATTCCTGCAGTCAACATGCCAATTGCATGCACCCTCAAAACTTGAGACTTCTGTGGCATGGTGTTGTGTGACAAAACTGCACATTTTAGAGTGGCTTTTTTATTGTCCCCAGCACAAGGTGCACCTGTGTAATGATCCTGCTGTTTAATCAGCTTCTTGATATGCCACATCTGTCAGGTGGATGTATTATCTTGGAAAGGGGAGAAATGCTCACTAACAGCGACGTAAACAAATTTGTGCCCCCCCAAAAATTTGAGAAAAATGCTTTTTGTGACTATTCAACATTTCTGGGATCTTTTATTTCAGCAAATGAAACATGGGACTAACACTTTACAGGTTGCGTTTATATTTTCGTTCGTTATATATGGTGAGAGACATTTCTTTAACAATGCACAGCTACGCTCATCATCCAAAGTGATTTGCATTGAAACACTGAGACGTTTGGAACATCATCCCGTTACAGTATGTGATTATTCATGGTAATAAATGTTTATTTTTGCTCCTTTTTTTTCTCAGCACAGCGGTCTTCCTCTGCTATGTTGTTTGAATCCTAACTTTTGAGAACATTTTGATGTTAGGCTAACTTTCCCTCTCTAAACACATTGGAGCAGAAGATCCATTGTTCTTCTCCTCAGATCTTCTCCTCCAATGTGTTTTGAGAAGGAGACACGCAAAGAGGACGGAAGGACTCAAGGAAACACAGTTGAGATTCACCCTAGGCCAATCCACTGAGGGCTGGCTGCTGAGGATTGTGGATGGGGTGCGTGGGCTAGCCGTACCATACCCCACTGATGAGCCTGTTATGTAATCTCTGTCACTCGCCCGCTCAGGGCAAAGCAAAGGAATGATGTGAAGAGGCAAGATTTTAGGATAACTGTTTTGTGGACTCTGTATTGTACATTGAGTCATCTGTATGATTTGATAAACTAAACAATAATTAACAAAAAAATATGTTTTAATACATTTTCTTTATATTTCATCTACTTGTGTGGTGCTAATAATGTGATGGTAGTTACCATGGAATACTGTTGAGCACAATATTATATTTCCTTATTTAATGGATTAGGTGATGTGTCTGTGAGATGGGAGATTCAAAAAAAGAATGAATTCCTAGCTTTCTTTCATCCTGACTGGAATGTGTTCCTTACTTCTGCTAGTTAGGGGTGTCTGACTGACACTTAATTATCCCACGTACAGAGAAATGATGTGAACAAACCCTCCGTGTCATTCTTAAGTCATTCTTAAGATGTCCTAGAACTGCCATTAAACATCACTGTCCTTCTTTAGGAGGAAATGTGCTGTATTTGTAACTGAACAATGTGATTTTTTAATTGCATTTAGCAACAGCGACACCTTCTGGTTAGTGTGTAACAACACCACTGGTCCAACTTTGATGCAGTCCTATTAGAGCATCATCTTCCTGAACGATACTCTAATTCCAAACTTAGAATGGCTGCTATCCAGCAGTATGTAGGGAGAGACCTTTATAGAACCACGGCAGAAAGTGTGTTTTGTCGTGCTTTGGCTCTGTGCTCCACGTGGGCAGATAGAGCTTACGTTGGGATTTAGCTGGATCGCCTCCGTTTATTGTGTCCAGGCAGCGTTCAATCGTTGACTAATGTCAGATTAGCTATTTGTCTACCCTCCTCGGCTCAGCTGTCCTCCCCTCTGGGAGCCTGTAGCGGGCTGGAGATGCTGCTATGATTTTGAAGTTATTTTCTCTGGATCATATCTGTTGGTCTCTGCTGCACTGCTGCAAAAGGCTACGGTGTGTGCCACACTGCCACTATACTTTTGTTTTCCCGGTGTCACCTATTTCTGTAGTTTGAAAAGGGATCTTTCCAAAACACAAAGTAAAACTGTAAAGTGCTGTTTCCTTACCCTCTCACTTGGTGATTGTGACTGTCGGTTTTCATCTATTCAGGACTGTCATGATGTGCAGTGACTTGTGTTTTTAATGTGCATGCATTTAACATGGGCCATTCTAGCTGACTCACATCACTTATTTCATCCCACTGTGAAAACAATGATTCAGCTATTCCAGGTCAATGTTTGCTGATATAGAAGTGGGAATTCCTCATGCTCATAGCTCTGTGCAGTTGACCTGCGATGCTGCTGACTAGCAGCGGGAGATGTTGAGTCACCTGTGAAACTGGTAGGCAGTGCAGTGTGTATTCTCTCTCTCTCTCTCTCTCTCTCTCTCTCTCTCTCTCTCTCTCTCTCTCTCTCTCTTTCTCTTTCTCTCTCTGTGTGTGTGTGTGTGTGTGTCCCCATGTACCTGCCTTTGTTCTTAGAGTAGTCAGATGAGTCCATGCGGGGTCACTGACCCCCCCCCCCCCCTGTATCAAGCCTTTGACTAGCTAGCTCTTAGCCTATTCCACGACAATGGAGGAGAGAGAAAGTAAAGCGAATGGGTCTTTTTTTTGTTTCATATCAGATCTATTGGAGTGGTGTATAGTGGCCTGGTGTCACTGTTCATTGTTGTGGGAGAAGTACTCTGAACTAAACCTTTTCAAGGGACTCCGATGCAGAAGGATGGTAGCTACGCTAGCCATAAGTCTAGGCCTATACTGTGAAAGCAGCTGACCAATGACCAAGCGTTTCACCACCTGACTTGTCTTCGTGTTGAAATACATTAGACATGAGTAACCAAGTGCATCGCTGTTGATACGAGGCATCGGAGATAATTTTGACAGGATATATGATCATGCCTTGGCATGTAGTTTTTTCTAATGTACACACACGCCCAGTCCGTTCATGCCTTGGTGAGCGCTTGGTGTATATTAGCTGCTTTTCGTCAAATACGGTCATGAGATCCTCAGATGACCTTCCGAGGTCATTCCCACAACTTTTAAAAACCTGTTATCTCCGTCACCACGGCCACCGTGGACAAAACAAGTGTTCAATCACTGACATGCACTGGGGCTCCATTAACTGCCATTATCTAAGAGCTTATTCTTGGCCTTGGGCCTTGAGCCACTCGAGAGCATGGAGCACGCACGTTATCATCACCAGGATAATTACACTCAATTATCAGAACAAAATGAATTTAGATTAGTCCCAATTCACATATGAGCAGCGACACAATAGTAGGCTGAGGCAGTGATGATGATCCCGACGTTGAAATCGTCACTCATTTCTCTTTCATCGTCCCTTGTCTTTCCTGTCTGTTGTCACCAGATATTGGGTGACGGGGTTCACCAGTTCAGACTGTTAATTGGTGATGGTGGCATGTTGCAACCTGAAAGATGGTCTTCGATATTGATGTGATGGTTCATTGCGAAATCCAAGGAAGCCAGATGTTTTCAGATCACAATACCCATGTTATATCTAGAGGAGTCCACATCCCATGCCATCTGTTTAGGTAGATCCAGCAATATGCCCCAATCTGAAAATAATGGGAAAAATATACGCAATATTTGTATTCAAGATTATGCATATCTTTCAAATTCATTTGGGATTGACACGTACTTTAGGAGGAGCTACACAGATGGCATGGGACGTAAACTCAAGATATTATTTTGGGTGTCAACTGCTTTTTTAAAATTCAGCCGACCAAGTCACTGGTACCTGGTGCACTAGATTGCTGAACACAAGCCAGCAAAATAATGGCTTGAACATTATTTGACTTCTTTGTTGTACAGTATGCTGAGCAAAGACTTCACGAGAGACTGTGTCTCCTCTCCCCTGCTACTATCCCTTTCAATGGAGCAGTAGATATTCACGGTCAGTCTAGTTTTATCTCTCAAACTGATTGAAAACTTCTGCTGTCTGTGACTTGGCTCGGATGTGCCAGAGTCAAGGTTTTTCAGAAGGTACTGTAAATGGCCAAACGTATTTCTCCAGTGGGCATATTACTCTTCTACACCAATCTTATTGAATATCTGTCCTTAAAGGAATGGAAACTCTGAGCACCCCTAGCTCTTTTCTGTTCCTGAAGTTTGAAATCAAGTTGGCACAGGATTCGGAGCAAGTTGTCATCTAGGCCTATAACTCTTGATAGTGATTCCATACTTTCGAAGTTCGAGGAAGTATGGAGTAAAAGCATATAGAGAGTTTTATTGTATTTAATTATGTTCTTGGCTCTCTCTGTCTTGATTAGGCCACCAGCCTAGCAGTCCTCTGACTGACTGACTGGGTCATGGCACGCAGAGAGAGAGAGAGGTTGTCAGGATGGGGTGCAGTGGGGCGCACGCTGTCGGGTGTGTGCCTGTGTTGGGATGGGGTTCAGACGGGGTGATGCCAGCGGTCCTCTGACTGACTGACTGACTGACTGACTGACTGACTGACTGACTGACTGGGGCATGCAGAGAATGGCTGTCGGGGTTGGGTGGGGGCTCACTGCAGAGAGAGAGGCTGTTGAGGTAGGGTCAGTGTGGGGTGACGCCTGCCCGCCAGTGGGCCTGCAGCTGTTGCTCTCTCTGCCATGACATGAGGCGTCATTCTGTGAGACTGACACAACCACTGTGCTCATCTCATTGGCATGCAGATTTCAGCATTCAGCCCAGCGGTCACAGACAATACTGCCGAGGGGAATATGTAGAGACAACGGTGGGCTAGCCACAGCACTGCCACTTATTAACCACTTATCCCCCACTTCACTTCTCATCACTTTAAGCAGCACCTGGGTCGTATTCAGTAGGCATGAAATGGGACAAAACGTTTTGAAACAGAGAGGTTGGCTACTACCTACCTAAACTCGACTAAAAGGAACACTGATTTTTGTATTCCCTAGTGTGCGCTACAGAACATGATCCTGATTATTTGTCACGGATAGTAAGCCATCATGATTTCTGCTCTATTTAGCACTTAGCATTTATATCTGCAATGTTCTGAACATTTCACTTGACTAAATTGGCCCCTGGTTTGGCTACGCAAATACAAAGCAAAGTACTGTAATTGGGTTGGTATCCCAATTATGCTTGGGCACTGTATCTTTCTACCGTTAGGCCCTAGTGGTGTAGGATGGAGTGCTACAGTACTGTACCTTCCATGGTTTGTCCTCCAACTCCTCCCTACACTTGCCCTCGCACCTGTCTCTGCCCTCCTGCCCAGCATCCTGGCAGAGCCCCAGAAATATCCCACTACAGCAGTGTGGCGGTACCAATGGCCCATAACCATGTGACCTGTGAAGATGCCGGAGTAAAAACAGCTGAAACAATCCCTGCTGTCTTGACACAGGCTGTGCATAGGGCTTCCCAGGCCTCCCTGAATACATGAGTTATTCTTCTAGAATGTCTGCTGCAGTTATTTATCACGCTTCGATTACAGAACAGAATCGCGTTATTTTTTTTATTTTTTTATTTTTTATTTTTTTTGGGGGGTGGATCAGCTTAATATTGCGGAAAGAATGTTGCTTCCAATGTAATTGTCTGCATCATTTCCAATCCCCCATATTTTTTGGGGTAAATATATATATCCATTCACGTATGCATACATATACACATATATACATACACATACCTACATAGACATACATACTTTTTTTAAAGAGTATACCTTTATTATTATTCCCCGCAAACCCTACCACCGATCCCCCAATTGGAGTAAACTGATAAACATTTCTGTTTTTACCTTCAATTTATACATCTTATACACATTTTACAGACACAGTCTACTTTATAATAGTTCTCTCTTGTTTGTTCTTAGTCCTTCCTCTATTTCTGTTGTCCATCCAGTTTGATTTCCACTTGTAACTGTGCTATTTCACAATAGCTCCGCACCTATACACATTTCACAGATCCCGTATGCCCTACATTGTTTATCTTGTTATTAGTCCCACCCTTCAGCTCCACTCAACCTTTCCCATCTATCTTCCAACATCATCCATTTCGGATTTTTATTTGCCATATATTTTTCAACTGTGCTGTGATGCTTCACAAAAGATTTGAATCTTCCTATTCTCATAGCTTCCACGGATTGTAAATTAAAAATAAACATTTTTGCTAAAATAATTATTATATTATTGATTGATTGACTATGGCTTTTCAAATCCCCCAGTATTGCTATCTGTAGCGTTAGTTCTACGCAAATGTTGCAATTCTTCAACCATTCCTGGACCTGTGACCAAAAACGAGCTACATGCGGACAATACCAAAATAAATGGTCTAATGACTCTGCCTCCTCACAGCAGAATCTACAGAGCTGGGAAGATTGTATCCCCCATATATATAACATTCTATTAGTTGCAAGAATTTTGTACAATAATTTAAATTGAAAAATTCGAAGTTTTGAATCCGGCGTTGTTTTGCGTATCAATTCATAAACCATGTGCCATGGAATGGGTACATCGAAAATCTCTTCCCAACTATTTTGCAATTTATATGGCACAGCTGTAAGTTTTTTGGTCCTTAAATGAAATTGGTATATGTTTTTATTTATCACACTTTTCTTTAACCATTTATGTTCTTTAATATAAGGCCGACATACAAGTTCCTTACTTTTATCCCCTTCCACCTGCCTCTTCCATTTTTGTGGTAATGCTGCAATTAATTGGTTGTAATTTTGGGTAGAGCAGACATTTCCATATGTCTGTGTTAGCTGCATGTGTGACATTACTCCACCAGTCCTATTTATGATATCATTCACAAAAATTATACCTTTTTTAAACATTTCTTCGATAAATACAGTTTTTTTATCAATTACTATATTTGAATTTAACCACAAGATTTGTTGTACTATTTGTTCCGTCCTTTCAGGTGGATTAAACTGAAATTGCAACCAACTTTCTAAGGCTTGTTTAAAAAATAAAGATATTTTGGAGATTATTTCCTTTTCAAGCAACCGAAAGTGAGCAGGTGTAATCTGAATAAAGGGAAAAAGGCCCTTCTTGAACATAGGATGAGACATTCGTACCAATCTACTAGAGAACCAGTTTGGATTTAAGTATAACTTTTGTATGACTGATGCCTTTAGTGAGAGGTCTAATGCTTTAATATTTAATAATTTCTGCCCTCCGAATTCATATTCGTTATATAAATAGGCCCTTTTAATTTTATCTGGCTTGCCGTTCCAAATAAAATTGAATATTTTTTGTTCATATAATTTAAAAAGCAGGTCACTAGGTGTAGGCAAAACCATAAGCAAATAGGTAAACTGTGATATGATTAAAGAGTTAATCAGGGTGATTTTCCCACAAATAGACAGGTATTTTCCTTTCCATGGTAGCAAGATCTTATCTATTTTTGCTAACTTTCTATAAAAATTTATTGGAGTGAGATCATTTCTTTCTTTTGGGATTTGTATACCGAGTATGTCCACATCACCGTCAGACCATTTAATTGGTAAACTACATGGCAATGTAAAATGTGTATTTTTTAGTGATCCAATACGTAATATGGTACATTTATCATAATTTGGTTTTAATCCAGAGAGGATAGCAAATGTATCTAGATCCTCTAAGAGGCCGTGGAGAGATTCTAGTTGTGGTTTTAAAAGAAAACATGAATCATCAGCGTACAATGACACCTTAGTTTTTAGGCCCTGGATTTCTAATCCCTTAATATTAATGTTTGATCTAATTTTAACAGCTAACATTTCGATGGCAATAATAAATAGATATGCCGATAGTGGACAACCTTGTTTTACTCCTCTAGATAGTTTAAAACTTTCTGAGATGTAGCCATTATTTACTATTTTACACCTAGGGTTACTATACATAATTTTTACCCATTTTATAAGAGATTCCCCAAAATTGAAATATTCTAGGCATTTATATATAAACTCCAGTCGTACTTTATCAAAAGCCTTTTCAAAATCAGCTATGAAAACCAGGCCTGGTGTCCCCGATATTTCATAGTGTTCTATTGTTTCCAGTACTTGCCTTATATTATCTCCAATGTATCGTCCATGTAAAAAACCTGTCTGATTAGGATGAATAATATCTGACAAAACTTTTTTTATTCTATGCGCCAAGCATTTTGCTAGGATTTTTGCATCACAACACTGAAGTGTAAGAGGTCTCCAATTTTTTAAATGGACTGGATCTTTATATATACCACTTGGGTCCTGTTTCAGTAATAATGATATCACACCTTCTTGTTGCGTGTCTGATAATCTATCATTTATATTGGAGTGGTTAAAACAAGCTAATAATGGTCCTTTGAGTATATCAAAAAAATGTTTGTATACTTCCACTGGTATGCCATCCAGTCCTGGAGTTTTCCCATCCTTAAAGGCCCCAATTGCATCAAGTAGTTCCTCCTCTGTAATTAGGCCTTCACATGAGTCTTTCTGTACAGATGTTAATTTTACATTATTATTAGGGAAAAAATCCATACAATTAGTTTCAGTTAGTGGAGATGGAGGAGCCTGAAACGAAAATATATTCTTAAAGTACTTTACTTCCTCTTTCAAAATATCATTTGGTGAATCATGCGTGACTCCATCATTTGTAACAAGTTTTAATACGTTTTTTTTGGTAGCATTTCTATATTGAAGATTGAAAAAGAATTTGGTGCATTTTTCCCCATATTCCATCCAGTTCGCTTTATTTTTGTAATATATTACACTGGATCTTTCTTGAATAAGTTCCTCCATTTCTTTTTGTTTTTCCTCTAACTTATTCTGTGCCTCTATGGTACCGTTTTTATTGTTATCTAACTGTACTGTTAGTCCTTCAATTTCCTTTGTTAATATGGACTCTTTTGATCGAAATTGCTTTTGTTTTATAGATGAGTACTGAATTGCATGGCCTCTAAAGGCACACTTAAAAGTGTCCCATACAATATGGGGATCTGCTGTACCTATGTTATGTCTAAAAAAGTCAGTTATAAATTCTTCTGTCCTAGTTCTAAACAATTTATCATCTAGTAGGCTTTGATTAAATTTCCAATATCCTCGCCCACGTGGAAATTCTGTAAGAGTAATATATATGCCAATTATGTGATGGTCCGACCGCATTCTGTCCCCTATCAAACACTTTTTAACTTTTGGTGCCAGAGAGAATGATATAAGAAAGTAGTCAAGGCGACTAGCTTGATTAAGCCTCCGCCATGTATATCTCACTAGGTCAGGGTATTTAAGTCTCCATATATCCACTAATTCCAATATATCCATGACATTCCTGATTTCCTTAAGTGCCTGAGGGTGATAGTTTGTAGTGTGATTTCCTTTCCGGTCCATAGAGGTATTTAAGACCGTATTAAAATCTCCCACTATAATAATAGAGTCTAGTGTTGCTTGTAGAGTTGATACATTCTTATATATATTGTCAAAGAAGCTTGGATCATCATTATTCGGACCGTATAGGTTAATAAGCCATATATGTTTATTGTCCAATAACATATTTAAAATAATCCATCTACCTTGAGGATCTGTTTGGACAAGTTGCACATTTGGATCAAAGTTATTATTAATTAAAACCATCACCCCTTTTGAATTTCTTTGCCCATGGGAAAAATATATTTCGCCCCCCCAGTTCTTTTTCCACAAAACTTCATCTAAAACTGTTGAATGGGTTTCCTGTCACGATCTTTCAAGATCGAACCCAGAAGCAGACCAGGACAAGGAGCGTAGGAAGAAGGTGAGTATTTATTTACAGTGAAATGTGAAAAGGTAGATATATCCAGATGGCGTAACGGGCAGCGGTGGTGAGTAGATGAGAGGTAATAGGTGAATCCAATGTAGTAGCAGAATCCTCTGTCAACCAGGCGGGAATGGAGTGAATGATCCAGGTGAGTAACTGAAGACAAAACAAACGGAGGTAAGTTCAAGGCAAGCAATACGTAAATGAAAACAACAAAACAAATTCTATCCAACTGGAGTCTGGTACTCAGGCACAACATACTGTTCATGGCTAACGATCCGGCAAGGAATGGAAGTCAGGTCAGAGCTCTTGAAGGGTAGAGATGATGATCAGGACAGGTGTGCAGATTACTGACGGGAAACAGGTGCGGGTGAAATCAATCTCCCAATGAGCTAATTCGCCCGGCAACCAGACAGGGTGCGTTCCAGGACACCTGAAACACACTCCAGGACAGACACACAGGCAAACCCAGACTCAGGAAGCGGGATTCGTGACATTTCCTGTAAACAGTAGATATTATAATCCTTCTCTTTTAGCCAGGTAAATACTGATCGTCTTTTCTTATTATCTGCTAAGCCATTACAATTGTAACTGGCTATACTTATTTCACCACTTACCATAATGAGACACACCTTTCAATTATTTTTATCAAAATATATGTTTGTAAACGTCCTATTAAAAAGTAACATAATGATTGAGTGTCTATATAGTTGTACCATGACATTTGCATCTCCACTAAGCAAACCTCCAATTGGTCCCCACTATTCCACCCGCCAAAAGCCCCCATCTCGAGTTGGGTTGTCATCCCAATGCCCGGCAGACCACCCCCGACCCCCCGCATTGCACAGCCCCGGACCGTCTGGGATCCATCCTTCGAAAAGTGCACACAGCACCATCCACCGAACCGAAGCAGATCCATTGCCAAATGCATTTCCATCGCCCTCACCTCGATTTTTATTACATATTGCTGTGAATCATCCTCTATAGTCCCTAACATCTTTTACTTCTTCCTTCGCAACAGTTGTGGGATACACACATACACCCACACACATTCAGCCCTTACCCCCACACAACCATAAGCTCACCCTCTCAACAATTGCACCATCCCAGAGCCCAACTCAAGATGGGTCATGATTTACAAATGTACTTGCAGTTGCAGCTGCATGAGAAGGCCTGCAAGACCGCGCAAAAAATGAGCATAAATGTAGAGATTTATTTACCATTGTCACATCCTAGATGATGGAGGTCAAATGTACACCTTCTTCCTGAAACACCCACAATACGGTCATCCATTTTGACCATGTTCCCAAGCATCTCCATGCAGTCCGATTGGTTTCGTGCCACCAGGGCCACAATAATATACCCCCTCTCTGAATGTCCGAGTGTGACCCCCTCCCCATGGGTTACTGCAGCTAGTGTTGCCAGCACTGCCACTGCCTGGGTGGGGGCACCCCACCGGAATCCCCACCGGCTAGGTACAAGGTCGTCAAGGTTCTCATTAGCAGCTTTGAGAATTTCCTTGTTTATTATGCTCTCCCTTTAGGGGGCTTTGGCTTTGCAGGACCAACCCTGCCAAGCAGGCTCAGAATCTTGAGGGGGCAGTGCTGCTCTTGGTCCCTGACCTCATTTTGGCTGCATACAGACCGCTTACAGCATGCACATAAAACAGTTAGGGACTTCTCCTTAGTATCTGGGCCATTCATGTGGGTGTCTAGGGTATAGGGCCATGGACCGTACCATTAAAATAGGATAATAAATAATTAGATATAATTTATTTTAAAAATGTAGTTCCCCATGATAGGACAATAAATAAATAAGACGTATAATTCATTATAAAAGTATATCCATCATCTGAACAACATTGAAAGCCCTCTCATACCCGGCCCACAGCAATACACTGGCTCTGGGATATGCAACTATTTCATTACTCACTCACTCAACTTTCCAAACATAACAAATAAAAATAAACACACACCACACCATCCACACATACTGTGCCTTCTGTTTACTTAGTTTTTATCTTCACTATGTAGAAATAGTGCTTGTGTTCAATTAGTTATATGTGAAGATTTATAGAAAAGCTATATTTTGTATTGTATTGTTACAATCAGTAACCGGGCTTGAATTGTGTTTATTTTCCTCATCTATGAGAACTTTGTAATTTTTAAAATAACCATGGAGTAATCTTTGTGTCTCTGAACAACTGGTTATCAATATATAGTTTATCAACGACGAGAGCTACTCGTTTCGCTTTTAATCTATTTTCTTTGAAAATTGGATACAGAACTTTGCGCCGTTCTGCAATTTCTTTCGGAAACTGATCATTCATGCCAATTTTGGTCCCAGCAAGTCTTTTACCCAGGCTTTTAACCATTATTTTATCTTTAAATGAAGCAAATTTGGCAACGATTGGGCGTTCGTACCTCTGCCCTCTCTGTCCGAGGCGGTGTACACGTTCAAGTTGGATCTTATCGATAACTTCGCGTGGAATCTGAAGCGCTGCAAAAAGGAACTCTCTAACTACAGATTCAGGAACCTCTCCTTCTTTCTCTTGGATACATGTAAGTACCAAATTCTCTCTCATGGATCTAGTTTGTATGTCCAGTAAGCATTCCTTCAGAACGTTGTTCTCCTTTTTAAATTCATTCATTTCGGTTTCAATCTTATTGACTGTCCCTTTTAGCGCGTGTGTTTCCTTCTCCAAAGCCGCAGCTTTTTCATCACTCATCTCTAGGCTTGCCTTCAACTCTTTTATATCTTTACTAACTAATTCAAGTATACCCAGTTTGTCATTTATTGATTTTAACAGATCGGTTTCGACCTTTACCATTACCTTTACCAATTATGATAAAGTTGGTTGGTTAGATATTTCTTTGGGTTGGGGCTGATAGGTAGTTCTTAATGATCTAGTGAAAGTCAAGAAGAGTTCTCCTCCCCTTCTCCTGAGGTGCTGCTGATGCAGTATTCATCAGACTGGTAGGATGGAGGGAAGAGGAATTAAGGGGAGGATGGCGAGAGGTGTATGAAGGGTGGGATGGAGTGGGAGAAAAGAAAGAGAGAGGTTCTGATCTCATTTCTGCTGCCTAAGGTTTTTTCCCGTGGCCCAACTTCTCTGCTCGTTAGCCCGTCTCGCTCCCTCCGGATTGCTGTAGGAAGGAGGATCACTGTGTGTGTGTTTGCGTCTGCGGGAGTGTGTGTGTGTGCACACTACGCATCAGTGAAATATAAAAATCTGTTTGGTAAAAGTTACCAGAGATTGGACCCCAGAGTATGTGTAGGAGGTGATGACATGTCAAATAAGGCATTATGGGAAGACTAAGTAGTGTTTTACTTGTCCAGCATACCACATCAGTGGCATTGAATGTGTTCAAAGGTTCTCTCTGTATGTATGTATGTATGTGTGTGTGTGTGTGTGTGTGTGTGTGTGTGTGTGTGTGTGTGTGTGTATTGGGAGCTTGGTATCTTCAGTGCAGCACATTTTCTCTCTGTAGAGCCCTGCTTTATTGTCCCCCAGCAGGCAATTTGTTCCCGCTGCATGTCATCATCAAACAAATTCAGGTAGACGCATAATATCAAATAGTTTAAATACACTCACAGTGCAGAGCAAAATAGTTTCCTCATTTGCATATATAGGGGCCAATATACTGTGGCACATCCTTACTATGGCCAGTGTGGCTCTGTGGATTCGCAACTCTTTGTCTTAATCAATCAAATTTCAATCAAATGTATTTATAAAGCCCTTCTTACATCAGCTGATGTCACAAAGTGCTGTACAGAAACCCAGCCTAAAACCCCAAACAGCAAGCAATGCAGGTGTAGAAGCACGTTCACACTAGCATGCTACTTAGAATGAGCAAACTATTGGGCATGAATTCTAAGGAGTATTGGGTACGCATGCTAAGTAGTAGGCCTATGCTAGTATGGACATTGGAATATAGCCTCTATGGCAGCTGTCGGTCTCGGTGTTGTGCCCTGCCTTGGAGCAGCACAGTGTATAACATAAGTCTCTTTGGCACAGCGGCTCTGTGCTTCCATTAAACTGGCTATGCTTTGACACCACCCAAGGGGACATCACCTCTCCCTCCAATGCAGTACAGCTGACAGCATTTGGAACAATTCAACAATTCAATCCCGCCCGCCCGGCTGGCAGGGGGGTTGGTGTAACTCAAACGTTTTTTTTTTTATTCAAGCGGTTTTACATTTTCTGATGTTGTCTCTTTTAGGTCTAGGATGTTTCCTGGGGAAAGGAGTTTGATTTGATTATTTTTCGACGATTGTCAGAAGATATGAAGCAAAATTCCCGAAAGGAAATTCATCCTCATGCTTTTCTCTCTCTTGTCCGAGTACACAGGAATGGTGTACTAGAGAGACACGGCCGGGTTTATGCTCTTCTCAGGATACTAATGCTGTTCGTCCCTTTGAACTCTTTATTTATTTATTTAGCTAACAAATTCGATTTCTCTTCTTTTTGTTGGTTTATTTGATTTAAAAAATACTGCCCTTGTCTGTAGCCACTGAAATAATAATACTTTAAGTGATTCTAATGATAGAGTAGCCTAAGAAATGAAATGTTGTTTTAGTGTGTACTACTAGCCACATGATCGGTACCATTCTGTCTATGATGTCACTGTCCTCTGTAAGACTGTCTGTGACGGCAGCGATTTTACTGTCCTGAAGCACAAGGTCTTTTTGACATCAGCATATGAATTTGAAAATTGCTGATAGCAATAACATTGATAGGGTAATTCCCCCCCAAAAAAGCAGCATTATAATCACATTTCAGTTCCAATCTGATTATAATCACATAGCAGCAACAATCTTTTAGTGAGCAGCAGCTTTCTTACTGGTGCCATGTTATGTGTTACACCCTCTTAGGATAAAGTCTTCTGACCTGCCAGAATACAGTAACTCAATGGTCACTTGTAGGTTTGTTGATTTCACCATGTTCTTTTCTGGTTAAATCACCTTGACTGTCAGTCACTGTGAGTAATACTGTGTTGGAGTCAGGAAATACCAGTCCTGATGGTGCTATGGGACATGATGATGATGATGATACCCATCATTAAGAATATAATAGACAGGGTAATGCCATGTCATCTTGGTGGGATAGATGCTTAGAGTTTTCACTAAATTATTTTTGGGGTTATTCAATTTCATGGCGGGGCGGGCAGATGCCTCTGCTTAGCAGCCTGGAGGAGATTTTATACTTTTTGGAGGACGGAGGAATAAGGAATAAGCATCTGTTGATTTGGTGTCTTTGATATTCAGATATCATTAGAGAAGGAATTGAACGGAGGCTCTGGACATCACATTTATTTATATATTTTCCAAGCTGTCCTCTGCTGTTATTCGCCCATCACTCACCCTAGGCCATGATAATTGTTTTTAATCATTTAACATAATGCCGCCACTAAGGCTACGCCATAGAGAGTTTGTGTGTGTGTGTGTGTGTGTGTGTGACTTACATCATAGTGTATCAGTACTGTCAGTCACCTATGGAACTAATTAAGTGAAACCAAATTAGTCTCAGCTCCTCTTTTCGAGATGGTTGAGGATTGTTATCATTCACAGATGTGCCACGTTTAAAAGGCACCACCACAACAACCCTGAACGCAGCATGAAATACACCACTAAATGGGCAGCTGGAACCAAGAGCCTTTTCCATTCTGAAAATAATTACGCAACAGCCAGGGCTCTAATTCATATAAATACCATTTGGAGTGTTGAATTTGATTGCATATTTATACTGAACAAAAATATAAACAATACATGTAAAGTGTTGGTTTCATGAGCTGAAATAAAAGATCCCAGAAATGTTCCATACACACAAAAAGCATATTTATCTCAAATGCTGTGCACAAATTTGTTTACATTCCTCTTAGGGAGCATTTCTCCTTTTCCAAGATAATCCATCCACCTGACAGGTGTGGCATATCAACAAGCTGATTAAACAGCATGATACTTACACAGGTGCGCCTTGTGCTGGGGGCAATATAAGGCCACTCTAAAATGTGCAGTTTTGTCACAGAACGCAATGCCACAGATGTCTCAAGTTTTGAGGGAGCGTGCAATTGGCATGTTGATTGCAGGAATGACCACCAGAGCTATTGCCAGAGAATTGAATATTAATTTCTCTACCATAAGCCACCTCCAATGTCGTTTTAGAGAGTTTGGAAGTACGTCCACCTGGCCACACAACTGCATACCACGTGTAACCACGCCAGCCCAGGACCTCCACATCTGGCTTCTTCACCTGCAAGATTGTCTGAGACCAACCACCCGGACAGCTGATGAAACTGTTTGTTTGCACAACCAAAGATTTTCTACAAACTGTCAGAAACCGTCTCAGGGAAACTCATCTGCATGATTGTCGTCCTCAACGGGGTCTTGACCTTACCGCAGTTCGGCGTCGTAACCAACTTCAGTAAACAAATGATCACCTTTGCTGGCCACTAGCACGCTGGGGAAGTGTGCACTTCACAGATTTATCCCGGTTCTCAACTGTACCAGGCAGATGGCGTTTTGTTGGCGAGCGGTTTGCTGATGTCAACGTTGTGAACAGAGTGCCCTATGGTGGCGGTGGGTTTATAGTATGAGCAGGCATAAGCTACGGAAAACCAACACAATTTCATTTTATCGACGTCAATTTGAATGCACAGAGATACCGTGATCCTGAGGCCCATTGTCGTGCCATTCATCCGCCACCATCACCTCATGTTTCAACATGATAATGCAAGGATCTGTACACAATTCCTGGAAGCTGAAAATGTCCCAGTTCTTCCATGGCCTGCATACTCACCAGACATGACACCCATTGAGCATGTTTGGGATGCTCTGAATCAACGTGTATGACAGTGTTTTACAGTTCCCGCCAATATCCAGCGACTTCGCACAGTCATTGAATAGGAGTGGGACAACATTCCACAGGCCACAATCAACAGCCTGATCAACTCTATGTGAAGGAGATGTGTCGTGGTGCATGAGGCAAGGGTGGTCACACCAGATACTGACTGGTTTTCTGATCCACGCCCATATCTTTTTTTCAAGGTATCTGTGACCAACAGATGCGTATCTGTATTCCCAGTCATGTGACATCCATAGATTAGGACCTAATGAATTGATGTCAATTGACTGATTTCCTTACATGAACTGTAACTCAGTCAAATCTTAGAAATTGTTGCATTTTGCGTTTTACATTTTTTGTTTAGTATTAAATGTGTTTTTTATCATGTGATCAATACAAAGCATCCTCAGTGGATCATACATGAATACAAATATGCATATTTGTAATACTTCAGGTATAAGCCCTTATAATGTTTATAATTTACTATTACTACTGACTGAAAGTAGCTGTTATTTGTCAGGATTTCATGAGATGATAATAACACATTCTAAAGTGGTCATTGATGCCTAAGTCTTATGATGCATTATAACCACATTATAATAAATGACTGCACCTGATGCCTATTGTTGATAGCGTGACCTGCATTTCCGTAGCACCATAGCACCGTGTCTCCCAGACAAGCTGCTGTTGTAGATCTCTATGTTAAGTGCATGAAGAGGATGGGCTAGTAATTATAGGATTCCTCCTGATTTGTAGTGCCGCAACTAGGCTTGGGCGGCATACCGGGGTATTTTGAAATGCTAACGGTATATATTTCAATAGCGTCAACAATAGCTTGGCTGGGTGTGTGCTACGCCACTGGTTTTAACTATAAGTTAACTATCTAAGCTGTACCAGATATATAAAATCATTTCCGTTCAGGGCTCCAGCTATGCGTTTGGTTTGGTAACTTGCTAGTGGCCAGATTGCAAGATAAAAATGATAGGTTAACGCAATCAATCAGTTCCTGGTTCAAGATCCCTGCTGTTTATATTGATTTTGTGCGTCCAACATAAAAAATGTACCTATATAAAGTTTGCACACCTACTCATTCAAAGGGTTTTTCTTTATTTTTTACTATTGTAGAATAATAGTGAAGACATCAGAACTATGGAATTAGGTAGCAACCAAAAAAGTGTTTAACAAATCAAAATATATTTTATATTGAGATTCTTCAAAGTAGCCACCCTTTGCCTTGATGACAGCGTTGCACACTCTTGGCATTCTCTCAACCAGCTTCACCTGGAATGCTTTTCCAAAAGTCTTGAAGGATTCCCCATGTATACTGAGCACTTGTTGGCTGCTTTTCCTTCACTCTGTGGTCCAACTCATCCCAAAACATCTCAATTGGGTTGAGGATAGGTGATTGTGGAGGCCAGGTCATCTGATGCAGCACTCAATCACTGTGTTTCTTGGTCAAACAGCCCTAACACTGCCTGGAGGTGTGTTAGGTCATTGTCCTGTTGAAAAATGAATGAAAGTCCCACTAAGCGCAACCAGATGAGATCGCGTATTGCTGCAGAATGCTGTGGTAGCCATGCTGGTTAAGTGTAAAATAAAATCACTGACCGTGTCACCAGCAAAGCACCCCCACACCATCACAACTCTTCATCCATGCTTCACATGTGGAGGTCATCCGTTCACCTACTCTACGTCTCACAAAGACACGGAGGTCGAAACAAAAATGTAAAATTTGGACTCATCAGACCAAAGGACAGATTTCCACCGGTCTCATGTCCATTGCTCGTGTTTCTTGGCCCAATCAAGTCATTTCTTCTTATTGGTGTCCTTAGTAGTGGTTTCTTTGCAGCAATTCGACCATGAAGGCCTGATTCACTCGGTCTCCTCTGAACAGTTGATGTTGATGTGTCTGTTACTTGAACTCTGTGAAGCATTTATTTGTGCTGCCATTTCTGAGCCATTTCTGAGTCTGGTAATGAACTTATTCTCTGCGGCAGAGGTAACTTTGTGTCTTCCTTTCCTGTGGCGGTCTTCACGAAAGCCAGTTTCATCATAGCGCTTGATGGTTTTTGCGACTGCCCTTGAAGAAACTTTGAAAGTTCTTGAAATGTTCCGGATTGACTGACCTTCATGTCTTAAAGTAATGATGGACTGTCGTTTCTCTTTGCTTATTTGAGCTGTTTGTGCCATGATATTGACTTTGTCTTTTACCAAATAAGGCTATCTTCTGTATACCACCCCTACCTTGTCACACCACAACTCAAACGCATTAATAAGGAAAGAAATTCCACAAATTAACTTTTAAGAAGGCACACCTGTTAATTGAAATGCATTCCAGGTGACTACCTCATGAAGCTGGTAGAGAGAATGACAAGAGTGTGCGACGCTGTCATCAAGGCAAAGGGTGGCTAATTTAAGGAATCTAAAATATATTATGATTTGTTTAACACTTTTTTTCATGTGTGTTATTTCATAGTTTTGATGTCTTCACTATTATTTTACAAATAGTAAAATAAAGAAAAACCCTTGAATGAGTAGGTGTGTCCAAACTTTATATATATATATATATATATATATATATATATGTATATGTATGTGTGTGTGTATAAATTAATAATAATTAAAACATTTTGGGGAAATAGCGGCAGTTGTGTGCACTGCCGTTAATACCGTATACACCGGTATGGTACAGGAACGGTTTGAAAATCTGCATACAGCCCAACCCTAGCCGCAACTCAGCACGGGTTGTGAACACTGTTGTCAGCTAACATAATGATGCACCCAGCTCATTGTCTTGACATGTGTGGGTGGGTGGCAAAGCACGGCACAGGGACACAGACAAAATATGCTCGCACAGCTATTCCGGGCGTCCTTTTCAGGCATCACTGAAACCTTGAATGGGATTGAAAGAGACAGAGATTATTATATATATATATATCTCATTCATTAGTCAGTTGGTTGGTTAGCTGTACTATAGGTAGGAAACATTGCTAGCTGTCAGAAAGGGAAGGGCATCAATAAATGTTGTTGTGACAGAACGTTTTTATTTAAGAGGAGGAACAGCCTTAAACACATTTCATATCCGCTGGTGTGCTGTGACTCAATATGTTTGAAATGCTGTACGCTGAGAATACATTGGACCAGTGTCCGAACTCACAACATTCATGTGAAGGTCAGGGTTGTCAATGGTTACCGCCCAAATCATCATACCTCACAGGGCATTGATAGAAAAGGAAAGGGATTTCACATCATTATTTCTCAGTAGCATCTGAAGGTGAAGGCCTCAACATAATGTTTTGGTGTGAAGAACCTTTGATTTCAAAATAATATTATTTCTTCATCCCCACACATGGCTGAGAATGTTGTTTGAGGATTTTCTTTCTTTCTCTCTCTGTGTGTTTCTCTGTCTCACTCTTCTACGAGGCTTTGATTTGAAGCGGGGCCGGTAGTGTAGCGAGGAGGAGGAGGAGGACGAGGTGAACACACACACACACACACCTAAAAAAAAACTTACCTAAGTGCTGTAGTGTAGCGAGGAGGAGGAGGAGGACTGGGAGCCACCAGCCCACGCAGGCAAAGCTGTGAATACTGTGCATTCAAGATTGAATCCTCCCCCGTCCTTTGGCTGTTCTAGCAGCTTCCCTCCATAGACCAGCCGAAAGCCTCACCTCACCATCAGGCTCCAGTCCTCAGCCTCAACCAACCAAGCATTCAAGGAGATTTGAACCCTTCTCTCTCTTAAAAACAACACAGATTTTTGTCTTGTTCTTCTTAGTGAGATAAACATGTTCTTAACCAACCCAGAACTGTAGATATGGTACTGAATATAATCAGCTGACACAGTAAGCACAGAGTGTGGTGGTTTGATGGTTATGAAGACAGCGCCGAGTCAAGCCCCCCCCCCCCCCCCCCCCACCTATGCATCTATCCGCTCAAGAACAGTACATATACACTAATACACACACAATACTAAATACACATTCAAATCTAAGCATGTTTCAGAGACAGAGAAGCGTCTGGAATTTCTTCTCTCCGGCATCAGCCTCCCACAGACTTCCTCAAACCTCTAATTTTCTCTGCAGTGGAAGAATTGTGATGAACGCTAGTCTGTAGTGCAGCTGAATTTTAAAAAGCCACACACACCCACGCTCGATATCACTACTGCAAGCATCATTATCCTAAACTTTGCTCTGTAGCCCCCTTCTGCTGTGTGTGACTGTCTCTGTTTATTGGTCTTTTTACTTATTCATGTGCCTACATTAATTCTGTGTAAATGCACAACGGACAGAATTATATTAATAAGTCTGCCACATTGATTATTGAATTGACCTGTCAGTGTGCAATCAATGACCCAGTTGATCTTTTATTTCCTCCAGATTGGTAGGTTAGGGGTAGAGATTTGTTTATATTTTGGTGCTGTGTGCGTGGGTGGGTTTGTCTGGGTGGAGAATTGTTGGCTGTACACTGTGTGGGAATGTGTGTGTGAGTAGTGTTTGATGCACATATTGCTGTAGTGTAGGAGGATGAGGAGGAAACACACTCATTAAATGCAAGATGGCGCTGATAGACATGGCCGCTCTGTTTCTGGTTCCTAAGCAACCTTGCATTATTAATATTATTATTATTTATATTTTTTATATTTTTCTTCTCACATTATTAGCCGAGAAAGTTTTTTGCATTATTACATACAGCCAGGAAGAACTTTTGGACATCAGAGCGGTGGTAACTCACCAGCAATACAAATTTCCTGAATTGGATCCTTTGTTCGTACCCCCCAAGGCGATTGAACTTATCCCAGAGGCTGCTCCAAGACGCCGCCGGCGAAAGAAGAGGTTTTCAGATTGGACTTTTTTCAGAGTATATTACTCGCTAATGTTCAGTCCCTGGACAATAAAGTAGACGAGCTCAGGGCGAGAATCTCCTTCCAAAGAGACATCAGGGACTGTAACATACTCTCTTTCATGGAATCATGGCTCTCTCCAGATGTACTGTCCCCGTCCATACATTCAGCTGGGTTCTCAGTACATTGTGCAGGTAGGAATAAAGAACTCTCCGGGAAGAAAGGCGGAGGTGTATGTTTCACAATTAACTGCTCGTGGTGTGATTGTGGTAACATACAGGAACTCAAGTCCTTTTGTTCACACGACCTAGAATCGGGTGTTCTTCCCACTGTGACGATTAAAACCTATTCAAACCCAAAAATGTGGATAGATGGCAACATTCGGGCAAAACTGAAAGCTCAAACCACCGCATTTAACCACGGCAAGGTGACTGGGAATATAGTTGAATACAAACAGTCCAGTTATGCCCTCCGTAAGGCAATCAAACAGGCAAAACGATAGACACCAAACATATGTAGCAGGGACTCCAGACGATCATGGATTACATAGGGAAAACCAGCTACGTCGCAGACACCGACGTCTTGCTTCCGGCAGACAAGTTAAATATCTTCTTAGCCCCGCTTTCAGGTTAACATAGTGCCGAGGACGCGGGCCGCTCCCATAGACTGTGAGCTCTCGTTCTCCGTGGCCAACGTGAGTAAGAAATGTTTAAGCATGTTAACCCTCGCAAGGCTGCTGGCCCAGACGACATCCCTAAACCAGCTGGCTGGAGTGTTTACGGACATATTCCATCTCTTCCTATTGCAGTCTGTTGTCCCCACTTGCTTCAAGATGTCCACCATTGTTCCTGTACCCAAGAAAGCGAAGGTAACTGAACTAAATTGCTATCATCCAATAGTAGAGGTTGACATGGGAACAGGACTCCCGTGGGTCTTGTGGGATTCTGGCAGGAATGGGAGTGAATTTCTAGAGTCAAGTTCGGGACAGGATCAACAGTCTACATCAACGGGCAGTACAGGAATAGAGTTTTTTTCAGTATAAATATGTAATGGGTGGAACATTTCATAAAAACAACAACTGTGTAGCCTAGGCCTAATATAGTTTACTTAAAGAAATATATATAAAAAATGTATTACCCCCCTTCCGTTGACTCACTCTTGCGCCTCACTCCAGTTGTAGCCAGTCACTACGCTACCTCAGATGCCAACCTACATTAGTAGGCTAAATGAAGAAGACTTCAATAGAGGATTTGCAATGTCTTGTTGCAGCCAAGGACCCATCATTAACATTAGAGCTAAGGATAGAGCGATGTTTTAAATGCTGTAAAAAATGCTTTAATCAAATAGGCTCCCAACCGGGAAAGTGGGACAAGCGACCTGAAGCGGCATAGCTGCTCTACTCCTAACAACCTTACTGTCAAGCCTGCTGGGATCTCTGTCCTCATCCTCCAGCCTAAATCAATTTACATTTAGGTAGATACATACACTCTTATCCAGGCAACTCACGCCTACAGTCAGTGCATTTAACGAAAATAGTTAAGACAACCACGTATCACTTATTGCATTACTGAAATTATTTTTAACACTTCCTTAACAAACACAATAGCCTTCATATTTCTGCGTGCAAAAATGAGCACGGGACGAGACTGACTTTTATCGGGAATGGACAGGAAAGTTCAGGGGTTATAGAACTATTGCGAGATCAGTACAGGAAAGAAATGAACAGAAGGGACAGGAATTCATTTTCTGTCATCATGAAGTGCTTTGAGAGGCTAGTTAAGGATCATGTCACCTCCACCTTACCTGACACCCTAGACCTGCATACTGCCCCAATAGATCCACGGATGATGCAATCGCCATTGCACTGTACACTGCTCTATCCCATCTGGACAAGAGGAATACCTATGTAAGAATGGAGCGGCAGGTAGCCTAGTGGTTAGAGCGTTGGACTAGTAACCGAAAGGTTGCAAGATGGAATCCCCGAGCTGACAAGGTAAACATCTGTCGTTCTGCCCCTGAACAAGGCAGTTAACCCACTGTTCCTAGGCTGTCAATGAAAATAAGAATTTGTTCTTAACTGACTTGCCTAGTTAAATAAAGGTAAAATCATTAAAAAAATGTTGTTCATTGACTACAGCTCAGCCTTCAATAACATAGTACCCTCCAAGCTCATCATTAAGCTTGGGGCCTTGGGTCTGAACCTTGCCCTGTGCAACTTGCCCCTGTAATGGGCCGCCCCCACTACTCTGATCCTCAACACAGGTGCCCCACAAGGGTGTGTGCTCAGCCCCCTCCTGCACTCTCTGTTCACCCATGACTGCATAGCCACGCATGCACTCCAACTCAATAATCAAGTTTGTAGTTGACCTAACAGTGGTAACAGCCTGATTACCAACAATGACAAGACAGCCTACAGGAAAGAAGTGAGGTCCCTGGCGGAAGGGTGAAAATAACCTCTTCCCTCAACGTCAACAAAACAGATGAGCTGATCGTGGACTTCAGGAGACGGCAGAGGGAGCACGCACTCATCCACATCGACGGGCGGCTGTGGAGAGGGTGAAAAGCTTCATGTTCCTCGGGGTACACATCAATGGCAATCTGAAATGGTCTACCCACTCAGACATGGTCTACCCACACGTGGCTATGAGTACTGACCGAAAGGAAAGTTTTACTTCAAGTAGAATTTGTTTTCTACTTATCAGTCTCCAGTAGTAGCTAGCATCACATGGGCTAGCTATCGAGTAACCTAAAGCCTTGCAGCGTGGGCTAACATGTTCCGCTGACATTCAGCAAGTGTGGAGGTGGCTCTAGCACCTCTGCGAATCAGGGGACTAAGAGTCTCCACCTACATAAATGATTACCTGCTTTGCTCCCCGTCACAGGAGCAAGCAGTGTGAGACACGGTAGATAAAACCAGATAAAGATCTGTTTGGTGCCCATACGGAATCGAATACCAAGACATCAAGCTGGATTCTCTCTCTTATCGGGCTACACTATTGAACGGCCGCATTACGAGGTACACAACGTCACCTCAATCTAAAGATAGCAGTAACCTCAGAATGTCTCTCGGCTCTGCATCACAGGAAAAGCCCCTAGAACTTCCGCTAGGGGTAGTATCAAATCACATCTTATTGGTCACATACACATATTTAGCAGATGCTATTGGTCACATACACATAGTTAGCAGATGTTATTGGTCACATACACATAGTTAGCAGATGTTATTGCGGGTGTAGCAAAATGCTTGTGTTCTTAGCTCCAACAGTGCAGTATCTAATAATTCACAACAATACACACACATCTAAAGTAAAGAAATATGTAAATATTAGGACGAGCAATGTCGGAGTGCCATTGACTAAAATACAGTAGAATAGAATACAGTATATACATATGAAATGAGTAAAGCCGTATGTAAACATCATTATTAAAGTGACTAGTGTTCCATTATTAAAGTCACCAATTATTCCATGTCTATGTATATAGGGCAGCAGCCTCTAAGGTGCCGGGTTGAGTAACCAGGTGATAGCTGGCTAGTGATGGCTATTTAACAGTCTGATGGCTTTGAAATATAAGCTGTTTTTCAATGAGGAAGGTGGTGACGACAGACGCATCCTTCCCAGGATGGGGTGCAGTCCACGAGGGAAGAATAGTAAACAATGTGGTCCTCACTAGGGCTGTTACAGTGACCGTATTACCGCCACATCGGCAGTCACGAGTCATGACCTCAGTCAATTTCCACGTGACTGTTGAGTCATGGTAACTAGGCTTCTCCAAAACTGGGCTCTGATGCCTTTGATGGTAGCTGATGGCCTGGTACTCAGGGCTCTATTGTCCCTCTAATCAGTCTGACATCAATGCAAACGCTATTGAATATCTAATCAAACACTTCTTGAGCGCCCTGGCATTCAGAGTTTGAATGGAATAAGGTCACCTGTTGTGCAGCGAGAGCCAGCTTCTCATAGCTGGTTGATGCATGGAATGAGTGTTCCTGTAAGCCCATGTTGTGCAACTTTTCTATAGGCTATGCTATAAAATTGCATGAGAGAACCGTGGTACACATCACTGAGTACCACTCATCATATTTTCAAGCATGGTGGTGGCTGCATCATGTTATGGGTGTGCTTGTCATCGACAAGAACTAGGGAGGTTTTTTTAGGATAAAAATAAACGTAATAGAGCTAAGCAAAGGCAAAATCGTAGAGGAAAACCTGGTTGTCTGCTTTCCAACAGACACTGGGAGACAAATTCACCTTTCAGCAGGACAGTAACCTAAAACACATGGTCAAATATACACTGGAGTTGCTTACCAAGAATCATCCTGAGTGTCCTAGTTACAGTTATGACTTAAATCTATTGCAAGACTTGACAGTGGCTGTCTAGCAGTGATCAACAACCAACTTGATAGAGCTTGAAGAAATGTAAAAAGAATAATGTGCAAATATTGTACAATCCAGGTGTGCAAAGTTCTTAGACTTACCCTGAAAGAATCACAGCTGTAATCGCTGTTAAACATGTATTAACTCAGGGGTGTGAATACTTATGTAAATTAGATATTTCTGTATTTCATTTTCAATACATTTGCAAAAATGTCTAAAAGCATGTTTTCACCTTGGAACATTCACGCGAAGGTCTACCACCATCAGTACATTGCTGTGCCTAATATATGAAGAAATAATAGTTCATCAACATTTTAAGCTAAACATTATGATCTGTTCCATGAACCTTATTAACTGAAACGTCGTTTACAGTGCATTCAGAAAGTATTCAGACCACTTCCCTTTTTCCACATTTAGTTACATTACAGCCTTATTCTAAAATGGATGAAATAAAAAAAAATTCGGCATCAATCTCAACACAATAGCCCATAATGACAAAGGGAAAACAAGTTTTAGATTGTAATTTTTTATAAGTACTATGAGACTTTAAATTGCGTCCTGTTTCCATTGATCAACCTTGAGATGTTTACTACTTGATTGGAGTCCATCTGTGGTAAATTCAATTGATTGGACATGATTTGGAAAGTCACACCTGTTTATATAAGGTCCTACAGTTGACAGTGCATGTCAGAGCAAAAACCAAGCCGTGAGGTCGAAGGAATTGTCCGTAGAGCTCCAAGACAGGATTGTGTCGAGGCAGAGATCTGGGGCACCAAAAGATTTCTGCAGCATTGAAGGTCCCCAAGAACACTGTGAACTCCATTATTCTTAAATGGAAGAAGTTTGGAACCACCAAGACTCTTCATAGAGCTGGCCGCCCGGCCAAACTGAGCAATCAGGGGAGAAAGGCCTTGGTCAGGGAGGTGACCAAGAACCCGACGGAGATGGGAGAACCTTCCAGAAGGACAACCATCTCTGCAGCACTACACCAATCAGGCCTTTATGGTAGAGTGGCTAGACAGAAGCCACTCCTCAGTAAAAGGCACATGACAGCCCACTTGTAGTTTGCCAAAAGGCATCTAAAGGACTCTCGGTCCATGAGAAACAAGATTTTCTGTTCTGATGAAACCAAGATTGAACTCTTTTGTCTGAATGCCTAGTGTCACATCTGGAGGAAACCTGCACCATCCCTACGGTGAAGCATGTTGGTGGCAGCATCATGCTGTGGGGAGATTTTTCAGTGGCAGGGACTGGGAGATTAGACTAAAATACTTGAAAATACTACTTAAGTATTCTTTGGTGGCATCTGTACATTACTTTACTATTTATATTTTTGACTACTTTTACTTCACTACATTCCTAAAGAAAATTCTGTACTTTTTAGTTACTTCATACATTTTCCCTGATACCCAAAAGTACTCATTACATTTTGAATGGTTAGCAAGACAGAAAAATTGTCTAATTCACACGCTTATCAAGAGAACGTCCCCGGTCATCCCTACTGCCTCTGATCTGGCAGACTCACCTAACACATGCTTCGCTTGTAAATGATGTCTGAGTGTTGGAGCGTGCCCCTTGCTATCTGTAAATTTAAAAAACAAAATTATGCTGCCTGGTTTGCTTTATATAAGGGATTTGAAAATAATCATACTTTTTCTTTTACCTTTGATACTTAACTATATTTTAGCAATTACATTTACTTTTGATGCTAAAATATATTTAAAACAAAACACTTTGACTTTTACTCAAGTAGGATTTTACTGGGTGACTCACTTTTACTTGAGCCATTTTCTATTAAGGTATCTTTACTTTTACTCAAGTATGACAATTGGGTACTTTTTCCACCACTGGAAGTGAGTATACACAATGCCAGCTTAAAAATAAGTGGGTATATGGCGTATACCCTCCACTACACCACGGACAGTAGAGAAACATCCTCTGTTATGATGTTTTATGAAGGGAGCATGTCACCTACGGCCAGTCTCCAAGCCTTTAGTCCCGTTTTGTGACCTATTGTGGGATTACAAAAAAAAACTAACTGAAATCCTTTGTTACCAGCAAAAATATTGTAATCGGATTACAGATACTATCGAAACACTAGATGATGACTTTTTCTCAATGCCATCCAAATCAGCATTGAAAAGGGACGTTTAAGTTTGTTTCCGCCTGAGCGAGTCTCATCACAAGTCAGAGACCACTATGACGACACACCAAATGTGTTTGATGGATCTCAGGAAAAGAGCAGGAATAGGCTTTTGTAGGCTACAGTCCAAGCCATGTCTTCCAATGGTGGGACTGCTGTCGGCATCCAAAGATTATCCAACTTGAATAAATGCTTGGAGGTAAGGACGACAGCAGTGGTGTTGCCTACGAGTGATACGGATATCACTTATAATTGATAACTATATAGCGCATTGATGTGAATCAACGTGCTGCTGTCTCATTGAGCTATTTGCACCTTATGGATTGTGGTTGTTGTGGATGGCTGTTCACATATGTGTATTTTAACTGACATTTTTTTGAATTTAAGAAGTTTAGTCTGCCTGTCAATCATTGATTTTGTGACCAGTGGACAGCCATTGAAAAATGTGCTCTTGCAACAGCTGAATAATACTGATCCCAGCATATGGAATAAAAGTTTGTGGGAGTTCTACCCTTCTAAACTCCTCCATGGTATTGTGCTCCATACTGTCAAAAATGAGTTTAATTTAAGGAGACCTAGAGTCAGACTTGTATTGCTCAATCTAATTTGTGCTGATGAACATATTTTTTATAGGCCTAACGGACACATGCTCAAACTTGCACACTTTTGATAGACCTTAAACAGTAGCAAATTATCGCGATATCTAAGTGTCACCAACAAAAACGTTAACAATGGGCCTATAGAAAATGCATCATATGGCATCCATTTTTCACATGCAAATAGCACTTCTAGGTGGGGCTCAAAGCATGCCATTCCAAGAGCAATATTTTATTTCAATCTCGACGCAATGAACCCAATCAGTCCTCCATGACAAGAAAATCATAAAGAACAGAGTAGCTAATAAGTCCTTAGTTTTGGGGTTATGCTCAAATTAAACACTTTAACTAATCCATATTTCCAAGTCCTATTCTTGAAGATCAAGGGGTATTAAGTTAATTTGAATGACTGGAAATCTGAGACTTTGGTTTTTAATTTGAAGATAGGCTTACAGCCTAATCGTATTATTATATGCAGTAGAAAGCGTTGGGTTAGAAGAAGCCTACATAACCAACCCATAAAGTAAAATGCAACATCCATTTATGGTCAGCTATGGAAACTCTAACATAGATTTTTCCTGCAATAGATGTCATTCAATTGGTAATATTCATGTTTTTCTTCTTCTAGTTCCTCTTAAAAGTAACTGAAGGTAATCAGATTACGTTACTGAGTTTGTGTAATCCAAGTTACGTTACTGATTACAATTTTGGACAGGTAACTAGTAACTAACGGATACATTTAGAAAATAACCTACCCAACCCTGCCGACCACATTTGCCGACCCTGGTGATGGGGGTTTGAGCCTCGGCAACTGTCTGTGCCCTTCCTCACTGTCCCCCTGTACATACCTGTCTCTCTGTGCTTCCTACTGTCCTGTCATGAAAATAATAAAATACAGAAGGAGATCAGACCTACATTTTTATTTTTTATTTTTTACATTTTAATGACCAGAGGATGGGCGAGTGGCGCCTTATAAGGAGGGAGGGGCTCATCTATTTCACCACTTAACCTGTCTGTCTCCGACAGACGTTGTGTGATTGGTTCTTCCTAGTAGTGATCCGCATGGACTGAATCCATAAGTGAGATGTCTCACTCATATTTTTTGAGAACCGAGATTTCCAAAGTAACCTTGAGTTTCTGAAATTCATATAATTGTAATGTACTGTATGGGTTCCATCAGTAGTCAGACTACCACTGTACAGGTGTGTGAGGTCAGTCATTAGCTAGGAGACAAAGTGCATGAGGGATCAACGTCTGTAAATATGTAGTTCCTCTGGGTCATAACGATGATGCCGCTAATGGGGATGCTGAATACTGATAGCCATGATGAGTAAGAGACTGTCTCCTCTCCCCTCCTCTCCCACCCAGCCAGGAAGCAGCCTGCTGTTGATTGTCAGTGGAACAGCGTGTGTCTGTCATTTTCACACTGACTCAACTCATCCTAAAACTGAGGGTCGCGAGGAGAGAACACGTCATACATCTGCTAGACTACAGTTGTAGACATTTGTAAGCATCTATGGCCTGGAACCACCAGAATGTTGTCTGCTGGTTGATTTGAGGCTTTGCCTATGAGTTATAGCCTACTGTATAGTATTGGATATATAAAAGGGATAAATTGTGCAGTGTAAGTGTTAGACCCACATTATGTTATATCAGATCAGCCTGTTCAATGAGTAGCACATGAGATGGATAGATAATACTATCATAATACTAAACTGGCAAATCGTAATACTAAACTGGCAGTTTAATCCTTCCACCCAGTGAAAACCTTTGACTAAAGGGTTAGGAGGGTGCTATTCACAGATTGTATCCCCAGGAAGTAGGATTTCTCTGTGATAGAACTCTGGTAGCTTCACATTCCATTGAGGTTCTCAGCTCGCCTTATTTTACAGTGCCTTAAGATAGTGTTCACACACCTTGACTTTTTCCACATTTTTGTTGTGTTACAACCTGAATTAAGATTTTTGGGGGTCACTGGCCTACACACACACACAATACCCATAATGTCAAAGTGGATTTTTTTTCTTCTCCAAAATGTTTACAAATTAATAAAACATTTAAAGCTGAAATGTCTTCAGTCAATAAGAATTCAACCCCTTTTTATGGCAAGCCTGAATAAGTTCAGGAGTAAAAATGTGTTTAACAAGTCACATAATAAGTTGCATGGACTCACTGTGTGCAATATTAGTATTTAACATGATTTTTGAAAGACTACCTCATCTCTCCACACGTACAATTTTCTGTAAGGTCCCTCTGTCGAGCAGTGAATTTCAAACACAGATTAAACCACAAAGACCAGGAAGGTTTTCCAATGCTTCGCAAAGAAGGGCACCTATTGGTAGATGGATAGAAGAAGAAAAAAACATTGAATATCCCTTTGAGCATGGTGAAGTTATTAATTATGCTTTGGATGGTCTATCAATGCACCCAGTCACTACGAAGATACAGGTGTCCTTCCTAACTCAGTTCCTGTAGAGGAAGGAAACCGCTCAGGGATTTCACCATGAAGCTAATGGTGACTTTAAGACAGTTAGTTACAGAGTTGAATGGATGTGATTGGAGAAGACTGAGGATGGATCAACAACATTGTAGTAACTCCACATTAATAACCTAATTGACAGAGTGAAAAGGAAGCCTTCACAAAATAAATACAAGATATTTAAAAACTTGCATCCTGTTTGCAACAAGGCACAAAAGTAATACTGCAAAAAATGTGGCAAAGTAATTCACTTTTTGTCCTGAATACAAAGTTTTGTGTTTGGGGCAAATACAATCCAACACATTACTGAGTACCACTCCCCATATTTTCAAGCATAGTGGTGGCTGCATCATTTTATGGGTATGCTTGCAATTGTTAAGGACTGAGGAGTTTTACAGAATACAAAATAAATGGAATTGAGCCAAGCACAGGCAAAATCCTAGACAAAAACCTGGTTCAGTCTGCTTTCCACCAGACACTGGGAGATGAATTCCCCTTTTAGCAGGACAATAACCTAAAACACATGGCCAAATCTACACTAGAGGTGATTATCAAGAAGACAGTGAATGTTCCTGAGTGGCCAAGTTACATTTTTGACTTAAATCTACCTGAAAATCTATGGCAAGACCTGAAAATGGTTGTCTAGCAATTTGAGCTTGAAGAATTTTGAAAAGAATAAATGGGCAAATGTTCCACAATCCAGGTGTGGAAAGCTCTTAGAGACTTACTTAGAGACTTATTTATTTATTTATCTTGCTCTTTTTTTACCCCAGTATCTCTACTTGCACATTCATCTTCTGCACTTTCTACCATTCCAGTGTTTAATTGCTATATTGTAATTACTTCGCCACCATGGCCTATTTATTGCCTTACCTCTCTTATCCTACCTCATTTGCACATGGAGTATATAGATTTTTCTACTGTATTATTGATTGTACGTTTGTTTATTCCATGTGTAACTCTGTGTTGTTGTATTCGTTGAACTGCTTTGCTTTATCTTGGCCAGGTTGCAGTTGCAAATGAGAACTTGTTCTCAACTAGCCTATCTGGTTAGATAAAGGTGAAATAAAATAAATATAAATAAAAAAGAGACAGCTGTAAACACTGCTAAAGGTGCTTCTACGAAGTATTGACTCAGGGTTGTGAATACTTATATATTTCATTTTCAACACATTTGCAAAAATGTCTGAAAACAGATTTTCACTTTGTCATTATGGGGTATTGTGTGTAGTTGGGTGATACTTTTTTTGTATCGATTTTGAATTCAGGCTGTAACACAAAATGTGGAATAAGTCAAGGGGTATGAAAACTTTCTGAAGGCACTGTAAAATCACCTCACTACCTGCTCACCCTCTGGCTTCTCTCCTATTGTCGTCATGACTCTCAACTCAGTGCAAACTGGCTGCATGCTCTAGATTCTCATCCTCGGCAGAGCAGAGCTACCTAGACTGTTAAAGGGTGGGCTTATGTAACAGAACAGAAGCCTTTGAACAGTGTCTCAAGCAGCAGTTGCCCTAGAAGAAGACTGGATCCAACAGTAGTCAGAGGGATGTGACTGCCCTCTGGTGGTGAGATGTGAAATGCCAGGCAGGAGCAGTACATAGTAGAGAGAGAGAGAGAGAGCGAGAGGGCCATAATTAGATTTTATATAACTATTTAATTAGACCTGTGCTGAATTAAATGCAGGAGATGCTATTTCCCTGAAGATAGCCCAAAGCCCTCAAGTTGGTTCAAAGTGAAAACTGTCTTCTTTCAGAGAGGGACATTTATTTCTGACAGATTCCATAATTTAATTGGAGGTACAGTTTGCAGACTGTAAATATACATTTCTTTTTAGGGAGTTAGTTTGCCAGACCAATACTGTCTTTTACTTCTATTTCATTGGTAATTGAAATTCATTTGGCTGTCTAAA
This sequence comes from Salvelinus namaycush, assembly GCF_016432855.1. NCBI lineage: Eukaryota > Metazoa > Chordata > Actinopteri > Salmoniformes > Salmonidae > Salvelinus > Salvelinus namaycush. Next base: position 14,019,758 of record NC_052331.1, on the reverse strand, counting down.
CATTCATTCCCTAGGCCTAACATAGTTATTAAGAACAAAATGAGATGCTGTGCATGATGATGCATGTCTTGAATTTTTTTGTACTTTATTACTTATTTGCATTACTTCTGAAGTAAGACTACACTTTCTAGAGTTTTCTCATTCCCTCTACCACCACCACTTCTAATACTGACAAAAGCATTGCTGTTGGTAATGATAACACTTAAACAATATACAGTGGCTTGCGAAAGTATTCACCCCCTTGGCATTTTTTCAATTTTATTGCCTTACAACCTGGAATTAAAATGTATATTTTGGGGGGGTTTGTATCATTTGATTTACACAACATGTCTAGCACTTTGAAGATGCAAAATATTATTTATTGTGAAACAAACAAGAAATAAGACAAACTGAACTTGAGCTTGCGTAACTATTCACCCCCCCCCCCCAAAGTCAATACTTTGTAGAGCCACCTTTTGCAGCAATTACAGCTACAAGTCTCTTGGGGTATGTCTCTATAAGCTTGGCACATCTAACCGCTGGGATTTTTGCCCATTCTTCATGGCAAAACTTCTCCAGTTCCTTCAAGTTGGCTGGGTTCCACTGGTGTACAGCAATCTTTAAGTCATACCACAGATTTTCAATTTGATTGAGTTCTGTGCTTTGACTAGGCCATTCCAAAACATTTAATGTGTACCCTTAAAACACTCAAGTGTTGCTTTAGCAGTATGCTTAGGGTCATTGTCCTGCTGGAAGGTGAACCTCCGTCCCAGTCTCAAATCTCTGGACGACTGAAACCGGTTTCCCTCAAGAATTTCCCTATATTTTGCGCCATCCATCATTCCTTCAATTCTGACCAGTTTCCCAGTCCCTGCTGATGAAATGTCTTCAGTCAATAAGAATTCAACGCCTTTGTTATGGAAAGCCTGAATAAGTTTAGGAGTAAAAATGTGTTTGACAAGTCACATAATGTGTGCAATATTAGTATTTAACATGATTTTTGAAAGACTACCTCATCTCTCCACACATACAGGTCCCTCTGTCGAGCAGTGCATTTCAAACACAGATTCAACCACAAAGACCAGAAAGGTTTTCCAATGCTTCGCAAAGAAGGGGACCTATTGGTAGATGGATAGAAGAAGAAAAAAACATTGAATATCCCTTTGAGCATGGTGAAGTTATTAATTATGCTTTGGATGGTCTATCAATGCACCCAGTCACTACGAAGATACAGGTGTCCTTCCTAACTCAGTTGCTGGAGAGGAAGGAAACCGCTCAGGGATTTCACCATGAAGCTAATGGTGACTTTAAGACGTTACAGAGTTGAATGGATGTGATAGAAGACTGAGGATGTATCAACATTGTAGTAACTCCACATTACTAACCTAATTGACAGAGTGAAAAGGAAGCCTTCACAAAATAAATACAAAATATTTGAAAACTTGCACCCTGTTTGCAACAAGGCACTAAAGTAATACTGCAAAAAAAATTAGCAAATTAACTTTTTTTCCTGAATACAAAGTGTTGTGTTTGGGGCAAATACAATCCAACACATTACTGAGTACCACTCCCCATATTTTCAAGCATAGTGGTGGCTGCATCATTTTATGGGTATGCTTGTAATTGTTAAGGACTGAGGAGTTTTACAGGATACAAAATAAATGGAATTGAGCTAAGCACAGGCAACAGGTTTCCCTCAAGAATTTCCCTGTATTTAGCACCATCCATCATTCCTTCAATTCTGACCAGTTTCCCAGTACCTGCCGATGGAAAAACATCCCCACAGCATGATGCTACCACCACCATGCTTCACTGTGGGGATAGTGTTCTCGGGGTGATGAGAGGTGTTGGGTTTGCGCCAGACAGTGTTTTCCTTGATGGCAAAAAAGCAACATTTTTGTCTAATCTGACCATAATACCTTCTTCCATATGTTTGGGGAGTCTCCCACATGCCTTTTGGTGAACACCAAACATGTTTGCTTATTTTTTTCTTCAAGCAATGGCTTTTTTCTGGCCTCTTTTCCATAAAGCCCAGCTCTGTGGAGTGTACGGCTTAAAGTGGTCCTATGGACAGATACTCAAATCTTCGCTGTGGAGTTTTGCAGTTCCTTCATGGTTATCTTTGGTCTCTTTGTTGCCTCTCTGATTAATGCCCTCCTTGCCTGGTCCGTGAGTTGGCAGGTTTGTTGTGGTGCCATATTCTTTCCCTTTAAAAAATAAATAATTTAATGGTGATTTGTGGGATGTTCAAAGTTTCAGATTTTCTTTTTTATAACCAAACCCTGATCTGTACTTCTCCACAACTTTGTCCGTGACCTGTTTGGAGAGCTCCTTGGTCTTCGTGGTGCAGCCAAACATGTATGCATAACAAATGGAAGAAGTTTGGAACCACCAATACTCTTCCTAGAGCTGGCCACACGGCCAAACTGAGCAATCGGGAGAGAGGAGCCTTGGTCAGGGAGGTGACCAAGAACCCGATGGTCACTCTGACAGAGCTCCAGAGTTCCTCTGTGGAGATGGGAGAATCTTCCAGAAGGACAACCATCTCTGCAGCACTCCACCAATCAGGCCTTTATGGTAGAGTGGCCAGACGGAAGCCACTCCTCAGTTAAAGGCAAATGACAGCCTGCACCTTAAGGACTCTCAGACCATGACAAACAAGATTCTCTGGTCTGATGAAACCAAGATTGAACTCTTTGTCCTGAGTGCCAAGTGTCATGTCTGGAGGAAACCTGGCACTACCCCTACGGTGAAGCATGGTGGTGGCAGCATCATGCTGTGGGGATGTTTTTCAGTGGCAGGGACTGGGAGACTAGTCAGGATCGAGGGAAATATGAACAGAGCAAAGTACAGAGAGATCTTTGATGAAAACCTGCTCCAGAGCGCTCAGAACTTCAGACTGGGCGATTGGTTCACCTTCCAACAGGACAACAACCCAAAGCACACAGCCAAGACAAGGCAGGAGTGGCTTCGGGACAAGTCTCTGAATGTCCTTGAGTGGCCCAGCCAGAGCCCGGACTTGATCCCGATCGAACATCTCTGGAGAGACCTGAAAATAGGTGTGCAGCGACGCTCCCCATCCAACCTGACAGAGCTTCAAAGGATCTGCAGAGAAGAATGGTAGACACTCCCCACGTACAGGTGTGCCAAGCTTGTAGCATCATACCCAAAAAGACTCGAGGCTGTAATCGCTGCCAAAGGTGCTCCAACAAAGCACTGAGTAAAGGTTCTGAATACTTTTTTTAAAGGTGATATTTCAGTTTTTTTTCTTCTTCTAAAAACCTGTTTTGGCTTTGTCATTATGGGGTATTGTGTGTAGATTGATGTGGGGGAAAAAACGAATTAATCCAGTTTAGAATAAGGCTGTAACGTAACAAAATGTTTTTAAAAAGTAAAGGGGTCTGAATACTTTCTGAATACACTGTATATACCTGCCCTTTTAAAGACCAAACAAGCTGCAGATTAGTTCATGTCTGACCTGTGTCTGTTTGTCCTCAACTTGCAGCAGGCTGACAAGTTTGCTATCAGTCAGAATGCACATCTGCATTTCATATTTTTTCCCTACCCTCACCCCACTTGATATAATGTACATTGATAGCTTGATAGCAAACATCCTTGCCATTTGATTTATCATAATTGCAGGCTAACAGGAGGCGTCAGTAGTCTGAATGATCAGACCAAAACAGAGAAGTGAAGGTGAACGGGTGAAATTACACTTAACTTAAATATAAACGCAACATGAGCTGAAATAAAATATTCCAGAAATGTTCCACCAGAAATGTGTTTACATCCCTGCTAGGGAGCATTTCTCCATTGCCAAGATAATCCATCCACCTGACAGGTGTGACATATCAAGAAGCTGATTAAACAGCATGATCATTACACAGATGCACCTTGTGCTGGGCACAATAGAAGGCCACTCTAAAGTGTGTAGTTTTGTCACACAACACAATGCCACACGTTTTGAGGGAGAGTGCAATTGGCATGCTGACTGCAGGAATGTCCACCAAAACTGTTGCCAGATAATTGAATGTTAATTTCTCTACCATAAGCCGCCTCCAACGATATTTTTGAAAATTTGGCAGTACGTCCAACTGTCCTCACAACCGCAGACCACATGTAACCACTCCAGGCCAGGACCTCTGGCGTCTTCACATATGGAATTGTTGGAGACTAGCCAGCCGGACAGCTGGTGAAACTGTGTGTTTGCACAACCAAAGAATTTCTGCACAAATTGTCAGAAACCGTCTCAGGTAAGCTCATCTGTGTGCTTGTTGTCCTCACCAGGGTCTTGACCTGACTGCAGTTTGGTGTTGTAACCGACTTCATTGGGCAAATGCTCATCTTTGATGGACACTGGCACACTGGAGAAGTGTGCTCTTCACGGATGAATCCCAGTTTCAACTGTACTGCGCTGTATGGCTTTGTGTGGGCGAGTGATTTGCTGATGTCAAGGTTGTGAACAGAGTGCCCCATGGTGACGGTGGCGTTATCGTATGGGCAGGCATAAGCTACAAACACAATTACATTTTATCAATGGCAATTTGAATGCACAGAAATACAGTGATGAGCTCCTGAGGCCCATTGACGTGCCATTCATCCGCCGCATGTTTCAGCATGATAATGCATGGCCCCCATGTCGCAAGGATCTGTACACAATTCCTTGAAGTTGAAAATGTCAAAGTTTGTCCATGGCCTGCATACTCACCAGACATGTCACCCATTGAGCATGTTTGGGATGCTCAGGATCGACGTGTACGACAGCGTGTTCCAGTTCCCGCCAATATCCAGCAACTTTGCACAGCCATTGAAGGGGAGTGGGACAACATTCCACAGGCCACAGTTAACAGCCTGATCAACTCTATGCGAAGGAGATGTGTCACGCTGCTGCAAGAGGCAAATGGTGGTCACACAAAATACTGACTGGTTTTCTGATCCACGCCCCTACCTTTTTTTGAATGTGTCTGTGACCAACAGATGCATATTTGTATTCCCAGTCATGTGAAATCCATAGATTAGGGCCTATTGAATTTATTTCAATTGACTGATTTTAATTTTATGAACTGTACCTCAGTAAAATTGTTGCGTTTATATTTTTGTTCAGTGTATGAAGCGAGTGGACAGAGAAATACTGCTTCACTCTATCCAATCATACCAGCAAGATCGTTTTTTTATTTAACCAGGCAAGTCACTTAAGAACAAATTTTTATTATTTTACAACCAGCCAAACCCGGACGACACTGGGCCAATTGTGTGCCGCCCTATGGGACTCCCAATCACGTCTGGTTGTGATACAGCCTGGATTTGAACCATTGTGTCTGTAGTGATGCCTCTAACACTGACCGCTGCGCCACTGCGCCACGTACAGCCCACCCTTCTCTTTACAGACAGGAAAACTAGCCAGTTGAGTTATTTAGACCACGCAGCACCTCTCTTGACTGGCTAACATGAGAAAGATGCGTGCTGGCATCTGAAAATCATGTTTTTTTCGATCACGGTTAATTGTAAAAAATACGATCATAATCGTATCCAGAAAACTGCCCATATCCGTTACGATACTCGTTTTGTCTGACTACTTGGCACACCTCTACTTTCTACAGAAATAGCAACATTCGTGCAGTTAGCTAGATAACATTGACTAGACCATAAAGCAACACACACGGACATGCTTTGCCAAACTACGCTACTGCCACCTTCTGGTTTGGAATATTTTAACAAGGCTGAGTGGCTGACGACTTCATGGTCTTTGCTGCGTGAACACCGAGATTGACTGCCAACACTCTGTTTAGAGGTGTTTAGTTCTGTCGGCAGGCAAACGTTTGACAGTCTGTGCTATTATACACTGTAGACATCATAATAGCTAAGTTTCCATCCAATTTACAATAGATTTTCATGCCAAAATTCAAAAATCTGCATAAAACAATATGCGCATTTTCCACCAGAGATGTGTTTCCAACAAACAGACTTTTTGCGGATAAAAGTCTGTGCGTGATGATGTAGTGCACATAAAAATAACTTCTGCCACTAAATTCCCATGTACCGAAAGAAAAATACAAGTTAAATGGATTTCCATCACATTTTCAACTCTAAAGATAGTTTTATCACAAAAAATGTTGGGTTATATATAGCAAATGTGCCCACTCTGGCCATGGCGCATTAACCAACAGTTCTCAGACACAGTGCAGGTAGGCTACCTACATTTTGAGATTATTATGGAGAACAGTGATGTAATTAGTATTTGTCAAGCGGCAGCCAAGCATCGATCATCATGTCATCAGATTAAAGACCTTCGATATTTATTGGAAAGGAGCATCAAGCTCGTCGCCTTGCAGATTCACCACCCTGTGAAGTTCATCATGTATTTAGTCTGTAGCTTAATAAACTGCATGCTTTCCCGTGTGGTAGTGGGAGGACCACACGTGTCATTGTTTGACTCCAAGTTTACTTCGATATGATGGTTATTATATCAATATTTGCACATAAAGGTGCTTCCACCTACGTTTCCTGCATAACTAATTTTACCTACACAAAAATATATCCCACCATGTCGAACAAATTGTTTGTTGGCGTTTATTAAAATTGTACCGGCATTTCATGTTTCCATCAGCCCGGTCATTACTTTTTTTTCATGCGTCAGGTCATTCATCCGCGTGAAATGGTTGGATGGAAACGTGGTTAGTGACTAGGACAAATGAGAACACAGACATTAGACACACACACACACACACACACACACACACACACACACACACACACACACAACCACACACTCTCATTGAAAACCGCCAGACATGGTCAGTCAGTCAAGAGTTACAGGACTGGGGCTACAGGTTGTGTGTAGCAGCACTCTTTCTACAAAGCGACAGAGAGTAGAGAGAAACACACAACACAGCTTTTCCTCTGTTACCACAGCCATGAGGGTATGGACGAAGATTGACTGACCAGAGCTTATTAATGGATGTCCATTCTGGCCATGGGGCAAAGGATTAGCCTAATAATCCAATCAGAGTGTTGTTTTAGGTATAGGCCCTATAGACCCCTCCTCCTCAGCTCAGCGGATTACCAGGAGGAGGAAACGGATCCGAGTTCCATCACCTGATGCATGGTTGTTGTCTTCCTGACCAGGTCAGTGTGTTAGGATACAACTCAGCACAGCCACAACACTTCAGAGCTGTCTGCCACGAAGTCTCCTGCGACTACATCATACACAGGACCAGGGCAATTACTATCTTTTGGATCCAGAGTTTGTCTCCAGTGGAAGTTGAAATACAAACCTGAGAGGAAAGAGAGAATATTAAAGAAAATAGGAAAAAGAAACAAGATGATGATGGAAAATATGAGCAGGGTTGTCAGTCATTTTGAAGCGTGAGGGTTGGAAGGTGAATTTGTATGGCTAGGTTGTGGCTTGTGGGCCCTTTGCTCCACTTGGAGCTGAAGGAATAAGACAAGTAAGTTAAGTTGTGCCCCTTGAAAGTCTGGGACAATGATGCTGTGTTTTGGGGGCCGCAGACGGAACAGGCACCACCACATCCACTGGAGTGAAGAGGACTGTCTACTGGCTAATGAGACTCAGGTTATTTCCAACCCTGCCTACCTGGACACAGGTAACAGAAACCTGTACACTACACACTGCGCAGCAGCAGGTTAGCAGATCGTTATGACTAACAGCTGAGTTGAAGCAGCAAGCTCTCAAAGCAGTTCTTATCTGGAGTATGAATCTATTTGCTAGCTATTATTTGAGCAGTGTTTTCATAAAATTTGTTTCTGACCATTTTTTAAACATTTACCCTGTGCTTTTGCCAAATCCTCAATCTTTGGCTTGTTTCGTATTTGAGAAACCTGTCGGAAAGACAGTATCCACAACCCAGACTTCCTGGAAATATGCTTGGGAGGTCTTGAAGGGGTCTTGAAGGGGGCCTTCACCACATAACAATAAACTGTACTAGACGATGGCATGACAGTGTATGAGATGACAGTGACCATTGTACTGTAGGAGTGTGAGAACATCCACCACTTCTACCACACTCATTCTCATACTCAGTATCTACTCATGTTATGCAAAAACGACACTTGCTAATACCTAGATGGAGAAATATAGTTTTCATGTTAGGTATAAAGTCACCTTTTGGAAAATTAGGCTATTACTATTTTGAACACAGTAGTGCAACCGATTGAAAATGTGTCTGAATCTTTCAAGGGCCTCGTGTTTTTCTGCATAGAGAACAGTTGTTTTCCTTTGTATGACTCAGTTGACACATGATGTCTGGGTGCTGTTTTGCATCAGTCAGTCAGTCAGACATAATCTGTACAGATGTCCTGTCGGAATCATGGCCTCATACAACCCTGGTTCTCTACATGTGCTCTGATGACTAATTACTATAGTAATTTTAACAACATGTTCATATAATGTTGTTACCAGTATAATTGCAATTTAACTACAAAGGTATAAAAGCAACTAAAGAGTTATCATAATATATTCCGTTTTTTTGGTGCCATGTATGGATTTTCAGAAGAATGTTCAAGGTGTGTTCTAAAATCAGGTACCTTATTTTGCAGTTATAGCCTACTTATAAGGAGGGGCTTCATCTAAAGTGAGGCTATTTTCTAGTGGCCCTCAACAGTATGTTTCTCTCTGTAACCACATAGTGCACTGCTTTTGACTGCACCATCAATTGCCTCAGTGTCCCATGTAGATAAGAGTATTGAATTTGTGCTGTGCCATTATTGACTGGTTCCCATTTGATTGACCAAGCCTAATTGAACACCAAAGCTCTGCCAAAGCAGAATGTGGAGCTGCAATATGGCAAATTAATCAGTGAAATGACATTAAAATAACAAGTATATTGCAACCAATCTGTTCCTAACAATGACTTATGAGATATTAATTGTTCCTCTCAAAGGGTTAATTTACTTTGTCAGAGATGGCCCCAAAACCAGATTTGTGATTATTATTAGTTAGTTAATGATGACTTTTGTATGAAAACAAAGTCTTTCAGTAATTAACAAAACTGTAAAAATAAAATGCCCCCTGCCATAAAATGTATCTACGTTTAGTGCTGTCAGGTTAGGTGACTGCGATTAATCTTACTTTCACACAATTAGGCTACTCTGCCTTGAGCTTTCCTAGTTTTTTTTTTACAGTGAGAGCTACAGAATTTTTTCTCCCAATCTTGCCCTTTAAAGCTATCCGACCCAACTGTGTGCAACCCATGTGGTCTGCCTTTGGCGGACCCTAGGATTAGCAGTGCTTTAAGTAGCGTCTAAAACCTGGCTATATGGAAGTTGTGTGCCAGGAATGCACTGGTACTTCCACTCCCTGTTTCTCCTTCTCTTGTGAGCCATGGGAAAATCTCTGCCTTTTTTGTGTCCCCTCTCCCCGTTTGTTTGGTTGTAGATAACTAGATGGAAAGGGAGACTGGGAGAGAGAGAGAGCAAAAGGGAGACGGGGGAAGGTAGAGAGAGGCAGAGAGGGAAAGACTGAGAGGGAGGGAGGCCGAGTGAGGCCCTGGAGACACACAGTTCTCTTTCATAGCAGTTTGTTTTGGGGATCCTGCCTTTGTTGACTGCAGCAGCAGCAGTGGATGCTCAGCTCCCTCTTCCCTGGATCCTATTCTTACTGTTCACCGTCGTCCATTTTACTCTGTGGGAGCTGAAATGCCTCTAGAGATCCCGAAGGAAACTCGGCTCAGGGAGTTAGTGTGCTTTAATGCCGAGCGACGACCCCGTTTGGATCTGGTCCTTGTTTTCCAACTGTCCCGAGGGGTAGGGAGGCTGCTGGAAAGTTCAAACAGACATACTGCCTCAAGCTATGTACGGCAGGCAAGGGCTCAGAGATGAACAGTTTTGTCTGCACCGGTCGGCAGAAAAAGGAATGCTCATAACTCACAACTCGCCAAGAAGGAGAGGATGTCTCAGTTTTTCAAATTTTGCTCAAGGCCTCGCAGGTATGACCAACATGCATTTGGTTGTTCCAAAGCAAACACTGGAACGGTTGTTTTAGCTGTTGCTCACCCTCACGTCGGACAGGTAGAAGTAGAACAAAGTAGAAATGAGGAGAGAGTGCAGCCAGCGACCCACCGTCCTGCAGCCTGTTGCAGTGCTGCTGTTGAATGCTGAGTATAAGGCTCTAGGGTTATGCAGGTGGCACAGAAGCTTTGCTCAGGCTTGTTTGACTTATTATTATTTTTCTTCATGTCAAAGGTTAAGGATTATGGCTGGGGTTGGAATGCAGCCTGGAAGTGAGGGACTCGGAGAGCAACCGTAAACACCGCCACACTGGGGAGAGGAGTGTGAGTGTGTGTGCACATGCGTGTGTGTTTCAATCGGGCTAGATTGTGCATGCCTGTGTGTGTGAGGGAGTGCAGGGCCGTGCCATGCTACTACTGAGCAGTCAGGCAACGGAGCGGACTATCCCCGGGGCCACAAGTAAAGCTGTAACAGCCCACCAGTCAGGAGGAGGTAAGACCACGGTGGACCACATTTCTGTCATCCTGAATGGAACTCTGGGCCGTGAGGAGGTGGGTTCGAGGTCGGTGGCGGGCCAGGCCGCCCGATATGCCGCACTGGAGCAAAGTCATCCTGCAGCCGGGAGCACTAGGGCACGACAGCAGGCGCTGCAGGGGGAGGAGGGACGCTTCAGACTGGGCAGGACACGGCAGGATCTTGGCAGGTGGCCCTCCCTGAGCCACACAGGCAGAGTGGAGAGGAGGAGGGAGGATGCAGTGCAGGAGGAGGAGGAGGAGGTAGAGAAGGAGGACGGGGGGGAACTGACAACGGACCGGTTTCTCCAACTGCAACAGCCCTCCAATAACTCAGCAGCTCCAGCAGCAGCCCAACCTTCTCAGTCAGACTGGGAGACTACAGCGGTAGGAGTAGAGGTAGATACAGCCACAGCAGCTCCAGAGCAACAGAAGACCCAGGTAGAGACCCAGGGACAGGACATTTCTCCCCAGTACGAAGGGTCTCTCCCTGGGCATAATGGTGGTGTTCTGGCTGGTGGTGGCCGTCTACCCCTGGCTGTGCTCCGCAGGAAGCCATCCCAGGACAGTGCTGCGCCAGACAGCAGGAGAGTGGTGAGCATGTATGGAGCCCCAGCCTGGCAGCAACAAGGCTCGCTAAGTGACCAGGACAGAACAGACAAACCCAGGAGGCCCAGGAGTGTGTGCATGCTGGGAGGCCCCAACCTCAAAACTGCCCTGTTGCAGCCTGGGTCCCACAGGTCCCACTCCGAGCAGAGCTCCAGAAGGGTGGCTACAGGATCTCTGGACGGTCCCCCCCAGCAGTGCTGGACCAGGAGGGCAGAGCTGCGGGCGGTGGACGGCCTCAAGCCGGGGGTGCTTCCTCAGCGGACAGTGGCTGAGGAGAAGGTGGTCCCCAGGGTCCGGCAGCAGACCTGGAAACAGAGACCAGTCAGTATGACAATGTTGGAGCTGAGGAAGAAGGCCTCTGGGTCTCAGGACGAGCTGGATAGCCATAGGGGAAGCCAGGGGGGAGGTCTGTTCGGTCGCTGGAGGCTCTTTGGCCGACCAGCCCAGGACAAGGAGAAGGATAAGGAGGGAGCCCGAGCCCCAGGTTCCAAGCCCCCCAGCAAGCTGGATGTCCCCAAGAAGACCCTGAGCTCCCTACGCAGGAGTCTCAGTTTGCGGATCAGGAGGAACCGGCCGCGGGGGAGAGTGGAAATATCCGAAGTGACAGCAGAGGAACGCTCACGCACTAAAAGTATCGGGCAAGAGACATCTCTCCCCTCGCGGCCCTTCTCCTACCTCACCGGGAGGTCCCTGCCACCCCCTTACGAGAGGGACAATGATGGAGGGATGCAGAACATTCAGTACCACAGCCAGGGCACGGTCAAGGTGATGGAGGTGCCCCTCTACCCAGCCAGACTGTCCTCCTCCACTAAACCAGCCCATGAGGAGCCCAGCGTGTGGCAGCTCATAGCCAGCCGCTTTAGGAGGAAGGAGCAGCAACAACCGCCCAACGGTAAATGTAAACTCCAGCCCCAACCCCCGAGCAAAGAGACTCAGACTGGCAAATATCCCCTGGCTGGGAATAAAAAGCCTCAGTTAGTTTCCATAGAGACTCTGGCAGGCGTCGACTGCAGCAAAGGTCAAGGTAAGATTCCCTGTAAGATTGATGAACATATTCCCCAGCACTTATTGCCCCGAGTTCTGTACAGCCCCCCCTCAACCACTCTGTGAAAAAGTTCCCTTTTTATAGTTCAACAAGAACAGGGGTATGCTGCTCTTAGGAAAAAGGGCAAATTGAAAACACATGGAAGGGAAAGTTTTGGTTGAGGTGGCATTTCAAGGCTTCGGGCCCCAGAGGTTAGAAACCATTCCTCTTTTAGCTTTTGTGTTTTGTTAATTTACTTTTCCCTCCATGCATTCCATTTCAAATGCAGTTATGTTCTTATTTGGCTAGTAATCACTGAAAACTTTTTGCATCACAGAGTGTATGCATGTAATTTGGATTACTTCTACCGAGAGAGATGAGGGTCTTGCCTGTTCTCTCATATGAGTTTGCCTTGTCCGTTTATGATGCTTTAAGTTAACATTAGCTGTTTGATTAGTAACAGCATGGGTGGTTGGTACAGTAATATACAGTCTGCTCCAGAATCTCTGTTTCGCAGAGACCGAGCCAGTGTGGTTGGTAATGCATGCCCTAGATAATGCCGCTGGCCTCGTAGGGACACAGCTAAAAGCAGGAGGCATTAAAATGGTCAACGGTGGTGACGTGCCATTGAGATGCTTTTGGCAGCCAACCAGGGCTAAATTAGGAGGGCTTACACACTGTAATGATGGGGAACTGAGAGAGCGACATCTTAAGCACTGTGTTTAGCTAGCCCAAATCAAATCAAGTTTTATTTGTCACATGCGCCGAATACAACAGGTGTAGACCTTACCGTGAAATGCTTACTTACAAGCCTTAACCAATGTAGTTCAAGAAATAGAGTTAAGAAAATATTTTCTAAATAAACTAAAGTAAAGAAATGTAATAAAATCTAAAAGTAACACAAGAAAATTACATAACAATAATGAGGCTATATACAGGGGGTACCGGTACTGAGTCGATGTCCGTGGGTACAGGTTAGTCGAGGTAATTTGTGAAGTGACTATGCATAGATAGTAAACAGCGAGTAGTAGCAGTGTAAATAGTCAATATAAATAGTCCGGGTGGCCATTTGATGAATTGCTCAGAGTCTTATGGCTTGGGGGTAGAAGCTGTTAAGGAGCCTTTTGGACCTAGACTTGGCGCTCCGGTACCGCTTGCCTTGCGGCAGGAGAGATTACAGTCTATGACTTGGGTGACTGGAGTCTTTGACAATTTTTTGGGCCTTCCTCTGACACCGCCTGGTATATAGGTCCTGGATGTCAGGAAGCTTGGCCCCAGTGATGTACTGGGCTGTACGCACAACCTTCTGTAGCATCTTACGGTCAGATGCCGAGCAGTTGCCATACCAAGCGGTGATGCAACCGGTCAAAATGCTCTCGATGGTGCAGCTGTATAACATTTTGAGGATCTGGGGACCCATGCCAAGTCTTTTCAGTCTCCTAGTGCTGCTCTTTTAGCGTTGACAGTGTGGGATCCAGTGTGCATTTGAGAAGTTACTCATCGAAGTTGAATGAGAAACGCAACAATGAGCTATAGCGATTTGTCCATGTGTTGAAAATACTTATGTTTGCTGTATATCCCTTGCAGTTTAGTTAAAATCTGAATTAAGCATTGCTCTTTTCATAAAGGCATTAGCAGATGACACGTTGCACAATGTTGAACTTGAAAACCTGTATCTGACAGGTTTGCTCCAAATGCATCGCATGACACAACACACGTTCTAGTGTTACATCATATTTACATAATTAAGCAAAATCCACCACTCAGACCTCTGTAATCTACAAGAGAAGAATGAAAGATGAAGGTTTGAAAGGTTTATTCAAATTTAGTGAAGTTCAGATTGAAAACAGAGACTTTTAGGGAAGCATGTCTTAGTTTATTCTCTGTGAAAAAAACACTTATCAAGCCTGAAAACGTTACAAGTACTTTGGATTGATAAGCTTTAGCAAAGGTTTGTTCCCGTCTGATCCTTGGCTCTTAATAAGGGTGCACAGGTACATGTCATGATTTGCAATTTTCTTTGTTTTCCCTGTACGATTTTTTTACCAAGGTCACCAAAGTCTTTGTAGTAGTGTTAAGTGCACATTTAGTGATATCTGTGACTGTCTATGTAGTGTAGTCGAACTTGGAGAAGGCAGTCGGTCAGGCAGTAGGAATGTAGGTGTGTCGATCACACTGACTACAAGCTAGGTGTTCAATGCCAAGGGCGGGCCTAACTGCCTGTCTCTACCTGCCTAAGTGTTTGACAACCCTACCTGCATGGCTGCAAAATGTATCCTAAGAGCTCTGAAGTCCAGCCCTTAGTTAACACACACACACACACACACACACACAATAGCCACATTAGTCGGCATTACAATATCATTTCTCTGGCTATTGATGACACCACGGCTGAGGTGTTGAGGCCCCTGTCCCCACTCACCTCCTCACTCCCACCCTCACCCCACACCGGTGGGTGAACAAAGCCATTCCTGTCAGGCCCGTGGAAGGGACGACTATCTGACTATTTGGTCAGATAATGGCTCTTTCCCGAGGTGGAGTCAGTCAACACTGCACTCCATCATAGACCTGGGTTCAAATAGGATTTGCCTGCAGCAATTGAACCAATGGAATGATCTAAAAAAAAGTGTGAACCCCGCCTACCTGACACTCAAACAAATGCTTAACGTATTTGGAAGATTTCAAATAGTACTTGAACCCAGGCCTGCTCCATCAAACACACGATGTGCGTTAGACTAGGCTGCCCTGAGACTAGAGAAAAGTTTAGCTGTTTCTCAATCTGACATGCCGTACACGTCATTGTTTTTTAGGTCTAGTCAGGCTGGCAAAATGTTCACTGTGGTACATTTATCTTGCCTATAATTGACATGACTCATTGAAATTTGTCCAAAGTCTCCTGTGTGTCAATGTGCAGTCTCTATTCGTTCGTCTCACGACTGCTCTCTTTTAAGAGATCCATTAAATTGTTTGTGGAGCGTTTAAGAATGCCCTGGCATTTATTATTTTTAATCCCACAGCGAACTGAAGTTCATTCATGAAAAGTTTTTCTATTTCAGGTTTGGGATAGGGTTAAAACAGAAAAACAACTCCACGGTTAAGTTTAGCCATTAATTAAGATTGGCCTTTCTAACTCATTGTGGACAGATGGCGCAGCGGTCTAATCAGCCAGCTCCTGCTCCATATACTGCAAGTTCAATCCAATGATTCATATATACACTAGATCACAGACAGGAGGTGCTGTTTTGAAGCTACAGCACCTCCATCTTGGCACTCCCCCACCTTTGTAAAAACTATTTTGGAAGCAAAAATGCATTTTTTTTTAATGTCCAGATTTGTTTTTGCTATATTTGTTCTATTACAGACACCTTAATGCATACTTTTAAATTATATTATGTGAGTTAACGTAAAAATATATTAAAACATTTTCCTTAAAGTATAATTTTTTGAAAGTTCTAATGTGACTGTTCACACTATATAAAAAAAAAAACGTAAATACACTGAACTAAAATATGTAAAGTGTTGGTCCCATGTTTCATGAGCTGAATTAAAAAATCTCAGAAATGTTCTTTGTGTACAAAAAGCGTATTTCTCTCATGTTGTGCACAAATTTGTTTACATGCCTGTTAGTGAGCATTTCTCCTTTGCCAAGATAATCCATCCACCTGGCAGGTGTGGCATATCAAGAAGCTGATTAAACAGCATGATAATTACGCAGGTGCACCTTGTGCTGGGGACAATAGAAGGCCACTTTAAAATTAGCAGTTTTGTCACACAACGCCACAGACGTAGCAAGTTTTGAGGGAGCGTGCAATTGGCATGCTGACTTTAGGAATATCCACCAAAGCTGTTGCCAGAGAATTTAATGTTAATTGCTCTACCATAAGCTGCCTCCAACGTTGTTTTAGAGAATTTGGCAGTACGCCCAACTTGCCTTACAACCGCAGACCACGTATAACCACTCCAGCCTAGGACCTCCACATACGGCTTCTTCACCTGTGGGATCGTCTGAGGGGGTTGGGGGGCTGCTGAGGGGTATTTTGTTTGTAATGAAGCCCTTTTGTGGGAAAAAAACACATTCTAATTGGATGGGCCTGGCTCCCACCCATGGCTGCACCCCTGCCCAGTCATGTGAAATCCATAGATTAGGGCATAACACATTTTTTTCAATTGACTGATTACCTTATATATGAACTGTAACTCAGTAAAATCTTTGAAATTGTAGCATGTTGCATTTATATTTTTGATCAGTATAAATGTAATTTGGTCCGTGAAACATTTATTTGAAATACTGTAGAATCCCATTAATATCTATAGAAGACTGCTCCTTCTGGGGTGTGCCAATATGGCCGACCGGTGGCTTCAAAGCTGGCCAATACATAGCAACAGAAATCCAGGGTTTATATGTACAGTGCATTCGGAAAGTATTCAGACCCCTTGACTTTTTCCACATTTTTGTTACGTTACAGCCTTATTCTAAAATGGATTCAATGGTTTTTTTCCCTCATCGATTCACACACAATACCCCATAAGGTCAAAGCAAATACAGGTTTAGACATTTTTGCAAATGTAATAAAAACTAAAAAAACATCACATTTACATAAGTATTCAGACCCTTTACTCTGTACTTTGTTGAAGCACCTTTGGCAGTGATTACAGCCTTGAGTCTTCTTGGGTTTGACACTACAAGCTTAGCACACCTGTATTTGGGGAGTTTCTCCCATTCTTCTCTGCAGATCCTCTCAAGCTCTATCAGGTTAGATGGGGGGGGCGTCGCTGCACAGCTATTTTTAGGTCACTCCAGAGATGTTCGATCAAGTTCAAGTCCGGACTCTGGCTGGGCCACTCAAGGACATTCGGAGACTTGTCCTGAAGCCACTCCTGCGTTTTCTAGGCTGTGTGCTTAAGGTCGTTGTCCTGTTGGAAGGTGAACCTTCGCCCCAGTCTGAGGTCCTGAGCACTCTGGAGCAGGTTTTCATCAAGGATCTCAGTACTTTGCTCCTTTCATCTTTTGATGGAGGCCAGTGTGTTCTTGGTGACCTTCAATGCTGCAGAACTTTTTTGGTGCCCTTCCCCAGATCTGTGCCGCGACTCAATCCTGTCTCGGAGCTCAATAGACAATTCCTTCGACCTCATGGCATGGTTTTTGCTCTGACATGCTCTGTCAACTGTGACCTTATATAGACAGGTGTGTGCCTTTCCAAATCATGTCCAATCAATTGAATATACCACAGGTGGACACAAATCATGTTGTAGAAACATCTCAAGGATGATCAATGGAATCAGGATGCACTTGAGCTCAATTTTGAGTAGCAAAGGGTCTCATAGCAAAGGGTCTGAATACTTATGTAAATACATCTGTTTTATATGTTTTATAAATGTGCAAAAAAGTCTAAAAACCAGTTTTTGCTTTGTCATTATGGGGTATTGTTTGTAGATTGATGAGGGAAGAAAATGATTTAATCCATTTTAGAATAAGGCTGTAACGTAATTTTTGGGGGAAAAAGTCAAGGTGTCTGAATACTTTCCGAATGCACTGTATCATTGGTTCAATCCCAACTCTGGGCACTCAGTGTGGACGGTTTTAGGTGTGTCTCCTGATGTCCTGGGGACCTGCAAATACGAAAAATGTCAACATAAATCTGGAGTGATGTCTCTGTTCATACAAAATGTTCAGCCATTGTGAATGATGGCCAAAAGCATTTCTGTTTCCCTAAATGTTGTCTTTCTACTATTCTTGAGTTTGATTCTGGCCTCTGAAGACTCTCTGTCAGAGTTGTGTGAAAGATGTATCTGATTTATTTAATTCCCCCAGCAGACCTTTTTTGATCTATGCTCCTCACTACTGATTAGGTTTACCATTATGACAAACAGAATGTGTCACTCCCAAGCAAAACAGCCCTGACAGTGTGATAATGCAAACCCACCTGCTGGGAGAGGAGTGGGGGGGGGGGGGGGGGGGGGGGGGGGGGTTGAGTGAGTTAGTCAGAGACAGTCGAGAAGGAGATGGGATATGGAGGCTCTGTTAATACTTGAATATGACTCCTTATTTGAGCGTCTGCTGCCACACAGATCCCCAGCTACATTTTTCTGCTCCCCAGGACTGCTTGAGACTCAAACTATGCTGCTGCTACTCACCTCTCAGGGGAAATAGCTTCTCAGAATCAAGTTATCAAAACCCATTGACATGCTGGAGTCTGAGAGGCCACTCCCAAATTATGTGTTAGGGGTGTTTAAAGGGCCAATCTGAAGTTGCTACATCCATTTTTTGCACTTATAAATGAATGATATGTACCCATTGATTCCTGAAGAATATAACTTAGAAATGGCTCAGGAGCATAGTTCCACTGTTGTACCCCATCAGAACCCAAAATATAAACTTGTATAAAATATATGTAAAACAAAATATAAACTTACTCCAATGTTTGTAAACATGGTAAATGTAAACAAACACTATATAGCCTCAAAACATGGCTAAAACTATACTTGCTTTTATCATGGATAGTCAGTCCTTGCATCCATAGCTCTGTCTATGAATTTGAGAGTGGTTACATTTCTCCAGCCCCATGCCTCACCATTTTACCAAAACAGGGGCGGTGAATATGCTTTGTTATTGTTCTTTTTTCAACTGCTGATTGCCACTTTAAATGTTATGGTGATGACAGAATTGCACAATAGAGATAAATGCTGGGGTTAAAGAACGCCTTTCTGTAACAGTGCACAGGTCAAAGTTGAGTTCCTGAGGCTATTTGCATTGAAGTAATCAAATGGCTACCCGGACTATTTGTATTGTGTCCCCCCCAACCCCTATTTTATGCTGCTGCTACTCTCTGTTTATCATATATGCATAGTCACTTTAACTATACATTCATGTACATACTACCTCAATTAGCCCGACGAACTGGTGCCCCCGCACATTGGCTACCCGGACTATCTGCATTGTGTCCCGCCACCCGCCACCCACCAACCCCTCTTTTACGCTACTCTCTGTTTATCATATATGCATAGTCACTTTAACCATACCTACATGTACATACTACCTCAATTAGCCCAACTAGCCGGTGTCTGTATGTAGCCTCGCTACTGTTATAGCCTCGCTACTGCATATAGCCTCGCTACTGTTATTTTTCTGTCTTTTTACTATTGTTTTTTATTTCTTATCTATTGTTTACCTAATACCTATTTTTTTACTTAAATTTGCTCTGTTGGTTAGGGCCTGTAAGTAAGCATTTCACTGTAAGGTCTACACCTGTTGTATTCGGCACACATGACAAATAAACTTTGATTTGATTGAGAGTTGGACAACCCTCCTTTGTGCAGAACCATGTTTATGGTATGTTGTTAACGTGGGGTTGGGGTTACAGAAAATGTTAGCGTATACGTCAATTTAACTTTCATTGCTACATATTCTACTAAATCGAGTCAGCTAAGACTGAACCCAAGGAACAAAAGATCTCTCAAAAATCAAATTTGTCTATCTCGGGTTAAATGAGAATGCATATCAACACCGGTGTCCAATTTAGCTCAGAGGAAATGGTTGATACCAAGCCTTCAGCAACAAAAAGCTTAGATGAGACCTTTAAGTCAGCTTTGCTATAGCCCTCCACAATGGGATAGATTGGTCGGCAAGCATCCACCTCATCCACCTCTCTGTCTGCATCACTAGTGATTCTGTTTGTCACTTACCTATCCCCTTAGAGTGAAATTACATTCTGCTGTTCAGAGCTTTACAGAGCTCTACAGATAAGGGCTGTAGCAGAATTGAGTCGACAGCTTTGTGAATTGGGCTGCAGAGCCATAACAGTTACAAGATAGGGATATGATTCAGGAACAATTATGACAATGGAGCTGCTGCTCAGTGTAATTATACCCTAGGCCTAGTCAGAGGCAATGGCAGTGGGTAACAACCCACTATGTGGTTACCAATGAAGGATGTAAAAATACTTATTCCAAGCTAAATTCACACTGTAATTTCTAGCTGGTGGGAAAAAATATCTTGGCCTCAGAGCGGTGTGGAGGTTTAAACCTCATAGTTGTCCTCCCCTCTCATTCCCCACTGACAACACACAACACACTCACACACAAAGCACACTTACACACCCGCGCATGCACACACTCAAACAGTGGTATTTTCCTCACATTTTCCTTCCCTCTGTTTTCAGAACTCAATTAGGGGGGTACTAATCGTGCCTCACTGCCCTCGGATTGAATAGTAATTTTTATTCGAGTGGACATGAGCGGTGAGGTAAAAAAAAAACACGACAAACGAGCGGTAGCAGTTTTCCATCTCACACAAACAAGGGCTCTGGTGTCCTCTGGAGGGTGCATCACTGACGTTGGGGCTCGTTCTGTTCTGTTTCCACATGCATTCTGGGTAGCGATGGGGTGCTCATTTTTAATGGAGGAAACACATGTATTCTATTAGCTGTTTGAACAAGGGCTAAGGACAAGTGTTTTTGCCACCCTGTATGTTACATCAATCTGGATAGCCACAGCATATAGGCCTAATATGTAACGTGTGTAGCACAAACAATGTGTCACATGGTTTTATAAAAGATAGCTAGGTAAAGCTTTGAGTGAATAACTGCTACTTGTCTTCTATATCTCCTCTGTTCTTCTGCCCTTTGTGTTTCATGCCTTTTAAAGTTATTTTAAAAATGAGTGGTGGTGTTATGGTCAGTAATAACATAATGTTCCATTCTGGTGTGGCGCCCCAGTGTCCTAACTCTCTAAGTGGTCAACAACCCTATAGAGACCCTTTTGTATGATGACCCCTAATTCCACTGGATAGCCTGTCTATTTCTGGGGTCTTCTTTTGTGTGTTTGGCCCTCTCTCTTTCAGAGATTCAAGAAAAGTGGAATCTACCGTTGCAGTTTGAAACAAAGCTGTTCAAGTCAGAGTGCTCTTGTAACAGGTTTCTGAAGAGTTGCATAAAATACCTCCAATCAGTGTTTTTATTCGTCCTCTTGTCTATATCGTTTTTAAAAATTAAGTAATCTTGACAAAATGAGTGGCAACCTCATTTAAACTTCTCTCTACCACTTGTGAAAAACACTCCCTCACTCAAGCGGAGTGTCAGAACTGCAGAGCCTAGTTTTCCACACATTTTAGTGCGTAGATCTAGTGTTCGTGCTCTTGGGGTGTAGTCCGATTTTTTTTGGAACAACACTCACCTTCTGTAACATGATACCCTCGCTGGTCCATGTGGTCCTAGACCCCCCAATAGCAACATGCACAAGGGGGCAATAGCAGAGAGAGATTTTCTTGTTGTTCTATTCCCATTTGTGGTAAAAGCAAAGAAGAATCATGTTTAAAACATCACCACTGTTAGCTAATTTCAATGAAATGGCTAAAAACAGCAGGCAAGCTATCCTTTTAGCTTCCCACATCACCCCCATGTGAAAAAATCCGATTTATCATTAAATAATATGCAAATAGCAAATATTATTTACTTGCCAGTGTAACCTACAGCATCATCCCAGTTTAATATGCTGCTGGAATGTATTCACACCCATATCAGCTAAAAATAGAATGCCATCATTTATGCGCAGGAAGAAAAAGCACATGGTTTAGGGCTGTTTTAGGTAGTCAATCAGTAAAATACTTTTTAGGGGAATTCTAATAAGGCTACAATGTTGTTTGGTTTATTGTTTTAAAAGTCGCTAAGATTATATTTGGTTATCAATGCAAAATAGGCTTCTTATTTCATGCCAAGCTAAACCAAAACAGTAATATTGAAGTTGAAGTGATTTTGTAGACTAGCTTCCCACATTGCCATGTGAAATAATCATATTTATAATTCAATAATATGCCCCGGCAAATATTCTTATACTTGCCGTTGTAACCTACAATGTTATTCCAGTTTGATATGCTACTTGCATGTATTCACTCCCGTATCAGCTAAAAATAGAATGTCATCATGCTTTGGTCGCGGAGAAAAATATATATTTTTGTTTTTACCAATAGCCTGGAATCACTAGTTCTAATAAGGCTACGATGTTGTTTGATTTGTTTGAACAGTCGATGAGATTAGAAGGCTTATCAATGCCAAATAGGCTACTTTGATTCAGCCTATAGATTCAAGGAACCAAGCGAGCTCCATTGCCTAGACAACACTGCCTCCACGGCTACGCAAGGAATGATACGGCAAGTTGCAATTTTCATTTGGCACGGGAGTATGTTGAATGTCGGGGTGCACTGCAAGGAGCCGCCCCTTTTGTGAGGAAAAACGACATTGCGACACTGCGCTACGCTCGGTATGGTCCGTCTCTATAGGGTATAAATCGGCCTTGAAGAGCATGTTCTAACATGTTCAAGAAGATAGTCAAACTGGTAGTGAGAGGTCTTAGCAACACAAGGGCTGCTATTCACAACCACTCAGTGCAACACAGGTTGAATCCACCTCTGGTGATGCACTCCTCAACCTTGAACTGAAGTGAAATAACCATAACAACGAGGCCTGTTATTGTATACAGGAGTATTGTCAGTGTATTAAGTCAACCTTATTGCTTCTAAAACGACATTTGTCAAGAAAGAATCTAGTGGGGAAAAAACGATTTACTTTCTTAATTGGAAAAAAGGGGTTCAAGTGAAGTCTAATGGTGTTTTGGAATGGCTTCGATTAGCCTTGGAGGAACACAAAATCAATGTTCTTCAACAATTGATCCTACATCCTGCAAATGTTTTAATTATCATGTAAGAGGCCCTTATTCTCGACTTACACGACTACTTATGGATTGGACAATCGCTTTCAAATAATGAAACATTTTGTTTATGTCAAAGTGCACTTCTTAGATGTCTATAAATGGGTACTTATTTTCAAGGGTAAATAGGAAATTATTTTCAAGGGTTGATCCATTTGAATTAAATCACTTTTTGACAGAAAATTCACATAATAATTATGTTGTAGCTTAGACCCTATTTCACATCATCTGAGGTTTTTGTGTTGTGCCCTCCATCGGTTGTGACACAATATGCTCTCGAATACAGGGCGGGTGTCATTTCAATCATAGAAAAGTCCATTCTATAAATTATATATCGCTTCAGACCACTGAAATTTAGCTAGTACACCTTGAAATTTAATTGAAATGTAACTTCTAATTACTACCACAAAGGTGACTGCTGGTCTATCCACCGTTGAATGTCAACATAAATGGTCATGTCTATTCTATTATCTATATTTCTATGATCTCAATAGGTTTCCTATGGAGGATAGACAGTATAATTTAAATCAACAGATATTCCAATTCAAGTCTACATTCTCTGATGTGTGGACCTCCAACCATCTTTGTGGTACCATTTGGAAGTTGAAATGTCTATTTTATTCCCATTTTAGTACATTTGTCAGCAAAAACATGACAACCACCCTGTATTCAAGAGCACTCCTATTTGCCATATCTTCAATTTAAACCTACTAGATAGGCTTCCATTAAAAAACACCCTCTGTGTTATGTTAGACAGGTAACTCTTTATCTACAATATAGCAGGGGGTGTAAAGCCATAACACATATGCTTTTCCTGCAGCAGATTATGATCGATAATGTCAGAATCCGCACTGAAGTCTAGCAAAACAATTTATTTATCATCAATCTCAGTCAATCATCAGTCGTTTGTGTAAGTGCTGTGCTTGTTGAATGTCCTTCCCTATAAGCACGCTGAAAGTCTGTTGTCAATTTGTTTACTGTAAAAATAAGATTGTATCTGGCCAAAAACTATTTTTTCCAAAAGTTTACTAAGGGTTTGTAACAGGCTGAGTGGTCGGCTATTTGAGCCAGTAAATGGGGCTTTAATATTCTTAGGTAGCGGAATTACTTTTGCTTCTCTCCAGGCTTGAGAGCACACACTTTCTAACATAATCCAGGTAGAATCAGGAATTCTCCAGTCCAGCTGTTTAGGCCCCTTACTTTTTTCAATCTTTACTAACGACATGCCACTGGCTTTGAGTAAAGTTATGTATACGGACGACTCAACACTATACACGTCAGCTACTACAGCGACTGAAATGACTGCAACACTTAACAAAGAGCTGAATGGAAAAGGAATAAGTTAGTCCTAAATATTTCAAAAACTAAAAGCACTATATTTGGTACAAATCATTCACTAAACCCTAAACTTCAACTAAATATTTTAAAGAGTAAGTTGAGGTGACTAAATTGCTGAGGTGACTAAACTGCTTGAAGTAACCCTGGATTGTAAACTGTCATGGTCAAAACATATTGATACAACAGTAGCTAAGATGGGGAGAAGTCTGTCCATAATAAAGTGCTGCTCTGCCTTCTTAACAGCACTATCAACAAGCCAGGTCCTACAGGCCCTAGTTTTGTCGCACCTGGACTACTGTTCAGTCGTGTGGTCAGGTACCACAACGAGGGAACAGGGCAGCACGGCTGGCCCTTAGATGTACACAGAGAGCTAACATGAATAATATGCATTTCAATCTTTCCTGGCTCAAAGTGGAGGAGAGATTGACTTCATCACTATTTGTATTTATGAGAGGTATTGACATGTTGAATGCACTGAGCTGTCTGTCTAAACTACTGGCACACAGCTCGGACACCCATGCATACCCCACAACACATGCCACAAGAGGTCTCTTCACAGTCCCCAAGTCCAGAACAGACTATGGGAGGTGCACAGTACTACAGAGAGCCATGACTACATGGAACTCTATTCCACATCAAGTAACTGATGCAAGCAGTAACATTTGATTTAAAAGACAGATAAAAACACACTTTATGGAACAGTGGGGACTGTGAAGCAACACAAACATAGGCACAGACACATGCATACACACACACAATAACATATGCACTATACACACACGTACTGTGTACATGGATTTTGTGTGGTAGATATGTGGTAGTAGATGATGGGCCTGAGGGCACACACTTAATGTGTTGTGATATCTGTTGTGAATGGCTCCCGAGTGGCGCAGCGGTCTAAGGCACTGCATCTCAGTGCTAGATTGGCCCAGCGTCAGCCGGGGTAGGCCGTCATTGTAAATAAGAATTAGTTAAATATATAAAGGTTAAAATAAAACAAATATATATATATATATATATATATATATTGTAATGTTTTTAAAATTGTGTAACTGCTTTAATGTTGCTGGACCCCAGGAAGAAGGCAGCAGCTAATGGGGATCCATAATAAATACAAATACAAATGTTGCGTCTCAACCGATGCTGGGCACAACACAAAAACCTTAGAATGATGTAAATTAGAGTCTAAACTACAACATTTACGAATAGATTTTTTAAAAATTCTCCAGATATTATGAAATAGTTTGAAAACCCTATTTGTAGGCTGTTTAAATTATTTCAATCTCAACTGTATATTTTCCAGTTATCGAAATATTGGTTTATCCTCAATACATTTTTCTGGATGATTGTTCTGGATGATCAATGTTCTTTGTTTGCTTTGAGCAAGACGAGAAAACATTGTTGCTACACCAAACGTGCACTTAAATGACGCTGCCTTCTTTGGTGTTGTAGGTCTTCAATTGTCCTGGTGTAGACACTGGGTCCCACCTTGTTTTGCACCTTGTTGCCTGGAGACAGTGTGTCTGCACCGGCACCACCTTTCTCTGTTGTTGATGGTATCTCCATGGGGGTCGCTAGCTTGGAATAGAGGGTCTGCGACCAGAAACAGGAAGGGGGTATTTTGTCAAACAGTTGTGACAGATCCTGACACTCTTTTACTTTAATGTCCTGAGGGAGAAGTTCTTTGTGTATTTGGTTATGACCTGAACAATGCTACTGACTTTCGCACAGTTTGTAATTGTTCTCTTGAATGGTTTTCTAGACTTAGTTTTTAAATGGTGATTTTTCCAGTGAAATGTCCCTTCCATATGTGTTGCCATTAATAGAGGAACAAGTCTGGTTTTCTCTCGCTATTAAATTGAATTAGCTGTGTGCGTTCTTGCTTGCTCATGCCTGCGTGCGCCAGAGGGCTCTTTTTAAACCACGATTGCACCTCTTCCCTTCAAGCCACAGACAGTACATGTTCGGTGCAATGTAAACAAACATCAAACAACAAGCATTGTCAGGACAAAGAGTCAAGAGGGAGAGCAGAGCATGTTTTTCTCTGGTTCAACAGAACACATTGAAATAAACTGTGATGACACGAAACAGTGATCGGGAATCAACACCCTGCTTTACCCTTCAGTAACCTTAACTAAATGCGGTTTGTTCTCCATCTTTTTCTCTTCCAGACTCTTTCGTCAACAGCCAAGAATGGACATTGAGTCGATCAGTGCCAGAGCTCAAAGTGGTGAGTAGTATTCATCATAACTTCAGCCCGTGTTAATCGGCTGACATTGACATTGACATTGCAAGAGGAAGATAAGTTCAGCATTAGCATTGGATTGATTTAAACGTCAATGCCAGTGCATGCTCTATGCATGTCAAAAACATTTCCTCTCATTCTGCATGAGAGAGAGTGTAGAGTACAGAAATTGGCTGGAATATTCCCTGGCACCAAACGAGATTGTGGGTGATTTTTAATGATGCGTTTTTTTTTGCGTTGGCATGGTGACGCGGAGCGTAGAGTGGCTTGCAGCAGACTAAGAGATGAGTGACGGTTTTGGGCTAGACGAATGACACTTCCTGGGTCTGATCCAGCCGCTGGCACAACAGTTCTTACCACTGCCAAACACACACACACACACACCCGCTGTTCACGTCCTCACATGAGGAAAGGAATGCTTCACGCACATAATCAATAGGGATATTACCACAAAGCCTCATTCCACCGTTCTGGTGGTAAATACTGTAGTAGTATTCATAGTATTGTAATGAAACAGGCAGGGAGCAGGTCTCGAACCCTCGACCTTCTAGCCCGAGGTCCGGCGCGCTATCGACTGTGCCGCAAAAGCATGCTCGTGCGGCAGAGTCGATTTCCGCGCTTATAAACACAGGGTCGTTACACTACTCCCTCCTTTCAAAGAGCGCGTCCTCGCGCTAGCTTGCGACTCTACGTCTTACAGGAACGCGCTCACCGGCCAAGCACACGCACTGTCGTGGATGCAAGGTCCGATCACTTCTGACGCCAGTGTAATGAAACAGCAGGGAGCAGGTCTCGAACCCTCGACCTCCTAGCCCGAGGTCCGGCGCGCTATCGACTGTGCCGCAAAAGCATGCTCAAGCGGCAGAGTCGATTTCCGCGCTTATAAACCCAGGGTCGTTACACTACTCCCTCCTTTCAAAGAGCGCGTCCTCGCGCTAGCTTGCGACTTTACGTCTTACAGGAACGCGCTCACCGGCCAAGCACACGCACTGTCGTGGATGCGAGGTCCGATCACTTCTGACACCAGTGTAATGATCCCACTTCTGACACCAATGTAATGACCTGACTAGATCATAAAAGAACGACTGTCCAGACAGAGGATTGAGTTTACGAATGGACGGTTTATTAAACCAACTTTACACAGGCTACTGTTTGGCCGTAGCCCACGCCAAATAAATGAAAGATAACCCACAAGCCAATCGTGACCTTCTCTTGTGAAGCCCAGACGTAAGAGAGAGAACAAAGGCAAAACCTGGTCTTAACTTCCAATGCTCCATCCCCCTGCCCAACCCCCCTCCACGCCACTCCGCCAACCGCCAGGATGCCCGGCATCAGAACATTCCAGGCATTCCCGTGATTGGCAGATAGCAGGTTGACTGACATGTCGGACCCCGCGAACACAACCACCTACTAGCCTAACACATAACACACAGCTGTCTGTGCGGGTCGCTACACAGCCCCCCCACCACAAAGTCCCTCGTCCCCGAGGGAACAAACAAAGTCTCTGAAGCGACCCGGAGGTCTCCTTTGCCTGCGTGGCCGTGATGGTCGCAGAGTGCCCCTCTGGGAACCAGGGGATGAAGGCAGGGATATGGGGGACAAGGAAGCGGGAACGGGTAATACAGTCCGTGGCTCTGGGGAACCACGCGGTGACACAGGGGGGGAGACAGGGGGAGTGGGCTGTCTGGAGCCTTGTCTGCGGCACCTGGGGGTGGGTGCCTGGAGAATGGCATTGCCAGAGAGGGGAATTGTGGGGGTTCCTGGGGTTTGGGGAGAAGAGGCCCCTCTATATGGGGCTAACCTGTCCCGGTGCAGTGCCACCTTTCTCCCCCTGGGAGGAAGCTGCACCCGGTAAACAACCTCCCCTACCCTCTCCAGGACACTGCAGGGTCCCACCCAGTGACTGTCCAACTTGGGGCATCTGCCTTTTTTCCTTAGCGGGCTGTAGACCCAGACCAGCTCCCCAGCCACAAAGTGCCTTCCCCGGGTGTGCACGTCATAGTTCCTCTTCTGCCTCACACCTGCATTCACCAGCTGCTCTCTGGCGAAGGTGTGGGCTGTCTCCAGGCGGTCCTGGAGTCTCCGGGCATACTCCGGCCCCGGGGGAACATGAGGGCTATCCAGGGGCCGACCAAACGCCATCTCCGCAGGGGTGCGGATCTCTCTCCCCAGCATGAGGAGGGCAGGCGTGCAGGAGGTGGAGTCTTGGACAGCGGAGCGGCATGCCATGAGGACCATAGGCAGGTGCTTGTCCCAGTCACACTGGTGTTTGGAAGAGACGATGGCCAGCTGCTGTCCAAGCATTTTATTGAAGCGCTCTACAAGGCCATCACTTTGAGGATGGAGAGGAGTAGTGCGGGTCTTGTGCATACCCAGCCTCTCACACATGGTGGCGAACACACGGGACTCAAAGTTTCTGCCCTGGTCGCTGTGGATGGACTCTGCAGCTCCAAACCTGCTGAACATCCCCGCTGTCAGGGCGTCGACGATGGTCTCTGCCTCCTGGTCAGGCAGAGCATAGGCCTCGGGCCATTTTGTGAAATAGTCCATGGCCGTGAGCACCCAGCGGTTTCCACTGTCTGTGGTGGGGAACGGCCCAACTACATCCACTCCCACCCTCTCCATGGGAGCCCCCACTGGGAACTGTTGGAGCTGAGCATGAGAGCGGCCTGGGGGGCCCTTTCTCGCTGTGCAGTTGTCACAGCGGCGACAAAAGTCCTCCACATCCCTCTTGTGCTGCCCCCAGTAGAAGCCCTGACGGAGACGGCGCAGTGTTTTTGTGACCCCAAAGTGTCCAGTCCCCACCCCGCCATGAGTACTCTGGAGCACAGCCTCCCGCAATGCTTTTGGGACCACCACCTGCCACCTCTCCTCTCCCGTAGCTGACTCCTTCCATGCCCGCTGTAGCACGCCATCAGCCAGCCGCAGTCTCTCAAACTTTGACCACAACCCTTTGGTCGCGAGTGAGAGCGCTGTCACCTCTTCCCATGGTGGCCTCACCTGCGCCTCTACCCACTGTAGCACTGGCTGTAGGTCTGTGTCCCGTCCCTGCTGCTGCCGCCATTCAGCCACGTCGACAGTCTGCAGCTCACAGCAGACAGGCCCGCTCGCCCGACACACTGTGGCACAGACCCCCTCTGCACACAGCTCTCTCTCCCGTCCCTCTCTCCGTTCGCAGTGGCGGCAGCCGTCTGCAGTACAGGGCCGACGGGACATGGCGTCGGCGTTGGAGTGGCGTGCCCCTGCCCTGTGCACCACTGTGAAGTCATACGGCTGAAGCTCCTCCAACCAGCGTGCCACCTGCCCCTCTGGCTCTCTGAAAGACATGAGCCACTGGAGAGCAGAGTGGTCAGTCCTTACAGTAAAGGGCAGACCACCCAGGTAGTACTTGAAGTGTTTGACGGAAGCCACAACAGCCAAGAGCTCCCGCCGGGTGACACAGTAGCGGCGCTCATGTTTGTCAAATGTTTTGCTGAAGTACGCCACCACTCTCTCCCCCGCTGGCCCCACCTGGGCCAGCACCCCACCCATGCCCACATTGCTCGCGTCTGTGTCCAGGATAAAGGGCAAGGTGAGGTCAGGGGGGGCGAGCACGGGGGCCTCGATCAGTGCACGTTTGAGGGTGTTGAACGCCTCCTCACACTCCACTGTCCAAGTGAAAGCTTTGTCCTTCGGCAGCAGGCGGTTCAGTGGAGCAGCAACGCTTGAGAAGCCCCGTACAAACCTCCTGTAGTACGAGGCCAGGCCCAGGAAGCTCTTCAGCTGACGCTGGTCGGTGGGGGTGGGCCAGTCTCTGACAGCCCCTACCTTGTCCTCCATGGTGCTGATCCCCTCCTTCCCCACTCGGTGGCCCAAGAAGGACACCTCTCTCCTCATGAAGTGGCACTTCTCGGGGTGGAGCTTCAGACCTGCGGCAGCCACCCTCTCCAGCACACGCCGTAGCGCCCCCAGGGCTGACTGGAAGGAGCTGCCATGGGCCAGGATGTCATCGAGGTATACCAGACACTGCTGTCTGGGGATGCCATCCAGCACCCTGTCCATCAAACGCTCAAAAGTAGCTGGAGCGTTGCACAGGCCAAAGCACAGGACCTTGAACTGCCAGTGTCCTCTGTTAGTGGAGAATGCAGTTTTGGCTCTGGCCTCTGGGGAGAGGGGCACCTGCCAGTAGCCACTGCGGAGGTCTAGTGAGGAGAACCAGGAGGACCCCCTAACCAGGTCCAGCGACTCATCGATACGTGGTATGGGGTATGAGTCCTTCCTGGTTACCTCATTCAGCCGCCTGTAGTCCGCACAGAACCTCAGCTTGCCCCCCTTCTTCGGAACCATGACGACTGGCGCCGCCCAGGGGCTGTCTGAGGGCTCAATGAAGTCTGCCCGCTGCATCTCCAACACAGCCTTGTCTGCCGCCTCCTGGCGTGCCAGCGGGATACGGCGGGGACGCATCTTGATGGGTCGAGCATCACCTGTGTCGATCTCATGCTGCACCAGATGAGTCTGACCCACCTCTTCCTCACTCAGCGCAAAGCTGTCTCTGAATTCAAACAGCAACTGCCACAACCGTTCCTGCTGCTCGGGGTCAAGACCAACACAGTTCCTCCCCCATATCTCCCTCACTGCAGACAGTGTCCTCTCCTCTCCCATCTGGGGTAGCTGGGCTGGGGGGGCGCGGCCTGGGCTCACAGAGGGCTGTGTCATGGAGGTAGCTGGGGGAATGTAACACACCGCAGTAGGTGACAGGGGGGCTGGGGAAAAGTCACACACAGCTGTGGGGGAGGGGGGGCAGCCATGAGTCTCTGCTGCTTTAACTGTTGGAGTAAAGGGTTTGTTGGGTTGAGTGAATGTGACATTAGGGGGGGCCATGGTGACTTCCGGCCCTCCCTGGAAGCTCAGTGTGCCCCTATTTAGGTCTAACTGGCAGCCTGTGCTCCTAAGAAAGTCCAACCCCAGGATACAAGGGTCCTGCACAGCCGCCACCCACACAGGATGACGCACAGTCCTGCCCCCTACTGTCAGAGTCATTATTCCCTTCCCTTTCATGGGTGCCAGCTCACCTGTGACTGTGCGGAGCTGCACAGTTGTAGGCTCACACTGAGTCCAACCTGGCACAATATCTGGCCTCACCAGGGTTACTGTGGACCCAGTGTCCACCAGGGCGGAGCAGGGCACACCCTCCACAGTGACAGGGACATGACAAAAGTCCCCAACACAGGTCCGGCCCACCACAACAACAGGCTCCATTCGCTTGCTCTCGTCTGCTTCTGGGGGAAGTGGAGCCTTGCTTCCCCGTCTGTGCCGGTGGGCTCCTCCTGAAGATGATGGTGGTTGGGATAGAAAGCCAGGGGTCCGCACTACCCGGTCTATGCGGACCCCGAGCCGTTTCCCTGAGCTCTGGGGGACATGGGGCAATTTCGGCGCAGATGGCCTGGCTGGCCACAACCCCAGCAGACCCTGGGACCAGGGTGTGTGTTTTGTGCCGCCTGTAGCGACACAGCACGAATGAGTTCTGTCATTTCAGCCACCCATGCAGGCTTTTCCGGCTCCGGGCTGCTCTGCCCCCCAGCTCGCACAGAGGGTGTGTCTCCCTGCACCCCCACCAAAGCCCCAGCTGAAGTCCCAGCCCACACCAGCTCCCTCTCCAAAGCCATCTCCAAGGCTATCTGCAATGACTCAGGATGAGCCAGCTGGGTCTGTATGCGCAGCTCCGTAGGAGAGAGCGCCTGTATGAACTGGTCCCGTGCTAGCTCGCTCTGCACGGAGGGGGGCATGTGAGCATATGCCCGCCGAGAGAGGCTCTCAATGTCATTAGCTAACACCCGTAGAGGCTCTCCAGGCTGCCTGCGTCTATTACTCAGTTCGGAGCGCAGTAGCCCGGGCTGTACACACTGTCCATAGCGCCTCCTCAGTGCTCCCACTAAAGCGCCATAATCATGTCTGTCCTCGGGGCTAATCAATATCAAACAGGCCAGAGCTTCATCCGTGAGGCATAAAGCCAACTGCAGTGCCCTTTCTTCATCCGACCACCCCCTAAAATGAGCTAACAGTTCAAACTGAGCATGAAAAGCTTCCCAATCCGCCTTACCAGAATACTTCGGGGTCTTAACAGATACGGACGCAGCCGGGAACTGGGCGCCGCCATGTTTGTTTACATCCTGAGCCCCAGATTCCTCGTCCCGCCGCGTCGACGTCACCACTTCGGCCCGCCCACCAGAATCCGCGCGAAACACAGTCGACGAGGCGCTCATGCCCGCTTCAGCCGCCATCACTCTAGCGTCCTCCCTCAAGCGGCCTCTGCGCTCCAACGCCCTGGCGATCTCCTCAGCCAGAACCTCCGACGTCCATTCACACGTATCTCCTTGGCCATAATCGTCCCCTACCTCCACCTTCACTTTCGGATTCCCTCGAAGCATTTTCAACCCCCGTTCTCACCTACGGTAGCTAGCCACAGAAGTCAGCTAGCTAGCTGGCAAACTTTTATCAACGTTTTTACTTCTGACACCAATGTAATGAAACAGGCAGGGAGCAGGTCTCGAACCCTCGACCTTCTAGCCCGAGGTCCGGCGCGCTATCGACTGTGCCGCAAAAGCATGCTCGTGCGGCAGAGTCGATTTCCGCGCTTATAAACACAGGGTCGTTACAGTATTTTGGACTTCTATGAATTGGTTAGGGTCGTGCATCACATCAGAAAGATCTATGGGAATCAGACACAAATCAGATGGGGGAACTTTTATGAAGAACATGCTTTCTAAACAGGGAGAATTTGATAGAGCTCATTGTCTTTTATATAGTAGAAGGTGTTCATTAGCGCCACACACTTCAGAGGGTAAGTGAACTGATGCTGAACTCTGCAAGAAAAAGACAAGGACTGCTGTCAGAGAAGGGACAGAACTTCAATTGCTTCCACAGTTCCATATGGCAGTATTGGACAGAAGTAGTTCATTCATATGAGTTATGTTTCCCAAAAGCATGGACAAATGTTATCGTTCCAACATGTAGGCTATTGCACTCATGGGGGACATGAGCTGATACTGTGTAGTACGGGCTTCCCAAAACTTTGCATTAAAAACATTGTATTCAAACCTGGACTTTGATAATGAACCCACAGACTGATCCTTAAAAAAAAGTCTCTAGTGGAATTTACACACAGTGCCCGCTCTGCTTTCATCTGCCTGAACTATGCTCATAAAGCAGCCTTATTAATGATGGGCTACAACCCAGCAGGTTACAAAGCTTTACAGTTCTAACACAAACCCTGCTCCTTTTGTAGTTAGTTTTGGTTATGAGTAGCTCCTAGCTTGTTATTTTTATTGATTTATTTAACCTTTATTAAACTAGGTACGTCAGTTAAGAACACATTCTAATTTTACAATAACGGCCTACCCCGGCCAAACCCTCCCCTAACCCTGACGACGCTGGGCCAATTGTGCGCCGCCCTATGGGGCTCCCGATCACGGACGGTTGTGATACAGCCCGGGATGGAACCAGGGTCTGTAGTGACGCCTCTAACACTGAGATGCAGTGCCTTAGACTGCTGCGCCTCTCGGTCTATTCTTCCGTTCTTGATAGACTACTACTTCATGTCCTCTCCAAAGCCAACTTCCTCCTTACGAAGAACATAAGTATTATGAGGGAGAGGATAGGTAGCTTAATCCCCCCCAACACACACACACACACACACAGTCCGCTGTAATTAAACCAATCCTGACTTTACCACCCACTAATGATCTAAAGAAGAGGGGGATGAAGGAAGAGGGGGGGTGAGGGCATGTTGGAGGAGCCTTTGTTCTCCCCCAGACACCCTGGCATCATCAGCCACCCCAGCCTGGGAGCGGCCCCAGCCCACCCTCCGTCAGGTTTCCCCTGGGGCATCCAGCAGTCAGGGCTGGGGCCTTGGCCTAGACACCCACCAGGGGGAGTAGGGAAAACATTAGCTGAACATATACAGTACCCCTTGGTGTCTTACCTTTACCCTATAAGCACCATCTGTTCATGTGAAAGTCCATAGGCTGAGGCCTTTGGCATTGGTTAGTAGTGTAACCATCTCTACAACATATTGCCGCCACCAACTGAACATTTTACTAGTACTAGTCGTGTTAATAGACTTTTAATAGTACTAGTATTTTGCCGTCTTGCTGTTTCACCAATCATCATCTGTACTGTATATAGGTCAAGCTGTAGAGGCTCTGGCTATGATTGCAGGTGTAACCATCCATACAACATACATGTCCTGGAATGAACTACATGTGAGTGTGGTGTCATGTGTTTTTGTTGTTTCTGCAGGGTATTGTGGGTAATCTGTCGAGCGGGAAATCGGCCCTTGTCCACCGGTACCTGACAGGCACGTACGTGCAGGAGGAATCCCCTGAAGGTAAGAGACAGAGCCTGCTCCTGAAATCCCAATGGAGGAGAGCACCATCACACGTTAAAAAAAACTAAAAGGTTGTCAACTTTACTAGACGGTCTTGTCAGTCAACACATGAACACATGATCACTTGAGGCAGAGCTGTCTGTTCCTTCTTATAGCTGTGATGATATCTTGCTAATCTAGTCCATCTACTGGCCCTGCTGCATCATACATGTAAATGTCATTTGAGATCTTTATAATAATTCATCAAGTTATTTAAGGTTTTACCAGATTATTGTCTGTCCAAAACCTGTTGAAATACCACCTGGAAGGATCAATTGGCAAGCCAGTCTGCATTTTGGCTGATGTTATTCTAGCTGGGGATAGATACTGACAAAATACAAAGACAGGACTGGGCTTGATGCTTGCAGTAAGAAATAGAAACTCAATTCATAATTAGCAGTTAGTTTGAGTGTTTTCCACATGGTGTATGGAGAGAAAAGAGACATCTTCGCTTATCATTAATGGTATGCCAGGTGTGTTGGTGTGTTTTCTGTTGTTATTTTGTATCAGTCGACGCAGTGTCCGATTTATCTCAAACCCAAGGATGTGGCGAGAGATGACTCTGAGATAATTGGCTTTTTTTTTTTACCCGTTAGCATAAACAAATGACAGCTAGAGCAAAGCATTGTCTATGAAAGAGAGAGGGCTGCTGCGTTAGAATGATCATTCCCAAACACATCAAGGTTAAACTAAGACCTGGGCTTAAAACTAAATCCTACTATAACCCTTCATTTCAGAGAGAAAGGGGATTATAGTTGCTGCCATGAACATAAACCCGTTTCTGTTTCGGGAGCTGTGAGGCTCTGAACGAGAGGTCGTAGCTCAGTGACAAGGTTGTATTTATTTCTACAGTTGGAGCCCATTCCCGAACCTTCCAATATGACTTCAAAGAATCGAAACTGAAGAATTCTCCATTTTTATTATCAGGCGGAAATCAGAAGCGAAGGCTGTCCGAACCCGTGAAGATGTTGGCAAAGCCAGGGTCAAATGTCAATCTTGGAGGGGGTTTGGATGGTTTGTAATGTCTGTTTTTATGTAACTACTGGAAACTGAGGATGATGAGACATGAAGCGCATAATGAGTTCCTGGCATTAAGATGCTGCTTCACCAAGGGAAAGCAAAAATCCTCAATACCTAATTAGGCCTAGAGAAGTCAATGACAAAAATGCTGGAATGCAAAAACCTGAGTGCTGGTTTTGGTAATTCTGGAAACATTTTATACAGATCACTGCATTGTTGCTGTGATACAACATACCGTCTCCCATCCATAACAGGTGGCAGTCTAATTTCTAGCACCTTGCTTAGCCCAGATAGAAACTGTAGATTTGAAAGAGGCTACCTCGCTTCTAGGAAGAGTTGGTAGTAGTACTAATGTTGTCTGTTCTGTCCGTACCATTCCTTAACCCAGCAGTTCTACTTTACGCTGTTTTATTCTACTGTGTTGCTAGTTGCTGTGATATCTAGAAAAAAAGGCAGTATCGGGACAGGGAGGGAGGTGTTGCCATGGCGACAGTGAAACTGGCTCTGTTTGAATTGTGGCTCCGTGTCAAGGTCTCTGAGCATCCACATTCCATTCTAGAGCTGGATATGCCTACTGCCTGCTCACCAAGCCCACAATTTCAGCTACCATCTCAAAACCTGTGTGTGACTGTGTGTGTGTGTGTGTGTGACTGTGTGTGTGTGTGTGTGTGTGTGTGTGTGTGTGTGTGTGTGTGTGTGTGTGTGTGTGTGTGTGTGTGTGTGTGTGTGTGTGTGTGTGTGTGACTGTGTGTGTGTGTGTGACTGTGTGTGT
Source organism: Salvelinus namaycush (assembly GCF_016432855.1). NCBI lineage: Eukaryota > Metazoa > Chordata > Actinopteri > Salmoniformes > Salmonidae > Salvelinus > Salvelinus namaycush. Next base: position 13,983,188 of record NC_052331.1, on the reverse strand, counting down.
GTGTGTGACTGTGTGTGTGTGTGTGTGTGTGTGTGTGTGTGTGTGTGTGTGTCGGTGTGTGACTGTGTGTGTGTGTGTGTGTGTGTGTCGGTGTGTGACTGTGTGTGTGTGTGTGTGTGTGTCGGTGTGTGACTGTGTGTGTGTGTGTGTGTGACTGTGTGTGTGTGTGTGTGTGTGTGTGTGACTGTGTGTGTGTGACTGTGTGTGTGTGTGTGTGTGTGACTGTGTGTGACTGTGTGTGTGTGTGTGTGTGTGTGTGTGACCGTGTGTGTGTGTGTGTGTGTGTGTGACCGTGTGTGTGTGTGTGTGTGTGTGTGTGTGTGTGTGTGTGACCGTGTGTGTGTGTGACCGTGTGTGTGTGTGTGTCCGTGTGTGTGTGTGTGACTGTGACTGTGTGTGTGTGACTGTGTGTGTGTGACTGTGTGTGTGTGACTGTGTGTGTGTGTGTGTGTGTGACTGTGTGTGTGTGTGACTGTGTGTGACTGTGTGTGTGTGTGTGTGTGACTGTGTGTAACTGTGTGTGTGTGTGTGTGTGTGTGTGTGTGTGTGTGACCGTGTGTGTGTGTGACCGTGTGTGTGTGTGTGTGTGTGTGTGTGTGTGTGTGTGTGTGTGTGTGTGTGTGTGACAGTGTGTGTATGTGTCCGTGTGTGTATGTGTCCGTGTGTGTGTGTGACAGTGTGTGTATGTGACCGTGTGTGTATGTGACCGTGTGTGTGTGTGACCGTGTGTGTGTGTGTGTGTGTGTGTGTGTGTGTGTGTGTGTGTGACAGTGTGTGTATGTGTCCGTGTGTGTATGTGTCCGTGTGTGTGTGTGACCGTGTGTGTGTGTGACCGTGTGTGTGTGTGTGTGTGTGTGTGTGTGTGTGTGTGTGTGTGTGTGTGTGACAGTGTGTGTATGTGTCCGTGTGTGTATGTGTCCGTGTGTGTGTGTGACCGTGTGTGTGTGACTGTGTGTGTGTGTGACTGTGTGTGTGACCGTGTGTGTGTGTGACGTGTGTGTGTGACCGTGTGTGTGTGTTGGACAACAGTTTGATAGAAAAGCTATAAACACTCTATTCATTAGCCACGTCCAGGCAAAATCATTACACATTAAATTGCTTACCTCCCTAATACAGATTGAGTGTCTCTCGTTATTGCTGTACAATTACTGTAGTTTTGCTTAATTCGTTTGGCACTGAGATTCAACAGACGTTTCACAGTACAGATGGTTTCTCCTCCGACCTCAGGATATGTTTTTGTCTATGCTAGCCGGTGAACAGTCACAGACACAGCCAGGATGTTGATGTTATGTAATCTAAATGTGTCTTTACTTAAATGCACATCCATTTTATACCATGGCAACAGAAGATGCTATTTGGTATAACACTGTCATTGTACAGTTTTCAAGGGCTATTCGCATTTATATCCTCCAGAATAATTTCAAATGTCCTCTGAAGTCTGACTCTTTGGTCCAGATACAGCCATTTTCTCATAAGATATGACTATACTGGGTATTACTATGAGTATCACTTTTCTGACATTTCCTCTAAATGGGAATTTCCTGGCATATGGCGACTGATCAGTCCGATCAGCGCTCCAATCTCAGAGCTCTGTTACTTCAGTGGAGGAAAGCTGGCTTGGCTTCCTTGAGTCTCTCACTTTGGCTCTTACACAACTCAACTGATGTCTGGGAGAATCCCCCTTCCCCATTTGGGCTAAAGTGGAATTAATGGGTAGCAAGTGTGGCTCAAGTGGATCTGTATTGCATGTTGGCGCTAGCTAGAACACTGCCTACCTATCCCTTGAAGACTGCAGGCAGAGCCAGTCGCTGTGTCCTCGCTTGCTCTTTTGCAGAGGTGGGATCTGCACATCAAAGTGTCAGTTAGAGAGTTCAGATAACACGGCTGATTATTAAATATCGGGTGTTGCCGCAGCGGTAGATATTTATTTTGTGTCTGTAGTTTTTTTGATATACGTTAATATGCCCACTCTTACTCCTTTCATGCAGTCGTACATTATTCAATATTGTTTGAGATGGCTTGAAGCAGATTTTCTGTGTTTGAAAAAGCAAGGTTTTATTTTGCCTAGCTCCCCAACTTTCTCACTTTAATATTTGAAATCTCTGCAGGATCTCAAACTATTCCAATGTTATGCAAAATCCAATTTAGTGCGAGGTATTCCCATCGGTCTGTATTTTATCTGCAGCCAGCCTTGCCAGAGGCAAGGAATACGAAGATGCGTTCAAAGAGATGAGGGGTAAAAAGTCAAGGCTGACTATAGTAGCTACCATTCTACTGTAGAGCTTCTCTAGTCTCCACTATCTTGTGGCCATGAACTACACCAACTTTAGATTTCTCTCTTTTCTTCTCCTATTATCTTCCATCCCCTCCTTCCCTCTCTCCATCGCAGGCTCCAGGGTACGTCCATTCTAGTGTACGTGCCGTATCCCTTCCTTACTGCCTGCTGTGCTGGCTAACACACTAGCACGCTATCTTATATTTAATGGAGTTCTGTATCACTGATGGAGATGGATCTCTAGGCTAGCTGGTGGTTGTGTAGTGAATTTGGGGTGGGGGGGTTTGGGCTGGGTCTATGGCTTGTGGCAGTGCTCTGTGACGGTGTAGTGGAGAATGTTCTCTCAGTAGCTGTGTGCGTTAAACATGCTAAATGGCCATTTCCCTTCATCATAACTGACTTTAGAGACCAGTTTTCTTTCCCCAGCTTCTGATTTTTTTTTTGGAGACAGCCTTGGCCAAATCAAACCGCAGCATATTCACAATCACATGCAGGATGGACCATCATCAAAACCTTATCAGAATGGAAAGAAGTTCTAAATCTGACTCATGCTTAGGTCCACTGGTGTGTGTTGGTGAAGAATATTGGAATTAAAATTGCATTGTGGTGATTTAGCTGTAGCGAAACCAGACACGTTTTCAGTGACAATGAGTAGAGTAGCAAGTGCTTTACACCACTTTGGGCCTGAGTTTAGCGCTCTACCTTCATTTTGCCAACCCCTTCAAAAGGCAGGGTAAAGTAGATCAGTCCACATTGGTTGTATTAATACTGCCGAAGCATGATTCTAGGCAATACACCACCAAATAAGTCACCCTGACATTTCTCTCCTCTTCCTCAGGTGGTCGGTTCAAGAAGGAGATGGTGGTTGATGGACAGAGCTACCTGCTGCTGATCAGAGACGAGGGAGGCCCCCCGGAGCTGCAGGTACGTACGCACAGCTTGCTTTCTGATCCTGCATGCCTCAGCACAGCCAATTAATGCCACTTAACGTCTGCAAGATCTCCTCCACAACAACCAGACAGGAACTAGTAAACACTTCTCTGTTGGGGGGTTAATTTCAATGCTGCACAGCTCTCCCATTCTCAGCAGTGCTTCATACTGCTTTTTACCAAGTCATTGTGCCCTGAGAACTTACCAACAATTAAACCTAGCTTAAAGCCATTTTATAGTGGAAAGACAAGACAGAACAGACACACACTCTTGTTAAGATAGAGGACTCAGCAGCCTAGTTGGTGTGGAGCATCAAGAGCTGAGCTGGAGTCATTAATTCAAGGAAGAAAATAGGTGGTATTTACAGTGCAGGTGATGGAGGGAAGACTAGATCCAGTAGGAGTGTTTATACACAAAATATACAGATAATGACAAGGAATTGGCAAAAATACTTAGTTGAAAAACACTGAACTTAATTGGCCAATACTGCAATAACTCAACAGGAGTACAAAGGCAAATGCACCGTAAAAACAGAGCAAAATGCCCATAAACGCACACATTTGAGTATAAATTGTCAGGGCTCTGTAACAACATGTTAACTCACTAACACAATGGTCGCATTCCCCTGCTCAAACGTTGCATGCATCGAACAATGGTTGCATCATTGACTGTGCCATCGGGAACCAGATTGCAATAACATATGATGTGGTTAGCTGATACTTAAAATATCTATCCAGGCCTTGTAAGATCTGGCATGCGTCAGCAACGCCTGGGCAGAGGAACACGCCCAATAGCTCTCATGGATGAGGAGAGCAGTAATCTGGCATAAACCAGTCACACATTTTAAAAGAGTTAGTGCTACCTGGGATCCTTGGGACATCCTTAACTCCTACCCCAACCATAACCCTTACCTAACGTGAAGCCTTACCTTAATCATTTAAAATTTCAACTTCAATCGGGTAACTTCAGAGTTGGGACGTCCCATGGATCCCGAATAGCACCAACCCTTTAAAAAGGTAGGTTACATTCTCAAGCAACACTAACACACATTTTCAGAACAATGGTCAATACTTTACACGTTATTGAAAACAGAGACGAAATATGCTCAAACATGATTACAATCAACTTTTGGAAACACCCCACCCCTTAAACGAGATAAACCAAATAACCTAATGAGAGGCGAGCCACCTGGGCATTTAAAGGTGGAAACTCACCTACTAGGAGGAGGAGCCAGTTCACAGCACTGGTGAGCAGAACCACTGAGGTATAAAGTCCTGGAGACTGCGTCCAAGATGTCCGACTGTTGTTTTCAAGGTAATCTACTCGCGTTCGTATACGCCGATTCATGGACTGTCTATATCCTTCTTGGACTGTCTATATCCGGGTTGCGTCCGGTTTACACCGACCAACAACACAATGCGCCCCAGCACTCAGTGTGCACAGGGAGCAACGACGACGTCATCACGTCATCCAAAAACAAGGCAGACAATAGATGAAAATAAAATGCTAATATCTTCGGCTGTGAGTTACAATTATTTGAATAATTCAATGGATGTTTTGTGCACAAAGGTGATGACTAAAGTGTCTTATTAGGATTTTTCTCGTTGTGGACATCTATGGAATTTGTCTTTCTGGGCCAGGCATCAGTTAAACTGCATTACCGAAGCAAGACTGTAGGAGCAGTCGAAACCATGCTTCCTGACCGGAACACTTACCCTTGAGTAGAACATGTTGGCGGTAGCCTCGTTTTACCAGACTGATGACTGCTGCCCTACAGTAAATTATTTATGTGAAATGCACTGCACGGTCAGTATGACGTCTGCATTGGCCATGCAGCATTTATTGGCGGTACGGCCTCAGCAGAAGTCAGGGCATTCATACTTCTTGCGCTTCGCGTAGCAGCGCAGAGCTGTTGTGAAGGAAGTTGTCAAGGAAGTGAGTTTGTGTTTATACTGGACCTCCGGCCCTCACCTATCGTCAGTGGCGGATTTAGGTATAGGCGACATGGGCAGCCGCACGGGGCGCCCGCACACATTTTTTGAGGGGAATGGTGACATTTGCTCATTCGATTTTTCTATCGCTCATTTGCACGTCACGTCAAGGATATCATGTCACCGTGTGGGACTGTGGGTCAATTAACCTTGTCGGAGTTGGCGCCCTGATTCTAGTTTGTGAGCTAGGCAGGCTACTGCCTGGGAAGGTCTCCCACTCAGAAGTACGAGATGGGGAGGGGGACGGGGGTAGGTTGACCTCAGATCACCCCATTGGAAGCCCAAGGTAGGGGGAGCGGGGGAATCTATCAAATAGCGCACCTCTAACTTTGTACAGTACTAATACAATTAGTCAAATCAGTCACACTACGAAATGCTACCAAATAAACCACAATTCATTCATAATACTGTGAATATATAGTTTCACAGACATATTGTTGAATTTTCTTCTGGTTTGTGCGAAATTGTTAAGAGTAATATAAAACCAGTCTGCACACCACCAAGGTGAATTGGTTTAGTCTTGATTCTTGGTTGACAGTGTTGGGGGATGGGTAATGTATTGATGCTCGAGTGCCAAATCAACACCAGCAGCATACCACCATGCATACCACTGCTGGCCTTCTTCTGAAGCTAAGCAGGGTTGGTTCTGGTCAGTCGCTGGATGGGAGACCAGATGCTGCTGGAAGTGGTGTTAGAGGGCCAGTAGGAGGCACTCTTTCCTCTGGTCTAAAAAATATCCCAATACCCCAGGGCAGTGATTGGGGACACTGCCCTGTGTATAGGGTGCTGTCTTTCGGATGGGACGTTAAACGGGTGTCCTGACTCTCTGAGGTCATTAAAGATCCAATAACACTTATCATAGGGGTGTTAACCCCGGTGTCCTGGCTAAATTCCCAATCTGGCCCTCAAACCATCACGGTCACCTAATCATCCCCAGTTTACAACTTGCTCATTCATCCCCTGTAACTATTCCCCAGGTTGTTGCTGTAAATGAGAACATGTTCTCAGTCAACTTACCTGGTTAAATAAAAAAACACACTTGTTTGTCTTTGTTACTTCTTTTTGATGTTTATGAGTCTTATTTTTGTATATAGTTTTATTGATATAAATTCAAATGTTATGCTTATTTATTTGTGTTGTTCCAAATGTTATAATAACAATGACAGTTAGTGCAGATTGGTACTTCTTTTTGTTTTGCCTCGGGGGCGCTGAATGGGGGGTTCGCCCAGGGAGCCATACAAGCTAGAACCGCCACTGCCTACCGTCAACCAATTATGTCAATGCGGAGCTATATGGAGCCCTCTGCATTTTTACTACATTTGGTAGGTGCACGATGCGGTAAGGAGATCATTTTGGCCTCTGCATGTCTCTGGAGGTTCCGCAATTGCGTCACACCCTCAATATGGAGCCTCCGACCACATTTTCAGATCAAGCATAAATTGGCTTTAACCTTGTGAGATCCGGATGGCTCGCGAGGCTAGGTTGGCATTACCAAACCAAAGAAATACGAAGCTAAACATTTCTAAAATAAATATGCTTACCAGACTCTAGCTTTTGATCTTCATATGATACAAATCACAATGTCTGATAGGACTAGCGAATGTGCCTCTATGCCAGGTACTCATTCAGTAACTAGGGAAAACATGGTGTGGTGATGCTCTTGGCTGAGCCATTTCATATCTGTCTCTCTCTGGAGGCCTCATTTTCCTATTTTTTGGAATCTCGCTGGAGAGGCCTTGGAGTGAAAGCATCCTGCCACTCCAACCCCTCCATTGGGGATTTGTGATGATGAAACAGTCATTGATACCTGCCCTCTCCCTGGCTTAGCAAGGTTGGCTCACAGGTAGAGTTATGCTAGCATTATGCTAATGTTGCTCCTAGTCCCAGAGATGGGAATGGAAATGACTGTAGCTCCGTTCCTAGCTGGGTGTAATTAGCGCAGCATAATTAAAGGCCTTCATTACGTTCCCACTTACTGGAGGCTTAGCTGAAGCTGTGACTCTAAACCGAAAGCTTGATCTCCCCATCCATTCTAGACCTGGGTTCAAATACTTTTTGAAATCTTCCAAAATACGTTTAGTGTTTGCTTTATGGAGTTTTTAGTGTTTTTATGGTGTTTACCTGCCTGAAGTGCCAGGTGGGTAGGGTTTGTTCTTTTGTGACTATTCTATTGGTTCCATTGCAACTGGTAAGCTCAATCAAGCACAGATACAGTATTTGACATTATTTCAAGTAGTATTTAAACCCAGGTCTGATTAATTCCACAGATATGAACGCTGCTGAATGACTAAATGGAGGGAGGGACAGGCGAAGGTTGATACACTGTTAGTGCTTGGGCTCTCTCTCCTCCTTAACCACTTTCTCAGAAGCAGTTGTGATTATGATTACTTTATTCTGCTGCCCAAGGGAAACATCTTCCTTTCTTCTCTCCCTGGTGATGCACTAGGAGATTAGGTTTGTGGAATGGTGCAGGGGAAAACAGGTTCCATCTTCCGATAACATGGGACACTGGGTTGTAATAGCCATATTTTACATTTCATTGATATTCCCACTAGTAACTGGCGACACAGGCATTACAATAACACAGGCCCTGTCATTACAATGATGTTGCTACACTGCCCTCTCCTGCACAAATATGGAACTGAAGCCACTCCCATAAAAATATAAAAAGGGAATTGTTTTTCATGCACAGGAGGTTGGTGGCACCTTAATTGGGGAGAACGGGCTTGTGGTAATGACTGGAGCGGAATCAGTGGAATGGTATCAAATTAATCGAACACACGGTTTTCAAGTGTTTGATGCCATTCCATTTGCTGCATTCCTGCCGTTATTATGAGCCGCTCGGCAACCTCCACTGTTGGCATGCTAGTAATAATAATAATAATAATAATATTGAGTCGGAAAGAGTAATGCATATTTCAAAGCTGTTACAAAGGTGAACTTTATTCATTAAGCTTCACTTGTTCATTACGTTGACATTAAATTGCTGTGGTTATTTAATTTAAAAAACAATCAGGGGATTCATAATGTAATTATGTTTCAGGTGGTTCTGGTTCACCATGATCAATTGATTGAAATTAATTTTTATGTGAACAGCTCAATAGGGATTTATTTTAGTGTGAAAAACGTCATTATCTCTTCTATTCTCACAAGCTGGTTCTCTCTTTTACATCAAAAATAAATAAATGCAACATCTTATACACAAGTGAAGCCGATCCGGTTACCCGATACCTCTTGGCCACACACTCAGGTCCTCCCAGATCCAGACAGTGCCACCCATCCACCCACCCAAACACACACATTCAGTATGTTGGTGTTTTTTTTATCCTATCAAGCCTGTGTTCTGTCTGTGTGTCCCCTGCAGTTTGCAGCGTGGGTAGACGCTGTGGTGTTTGTCTTCAGTCTGGAGGATGAGATCAGTTTCCAGACAGTCTACAACTACTTCCTGCGTCTGTCCAGCTACAGGAACACAGCAGAGGTCCCCATGGTCCTGGTCGGGACGCAAGGTATTTATATTGAACTTTGATTTAACTAGCAAGTCCCTTAAGGTATGGATATTGTTTGGATTGTTAGCTTCACCCCATAGTGGTAGTTTGTGGGTTGGAGGTAGCCAGTTGTTACCATACAGCTGACATAAATAGACGTGAAGATGTAAGTAGGCTGGGAGTTTTGACTTTTGTGCCCTGACCAGGAAGAACTCCAGGCCTTAGTTTTAGCATAGACTTGAGACTTTAGTGTGGATTTTCACATACAGTCCGTTCTGAAAGTATTCAGACCCCTTGACTTTTTCCACATTTTGTTACGTTACAGCCGTATTCTAAAATTGATTAAAATAAAAATTTTCCTCATCAATCTACACACAATACCCAAAAATGACAAAGCGAAAACAGGTTTTGAGAAAAAACAGAAATACCTTATTTACGTAAGTATTCAGTCCCTTTCCAATGAGGCTCGAAATTAAGCTCAGATGCATCCTGTTTCTATTGATCATCCTTGAGATGTTTCTACAACTTGATTGGAGTTCACCTGTGGTAAATTCATTTAGATTGGAAATCATTTGGAATGGCACACACCTATCTATATAAGGTTGACAGTGCATGTCAGAGCAAAAACCAGGAATTGTCCGTATAGCTCAGAGACAGGATTGTGTCGAGGCACAGATCTGGGGAAGGGTACCAAAACATTTTGGCAGCATTGAAGGGCCCCAAGAACACAGTGGCCTCCATTATTCTTAAATGGAAGAAGTTTGCAACCACCAAGACTCTTCCTAGAGCTGGCCGCCCGGCCAAAGTGAGCAATCGGGGCAGAAGGGCCTTGGTCAGGGAGGTGACCAAGAACCCGATGGCCACTCTGACAGAGCTCCAGAGTTCCTCTGTGGAGATGGGAGAACCTTCCAGAAGGAAGGCACTGTAGCACTCCACCAATCAGGTCTTTATGATAGAGTGGCCAGACAGAAACCACTTCTCAGTAAAAGGCACATGACAGCCCACTTGGAATTTGCCAAAAGGCACCTAAAGGACTTCCAGACCATGAGAAAGACCATGAGAAACAAGATTCTCTGGTCTGATGAAACCAAGATTGAACTCTTTGGTCTGAATGCCAAGCGTCACATTTGCAGGAAACCTGGCACCATCCAGGTGAACCATGGTGGTGGCAGCATCATGTTGTGGGGATGTTTTTCAGTGGCAGGGACTGGAGGACTAGTCAGAATTGAGGAAAAGATGAACGGAGCAAAGTACAGAGATACTTGATGAAAACCTGCCCCAGAGCACTCAGGACCTCAGACTGGGGCGAAGGTTCACCTTCCAACAGGACAAGGACCCTAAGCACACAGCCAAGACAACACAGGCTTCGGGACAAGTCTCTGAATGTCCTTGAGTGGCTCGGACTTGAACCTGATCTAACATCTCTGGAGAGACCTGAAAATAGCTGTACCGCAACGCTCCCCATCCAACCTGACAGAGCTTGAGAGGATCTGCAGAGAAGAATGGAGAAACTCCCCAAATACAGGTGTGCTAAGCTTGTAGCGTCATACCCAAGAAGACTTAAGGCTGTAATTACTGCCAAAGGTGCTTCAACAAAGTACTGAGTAAAGGGTCTGAATACTTTTTTATTTTTTAATACATTTGCTAAAATTTCTAAAAACATGCTTTTACTTTGTCATTATGGGATATTGTGTGTTGATTGATGAGAGGGGGAAAACGATTTAATCAATTTTAGAATAAGGCTGTAACGTAACAAAATGTGGAAAAAGTCAAGGGGTCTGAATACTTTTTGAATGCACCGTACATAATCCCCCAAATTGCATGTTCTCAGAACAATATTACATTCTTGTTGGTCCTTTTTGTCCTTCCCCAGATGCCATCAGTGCTGCCAACCCCAGAGTGATCGATGACTCACGGGCCAGGAAGCTGTCCAACGACCTGAAGCGTTCCACCTACTACGAGACTTGCTCCACCTACGGCCTCAATGTGGAGAGAGTCTTCCAAGATGGTAAGGGCTGGGGGCATTGGGGACATAATGTAGCTAGCCTATTAACTAATGAATCTCCTTGGGCTGGGCTGGGACTAGAAAGGGAAAGGGAAAGGGGGATACCTAGTCAGTTGACCAACTGAATGTATTCAACTGAAATGGGTCTTCCGCATTTAACCCAACCTCTCTGAATAGAATGTGGACCCTTGTGGATCCTTGCGATCAGGATCACAATATAATGGTCTACAGTGTATCATTGTATAGGCCAATGTCCGCCCATAGTGTTTCTACTGCGATCCAGTATCCAACCTTCCCTAACAGATGCTTGAGCCTTTCATGTTAGAAATGGCAATGTGATGTCAATGGAAAGGCTATTGGTAAGAAATGTATAACGGGCAGAAAGATAGGACTATTTTCAACACGGTGCCAATAGCCAAGAAGGAACTCATGTCTGCTTTAAGAGAGAGAAACGTGTGTGCTCAAGGAGAAAACGTCGCTGAACTTTATGACAACCTTCCTTTGAACAACAGCAACATCCTGTCCTGCCACACTACGATACCCTGTCGGGGTCAGCACATCTTTTAAACAGTCCCCAAACATTCTCTTTCCCAAACTCTTTCCCAGCTTTCACGTTCTCCTTCCGTTGCTTGTTGACGCACGGAACCTTGCAGGTCTCCCCGCTGTATTAATTGCTTGCTTTGAAAGAATTACAACAACAAAAAACGGGAAAGTGTTTGTGTCTGGAGATCGAGCGGCTCCTCCATTCCCCGTTTTCCATGCTACTTTAGCTATCAATACCAACATGTTCCCCAGCTGTCAGACCGACTTAAACTCTTCTCTCTCCCTCGGCCTTCATTCACGTCATGCAGAATCACAGATCCCGCCCCTGCTGGAGTCTATAGCGAAGTGACGGGCGGCTGCCTCCGCTGTCTGCATGGCCAATCAGGTCCCTCTGTACTACACCTGACAGTCTCATTTGGTTAACATCACACCACAGATCTCCCTGGGCTTAAGACAGGCTCATTTCTCTGAACATCATATGGCAGGAGTATTTTCCCTTGGAAATGGAGATGCCTTGTATCTCTGGAGAACTGTATAAGGTTCATTTCCCCATATGTAACGTATTACCTGATTGAAAAGAGAATTGCTATGAAGTGGTTAATATCAGTGGACTTGTTGTTGATGTTGTGTTTGATTCCTAACCCACAGTTGTTTTGTCTGTTTCTCTTTCTCTCCCACCAGTTGCCCAGAAGGTGGTGGCTCTGAGGAAAAAGCAGCAGCTGTCTATTGGTCCGTGCAAGTCCCTTCCCAACTCGCCTAGCCACTCATCAGTCCCCAACGCATCCCTCCCCTCTGTGCATATTAACCAGGTGAGGCCACACCCCCTACTAGAATATTTCTAACTAGGGCCAGGAGTTTTTCCTGACCATGTGACCTGACCAGGAAAAATTCAGGGCCCTAGTTTTAGGATATTACTTGTCAGGTTACGTGGTCAGGAAAAACAATGAGCTTCTTCTGTGTAATTGGCGCATGCAGCAAGACATAGGCTGTAAACTACTGAAAATACAGAGTGTACAGTAGCCTTCATAAACTATATATTATGATTCCGTTTTCCCAGATCCTACCTTCTTTAACTGACTAGTTTGTTCTCTCCCACTCTCTCTCCGTCTCCATCTCTCCTCTTCCAGGCGGCGAATGGCGGGGTTGCGTTCAGCGACTACTCCTCCTCGGTGCCTTCCACTCCCAGCATCAGCCAGAGGGAGATGCGCATCGAGACCATCGCCGCCTCCAACACGCCCACACCCATCCGCAAGCAGTCCAAGCGCCGCTCCAACATCTTCACAGTAAGTATGCGGCAGCTGATGCAGAGCAACACCCACTCGCACTACTAGAGGGCGCAGTACCGCACACACACTGTCCACCAGAGGGAGACAAAGACAAAGCCGCCCACTTCCTGGCTGTATCAGATACAGGCACAGAAAGCCTTCCTGGTTTACTCCTTATACAAGCAACACAAATGGGCAAAGGAGAAAAAAATTATAAGGATAACGGTTGCTGGTTGCCACCTGGGTTATATTTTGAACCCATACTATGAAAAAAATGCTTCATTTATTTTTTGGTTTTCTTATTTTTAAAGCAAATATCAAAGCTATAAGCACTGTGGAAAAATATCTCAGCTTTTTAAAACCTTTGTTATGTTGGTAACATTTCCTTTCCAATTGAAAGTAGATTCTCATGAGTTACTCATCTTTCACTTATCCCCTCCTCCTGGCCCCTCTGTCTCAATCTTTGGCCTCCCTCCCTACCCCTCTTATTTTTACTAGATCCTTTCTTTGCAGTGACTCCCTATTGGGGGAGAGAAGGGGTGAAGCAAGGCTACACCCCAGCAAAGCCAGCAATGCAACTTCCCCCCCTACCCTACCCAACCACACTAAACTAAACTAAAAGTCAGGGACAGACTATAACCCTTTCAGTCACTACAGAGTCAGATAATGCATGCTCTCCCTCACTTCTCCCTCCGCCCTACCTTACTCTAGATATCCCTTTTCTAACCTTTGCCCTTACCCCAGATATCCCAGCTCTTACCTTTGTCCTCTGGCCACTAACCAGTGTACTTACCACAGCTTGCCCTGCTCAACCCTCTTCCAATTACCCATACTTCTGATAGCCTTAGTTAAACCTCTATCCTTACTCTAGCTTCTACCTGAATTGCCCTTATTCAATCCCGTGACGCAGCTCAAACCTTCCCTACCTATGAGAGCCTTGCACTAACCGCTGTACTTTCCTCAGCTTCCCCAGCTCCATCTCTTCCCCTCTATCCTTAGCCTCCCTTTCTCTTACCTCTACCCAGCCTCACCTGCTCCAACCTACCACCATCCCTTTCCCAGGTTCCCTTTTTCGTACCTCTACCTCTCCCTTCTACCCCTAACCCCAGCCCCCTTTCTTCCTCTACCTCTCCCTTCTACCCAATAACCCCAGCCCCCTCACTTCCTCTAAACTCTCTCATCTCTCCTTACCCCCATCTCCCTCACTTCATCTAACCTCTCCCATCTCTCCCTACCCCCATCCCCCTCACTTCATCTAACCTCTAACCTCTCCCATCTCCCCCTACCCCAGCCCCCTCACTTACTCTAACCTCTCCCATCTCCGCCTACCCCAGCCCCCTCACTTCCTCTAACCTCTCCCCTCTCCCCCTACCCCAGCTACTGTGGTAGCCATCGCGGGGCTCTGGGCAGCAGAGCAGTGCAGATTGTCTGTCAGTTAGTAGCTCCCCTTGTCTTCTCCCTCCCCCTGCTAGGTAGTGACTAACCCTGTTCACCAGAGACATGAGCCTCTGCCTGTCCGCATCATGGAGATGCCCAAGCATGCCACCTATCCCGTGTGGGTGCCCGACTGGCAGGCTGAGCGGGAGTTTCAGCTCATGACCTTCTGAGGAGCGGCAAGCCGGGACAGGGAGGGGCAGAAGATGGGTGGAGGGAGGAGAAACAAAGGGTGGGGGGGAGGGGTGGGGGGGTCGACGACTCTCCATTTCCCAAATGACACTTCAAGAGCACAGGAGAGGAAGGATTTTTGCCATTTTTTACAATACAAGAGAAAAATTTAAGTTTTGTTTACCAAGCAGCATCCACGATAAGACTATCCGTTGTCACTTTGCTTTTTCATCAATCTCAAAATGGAATAGCTCTTGAGGAAACAGATTTATTAACGCGCCATACACAATACAGTAGTCCTGAACATCTCTCTCTCTCTGACCACAAATAGTTAGCAAGTCACCTCTTCGAATCAGAGTACTGGGTAGTTGTGATCCCTAACCGTTTTCGATTCAGTCGGAGAGTTGTAGTCAGGGTAGAGAAGAAGCCTTAACGTCGCGGGTTATTTTGATAGATTATACAACACTATCGTGTCTCTTTCTCTACCAAACCTTTTGGGTTCGCTTTCCTTTTCTTAGGGGGTTTTGTGGGCTTGTCAATCAGATAGAAAGACCTTTCAAAAACACACTCCACTAATTAGAAACAACACGGTGGCTAACTTTGCGGTCATATTCACGAATCCACAAGGTGTTGTACTCACAGTATTGCTAGTTGGAATATGCCAGGAACATTTCTCCCAATATTTTTTCTGTTTGATATGTTTCAGTTTAGATAAGACCGTGTATTGGCTGTATGATACATTCTAAAGCACAATGTATTACTGTTCTACATGTGTAGTCGACGGTTGCTGAGGGAAAAAAATCAGAGTACTAACAGTGACCACATAAACTACTCTGTATCCCAGTGCACGATCTAATTAGATGTCATGCACTGTAGTCAGATTTGGATTCTGAAGTGCTTTTAAGTAGACTCATCTCAAAAACTCAAGTTTTTTTTAGTGTAGGCTATTGCCAACAACTCATGTTGAAGTATAATTAAAATATGAATATAATTTATTTAGGTTACTGACTATAGATTTAGTGGGCACTGGGTACCATTGGAATATTAGAATTAGCTGAGGCTACTTTGATTATTTTTAAATATTGGGCTTTATATAGTGCATTGCAAATTGACTGGTGAATCTGCCTCTTTTGGAACTTTTATTTCTCAAAGTTACTAAAAGCTTTACTCATAAAGACGTTGGTTTATCCACCGTGTCTTTTCACCACCTTCATCACCAGTCAGTCAGTCTCACCAGCCATTATCATCATCCTCAGCCCACTTCTGTCATGATTAGTAATGGCCACTAGGTGTCAGCTGAGTACACAGAAATTATTTCCTAGTGCTTCCATGGTTTAGTAACCATATCAATAGGTTTTGGCATATCTCATATATTTTCTGGGGTGTTTGAGGCATTTTTCTTCTTTCGCTATGTTCAAAAGCACCGTCATGACAAGTACCTTTTTGGATATTTTTTTAAAGTTGGTTTTGGCCACATCTAAATCCCATATCCATCAACTCCCATGTATAATTGTCAGCCATTTTAGTTCCTTTTGTACTGGATGTCCACTCTAAAGGAAACAAAAAAAGAATCTCCTGGAATGTTTTTTTGTTGTTGTTGATATTTCCAGATCCGTGCTAATTTTCCAACCTTTCTTCGACAAAAAGGGCTTCCCAACTCCTTCCGCATTAAGAGCGCTGTGCTATCAAAAAAGCACATTTCACCTCAATGAGTTGTCCCTCTGGCCTGTCATACCCAACAGGGAAGAGAAATGACTGGGGACTAGAGCGTTTTTGCTGCTTCGCCCTAGTGCCCCCTTTGCGTAATTGTTCCGTCGGGAGGTGCGCTATGGAAACCATAGAACTTTGTGACAAAAAAAGCAACATGTAACATTGGTAGTTGCTGAGTAGATCTGGGAGTCAGTTCATGGTCAAAGTAAAAACAGTCAAATTCACCCTCTGGATTGTGACAGACTGTAGGAACTCTTCTCTGCTGGAAATGCCCCCCATCCCTCCCCCCACGTCCTTCAAGCCCACCTTGCTTCACATTCTTACAAACAGTCTGTGTACAGTACAGTCAAGTCACGCTTGGAATTATAATTCAACCACTCAAAGGACACGGCCCCATTACATGACATCACACTGCCTTTTGCCATAAAACAAGGAGTCAATGACTAGAGGTGCCAAGTACATTGTGGTTTACTCCACCCCACCCCCCTTTCTTTTCATTGTTTTTTCTTTCATTTCTCTTTCTTTTCAGGGAAAGTCTTGAATGAACTTGAATATGTGTCAAATTTAAATATGGGTATGTTAGGTGAAGTTGGGTAGTTTTATGAAGGCCTTCATAAAAATTAGAGTAGGGAGTCAGGCACAAGTGGTATCATACAGAATAATGAATAACTAATGGGAAATGGATTGCACCGACTTGTATGAATGTAGTGTCTATTTATTTAATTTGACTATGATTTGGAATTATCCATTTCTCCATCCTTTATTATTGATATTTATTTACTTTTAAAAATTGTTTTATTCATTTCAATTTCGGTTTGGTATGAAGATTATGAACTTATTCCATAATCGCTTTTATATAATTTACGGATTGACAAATATGACTTCTGTATATCTTGTATTGTATTTTATTTACAATGGTACTCTATAGAAAGTATATTATATACATATATGAAATATATATAAAAATAATGCCTTTATTGTCCATCCTATATTTTGTGGGAACTGCAATGTTTGGCTCATTCTGTTGATCTTATTTGGGAGTGAAACCTGTGACTTGATTTGTATGGTGTCTGTATAGAAACAAAAATAATCAGAATAAAAAAATAAAATGTTGAAAATTATAAACCAGAGTTGGTTTACTTGAACTCAGACTCTACCTCTCTCCATTGGTGATTGATTGGGCATCCCTTCATCCTGTTCTGAGTGAGACCATAACAGTCTTGTCTGTTGGTTATGAGTGACATTTCCTGTATTTCACCTGTTAGTCCGTGCTTTGGGGATATTCTGTGTACAAGTACTGTGTTTGTCAGAAAATGGGGTAATACTGTATTTTCACTGCTTTTTCCCTCCACACTCTGTAATTTGAAATGTAATGTGTTTGCAGCAGATGTTGGTGAAATGTGCTGCTGCACCTGTTCACTGATGTGTTCCACTGTTGTTTGTAATGACCATGTTCAACTGCAGCTGTACTTCTAACCCTAACACTGTGAATGCCTTGAAATGTATTTTCCCTCCTGGTGTTCCAATAGGAATTTCAGAGGAATTTGAAAGGAAACGCTATATTGAACTCCTATATGATAACTTTCTTCATAATAACCTTCTTTTCCCCCCCTACCTGCCTTTTCTCCTTTTTATTGCGTTTCAACTTGACTTGTCAATGTATCTATGCAAAACGGCCCAGCTGGGCCTAAAAACTTGATTTGGACTGACCTAGAAAGGCCCAATGTGGACCTAAGAGAGGGGTGTTCCTCTATGATCTGGAAGGGTCCACTGTGGGCCTAACAGAGGGATGGATCTCCCATGGGTTTACAGGACTGAGTCATGACTCAATGTGTGGTCGTCTTTTGGTCTACTACCTATTATGTGTTGGGATGTTTCTTCAGTGTCTGGTCTGGTCTGTTCTGGTCTGGTCTTTTTTTATTACTGCACGCATGTCAATGTTACCGCTGTATGTTACGCTGGTCTGCTTGTTTGTTTATTTTCAAAGCTTTTGTTGTTGTTGAGAATTTTGTTTTGCGATGTTGAATTCGCCGCCCAACCGCTCTCCACACACACGCACACACACACACACAGACACAGACACACACACACACGTCCCACACACCCCAACCTCCAAACATTCTTACCTTTGACCCACATGCTCATCTTGATACATGCACCTTACTCAACTCCCATCTCCCCATCTTCCCCCCCTCCATGTTTTTTCCAGTGACCGACTGACTCTCTTGTTTCCTTGCAGTCACGGAAAGCCAACAGTGAACAGGCAAAGACCACTGACAGTAAAACAGATAGCATAGGCAGTGGAAGGGCCATACCCATCAAACAGGTGAGTGTCTCTCTACTCCTACACTAGTCATAGATTGTGTCTGAAATCACACTCTATTCCCTATATAGTGCACTACTTTTGCTCAAGGCCCTGGTCGAAAGTAGCGCACTTTATTGATTAGGGTGCCACATTCTGATCACCAATGGTATTCAGGTAAGTATAGCACATTCACTGTGTAAGTAGCACATTTCTCCCCTTTAGTGCATACACTCCCCTCTGTATGTATTTGGACAGTGATGCAAATGTTTTTATTTGGCTATATACTGCTGTATTTTGGATTTAAGATGAAATGTTTCATATGAGACAACAATATAGAATGTCACCTTTTATTTGAGGGTATTTTCATACATATCTGATTTAGCCTATATAAAGTGCTTTCATTTCTAAATCCACTCCCCCGATTTGAAGAAGTCATAAGTATTTGGACAAATTATTAAAGTAGTCAAAAGTTTTGTA